>NW_024870709.1:21017500-21692500 GCF_019054845.1 Dipodomys spectabilis | reverse complement strand
GATTATAAAAATCTATTTAATGTTTAATGCTGACCTACGCTTTTTGAAAGCTTGACTGGTTAGTATAAACTCTCTAAAGTTTGCAGTCTATCCACCAACCATTAAATATCCATGTGTTCTGCTTTTTACTCTCATCTTAATAACAAGGCACAGGATTAATTGTCTTTTGGGGTTAATATTTCCCAGATGTGATTCAGATCATCAACTGTTCTGAACCAGTCATTAATTCTTTGAAAGTGCATGATATTTTGATCAGTTGCTTAAATAGGGTATGGTCTTTTCATTTTGTAGGTAAATATATATTCCTGTAAACTTCAAGATTCCACTTGAGGAATAATGATAATGAGAATAGAAAAAAACTGATAATGAGAATAGAACTAGATTGCTTAAAACACAAACATGAAAACGAGTATATAAGCTTTTGTACCTGTACTCTAGACAAATGATGATTAAAAACACATTTGAATATTCATAATCAAGTAATCTTTTATTCACAGCTGATTTCTGGCCACTGTTAGTACTAAATTACCCCATCTCCCATGACAGAAATAAAACAGCTTTTTACTAATGTATTAATTTAAGTGGAGTTACTACTGCATCTATTTAGCACGTCAAGTCACTCTTATTGTACATTTGTCACATAGTAGCCATTACACTCACTAACTCAAGGTAGAGACAAAACTCTTTTCATATACCACAGATTCATATTCTAGTAAAAGCAAACATATGTAGTGAGGTAGATGCTATGATGGACATTGAACTTTACGTATTCACAAGAGTTATTTCCTAATTCTTCCTTTTGCAGTAAAATTCTATCAGAAAAGAGGAGACTATCCTGTGCCTTAAAATATAAATAGGAGAAAGTGAAATAAAGAAGTTAGGGTTCAAATCATAAGAAATAAAAGGTCTTTCCAGGTTGACTCAACAGCATGACCCTTCATCTAGAGACAAGAGAAAGCAAGCAGCCTCGAAGAAACCACCAGCTTTTGAAACCCTGCAAGGGAAGGATTCCTGGAAGTCACAGGATTTCCGAAGATGAAGATAGACAGCTGTTGACCACAGGTTAAATGGCACGTGAAGCGGAGGATATCTGGTTGAAAGATGTTTGAAAACATTAGGGGAGTCAGCTAGAGAGAGCATCAAACGAAGTGAAAGATTTTGGACATACTATGGTGTTTTGGAGCAGAAATAATGACGACTTAACTAATGATAGAAGGGTAAACTAGTGATAGAGATTGATCAAAGCAGTTGTAGAATCAACAGTAGGTGGTTGTTTATCATGAGGCATAAGAGGAGATGGACAACTTCAAATACCAAACAAATTTATGTGTTTCATCTACTTATTATTTTACTAATCATCTTTTAGGGCCTGTTTTCAATATACATAAAGACTCATTTGCAAATGAAATTATTTTAAATATTTTAATGATTCTAGTTAAGATAATCAGACCTTTTCAATAAAACAAGAATTTTAGTTTCATTGTAAACTTTTAGTTTATTATACAATTTAGATTTTATAATACAGCAACTCATTTTTTCTTAGTCCTTAAAACTATTTGGACATGATTTTGCATGACTGTATTCCCGGTAAATTGGAAGTTTGATGCTTGCCTGCCCTCAAGATGAGAGCCTGTCTCAAAAAAAGTGAATACAACAAAAAAAATCGAAAACTTTTATTGGATATAAAAAACTGCAACATGAAGTTCTGTAAGTACTACTATAATTTCTTTAAAAATATTTTGTAAGTCAAGAGAATTTTATAAATTTTATAAATTCCTACTTTATAAGTAGGCCAGAACATTTTAAAAGCAATATTTTACACGAAGCTACTATCAAGACTATAAAGAGTAGCAGAACCTAGGAGATTGTACTTTTAATCCTAGATACTTGGGAAGCAGGGATCTGAGGATAGGAGTAGTTCAGGGTAGCCCAACAAGGAAGTCTGTGCGACTCTTATTTCTAATAAACCCCCAAATCCAGAAGTGAAGTTATGGCTCAAGTGGTACAGCAGCAGATTTAGGCAAAAAAGTTAAAGGACAATGTTCAGGCTCTGAGCTCATGCCCCAGTGCACATATACATGCATGCATACACATGCACACACACATGCATACATACACATACACATACACACACACACACACATACACACGAATAGCCGAGACACTGAACAAATTTCCCCAACATGTAAGGTTAATTATGAATTTACAGATAGCACTAATGTTTCACATTTATAAATATTCCTCACCATTTTCTACATCCTTGTCACCTGCTCTACCATGATCTCTCTTCCTTAATTTACAGTTGATGTCATGATCTAGTGCAATCTCTTTCCCCTAATAAAATATAAGGCAGTGATTTATTTTCTTTACTGGGAAGAATATTCAGGGATAATAGAGAAAGAAGTGACAAAAATCAACATTGCCTAGGTATTAAATATTAAGAATTTATGGATGCAAATAAGCTTTGCATATTCATTCTCCTGAATGCATGAGGGGAGGTTATTTACCCAAACACCAGTTGATAGAAGAGCCATTAACTCTGCATGATTCATGTTCCTTTGTGAACCCCAAGGAAATTCTACATTCTAAGGGGTTCCATGCTCAAAATAATGCTAATAGTTCACTCTTTCTTATTTCCATTGCCATTACCATTATGACCATTGTCATTGCTTTGTCACTTGGCATTGCCACTTTCATTACAATCACTATTACTATTACCCATTATTACTACGACTATGCCTAACTTTACCATCTACATTTACAGTCTTTGAATGAAAGGAATTCACTGAATTTTAATTGACCCATATATTTGTACATATGTTTGCAATGCCAAGTGTTGATTTATTACATGTGGAAGTTAAATAATGAGCAAATTCATTTCAAGAATACCTAAAATCTGGATCTAGACCCCTGGCAGCTTGTTTAGCTCTAGAGGTAGTGACTACTCCACTTTATAAATTCATAGGGCTTTCCCTCTGTGTCTGTCTTAGTCTCCACTTACTTAGTTCTAAGTTGAGGCTTCTATTTACTTGCTGTTTTCTCACTACTCTTCCTTGCACTTGATTGGCTTACCACAGCCTCTCTCTCTAACCTTTCTACGGGTATTCTCATTCTATCTTTATAGCAGAGGTGTCTGGTTTTCATCTCTCTGGTCTCTAAATTTATAAATCCTATATTATCAATAGTGGAATTGATTTAGTCATTTGTAGAAATTCATATGTGAGAGGCAACAGGCAGCACTTTAGACCATGAACTAGTTGTCTTTGAATCAGGTTCCCCTTTATTCCCAATAAGATGTTATTGAAGGGGGTAGGCTTGGGGTAATAGCTATAATTATGTTCCTCAAGAAGCCCTGTGGTCAATGTACTTCTGGAGAATGACAGGTACTTCAATATTTCTAATATATTCATATTATTAGGTCTTTTTATAAGCTAGTCTGTATTTTATATTTAATTAGCCAGTTGACTTAATAACAGATATATAATATATTCACTTATTATATGAGAAACATAAAGAAATATGCTTAAAAGAAATAGAATAAAGAAATACAGTTTTTTTCATTGCTAGAACCAAATCCAGGGCCTATACATACTAGACAACTGTTTTATTAACACTAAGCAATATTCTCAGCCATTAACAAATACTTCTTTAGTTATTTTATAAGACAGAAACTATCAAAGCAAACTAAAAATGTACTAAATGTTATGCTACTAACTAGACAACTGTGAAAAATTAACAAAAAGTTGTACCAAAGATTAATTAACCTTTTAACTTACTTTCAATAGTCATGTATCTATGTCTGTATAACAACACTGTAACTAGATTAAGACTGTCCTTGACTCTTAAGGCTATTGTATACCTTCCACGGTATCAGTCAATGTGGAGTATCAATCTATGGTTTTAGGTGTTTTGTAATGGTTAAAATTCCTAGTTTGGGATTGAAATGACTCTTACTTTAAAACCAGTCCCTTTTAGTTAATATTATCACAAATGTGGGCGAATGATGATGTTTAATTCTGACTTAATTTTTCTATTATGATATGCTGCTAAAATATTGATTCATATAGACATCATTAAAATTAAAACCCCAATATGATATAAATTACTCTAGTCAATCCTTAATCTAAACTCATGACACAATAATTTAAATATTCAAAGCCATAAATTAATATGGTTTTTCCTGAAGGACCATGTTTTTAAGAGAGCCTGACAGAATAATCCTCTGTAGCTCTATCTCTGTACAGATGAAAGCCTGTCTCCCCCTTTTTGTTTGTAAGACATTATCAGCATACTAATGCTCCCTCTTACCATCCTCTAACACTGACAGGCTGGATGGTGGGTACAAACCTACCTAAGCACTGATCAAGAACACAGTCTAGAAGCCCAGACTCCAAAGGTTTGAACAGCATTACTCATCTACCACATCTTCTCTTAACATCATTATAACTGGCTAGGTGTTGGTAGTTCACACTTGTAAGCCTAGTTACTCAGGAGGCTGATCGATGTCTGAGAATTTTGGTTCAAAGCCAATCCAAGCAGGAGAGTCTGTGAGAGTCTTATCTCCAGTTAATGACCAAAACAAAAAAAGCTGGAAATGGTGCTTTGACTCAGGTGGTAGAGTGCTAGCCTTGAGCAAAATATCTCCCTATACAGCACCTGGGCTCTGAACAGGCACAAAAAGTATTTACTGAAGATCTTCATATCCACTACATGCTGTCCATCCTTCAACAATGAGATGTAAAGCATGGCAGTTTAAAAAATAGAAAATACTTGAAGACATAAAATGAGCCTTAAAAAATAGAGAATTGGCAAGCATTCTAGAGTTATCAGACAAAGAATTTTCATAACTGCAAATAAATAAATAAGTAAAATGATCAGTTAATCTTAGGCTATTTAGCCAATACTAATGTTTGATTTTATTTTATTTTAACCTGGGAGTATTAAGTAAAACTTCATTTTTTATCATAATCTCTCTATTAAAATTTATAATTACATGTTTTATTTAAAACTTACTTATGTCATAATGTATTCTAATACTTTCCTTAATTCAGTATTGTTTTAACTAATTTGTATGTTTTATCACTTGTAATAGATGAACATGTGTTCCTAATTTCCAATATCTGTACTACTTCCAATTGTCCTAATTATAGATAGAGTCTACAAGTAATATAGTCTATGCCAACAATAATCAATCATCTAAGGTAAATATTTAACTTGCTTTTTTTGATAGTGGGAATTGAACTCTGTCTTAAAAGACCTAGAGCCATACCTCCGGCCCCTTTTTCCATATTATTTCTGAAGTAGGGTCTTACCTTATGCCTAGGCTATCCTAGACTCATATTTCCCTGTGTTGCTGGGTATAGCAAGCATGCCACTGAGCCCAGCCATTTTGTTTCCCAAAAACTGGGTTAACAGATACATGTCACAGAATTCCATGATGATCAAGCAGCTCCAATTAGCAGCTTGAGTTTTACTCTGTTTTTTTTAATCACTGTACTTTTATTTGGGAGGTTTCAATATGTATCTCAGGTTGGCCTTCAACTCATCATTCTCCTGCCTCCACTACAGGGCTAGGATATACAATACAATCAACACACCATAAAATTCAGTGTAAATTTACCATTTAACATCTGATTCCACAAGCCGTTTTTACCTTCATACATTAAATCCAATGGCTATCAGTCATTCTATCACATCTTAGAAGAAAAAAACAAAGGTGTCTACCTGTGACAAAATTACCTGTGATTGCCAAGATTGTGATTTCTCTGAAATTACCTGTGATTGCCAAGATTGTGATTTCTCTGTTTTGTTCTGCTGCTGGCTACTTCCTAATTTGGGGATCTAGGAAAAGTTATGTCATGTAACTGAGTCTCAATTTTCACCATCTATTAATGAGGATAAATTATCCTTGGCTGATAGAACTAAGCTGAGTAAAATGTTTGGAGCAAAATCTAGCATGTACTCATTGTTCAATAAAATGAAATGATCTTTGTCATTTACATGTGGATTCTATGACCTTTATTTTCATTATATTATTCTTTTCTTTCTTTCATTCTTCTTGGTCATTTTATCCAAACTGTATATCCTAGACTACTTGTATATGTATCCAGGACAAAGAAAAGCTGAACTGATTAGGTAAAAATCACACACGAGTAATTGGCTTTTTATGAATTTTTAATGTTCCTCTCAGACTTTAAGCTGGAATGGAATCCATCGTTAACATGTGCTTGCTGTTATCTCATGTTCCTTATTCTTTTTTTCAAAAACTAGGATTCTCCTAAAAGGAAACAGATCTAAGACACTGTAAACATAAACTGTATGAAATGCTCAAGGTGGTATGAGGCACACAGTCAACAGTAAGTTGAATAGTACTTGATGGAACTATTGCATTCTCTTTCTGTCTGCATGACCATAAATCACAAGTGGTATAGAGTTTCTCCATTCCATAAAATCTCGGTTAAAATCACCACAAGAATAAGAACAGCAAGTTGATTAAGAATAAGAACAGCAAGTTGATTTGTGACTGTGTCTCTGAATGTGTGTGCGTGTGTGTGTGTGTGTGTGTGTGTGTGTGTGTGTGTGTGTGCATTTCTTGGATATGCGTTCCCAGTGGAAGCATCATTCACATCTTAACAATAAACATCATGTGCTTAATACATTTAATATCGATTATTCATTTTCGTGGAAATACAAGCATGAGAATAAGGGTATAATCTTATTTTTACAAATATATTTCTGAGCAATGGGTTGATGAGAACTATGTTAGAATAAAACCAAATTTTGAATATGAAGGCATGGACTATAATAAACAAATGAATGTAAAAAATTCAAATATGCTCCTAAGAAGATTTAAGTCTTTCTAAATATTTAATGGAAAATATATATCTAATAAAGAAGGCTTTTTTAATGAAAAATGTCAAATGAACAAAACAATATGTGAATGATTCCAAAAGAGTAGAACCATGTTTAGGTCAATTTTTCCTTTCAAATTAAACTTGGAAGGCAAGCACTCTACCACTGAGCCATCTAAATTTGTTGATAAAATGGAGGAATTATTAATAGAAAATCATATAATCTATAACTTCTCACAAGAAAGAAAAAGTAACCCATGTGTGACTGAAAATATTTGGTTACCTAAATTATTAAATATTTTGTTTGAACAGAAAAAAAATTGAGGTAAAAAATTTTCACAAACCACCTTTTATTTTCATTTAAGACTGAAATGTTCCAATGTTGAAATTATCCAAAACAGATTTTTAAAATATGAATGTCATGTGGAATCACAACAAAACACTAGTATCCAGAAAAGTGCCTTGTGTACATTTTACATCCTCATATGCCTTCAAAAGCAACTGTGTCTACTAACAACATATGAAATACAACCCCTACTTTTTTAGCAGATTAATGCTCTCAATTAAAAAGTTCATATTTGTACAATTGTGTCCATAATATTAGTACAATCTATCTATAATATGCTGAAGTTCTGTACTACCCATTTGCAAGCTGCCAGTTTGTTTATGCGTAAATAATCCTTTTAAATAAGTAAAATGCGCCTACATTTGTTGTATTTACTGACTATTAATACTGAGGCAAATTTTCAAAGGCAATGCAGTACTAGTATTCGGAGATTACAACGCTGTTCTACACATACCTTTTACATATTATTTGCAAGTAAGATTTATTGCAATTTCCTGTTTATGCAATAATCCTACACACAGTGCCACAGGAATTTACCTGATATGATTGTAGTCATGAAAAATCCAAAAGCATGATTACCAAATTTAATATATACAAAGAAAAATATCTTTAAATTACAGGTAATAATTTATTTATTTATTTTTGTCAGTCGTGGTCCTGGTTGTGGTCTGGGCTTGGGCGCTGTCCCTCAGCTCTTCAGCTCAAGGTTAGCGCTCTACCACTTGAGCCACAGCACCATTTCCAGCCTTTTCTGTTTATGTGGTGCTGAGGAATCAAACCCAGGACCTCATGCATGCAAGACAAGCACTCTACCACTGAGCCAGGTTAACAGCCCCTTAAACATTTATTTCTAAGAAAATATTTCCATTGAAAGCATTCTCGTATCACTAGGTATAAAATAGTATAAGGAAAGATAACAATGGATAAGCAAGGATGTTTGCATGTCATCCATATCTATAACCAATTTCATGATGTTAGTTTTTTCTATGGGGTTTAAATCATATGTTAAAATTTATATAAATCTATCTTCCTTCAACTCTTACCAAAGCCCCTAAAATCCCAACAAGAATGAAAAATGTATACAAAAACTTACCCCATTTAATGGATATGTTTTCCATCCAAGTTCTCCTAGCACCGTTGTTGTATCAAGCAACACAACTGGAATTAAATAGATAAAATTTTCATGAATTTCTCAACTGAAGCAGAAATATATTCAAGTAAGAAAAAAAGACATTAAAAAGTTAAAGTTGTTGAAATCATGAATATTAACTACTTTACTAATATCATCACAATATCCTTAATAAATTGTTAAAGATATTTATATATTAAACATTAGTATATAATGAATGATGATAAAAGGTCATGAAGCGATTAATTTTAAAATACTGAACTTGCATTTAGGTCTACTGATGTTGAACGAAGTAATCAATCATTTAAAAATTATTTTAATGTAGCAAGATTTTATAACTAATTAGATAACCACACTGTTTAAATATTTTCCAACTTCCCTGTATAGTCTTTTCTCAAAATTATTAAGCTAGGCCTATGTATCTTATTTTTGTGTTATTAAATGCACTTATATCAAAATCAGCAGAAGAGGAAAACAACGCAATTTGAATAAAACATTGTATCCAAAACATAGACTTCATTATTATATTTGCCAGGTATTATGTCTATGAAATATACTACAAAACCACAAGCCACTTTTTTTCCTCCCATCAAAAGCAACTTATAATGTAATTTTTTTTTAAATGTGGGTGGGTGAACAAAAAACACATCTTGTTAAAGTTTACAATATAAAGCTTCATGTCACTGCAATTAAGCTAGCCTAAATCTGGGAAACTTCAGAGAATGGATAAAATTTGAGCAAGACCAGGGTGAGTGGTTTTCAATCAGACGCCATTTTTCTCTTACACTGCTAGGTACAAAGTAGCTGAGATATGACAGTCCCTGAAGTTGTCTCCCAGATTAGGGATTATACAGCAGGAGTGATAGATGCAAACAATGCTAAAAAGACAGCTGAGGTTGAATTCTGGAGAGCTTTGTAAAGTCTCCCATAGGAAATACACCTCTGAAGACTCAGCAGGTCTATCTGTATAGCGATTACAACCATGACCATGGATGTCAGGAGCCCCAGAACAAACTCTGAGAAAGAATGCTTTAGCACCTTATTGCTCGTAAGTCTTCATCTAGCTAACTAAGCAGGGGGTTTTGCTTCTGCTTAAACATTCTGTTGTGAAAATATCATTTGCCATCTGCTCTATAATACCTTTTACAAGGATTCTGTGGTTCTCCTTAGTTGAATCACTATTATATGCCCTATTAGTAAAAATAAACAACTATTCTTAAATTTGTAGTAGTTATTTCATCTGTTAAAATGTGCAGAATTTATTCCTACAATAAATGCTTCATAAAAATGCAATATCTTATTTCACATTATACAGGAACTACCTAATATCAAACATCAAGCCAGTTTTAATATTCTTTGTTGTCTCAATTTGTTTTATCAGGAAATCAAAATCCAAGTAAGACTATGCATTACAATTATCTAGCATCCTCTTTAAGTGTTTTGATCTCTCTTTACATTTTCAGCTAGAATTATTGAACTATGTTTTGCCCTCAATAAAGTTCACCTTTTGGAGTGATTATTTCTATGAATCTCCATATCCATGTAAGCATTGTTTACATGAAAATTTTGAGTATTTTCATTATCCCCAAATACCTCTGACCAGCATTGCCATTTTCAAAATGTCAAGTGCCTGTAGCCCTTTGAGCCTGTTTTGTTTTTGTTTTTGTTTTGTTTTTGCATAGTACAGGGCCCCATGTTTCAGTTGCTTTTTATTGAAGAAAACAACTTCATTGTATGAAATTTTTTAGCTGACAAATATGTGAGCTGCTTCCAGTTGGGAAAATTGTATATACACATATTGTAAACTGTTATGTACATTTTTTATTGAACCTATGTTTTCATTAAATCAGGGAAAATAGCTAGAATTACTGGATTATATAGAAAATGCTCATTAAAAAATAAAACTGTCCAACTATATTCCATGTGTAATTTACATTCCCAATAGTAAAATATGTTGTTGTTTTGTAATTACTCTGTATATGACCACTAGTGTCATCTTTTTTAACACATGCAAAAGTTTTGATCATTCTAATAACATTTCTCTTAATGATGAATGGATTATCTTTTTCACAACTTGGAAATTTTTGTTTTGTCTCAGATTCTAAGTTTTCATAAGTGAGCAAACTGGAGTATTTTGTTTTTTCAGTCTAAACTACTTTTGTTTGAAAAATAATCAGAGGATATTTCTCTTATTGAAATATTACAATTAATGTATTGAGAATGAATGAGTGAATTAGGCCACACTACGTGTTATTTCCAGATGAATTAATATATTTAGCTAATAGATCCCCATGGATGCTAACATCTCACACACACACACATGGAACTGCTTAAAGTACTCCTCTATAATTTGATTCACTCTACATTAGCATACAGTTCTGCCTAGCCTAGAAATAACAGAAAAGGTAACTAGAATGTCCAATGAGGAAGATATATACACCTAACCCACAAACAAAATACCATCTGACTTTATTCATGCAACAAAATAATCTCCCTTACTAAAAAGCAGAATATGAAATTCTGATAAGTGTCCAGATTCTTAAATGTTACTTGGTACTGAATAACAGTTTAAATTTCTGGAATATACTAAAGAATACAGTGGTATACAATATCAGAATCTATTTTTTGGGAACCGAAATATTTTATGTTATTTACAATATTGAAAAACCTTCACAGGCAGAGAAAAGAAGAAGTAATGCACAATTACTCTAGTAAAGAATTTGTGTTCTTTTTTCAAGTAACTTCCACAATGTCCTGTCAGAGATTTTCCTGAATGAAGATATTCAAATCATAGGATTTATTGTATACTATTAAAAATCTCTACTAGCTATTTAAAATTCTCAACATAGATTTCCTGCTTATAAATTGCAAATGCAATAATAAGACTCAAATGATCAGTTGATATAATTGTTATTCCTTAGGGGGCTTGATTTTTAATAGCCATAAAGGGAACTGTAATCATTATTTTACATTATCTTTATTTTTATTTTTCCTGGTCCTGGGGCTTGAACTCAGGGCCTGGGAACTTTCCCTGACCTCTTTATGCTCAAGGTTAGCACTCTACCACTTGAGCTTCAGCATCTGTTTTTTCTGCATAGTTTCTCACATACATTCTTGCCTACACAGGCTTCAAATTGGTGTCCTTAAATCCCAGCATCCTGAGTATCTAGGATTAAAGGTGTGAGCCACCAGCACCTGACTTGTATTCATTAATTTTAAAAAGCATGCAGCTTCACAGGTGCAGATGCTTAAGGATCATTTTGTTGTTGTTGTTCTTTGGTAGTTACCAGAAATAATATTTGTTTTTTGTTTTGCTTTCATCTGAAATCATACAAAGAACAAGAAAATTTCAAATTTGCATTTCAGGAAATTGAATGGAACACTGATATTTTAAAAAGCCAAATGAATTTTGAGATCTTCTTAGATGAAATTATACATAGTAGATATTTTGATTTTACCATTTGTTTCATATATAATCCCCTCCCCCCCCCCCCACAAATTCAAGTTTTCCAAGCAAACTAATTACATCAAACCCAACAAGGTGAGAGCTCCTCCTGCTGGTTTTAAACAATAGTTATTTTTTTTTCCTATGAGAAGGGATAATACCTGTAAACCTAGCAGGAGTTAATGTAAAAAAAGGACAAAGGAAAAATTCTATTGCCATTACCTTTAGTAAGGATTCAATAGATTTTCATTTTAAATTTAACAGGAATATTTTAAATAGCAATAATATTAGTTACTTTTAGAAGTGCAACTGAGAATGTAATCATTTATTCATGTGAAAACGAGAAATTAGCCGCAAGAATAATTAAATTTAGGCGTATGATATCAAAATAATACTTTGAAAATATATATTTTGCTTAATGAGCAGTAAAATGCATAGCATAAATCTTGGGACATGTTGCATAATCTTCTCATTAACTTTTTAAACAATGGTAGCATATTCTATTTCTCTCTGAAAATATATTTTAACATTTTACTTCTTTAACCTACTCTTTGGAAATCATAAGAAAATCACATTGTCTTTTAGCAAAAGAAATTTAAACAATGAACATAACACCAATTACATTGATTTAAATAAGAATTTATACATTCCTAAATTTCAAAAGCTCAGTATTAAATTCTTGCTTTTGAATAATGTATTAATTTTGTTTGTTTTAGAGAATTTAAGGTAGACTATTTAAAAAACACAAGTACACTGATTTATAGTGTATGGCAAACCATCCTTATTCAAATGGAACAATAAAAAGTATCTTATTTTATTTTATGCTGTTTGTGAAAAGGTAATTAATTCATTAAAATTCCTCCTTTATGATAATTTTGTTGTAAGTATTCAAGCTATTATTACGTGAACCAAATTCTAAAAATTTTTAATAGTCTCAAAAGTTTACATAAACATAAACACATAGTTGGGAGTTCTATTTAAGAGAATTCATGGAAAAGGAAATGCAAAACATTTTTTTATATTTTAAATTATTTTTTATTGTGAAAATACTGTACAGAGGGGTTACAATCACATGGGCAAGATAATGAGTACATTTCTTATCAAGCATTGCAGCCTCCTCCTTTGTAGCCTCCTCCTTTGTTTTCCCTTCCCATCCCATCCTCCTTCCACCCCCCCATCCTCCTCTCCACCCCCACCAAAGTTATAAAGATCGTTTCGACATAATAACTTGTACATCTCATTGTTGAAATGGGTCTACTGGTATCCCTATTTAAACATTTTTCTATAGAAGAATTTAACTTAGGACAGTAAAACCTTAATGTAATGTAAATTCCTGAGTCACTCATTTACAACACAGAAACAGAGGCCAATGCCACTGTTTCAGCAATGGTAACCTCCCTATCAACTCCCATTCTTTAAAAGTTAAGCACATAAGTAAAGGAAAAAAGATCAGATACAGTGAAAATACTTCAGTTATAGAAATAAGCATGCGTTTGCATCTTCTCAATTGTAGAAGCAATTATTTGAATGTTATATTACTTAGATGCTTTAAACTGACTTTTGAGTTGCTAAGTTAACAAATTCAGGTTTGATAAATTACATACTTGTTATTGGTTTAAAAAAAGTGAAGCCTTTTCCTCCTATAACAATAAACTATGAGAACCTACCTTATATAGAGCCATAACCAATATTTAACTCATTCAAATCTAATGTAGATCACTTTAATAATGCATAGAAGTAAGTTCTCCTGTACAATATGTACACCACTGGATATAGATTTATTTTTAAGACAATGGCCTGTCAAAAAGATCACTTCTTGTTAAAAATAATAAAAGTAGTTTTTATATACAAACTGCAGTTACTATTTGCTCATTTGGGATGCGGATAACATTTTGTGTTGTTCTGTGTATTTTAATAAGTTTCAGCATGCCATTGTCATACATATGTACAAAGTACTTTGATCATATTCAATCCTATTATTCTCTCCCGTCCCTTTCTTACACTGGTCCTTTTCCTCTTCCTAAAAAGTCCTCCTATTTTAGTGTCTTTTCTTCTAACTTTTAAATCGAGATTCTGCATAGAAGAAACATGCAGCATGTTTGTCATTCTGAATCTGCCTTATTTCATGAAAATTTTCAATTCCATGTTTTTTCCTGAAAATGTTAGTTTTGCTTTTCTTTATGGCTGAAAAATACTTGATTCATACTCTCTCTCCTCTCTTCTCCTCTTCCATCCCTCATTTATTTTTTCTCTCTCTACTACCTCCTTCCTTCTCTGTATCTATCATATTTCCCTCTACCTTTTCCTCCTCTCCCTCTCACTCACACCTATATTTATACATATATATGTATACATGTGTATATATACATATATATACACATGTATACATATATATATATATATATATATATACATCTGTTAATGGAAACTTAGGCTGCCTTGATAATTATGCAGTGAAAAAAGATGAGCAGACATTTCTCTTGTATGCTAACTTAAGTTGCTTTGGGTATATAACCAATATAACTGGTCCATATGAGAGTTCTAGTTTTAGGTTTTGTGAGGAAAATCTTTACTGATGTACACAGTGGCTGTACTCTTTTACCAATAGTTTTTAAGGGTTCTGTTACTCCTATATCCTCAGTAGCATTTGTTGTTGGTTTTCTTGATGGTAGCCATTTTGAATACGGAGAGATATAATCTCACTGTAGTTTCCTTTTTGTATTTCTCTGATGGCTAAAGATGTTAAAACAGTTTTTTACCTGTTTAGGAACCATTTGAAACTGTTTTGAAGTCTTTTCAAGCTAGCTGTCATTTTATTGATTGGATTATTGGCTCTTTTGATGTTTAGTAGGTTTTCTTTTTGAACATATATTTTGAATATCAATCCTCTAACAAATAAATAACTGGCAAAGATTCAGCTCTCAGAAGAATATGTTCTGTTCTTTAGGCTATTGTTTTACTCTTTAAATAATTTCCATTGCCCCATTTGTTAGGAAATGGAAAGACTTGGAAAAAATTATATTAAGTGAACTAAGCCAGGCCCAAAGAAACATAGGTCTCATGGTTTCTCTTATTTGCAATAACTAGTATATGTCTGAGACAAGCAGAAATGGTCAGATAAGTTGATGTTAGGTGAAATGAACCCCAAGGTAAGGACTCAGATGTTTTTTTCTTTCTTGCTATTGTTTCTAACATAGTTATAAGATTATTTCTTTGTTGCTTTGTATGTCCCTCCCCTACGGTATAACCCTTGTTTCCACTGTATTTGATGTTGGTATAATTTGTGGAAGGGAAGGGGAAAAAACAAATTGTTTAAATAGGGATCCAGGTGGACCCATTGAAACATGAGATGTACAAGACTTTATGGTGAAAAACCAACTTTACAACTTTGGTGGGGGGTGGAGGGAGGATCAGATGGCAGGGGAAAAACAAAGGAGGAGGCAACAATGCTTCATAAGAAATGTACTCATTACCTTGTCCATGTAATTGTAACTCCTCTGTATGGTATTTTCACAATAAAAAAACGTATTAATTAAAAAAATAATAATTTCCATTGCTATAGAATGTTCTTTGATTAAATTTCATTTGTCAATCTTGCTAATATATCCAAAGTTATTAAAGTCTTAGAAAGGCATTGCCTGTTCCTATACTAGTTTCCCTAGTAGTTTTAAAGTTTCAGGTATACATACAGATATTTTACAATTATATTGTTATACTTCAGACTCTGATAGAATGCAGTAAAAATACTCAATACCCATCCTACAAAATTAAGAAAAACTAGAGTAGGGTTGTGTTGGAAGGGATGGTCGAGAATGTTCAAAGGGATGACATTAATGAATTCTTTTCACAAAATGCTATGTTGAATGACAATTCCTTTGTACAACTACTTGAAGGTAACAAAAATATTTAAAAAGAAAATCGTATTGTTTATAGAGTAAGAATTTTCCTTTGTATTATTATCTCTAAATAGTTGTATGAAGGGGTTTCAGTTCAATTCAATATCAGTTTATGTGTACAAGCTATCATTCCTTCCTCATTCTCCCCTCCACCTCTCCAACTCCATCCATCCCCTCAACTTTCCAAGCTCATTTTGACCTATATATGTTGAATATTCCTCTGTCTATTTGTCTGTCTCTTCCCCTTGGACACCAATTCCTTTAAACAAGAGAAAATGATGTATTTTCCAAAAAAGTGTGATGTCATCCTTTATGCAAAATTAATCATTCATATTTTGTTCTAATGGAGAAACAAACAATAAAAACAAAAATTAGGAGACTGGAAAAGTTGAATGAGGATGAGACAAATAGGTGGAGGGAAAATAAAGGAAAGTTGACATTGAATGAGTTGCATTGTACATTTAACATGTTGAATTGAAAACAAAAATTTAAAAGTAAGGGATGGGAAAGGGCAGGCAATGGAACGAGTGTCCCCTTTCATCGTGTAACGTCCATTTTGTTATTTGTATGCAAGAAAACGTAACAATAAAAAATCAATGATTCTGTATCATTCATATGCACTAATAAAAACACATTAGACCTAAGAAGATAAATCCAGAAAGCATTTTTCAATATTATCTAAAGTAGAAAATGGCCCCAAACACAAACTATACATTATGCTACCTGATGAACTTATGCGATGGATAAATTAAACAGTTTCTCTGTAATATCTAAGAGAATTTATACTATAAAATAAGAACTGCTATAGGCAGGAATGTTTAGGAGTTGATTGAAAATAAACCTAACAGTGTCCATCCTCACTTTTATTCCTTCCGATTATTCTGTGTTCAAGAACCTGCCAAGTTTGATTCTGCTTGACACAATTTTATCCTCTTACACTAATACGATTCCTAAATTCATTTCTAATCATTCACTCCCAGTATTTACTGCATAGGACAAAGCAAAACCCAGCAACACTCCATTATATGTTCACTCCAAGGTTCTTGAGCATGGTCATTAAGATTTATATCTATGAGTCACTCAGCTTCTTCCTTCCTTCCTTCCTTCCATCCTTCCTTCCTTTCTTTCTTTCTTTCCTTTCTCTCTCACTCTTTCTTTCTTTCCTTTCTCTCTCACTCTTTCTTTCTTTCCTTTCTCACTCTTTCTTTCTTTCCTTCCTGTCTCTTTCTTTTCTTCTTTTCTTTTTTCAACCAAATTATTTAGTCATCGCTATGGTTAGATACATAAAAGAGAAAGACACTTGACAAATCATTAGTCAAATAGCACTGTCTAGTTCCTTCAGCATTTTAATCTATACATAAATTAGGTAAGGTTTAGGACCTTTGCTATTTGCATCTGTCTGAAGTACACAAGGATTGAATAGGTTAAAATGAAGACCATTTGACTCAGATTTGTCACTGAAGATATTTAGAAGATGTAGTGAGTTTCCCACCTCTCCCCCAAGGTGCTTCCTTTGCCTGTACTACTGAGCCTGCCCCCTTTCAGTTCCACCACATCAAAGATGCTTTTTGCCTTTCTAGTCCCTTCCTTTCTTTTGGTTCCCACTTGTTTCATACGCGTTGGGCTTTGGGCACTCAGCAGTGACTTTTTTAAATAATATTATGAACTTAAGATTGAAATCCACTTATAGCATTGTTTTTTATAGCTCTGGTAAAAGAATTTATGACTACTTAAATCAAAGTCTTATCTACAATGTAATGGCCATTTCAATGCATTTCAATGGCCAGCTTTGCATTTAAATATCATGAAAGGGCCATCTTAAAAGGCAGATGGGGGGACAGGGAGTGTGGGGAGATGGGAAGGGATGAGAAGGGGAAACAAAGGAGGAGGCAACAATGCTTGCTAAGAAATGTACTCATTACCTTGCTCATGTAATTGTAACCCCTCTATAGGGTATTTTCACACACACACAAATCCTACTGGAGCTTTCACTTTTAAAAGGAACAATAATGGCTTTGTTCTGAGAAGGAAAAAATAACTTTTCCTTTAACTTAAAAAGAATTACAGGAGTAAGAATCTTTTTCTTTCCATAGTGTTAATTTTTCCCTGCATACCACTTACATGGCTTAATGAAAATATATTTTAACATCTGTGATATAGGGAATGTTATATGATTCTGCCTAAAATGTTTCAATATAATCCTATTTAAGATTTAATATTAGCCATTGCAGGACATAGACAATTTGTAAGACTATCTACCTTTACAGATGGTTGTTTTTAATTTGGTCACTTTCACTACTAGGATTTTTGTGTCAATTCTCTTGGTCTAGTTAATTCCAACATGTAATTATCAGAGCACATGAAAATGCCCTTATTTAGAAGTCTAGACAACATCTATTTAGTAGACTGTGTCAAATTAAATTGTTCTTCTATAAAGGCAGACATCCAATATCACATCATCAAAATCACCGTCAAAAATGTCAGTAATTGCATCACTTATTTCAGTTCTTACAGAAGTGCCAAGGACTGAATAGGCTGTAATAATCCATTGAAAGGATAAAAAATAATAATTATTTGCCAATACAATACTTGATGAAATAATCCTAAATACAATTAATTCCTCCTGCTTTCCTAGACAGAGAGCTTTACATCGCTGATATGTTTTTTATAAATAAATTAAATATTATCAGAAGTAAATATTCTTAAAATCCAAGATTTATTGATCAGCCATAAAAATCTACTAGGTAAAAATTTTCATTTGCTGGCATAATTGCAAGCAAATACATATTATACAACTTGGAAAGGACAGGATTTTTCCCATTAAAAGCATATCCAAATCAAAGTACAGCCAATTATCATTATTAATGTAATTGTTTAATTTAAAAATTAATTCCACCAACATAATTATGGTTCCTTAAGAGCAGGGACAGTGTGTGTGTGTGTGTGTGTGCATGTATATGGTTGAGTGTTTGTGGTGTATGTAAATGTGTATATGGTCATGTGTTTAATGAATTCAGTGAATAAAAGGAACATGAGTGAGAAATTCATGTCTTAAAACAGCCTTTTTTTCTTCTTTTTATATGTTTTTTATTGTAAAAATACTGTACAGAGGGGTTACAGTTACATGAGTAAGGCAATGAGTACATTTCCTATAGAGCACTATTGCCTCCTCCTTTGTTTTTCCCTACCATCCCTTCCTTCCCCTCCTCCCCAACTACTGCCCCCTCCCCCGCCTACCCTGCTGAAGTTGTAAAGTTTGTTTTCAACATAGTTTCTTGTACATCTCATTGTTACAATGAGTCAAACTATATCCCTATTTAAGCATTTTGGCTTGTCCCTTTCCCTCCTCAAATTAGAAAAATCTATATACAAGATGCAGGGCACTGGAATCAAATACAGTAAAAACAGGGATTATACAATGGGGGAAGAACATACCAAAGAAACAAAAAAAAAATCACATAGTACATTATAAATATGTTAAAAACAATAGCAAGAAAGGAAAAAAAGCATTTATATCCCTATCTTGGGGTCCATTTCACTTAACATCATCTTATATGGTCATATGTACATAGTTTTTTTGTTTGTTTTTTTTTTTTACCTTTTCTGCTTGTCCTAGACATATACTAGTTATTCCAAATAAGGGAGACCCTGGGACCTATGGTTCTTTGGGCCTGGCTTACTTCACTTAATTTTTATTGTAAAGATACTGTACGGAGGTGTTATAGTTACAAGAGTAAGGTAATGAGTACATTTCCTATTGAGTACATTTCCCCCTTCTTTGGATTTCCCCTACCATCCCTTCGCTCTCAGCTCTGAACTCCACCTCCCCCAGGCCCCTGAAGTTGTAAAGTTTGTTTTCAACATGGTATCTTGCACATCTCATTGTTACAATGGTCAACCTGTATCCTTGTTTCAGCATTTTGCTATTTTCCTTATCCTTCCCCAAATTAAAAAAAAAAAAGTATATACAAGATGCAGGGCACAGGAATCAAATACAGTGAAAACAGGGGTTAAACCATGGGAAAAGAACATACAAAAGAAACAAAAAAATCACATAGTTCATTATAAGTACATTAAAAACAACAGCAACAAAGATCAAACCTCTTGTGTCCCTATCTTGGGGTTTATTTTGCTTAGAACAGTTTTAAACAGCTCTAGAAAAAGTAGTGCAGAATGAGTAGGAAATCGGGTACTTGAAATTTAAATGGCTTTCCTGCTTAGTTTGTGATGAAGATAATCAAAGGCTATTTACATATACTTTCTCCCACAAGAAGATAATAGGCAAAATATTCTCTAGGAAAAGTAAAACCAAACCACGCATTTGATTTTAGCAGAGAATGGGCTATGAGGAGAATTACTTGTCTTTCTGTACCTTTCCCAAGTCCTCCTGTCTGCTCCAACCTGGCAGTAACCTTATGAGCAGGCAATAAACTCAGACTGCTCGTTGTCACTCCAAATCCTGTGCAACTAACTTCATCTCCAACTAGGTACCATGTCCAAAATTTCCTCGTTATTGGTTTCCTCACTAAAAGTGTCTATCAAAGAAAATTGTTAAAATAGTGTACAGATATGTACATAACTATTCATTTAGCCTTGTTACTTCTGCCTTTGTTTTTGAGTTCATTGTGAATCAATCCCAGTGTCTTTTGGGTGAGAGTAAAACTGTCATACCTAAGCACTTCTTCATAAAAATATATTGAAAGATAATTCCTAAGACTCCCAACTTTTTCCTGTCCCCAAAAGACACTCATTTGTTGTTGTTGTTGTTATTTTTGTTGTTTCTGGGAGCATGAACTCTCAGGGCCTGGGCTCTGTCCCTGAGCTTCTTTGCTCCATGCTAGTATTTTAGCCATAGTTCAACTTCTAGTTTTCTGGTGGTTTATTAGAGGTAACAATATCAAGGATTTTCCTACTCATTCTAGCTTTGAACCATGATCCTCATATCTCAGCTTCCTGAGTAGCTAGGATTCCAGGAGTGAGCCTACAATCCTAGTAACACATTGCTTCTACCTTCTAGGGTCTACAATTGATCTTAACCTTGTATTTTTGTGGAACATTACCCAAGAATAATACTAGTTGTAATTTTTAAGTTACTCTGATCTAAAATAAGTAATTCTCTAAGCCTTAGAATCTGTATTAATCTGTTCCGTAACAAACTGTGATCTGGTTAGGAATCTGGCTAGAGTAACAACCTTAATATATAAAGTAATATTAGCAATCATGATTTTATATCTTTATTCATGTTTGCAATTTCTTCAACCTTTGAGTTTCCCTGCTTAACTGATCCACAAAAGAGTCTTCAAAAGAAAGTTCTGAAGTACAAGGTATTGTTTTTTATATATAGTTTTCCCTTTTCACCTGGTTAGTTGATTCTAGAAATACCACCCATATCCTAGCTCTTGTGTTCTTTACAATAGGTGGAGTTAAACTGAAAATAGGGAACTTCTCTACAGCAACTAACTAAAACTATTCATGAAAACTCAGATTTCACAGTCAACTGCTCATGAAATATGGCTATCAGATCATGAAATCTGATCACCTATTCACATGAATAATATACATTCTAGGGAATAATTTACAATGGAATAATTTAAATAAAAATGTAATTTTCTAGACATTTTACCGTAATTTCATCATCCTTGACTGCCTAAGGGATGTATATTGTCTTCTGAATAGCTAAATTTGAATTGTATTGAGTACATTGGTAATAATACTGCCTATAGAACACAATGATATTTCTAAGATAAATGGACAGAAAAAATGAAAAAAACAAATTAAGTATTAACACATGTACTTGTTGCATTACACATTATACAGCTTTTAGCATAATTTTTTGATAAGTAAAGTCATGCAAATTTTCTAGGACAACTTCCTTCTAGAAACCATTGAGGAAATGTCAGAGTAATTTAACACAAAATTGAAAGACACATGAACTGCCAGACAGCTCATCTTTTTCAGCATATTTTTGTACTGCACAGGAATCAGGGGGAGGAATGGTTCATAAATGAAACATTTATGAATGTGACCCATGCCAGGAACAGTAGGACTTCAGTATACAGAAAAGAATGGCAGATGGAATCTTTATTGTTGGCAAAAATATAAAAAAATTAAAAAGCTACATTAGTATTATCAGTACCCTGTAGGGAAGGCAAGTCATTAAGTACTATTGTCATTTGGTTTACTACCAACATCTTTGTAGTAAAGTACATGCAACAGATATAATAAAGGTATTTTAACATTTAGCAAATAGAGAATATCTTATTTAATATGAGTTTCTCAAGCATAATTAACCAAGAGAAAATAGATGCAGGCTTTCAAAATATATTGATCTTAACTTAATAGTTACTAAGACATGGATTTTGGGAAGAAATGTATAATGTCAAGAAACTTTGGCAAAGTCATCAGGAACTAATTTGGTCCTTAGCCTTTCTGGCATAAGAGTTCAATTTATAACCTTTAAAGAAAGAGTGATTAGTTGGCTCAGTGGTAATGTGTTTGCCTCTCATGCATGAGGCCCTGGGTTCGATTCCTCAGTACCACATAAGCAAAAAAAAAGCCAGAAGTAAGCCTGTGGCTCAAGTGGTAGAGTGCTAGCCTTGAGCTGAAGACTGAGGGACAGTGTCCAGGCCCAGAGCTCAGCCCCCATGACCAACAAAAAAAAAGTGATTATCCTTTGAGAGACTGATTTTTGCTAAACAGGGAAACAGGACACTAATTTACAAATGAGATGTATCATATGTTCACAGATGATTTGTTTCCTCAGAGAATGTCTTTCTTTGAAAGTAAATACATTAAAAAAATCAAAGTACATACAGATCAAAGATTTCTTAGAAAATACTAAATTGCTGAAGAGAAGTGATCCTCTTCTAATTAAAAAAATACTGAGTATTTCTATTTAACTAATAATAGATTTTATCTACCCATTTTAAAGTTCTTAACTTTGAACACTGCTGAAGAAGCATTAAGATTTTTCTACTTGAAGCTAAATTTAGCTTATAATTATAAGTAAATATGTTCAGTGCTATGCAACTGTATGCAAATGTACTAACTAAAATGTGGTAGATTCAAGGGAGAACTCAAAGAGTATAATTCCTTAAAAAGGGCAAACTCAAAGTTCAACAAAATAAACACAAAGAAGTATTTGGAAGTGGTGGGGTGGAGTCAAGGGGAAGGGGTAGCTGAATGAAGAAGAGAAGAGGGGGAGAATTCAGCCAAGAGTTCAATGCATATGGCACAAAATTAAGATGAGAGAAGGGGATATAGAGAGGGATGAGTAAGAAGGTTGAAAGGGGTAACAGTGGTCCAGATATATTGTATTCATAAACTGCTTTGTTAAATGGTAACACTCTATACAACTAGGTATTTTTTAAAGAAAAAAAAATGATAGCAATGGAAAACAGGCCCTGTGAGAGATACTAGTGAGTTAGGAGTGAGGTGAATTGGAGGGGGAATAAGGTGAATATGCTTCATGTAAATGTGTGAAAATGGAACAATGATGCTTTTATAATTAGTTTGGGAAGCGAGGAAGAGAGTTGAAGGGGAGGAACTTGGAGCCTAAATTTGATTGAAGTACAATAAGTCCATATATGGACATATCAAAACAAAACCCTCTGGTAAAACTAATGAATGGTGCTAATACAATGTGAGCATAAAAAAGCCAAACGGAAGGTACCCACAAAAAAGTTAATAGTTTTTAAATTTTATCCTACTCTCTAAAACTGCCAGAGTTTAAATAACACGAATTGTCTATTCTTAGAAATCTGTTCTTATTTCTTCTTACATAATTTTCAAATGAAATTTGTAGTTCAGAGAGTTCAACTATTATTTGAATGCTGCTACATTCCCAGTGTCTTTCACTACCGATCTTTCCTTTATGCTTGAGAGACCCTCTCAAAAGGCAGATGGCCACTAGAAATATCATGCTTTCCCATGAAGTGGCCTCAAACTCCTGATTTTCCTGCTTGAGAAGCAGCACACAGAATTATCCTAACAACTGAAGTTTTGAAATAATATCCCATCTTTCTTAATCAGGTTGCTCTTACAAATACAGTGAACAGGTAAATTTAGAGAAAACAGACTTATTTCTCATGGCTTTGTAGCTGGTAAAGTCCAAGATCAAGGTGCAAAGGTCTGGAGAGGACTGATTTCCTGTGTCCTCACATGACAACACTGGAAGGCCAAGAGGAAGTCAGCCTGCTCAGTCAGAGCACCTAATGCTACTCTCAATGTGGATCCACTATGGTTTAATCATGTCTTGAAAGATTTACTTCTCGTTGCTAGCATGTTGAAAACACCCATTTTGGAAGAGATACATTCAAATCACAGCAGCAGCATCCCTGAGTCATTCATCATTCATTAGTGAATCTGTCAGTTTAGAAGCTTGATATTGTAAGGGAAATGGTTCATGTTCCCCAAATTGTTCATGTCCCAATTCTAGAACTCGATGAAGATGTGGCTACTCAACAGAAAATAAAGATTTCCTCTAGAAATCAGCCTCTTCGTTAGCTATCTTGAACATAGGGAGATTGTCCTATATTATCTGGAGGACATAAAGAACTAGCAAATGAAAAACAGAGGTGGGAACTCAGAGGAAGTTCTTACTCTAGGGAATAAAGGTTAGCTATAGAGGAAGGCAGCCAGAAGCCAAGAAAATGGAAGGCCTCCAGAATGTAGCAAAAGCAAAGAAATAGTTCCTCCTTATAACCTCCAGAACATAGTTCAACTAACACCTTGACTCTCGGACTTCTACCTGTAGAAATATAAAATAAATTTGATACTATATAAATTAAAATAATTCCTTCTCATGTCTGTATATGTGTCTGATTGAGAGAAAGAAAAAGGAGAGAAAGAGAGACAGAAAGAGAGAAACAGAGACAGAGAGACAGAGAGAATTAAATAGATTCTGACCCTGCCTTCAGGTCTTAAAATGAGAAAATAATGTGAAAAAGGGAGTATACAATGAAATAGCTTAAGTACTTTTTAACATGGCTGCATCTACTGTCCTGTCATTCTCTCCATTCAACACTCATATCCTGCAAGCCCTCACACTCACCTGCTGCATGTTCACTCACACATTCCTTTCTGTTTAGAATACTCTTGCTTCACTGACCTTCAAACACATCTTAGTCACCAGTTATGGCTTTGCTTAAAGGTGAATTCTTAAAGAATCTTTCTGAATTTAACCCTCAGATAGGTAGACATTCATTCTTATACTCCATTGAAATTTTTATCTTATTCTACTGCAAAATGTGCATTTGTTTGCATAACTTCTACAGACTGAATTCCTTAAAAGCCAGAACTGTATTTTTTTTAAATCTTGGCACTCATCATGCTCCACAAATGAAGATGCTTTTCAATTATCCTACAAATACAAAATTTCTCTGGAAAAAAAGCTATTTAAATAAAATGAAGGCTGGACTTAGTGGCTCAGTCTTGTGTCTATGTGGGAGACAGTGCTAGGAATGATCAAGATTAGACACAGCCAAACCACAAAATTCTGAAAAATAACTATTGCCAAAAGGAATGAAGGCATGACTCAAGTGAAAAAAGATGTGTTTTTAGCAAGTGTTAATGCCACAAAAAGTCAAGTTAAAAAGAAACAATAATAATCATATGGAACAGCAAAATATAAACAAACACATGAAGAATTTTGGATGAATACGTGCACATTTTGTATATGTGTGTGAAAGTTTGTATTTGTTGTTAATTAGTAACTTGAAATATAGATAAAAATGACTCAAAAAAGACAAATAAAAATATTAAGCAATTTCATTGACTGTACATGAGCAGAGTACACCAGAGATTGAGCAGCTATGGTCCTATGAGTATAAATCTAGTAGTCCAAGAGCAAAGCATAATAAAAGTGCTTTTTACGTATGTATCAGCTTTTTTTAAACTAAATTGAAAGAACAGAGTGAAAATGCTGGCAGAGGCAAAATAAAAATCTGAATTCTGATTTTATGAGGAAGGGAAATAAAGTGTTGATAGGAAACATGATTTAAGAGCTCAAACAATTTCAGCAAAGTAAATTCTAAAGTAAACATGGGAGACTATAGAATTATAGTAGTTATATAAGTGTATAAAACACAAAATTGCAAGAGTGCATGTAAACATACTTGAAATCTAAGGAAAGAAAACTGAAGAATGATGAGAATCCTCAATCCATAATAAATTTATAAGGTGGTACACTGACACAAAACAATCAATGCATTATGGCCAGTAGGGTCAGAAAATGGTTAAGGAAAGGAAGATGAATTCCCATTTAAAAGCATTTAAAAAAAGATATAGACATGGCTCCTGCTTTGAAGCTACATATATGAAGCCTGCTGATTTCATTCTTTCATCTTGAAGTCACCAGAATGACACCTTCTAAGAGCTGCTATTGTGTTGAGTTTTCAAATAAATTCAGACTTTTGCTAAAAGTACTTTTATTCGTCACTATCCATATTAACTCTCAGAAAATAAAACAAAATCTTAAAAAAAATTCTGTCCTTATATTGGTCTGAGACACAGCAATGCATTTTGATGACATGTCTTTGTTCCTAGAGGAGCAACTCATAAATATAGGGAAGTAGAGGATCTGTGTAAAACTCATGTTTCACATTTTTGCTAGGGAAAGAGTTCTCCCTGTTCTGAGCAAAGGAGTCATAGTGACAATAATTATCCATGTGGAGGTAACCATGCAGGTATGGCAATTATCTGATGTATATTTCCTTTGTCCCATTCATCTTATCTATGGAGAAACCAGTGATGTTATCTCCCATTAAAGAAGTTCCTAATGTACAAAATGGAAGTGCCCTGCTTGTACACCTTTGTCAGCCATTGAGCATGTACTCTGTAAACTCAATCACTGCAGGAGATACTCAAACAAAGAATAAGTAGCAAAAAGTTTATTGGAAGCAAACCATTTTACATTAGAAAGTTATTGGGGGGATGAGTAAGATAATAATAATAATAATGTGAATAATATGGTGTCCCTATATAAAATGAGAATATTTAGTAAATTTGTGAAACTGAGTGATCGATTCACCTTCAATGAGCAACCTCTTAACATGCTACTAGACTGATGATAAGAATTGGCATTTCTGGTTTTTCCCAGGACAATAGTACTCCAGTTGCTCCAGGTCAGCTCCAAAGTATCATACATTAAATCCTGGAAAAAAATCATAGTAAGTGAAGTAAGCCAGACACAACAAAACATAGGCTCCATAGTTTCCCTCATTGGTAATAAGTAGTATAAGTCTAGGACAGTCCTAGCAGAGGATCACAAAAGCTCAATAGCTATATACATATGACCTTATAAAATGATGCTAATTGAAATAAACTATAAGATATGGAAAAAAGGTTTTTGGTTTGTTTTTTAGTGTACTATATGCAGTTATTTTTTCCTTTTTTTTTTAATTGTGAGAATACCATACAGAGGAGTTACAATTACATGGGCAAGATAACAAGTACATTTTTTATCAAGCATTGTTGCCTCCTCTTTGTTTCCCCTTCCCATTCCTTCCTATACTCTTCCCCCTCTCCCCATCTGATCCTCCCTCCACCCCCACCAAAGTTGTAAAGTTCGTTTTTCAACATAACGACTTGCACATCTCATTTTTGCAATGGGTCCACCTGTATCCCTATTTAAACAATTTGTTTTTTCCCTTCCCGCCCACAAATTATACCAACATCAAATACAGTGAAAGCAGGGGTTATACTGTGGGGGAGGGACATACAAAGCAACAAAGAAATCATCTTATCTTTTAGTTTTATTTTTCCCTTTGGATTACCCCCTTGTCACTGTTCTTTTTTTTGGCACCCTTTGTCTTGTATATAAGTTTATCTGATTTGGGGAAGGGAATCTCAGAAATGGTGAGACAAAAGGTGAACCATCACAACAGGGATAGCCACCCATAAGACACTATGTTAGAAATGAACTCTACAACTTGATGGGGAGGGGAGTGGGAAGGGAGCGAAGCGGGAGGAAATGAGGGCGGGGGTAACACTACTCAACAAAAATTGTACTCATTTCCTTACTTATGTAGCTGCAATTCCTCTGTATATCACCATTACAATAAAAATTAAACCTTACTTTACAATGCAATGGTTCTCCCAGACTACCCTGAATAATGATGAAACAGATTAAAAATATCTGGCTGATTAAAAAAAAAAAAAGTATGCCTTTCCTTACCTACATTGTCCTTGAACATGATGTTTTCTCAGGTACTATACACTTTGCGGAGATAATTTTGAGCTGTTTTCCAGTAATCAGTAGTAGGCTTCTGTGTCATTACCATAGCTTGACTGTGGAAGACACTGCCCCCCTCCCACCCAATCCCCTCTCCCTCTGACCCCTCCAAAATTTCTCAAGTGTTCCAGGTCTCAATGAATGTACTTCTCAAGACATTTAGTTTTCAAAAGCATGCAACTTTTTGGGTCTTCCCACAACCTAGTGTTCTCTTGTTAGAGACTGCTTACTTAGACTGTTTCAGTATACATGACAGTTTCCATTAGACCCATCTTCTAATATCCCTTACCTAAAGGTGTGGAAGCAGTACATTTAATGGGCCACCTTAGACTGATGAGTGCTTCATGCTGAAAGGCATGACTTCATCACAGCCACCTACTCCAGCACTTACTTCTTTGGAGGACACTCACTTTTGTAAGTTGTGGGGTTTTATTCACCTTGCACACTGGGAACTAATAAAAAATGACCTATCAATAGGGCTATTTTCTTAAAGGGGTAAATTTAATCAAAGTACATTATATGCAGGTCTGGAAACATCATAGTGAAAGTACTCTGCACAATGAATGTAAACTAATAAAACACAAAACTAAAAATATTACTAAATTTCAGGGAGCTGGTGGGTCAAGCCTGTAATCCTAGTTACTCAGGAGGTTGAGATCTAAGGATTGCAATTCAAAGTCAGCCTAGGCAGAAAAGTCTATGACATTATTATAGAATTAACCAGAAATAATGCTGAACATGAAGATGTGAGTCATGTGGTAGAGAATCAGTCTCTGAGTGCAAAAGCCAAGCAATCATTCAAGGCCCTAAATTCACACCCAGGACTGGCATAAACATATTTTAAAATTTGAAAGGACATTAAAAGAATCCGGATGAGAAGTGATTCTAGCCTTGACATTAAAAAACAAACAAATACAAACAAAAAACACAAATCTCTAGGTGCCGGTAACCCACACCTGTAATTCTAGCTACTCAGGAGACTGATCAAAGTTTAAAGCTAGTCTTACCAGGAAATTTCTGGAGACTCTTATGTCCAATAAACAACTCAGAAAGAGCCAGAAGGGGAGTTGTGGCTCAGGTGGTAGAGTGTTAGACTTGAGCACAAAATGTCTCAGAAACAGCACCTAGGCCTTGAGTTTAAGCCCCAGGACTGGCAACAACAACAACAAAATCTCCAGCTGGTTAAGGCCATAGAAAACTCTCCATCCTACCTATAAGATATACTGGATATATCTGAGTCAATTTCTACTTTTCTTTGAAAAGTTAGCATATATCAACTTACGCCATATGTCTATTTACTGTCAGCTCTTATTAAAGATGTCAGATAACTTCTTATTTTTATTGTTCTTATTGCGGACTAGACTCAGAAATAATAGGAGACTTAATAAATTTCACTTATGTATTATTCACATCAGATTAGAATTCATAGCTTTAAGCAGTGTACAGAGATTCAAATCTGGAACCCTAATTACTTGGGAGGTAGAGATCAAGGTATTCAAGCTCAAGGCTAGTTTGGGTATAAAGTTCATGAAACTTCATCTTAGTGTCTAACAAACACAAGTAGTAAGAGTTCTGACCAGGCTGGTCTGAGGAAAAGAAAGACACTATCTTGAGAATAACAAAAGCATAAAGAAGCTGTCGGCATTCTTGAAGTGGTAAGCTAGAAGGCAAACCACTAACTCTACTCAGGGCCTAGCAAGGACAGGCCCTGGATTAAATCCCACACTGGTCATAGGTCTGGTCCAAGTTTGCTGTTTTACTCACTATTTGGAAAATCCTATATTCTTAACCAAATTCATACTTCTCCAAGGTACAAACATACATTTAGTATATCTATAGTATATCTACAGCATAGTTAGGAAGAACATACTTGCTATAATAAGTGATGGTTTTTTATTGAATTAGTGTGACCTTAATATAATTCTTGGTTTGCATTTTGCTTTGTTATTTTAGGTATGTTTTTAATTTCACTTTTCTGCATATGCAACTTCAGGTTTTCCCTACTTAAAAAATTAATTTGTGAGTTACTTTTATCCAAAGCCCAGTGAAATCTCAGCAGTAGCATTCATTTAGTATATCATTTAATTATAATATATCCTATATCAAATAAGTCAAGAAAGTAACCAAATGTTCCTGCAACAATCCAGTTCTCCTTTTAGTTTGAGTTTGCTTACCATCTAGGGGCTTCAGTGTTTAGATTCTTATTATCATCTGCTACTCCGTGGCTGCCATTTTGACTCACTATGATCTAGCCAATGGAGTGGGAGAAGAACACAGAATGCAGATCTTTCTGAGTGGTTTGGTCTGACTCTGGCTTTGGTGCCATTTGGGATTAGAAAATGGTAAAAGACGGTTCTATTTTAGTAGTCCATTTAGGAAAACTCTCCTGGGAAACCAAAGCTGAAGCAAACAGTGTTGCTTTCAATTAGTCATTTTCAACCTTAACTACCATTCCTACATGACATCATAAAATCAAAATGTCATCTGAGCTGAGCAATGATGGCTCAGGCCTGTAATCCTTGCTACTCAGGAGGCTGAGATCTGATGACTGTATTTCAGCACCAGCGCTGGCAGGAAAGTCTGTGAGACTCTTATTTCCAATAACAAGCCAGAAGTAGCACTGTGGCTCATTTACTTGACTTACTTAGTTTCTTAACTAACTCCTAGGTACAGGCTGAATGAAGGTGCTCCTTCTTGGTACAAAAAGCCAGGCTTCTGACTTTGTTTTCCTGTTTCAAGATATCCATTCAAAGACTTTTATCAGCCTTATGCTCCCAAAGTTAGAGTGAACAAAGATTAACCTTTGAATCTTCTGCTGGATGTCCTTTGACTTTTCTCTAACAAGAGGAAATGCCTTCCAATTTTGTAAACTCAATCATTACTAGTAGGTGAGGGGACATAATGTGAAAAAAATAGGTTTAACCCCCCCCCACACAACTTTTCATTGTAAGCTGCACAAGAAACACTCTAGCATTATAATTTAAGATTTGCAGGAAACTAGGAGCTGGTGCGTCACACCTGTTACCCAAACTACATAAGAGGCTGGAGAAGCCAGCCAGGGAAGGAAAGTCTGTGATACTCTTATCTCTAATAAACTCAAAAATTGGAACTGCAGAGCACTAACCTTGAGCACAGAGAGGCTCAGAGACAGAGACCAGGCCCAGAGATCAATCCCAAGGACCAGCAAAATAACAACAACAACAACAATAATAATAATAATATTTGAAGGAATTGGGACCCGTATATTTTTGTGACCTAAGAGTTTTAGTTAACTTTAAAAAGTATCATTTTAAGAAGGTATACTTAGGGGAGGAACTCTTAGAGGTAACTCCCCTGAACAATTAGAAGTTTATCAAAACAAATAACTGCAAGTGGAGACATGTTTTGGGGTTGGGAAAGGAGATGCACAGGAATGGAGGGAGGAAAGGTAATCAAGTGAAGTCATTATATTCAGTGTACCTGATATAAAAACCTGAACTATGGAACTTGAAATTAGGGATGAGAAGGGGATATTCGGGCAGAATGAAAGAGTAAAATTGTCCAAGAAGCATTGTACTCATAACATGGCAAACAGTATTGTAACTCATTAGTATAACTACTTAATTACAATACATACAAAGGAAAATACATCCTTTTAAATCTTATGTTATAATTTTAGCTGTCCTTTTTTTTAATGATTTCTGTTAGGTAACACTTTGCTAACTACACTTTTAAGCATTGCTTCATTCACCATTTGTTTCACACTTTTTTTTTTGTTTTCAACATTTCTATTACCTTAAGATTTCAGGACCATAAATTTTGAAAGCACACAAAGATTCCAACTGGTACAAAACATAAGCATTTAATTTTAAAGCTCTTTGATTATGTTTTCCCAAACTATTTTTTCTTTTTTTTTTTCATCTTGTGAATGAAAAGAGAACGGAAAGCAAGAGGAAAGAACTGAAGGGAAGAGAGTGATTTCTCAGACAGGATATTTAACTGGGATTCTCTCCTCTCTTGATTTTCTGACTGAAGAATTCTGAAGAATTCTAATAAGTCACTATAAAAACTGTACATAGCAAGACATAACATTTTCATAATTTTATAGGAATCTTTACCTAACATGAGCCAAAAGTTAATGACCTTAATATTATTTATATTTTGATAAATAAAGCTTGATTTTATGTTGAATTGATTTTTATTTTTATAAAGACACTATCCTTCTGTCTAGTCTCCCCAGGGTGAAAAATAAAGATCAAGCTGTAGACCCACATTTTTCTTGAACAGTATTTTAGCTCCCACTTTTTAAAACTTACTATCTATGAGCTTTAGAACACTTCAAACCTAATCTACTCAACTGGACCAAGGAAACAAACAAACCTCAGGAAAAAGGCTATGGACATTTGTATTTGGTTAGCTATTTCTGAATTAAAGTCTGTTTAGAAGCTAAGCTTCATGTCTTATTTATTCACTGTGAAGGCTGATTGTGAATGCCACTCTAGTTTTTGAAAAGCATGTTATTTTCCTAGGAAATTTCTTTTTTTCTTCACTCTCTCCAAATTGTTTTGGGAAAAGCAGTTACTGTCTGTTGTACAAACCACAAAGCAAAAGTATACTTATGGTTTCTAGAAATATCTAGGTCCCGTATTTTCAAGTGATTAAACTGGATTACAAACCTGTAAAAAATATAAGAATAATTATAAGAACTATTTAGATGTATTTAAGAATGAAGAAAATGGATGAAATCTGAATTGCATTTAGAAATGTATTTCTGGTATGGAAGATTTCTTCTTTTTAAGGCTATAAATGTGGTAAATATACTCTATTTCTAGGAATTCATGAACACGTTAAAAATGTCAGTTAGAGTTGAGTGCCAATGGCAATGTCTGTTATCACAGTTATTCTGGAGGTAGAGATTAAGATGATTACAGTTTAAGACAAGTCAGAGTAAAAGTTTGTAGGATATCATCTCAAATAATAACAGGATGTAAACACATACTCATCAGTTTATTTCCACTAATATGTGTGGTTTAGATCTAGAGGATAACCGTTCCAGTCTATCCCAGCTCTCCATGCCCCCAAGCAATCATTTTTTTCCCTTTTTTGGTGGAATCCAGGATGTTGTACTTGCTAGGCAAGTGCTTTGTCTCTCTCTGAGCTACATCCCAAATGTTCTCCATCCTCCCTACAAAATTTAAGAAGACCTGTTAACAGTAAAAACTGAAACTGGTAGCTCATGTTTCAGTGGAAATGTGTCTAATATAGGAATATTAAGATCTAGACGAGCCAAGAAAGAAAGACTGCCAGAGTACAGATGAGCTACTCAAGTGATCACACAAACCTGGGACCCAAGAATAGTACATGCATGGTCTGAGAACAGCCATTAAAACTGCTTCCATCGTCTTTTTTTTTTTTTTGGTCCGGTAGTGGGGCCTGAACTCTGGGCCTGGGCGCTATCCCTCAGCTCTTCAGCTCAAGGCTAGCGCTCTACCATTTGAGCCATAGTGCCACTTCTGGTATTTTTCTTTTTGCTTATGTGGTGCTGAGGAATCGAACCCAGGGCCTCAGGCATGCAAGGCAAGTGCTCTCCCACTGAGCCACCTTCCCAGCCCACCGCTTCCATCTTCTGCTCAACTGTGATATGAGAGAGTGAAGAGTGACTGAAACTTCTCTTCTAGATTCATTCATTTGGCAAAGCACATTCAAGGAAAAGCCATATCTTAGTTATTTTAAGTTAGTTTGTTGGTTGAATCAAGTAGCAAGTCTGGATAGATTTAACTCGGTTTCTCAAACTATGAAAGGACACACTGAACTTTGCCTTCATAGGTCAAATATTCAAAATAAGCTATTGACTGAATTCCATCTCAGTTTTGCCTTAAATATGCTTGGCTTAATAAAAAAAATTAAAAACAAAGCACAATAAGATAGAGATTATTTTCATTTGCAGCCTGAGAGGGAGTCTCTAGTCTCTCTCTTTCTCCTATTTTTAGAAATGCATTGATTTGCAAAATGCAGCATAAAGATCATCTCCATTATAGTTATCAAAAATGTTTGCTCATAAAGCATAACTCTGGCTCTCATGTAAGTCCTGCTTGGTTAGGATCAAATAAGCAGAGATAGCAGCATTCATCTTTCCTACCTTTTATTAATTAAAAAAGTTAATTTAAACCAAGTCCTTGGAGGCATTTTTGAACAGTATATTTCACGTTTCAATATTTTTGGCTGTCTGCCATCAAACCAAGTTTACGTTAGGGACAAGAAGTATCTCTCACTCTCTTTCTAATTTATCCCCAACTATAAGAGAAAATACCATGGATTTATTGTCCACTCTTCAAACAGGCATTCTATTACATCATCACTGCAGATAGTAAGCTAATTGAACATCCATATTTTATAATATATCCTGGAACTAGACCTGAAAAGGAGAATTAAGTTCTGACTCTGAGGAACAGACATGTTCAGTAGAATTCAGTGTGCGCAATAGAAACTTACCCTTCATTTAAAAAAAAGCTACACACACTGGAAAGTTATCTTCATCAATAAACGGAATGAAATTATGTCATTTGAGAGAACATGGTTAGGACTATCCATGGAAGCTTGCTACTTGGTTCAACAAACAAATAAAATAAAATAAGTAAGAGATAGCTGTGTTTTGAACGTACTTTGCCAAGAAAGGGCTTATAGAAGTCGATCCAGTCATTAACCCAATCCCATATCTTGCCATACTTGGAGCTGGCAATGGAAATAATCTGAATGGCTATTCTCAGGCAACACATGCTGTACCAGTGTTGCATGTTGGCTTGCTTGGTCTGTGGGTTGGTTTTTACATCTCTCTGTCTTGGTTCTAATCTTAGGGAGGACATCAGAGTACACAAAATAAGTCAGACTTGGAAATCCAAATATCACGTTTTCTCTGGTATACAGACTCTAAGTATTTTTAAATGTCATCAAAAGTAGAAGACACAATGTGAAAGGGAAGAAGAGGAGAACAAAAGGAAAGGCCAGCAAGAGAAGGGAATGAGCAACAAATATATCTATGTAGATAATACACATCTATGCAAATATTATAATGAAATAAAATATTCTGTAGAATTTATATATGTAAAACATAAATATTAAAATTATTTAAGAGACAAAATGAAGATATACATAATGAAGTTATGCAGGCTCTCTTCTAGTGCCTCAAATCAAAGTAAACGTGAACAAGTACTAATATAATTAATCTATCAATTTTCACTGTAGTTAAAAATATGAAATTCATCATTAAAATTGATAGCTGCCAAAAAGAAAAGTAAGAGGATAAAACAGAGAGCACACATATAGACCGATATACACACATAAACTAATATTTTCAGCAAAATCTATTGAGGTTAATTAACAAACATTTGTACCTACATCAGGTAAGAGGCATTAAGAACATTGCAGATGTGAGGATATTATTGTATTTCTAGCTAGATAGTACTAAGTCTTTGTATAATAGCTTATGAGCTACACAGCATGGAAGTTAATTGGGCACAGTATGAGACTCACCTTAACACAATTACTGACCAAATTAATAAGTCCCCTTTAAATTCCTACCTTGAATTCTTACAGACTGATTTATTGGGGGTAAATGCAATTTATCTTTTTCATCTGCTGCCACTTAATTATATTACTTAACGAGAAGGAATTCAGTAAAATCTATAAATTAACTTTCTCTCACCATAAAATCAAATCTCTTAGAGTCATACTTTCCTAATTAATTCACTCATTAATTCAAAACTGTTTATCCTGGTTTTATACCAAGTTCTATCTTGAAAAAAGAAACAAAAGCTATGACAATATAACTTCACATAATATACTTTATATTTTATTTCTTTTGTCTGTATTCATTCAAACTTGACCTTAATTAGTACATGAGATATATATCTATATATAGATATAGATATATCTTTATATATATATATATATATATATATGCCACCTAATTATTTAATTATTTAGTTTCACAGAGACTTGAATGGAAGGTCAGCCTGCTTTAGAACAGAATTACGCTTGGGTAGATCATTCTGGTTGATGTTTAATTTTTGTTGGTGCTCCCTATCTTAATTGCTCAGATTTTAAAAAAAATCACATCCTTACAAATCCTATGTGTCTGATATTTTTCTATGTGTCTGATATTTTTCTATGTGTCTGATATTTTTAAGGGCCAAGTTTTGTTGTGATTATTTCCATGTGTACTCTACAACTCATTACAGAATGTATTCATTTGTATTTAATCCTCACCAGATGGGCTCCCTCTCACACACTTCATTAGAATTGAACTGTGTTCTGAGGGATATCATGCCACAGTCCTGAACTTGCTGATCACAACAAAGATATTCCACATACCTAACTTTTTTTTAAAGCACACAAACTAATAAAAGCCTTTTATTTTCTTTTACAGCACTAAGGTTTCAACCCAGGCCTCATGCGTGCTAGGTTGATGCACCATGAGCCATTTTCCAGCTGTTTTTGCTGGTAGTTTTCAAGATATGTTCACTCAGACTTTTCTGTGGCATGGCAATGAACTGTAATCATTCTGCTCTCGGCCTCCTGAATAGCTAAGATTTTAGGCATAAGCCACTTATGCATAAGTGTTTTCAAAATAGAAAATAGTTCAGGATTTTTAAAAAATGATAGGATCACTCAGAAACAACAGATATTTAAAACTTAATCTTTTAATGAGGAATTGTTTGGGAAATGTTCTTATGTTTTCATAGACATATTTTGATTACACTTCTTTGAACTCTACACATAAACATGTCATAAATGATTCCCCATATTTTGTATCTACATGCTATAGAATATATACAGGAAGACCTATAACATGACATAGATGTAATGAATGGAAGGGCATGATGAGCATGTCTCCAGAGGCTGGTCTCATTTGGTGCAGTAATACCTTAGTAAGAGAAAGGAATCAGACATGAAATACATTTTTACTTCTAACAACAGTGTCTCTGTCAGGGTAAGTTTCAATACAGGTGTACAGGGCAGAGCAGAACCTTCTAAGTTGCAGAAGATCTCTAAGGGTTGGTCTTGGAAAAATGTCAGGAAGGCTAGTGATTAGAATAAAGATCCAAGATTTACCTCACAGAATAATCACAAGTAACTCAATGATGTCTTTGGTATTTTTGAGACTTTGCTGCTATGTCCAGGCAACTCCTATCCTTTAGTGTGCATGGAAATTGTGTCTACCAATGGAGTTCATATGAATTCAGGTTTAGACAAAGAAATTTTGTGAGGGATTTTCTAGCACACTTTTGGCACATTGCAAATAAAGATAAAGTATATCCATTAAGCAGTTGTCTTCCTCTTAATAAAAAATAAAATGTATATCTATAGGAAACTAAATTTTTTTAAAGTTATTATTAATAAGTATGTTAAAAATAAAATTTCTTTTAGATTATTTTATAATAAGCAAGTTAGACCCTCTGCTCTCAAGTCAGACTATTTTTATTTTATTTTTTATTATTAATAAGTTTTTTTTATCGTGGAAATACTGTACAGAGGGATTACAATTACATGAGCAAGGTAATGAGTACATTTCTTATCAAGCATTGTTGCTCCTCCTTTGTTTCCCCTTCCCATCCTGACTCTCCCATCTCCCCTCCCCCCCCACTGACCATATTTTTTAAAAGAACATTGACCAATGTCCTTTGTCCTCCACTTCAGTACAGTCTCTTCATTTGCAATACTCACAGATCCATTTCCTTGAGAGGAAGAGGAGTTTATGAGTTGTGTGGCCTAACTTCCACTAGCATGGTGGCTGCTGTTAAACATCACCTCATTGACAGGACTACCTCACAAATATTATGAACATCCTTCTCTTTCTAAATGTATCTGCCCTTCTTATCTGCTTTTCTTATCTGCAGTCCCAATCTGTAGCCTATAGCAGTATTCATGTAAGTATGTTGTTCCCATGCTTTTTTTCACACAGTCATATGCACATAAGCAGGCATCACATATATTCTTACGGCCTCCTATATCATCTCTCAGCTATCAATACTAAAATATTTTCACCAATGTGTATTCCTTTATGAAAACCACGACCTGACTCTTATTCTTGCCATGTTCCAAATACAATTTTCAGAAATGTAAAATAGCAGAAACAGCACAATTAAGAAAATTCCATATATGGGCTGAGAAGGTGGCTCAGTGGTACAGTGCTCGCCTTGTATGCCTGAGGCCCTGGGTTCAATTCCTCAGCACCACATAAGCAAAAAGAAAAAAGCCAGAAGTGGCGCTGTGGCTCAAGTGGTAGAGCGCTAGCCTTGAGCTGAAGAGCTGAGGGACAGTGCCCAGGCCCAGAATTCAGGCCTCAAGACTGCACCCCCCCTAAAAAAAAAAGAAAAAAGAAAATTCCATATAATTCAAACTCTCTATAATATATTCATAGTAGTAAATCTAAAATGACAGCTATACCATAGGTAGTAATAGCCTTTGTCTGGCAAGGTGAACACAGCAGGTGTTATACATGGATTTGCAAAGGAGATGCTCTAAATACACAGAGATGCTCAGTGCAAGTTAAGCATCCATTGTGTTCTTATGAAGATACTTTTCTCTGTTTTCAAAATTTAGGATATAATTTTCAAATTTTACTTTAAATGTTGTGATTGCACCAAACTTTAAAGAAACCGATGTGAAATCTGAAGCTCATGAAAAACTGACAGAAATACTTAAACCTATATATCATGAGTAAGAGCTATGCAAAACTAAATGCCGTGAAGGCAAAATATTGAACAAATAAGTGATGGAACTGTAACTTTCTCACCAAGACAATTTGATGCTGCTGGTTTTATTCTAAGAAATCTATCTTATCCATATCAAAAATGGATACATTTGGATGGGAAGTAATGATAAAGATTTTCTAAAAGGGAAATGAAAACCTGCTGTGGTGGTAATAAAATCCATTGAGTTCTTAATACTGCTCAAGCTTGGTAATGCATTAACTATTTGCAGAATGCTAGCATAAGGCTTAAATTTAAGTTATATTATAGTCTAAATTTAATTTGAGCCTGTTTGTAAGGCTAAAGTGAAAAATGTAGTGCTAAGGAGAAATATAGAGGTCAGGAATAAAAGCCACGATTCACAGGAACCTAAACGCCCAGATGTAATTATCTGGATAGTAGCCTACCTTTTTATTTTTTTCATCATCTTCAAAGACAGCTCTGACCCCTGCCCTCCTACACTGATGACAAAATATAAAAGGACCATGAAATTGGCAGCTAAAACCTATTATTTGTTTATTAAGTGCTATCTTGGTTCTTGTAGATGTAAACTTTATGATTCATCCTGAGACCAGGAGACAAAGCTTCCCATTTTCTGCATGAGAAAGAGAATATTTCTGCTTCTGTCCTGCTTTGATTAAGATATTTTTTTCTGAAATCAATCCCATGACTGGGCATACAAAGAAAATATATGTTGTAGAAATGTCTACATTGCCATTTTCCCTGAAACATTATTTACAGTATCTGAGCTATGGAAACAACCTAAGTGTCCATGGATGAATGAATAGGCTCTAAAAATACAGTTTGAATGCAGAATAGAATAGCATTTCACTTTACAAAAGCAGGAAACTATCATTATAGCAACATGGGTGAGTTAGGGATAATGTGAGGTAAACCAAGCAAAAAGAAAGGAAAGTACTATAGGATCACACTTACATTCAGAATCCCAGTTGAGAGTCAGATTCATGAGAGCAAGGAATCTTACCCAAAGCTGAGAGAGAGGTGAGATGAATGAAGAAATGGGAAACCTGGATCAACAGGTATAAATTCAGTTAGATACTTTCCAGTGCTCTCCTGTACAAGACAGCAATATTGCATAGAGGAGATGTATCTTATTTCACATTACAATTGTCAAACAAAGATTTGCAGAAATGATATTTTCATGCCTACACCCTCATTTCTCGGATTAGTAGCATTGTCTGAATCATACCTTCTTCTCAGGGAGAAATCTCAGCAGTAAAGAGAAGAGTTTGCCCCTCACCAGAGAAGATGAGGCCAGATTTTTCCTCTCCTGGTTTCTTGGCAGCTGAAAAGCAGGCCCATGATATAAGAGTACTCACTACAATGTTCCAGTCCAGGACTCTTAATCTGGAGTGAGTGATGGTAAGAAGAACAGACAGAATTAATTTCAGCACTGGTGGTGAGGGCAGCAGAAAATGCCAGCATCTGGCATGAAGCTGTCCTCATAAAGAAACTCAGATTAGCAGATTGTGATATTAAGCTTTTAGTGAACATATGAAAAAAATGAAAAAGGTTACAAATATATGCTGCTGCGCATACCAAATAGGCTAGTTATGGTGTACAGCAAAAACAGCGACAACAAAAAGATGACAGCAATTCAATGGGCTGAGAAGAAGTACTGATTTCTCTCTGAAACTACTTCTGCATGGTAGCTGACAGGTAGTTATTCAAAAGGCAGTGCTGAGTCAGAAATCTCTGAGATGATCATCAGTGGTCCCCAAGGAAGATGGAAAATGAGCCTCTAGAGAGTGTCCTGCTGGCACTTAATGGGACAGACACATCACTTCTCATATAAACTCCTTGACCGCAGTAGTCACTTGCCCTTCTAACATGTGTTTGGAAATCAGAAAGCCACAATCACTGTATAAACAATCTATATTATTTTTATGTCACTTTTAAAGTTTTTAAAGGCGTCCTTGAATCATCGAAACACAGTCATTTAAGAAAAAATAATAATGTCCACTTGCTTACCCCCAGCAAAGCCAAGGGAAGTGCATCTCCATTTTTTTCTTACAAACATACAACCCCGATGCTGCAGCCTTATCAAACTCACAGTTCTATGCCGCTTCAAGTTAATCCCCTGTAATTAGGGTTTAACAAGAGTTCTAAAGTGCTGAATAAAAAGGCCTTTTAAACAACCTGAGAAGTAGTCCATTGACAGATAAAAATACATTTTAAGAGGTTATGTGATGATATTGGATAAAATATATGAAATATAATATGAAACTTAACTTCTACAATTCATTTTTTTTGTCAGGTGCTCTATACCTGTAATCCTAACTAGTTGGGAGGCAATATCAGAAGGCACTTGTCCAGTCCTCTGATTAGATAAAAAAAAAATGAGGTTTTATTTATAGGTATTAAGAGACTTTGCCATAATAAAAAGGAACCTACATCACAACATTTCTGAAAAGATTTCAGATGTCCTCATTTTCAGTTCTTTTGTATCTCTAGTTCCTCATTGCCCTCAGCAAATGACAACTGAACCAAATCAGACTAATTTACACAGACACACCAAGTCTTTCACTCTCTGTATATCTTTGAATAGCCTCTTCTTTCTTTTCAGAAAAGCCCTTCCCCTGACTCTCCTTTGTTGTAAATCGTGTCACTGGAGGCTCAGCACAAGCATTAAGTCCAGTATTAATGTGAACCCCTCTGTGCAGAGTAAGTAACATGACACTTCCTCATCCTCCAGAAAACCCTGTGCATCTTAATTTTAGCATGCAATTATCACTTGAATTATACAATTAATGTACTACTACTTTTCCTCCATACTCATGATATGAGCTTTTTCATCAGAGTCTTGTCCCTACGTTGGGATCTGTGTTCCTTTAGTTAAGTGTGCACAATGTACCTCCATTTGCTGTCCTACAGACATGATGAAAAGTCACCGTCTCTGACCTTTGTATCAACTAATTCCTGTTGGCCTCTCCATTTTATGGCCTAGTTTAGATGACTTCAAACAGAACTTTCTTTCTAAACTCCTGTCTGACCTGGATGGTCTTTCATAATCTACTTCATTGCTGATTTATAAAAAGGGACATGATAATCTGAGCTACTACCTGGGATGGAAAGTGGTATTAAGTGTACCTAATCTATGCAGAGCAATAGATGCCTTTTCTCTTATGCCCTTGTTATAATTGGTAACCCACCACAAGTGGTTGGTTGGCACTGGAAGAACTCACCAAGGCACACTTTTAAAATGCTAAATTGTACACAGGCATGAGCTCAGTAAGGGTGACAGATTCAACTGGCAGTGCACCCTTCCATCTCCAATTTTTTTCCCCTCTTTGACTCAGAAGGGAGGAAGGATGGCTCCTTTTTAATGCTAACATGAATCACAGCTTCTGGAATTCAATTAATGTTTGTTCAGTTAATGTGGAATGAATGATTAAATGACTTGATCGACAATGTGTGAAGATGTTCCAGTGCTGCTGTGAAACCCAATGAAATAGTACAATTGTGTAGCATTTTCGATTTTCAAAACATTTTGACAAACAATTTTCCATTTTCTACTACAATCCTCTCAAATAGAACCTTCAACGATTATTAGCACTTTACCAAGTTGGGAATTGTAGCTCTACGAGATTAAAACATTTGCTTAAGCTCTACCTTCCCTCATGTACACAGAGTGTCAGCCAGCCAGCCTAATTAATCTTCCTGGTGCCTGGCTAAGAAAAAGGTTACTATATTTTTAACATTTCATCATATGTTTCCCTATGATTTTAATGAATTAGTGGAATGTTGGCTGAATACATTATTGTACCCAATAGTTATACCAAGTCCAGTACCATGACTGAGAAAAGTAATTTTGTGGTGTGAGAGAATAAGAAAAGGAAAATCGTAACTATTCTGTTTACAAATAAAATTGCAGAGATTAACATCCCTTGGCAAGTGCTGTGTAGTTTAAGTGGTAACAATGTTTTACAAAATACATAGTCCAGATTATACTTTGTAGTCAATTTACCTGTGGCAAGGATTTTCACAACTACTTTGAAAATTAACCATTGGTATATATTCTCTTTAATATTGTTTTGTAAAGCACATTGTCAAAGATCATTATGCATTTCATATGAAATAGGAAGATTAAAATAGAAATGAAATAAAAAATGTTGCATGACTTGTCCACAGCTATTTAGTAGTTACTGGAAAATGAATTAAAATTAAAATATTCATTTTAATGAATATTTTTTTATCATACCAAGTTTATTTATCCAAGTAACTGATCCTATATTACTCAGTTTTGTTGTAGAAGTTTTAGCATTCATTATGGCAGCAAAAATATAAAGCAAAAATAAGCATATCATTTAATTTTTTGTCTTTTTTTGTCTTATTTACTCAAGTAAAGATTGTATTAATAAACTCTGGCATGCCATTTACATTTAGGTTTCTATTTTATACATCAAATTACCCAAACCAGCCAATTAATCAATCTTAACAAGTTATACAAAGAATACACTTCTTAGGACATGACTAATTTCCATTGCTTTATAACAAGAGAAAAAAATAAAAAGAAATAAGAAAGTAAGCATATTATAACTTTCCATATTGTATTTCCTATTAAACTTAATAAAATATACCAAGTTAGAGAGATTCAGTATACTTCTTTTCTATAGGGAATAAAATACAACTTAGAAGTAACTTTTAAATATATATTTTTGGTAACATGCAGGTGAAGATAATTCTATAATAATTGTATAAAAGCAGTTTTCCTGCTGGGCACTAGTGGCTTATGCCTATAATCCTAGCTACCAGGAGGCTGAGATCTGAGGATCACAGTTCAAAGCCAGCCCAGGCAGGAAAGTCCATGAGACTCTAATTTCCAATAAGCCATCAGAAAACTGGAAGTGGCACTGCACTGTGGATCAAATGGTAGAGAGCTAAATAGCTGAGGGGCCCAGGCCCAGAGTTCAAGCCCCACGACTGAGAAAGAACAAAAAACAAAAACACAAACAAAACAAAACCACCACGGGACCTATGTTTCTTTAGGTCTGGCTTACTTTATTTAATGTGATTTTTTTCCAAGTCTTTCTGTTTTCTAACAAATGGGTGGTGTCATTCTTTCTGATGGAAGCATAGTGTGTGAGTGTGTGTGTGTGTGTGTGTGTGTGTGTGTGTGTGTGTGTGTGTGTGTGTGATTTTCTTCTTGATCCATTCAACTACTGAGAGGCATCTGGGTTGGTTCCATATCTTAGCTCTGGTGAATAATGCTGTGATAAACATCGTTGTGCTGGTAGCTTTAGTATGGCCTTGTTTGTGATAATTTGCGTAAATGCCCAGAAGTGGAATTGCTGGGTCATAGGAGAGCTCTATGTGTAGTCTTTTGAGAAACCTCCATACTCCTTTCCAAAGTGGTTGAGCAAGTTACACTCCTTCCAACAATGCAGTAGGGTTTCTTTGTGGCCACATCCCCTTCAGCATCTGTTGTTATTAGAGTTCTTGATTATAGCCATTCTAACTGGGGTGAGGTAGAATCTCAATATTGTTTTGATTTGCATTTCTTTTATGGCCAGAGAAGTTGAACATTTCTTCATGTGTCTGTTGGCCAGTCTAATTTCCTCTTCAGAGTTGCAATAATTAGTATAGATAATCATTTCCATTGAGCAGAATATCTCAGTAGCTATGTACATATGACCATATAAGAAGATGCTAAATGAAATGAACACTAAGACTTGGACACAAGAGGTTTCTCTTTGTTGTTGTTTTTAATATATTATGTGATTTTTTGTTTCTTTTGTATGTTCTTCTCCCTATGGTATATCCCCTGTTGTCACTGTGTTTGATGTTGGTACCCTGGTATTGTATGTATGTTTATTTGAATCAGGGAAGAGAAGGGAAACAACATAATGGTGAGACAAAGGACAAAGAGGGAACCAATGCAACAGTGATATACACAAGATACTATGTTGGAAATGATCTGTACAACTTGGGTGGGGGTGTTAGAGGGGGACGAAAGTAGAAAAATGGGGGAAGGGGGAACAAGTTTGACAAGAAATGTACTCATTACCTTACTTACGTAACTGTAACCTCTCTATAAATCACCTTGACAATAAAAAAAATTTAAAGTAGTTTTTCATTAGGTCTACCTAAGTTCAACATATAATTTGTGCTATAGGTAAATAACACTAAATTTTACTTTGTCTATGTTAGAGATATATTCTTTTCTCTTAAAAAATTCATTATCCTTTAAAAACATATGATTTACCTCACTTATGTAACTGTAACCCCTCTGTATATCACTTTGACAAAATTAAAATAAAAAAATTTCAACCAAAAAAAGAAAAAACAAAAACAAAAAATCATGTTTTAAGTTCTCCATTATGTCATTCTAATAGCAATTGTAAAATAGTTTTCATTTATATCTTTGCACTAATGACTTAAATCTATGATATTCCATCCCAAACCCAAGAACAAGTAATATAATAATTCTGTTATAAATTGAAGTCAAGAAATGATTAGTCAGCTCCAAGGTCATTAAATCAATATATCTTACATCAAACAAACATATTGAGGTGCGAAAGAAACATACCAAAGTGACAATGCACATACCAGTAAGTTACCAGTACATATACCAACATACCAATTTGATATTTGTGGAATACATAAATCTTCAATATCTCAATAATTAAAACAATACCCTTATATCACTGACAGTAATACAGAAAAACAATGCAATCTTATCCCTCCTACATGCTAAATAGGTAGATGTTAAAAGAAGAGAAGATACTCAAAGTCCATGATAATTCAGTTTTTACCAAGGTAGACATGGGGCAGACTCAAGTACAACAGACCCTTAGTATCTGCAAATATATTTGGGTCCAAGAAGATGTGGTTATACAGGATTTAAACAGAATTGATACCAATGAAGGGATTATTGAGCCTTCTTCACACCAGCCATTTACATGGTATGAATTTTAATTTGTTTTGGAATTTATTCTGATACATTAATTTTTTTAGATTGTTTGTTCATAACCACACGTAATACATACAGAGACAGGTATTCATAGTTGGTCACTAAGTTTTCCCAATTTCACCTCCATAGATTTTGAAGGTTATTCAGGGTTAATAACTTCCATCTTCTTATAATAGTCCTTAGCACAGCATTCAAATATTTTCATATCCTGATCCTTTTTGCCATCTTTTGCTATATTTCTTGCCTCATTCCTCCTCCCAGACCCTATCTACCCACCTACCTATCTACCAGTCATCTGCGAAAACACTATCATAGGTACTCTCCTCTTATCCTTGATGCTCCCTCTGCCAGGAATTATTTGCACCCACTTTTCTTCTCATGTTTCAACTCTCATGGCAAGTTTCACTTCCAATACAAATGATTTCTTGATGCTTTAAATTAGACATGACTGCTTCTCCTTTGAAGCCTTTAGTAAAATCTATATGCTTCCATCAGTAACACATCTGTCTCTTCTTATGTGATTGTAATTTCCTATTATAAGTAGATTCACAAGGAATTACAATTAAGCTTAAAAATATATGTTTCTATAATGCACAACCAACAGTAAAACATTTAATAAATATTAGTTGCATAAGAAAGTTTTAAATGTAAGGATTTAGCTTTGATTCCCAAATCAATATTGGCAATTCATAAATTTGTGTACAAACAAATTATATCTCAGAATTCTCTGTTATTGAGCTGAAGTAACACAATCTATTCCTTTGGATTCATTTATTTTATATTTCATTTATTTTCACTAAGTGTTGAAAACATAGAAAAGGTTTGGTTAAGGTTACTTTTAATTATTGTGATTATTGTTGTATAGCCAAGTACTTTTCTACATATCCCACCAATAAATTCTCAAAAGTGAACAATGTCTGTTTGGCTATTTTATAAAAAAAAATTAAAGCAAGACCAAGATACTAAGAAATCCATTTTTAATAAAGGAAGGTGCTCGGATTCAGTTTCAGGCTTATTTAATTCTGCAGTTCTGAACAAAGTTTTAAAAAAAAGCAAGAAAGAAATATAAGGAGATGCAAATCAAGCACTTTACTCTTGCGACTTTAACTGGAACTTATCTCTGCTCTATAAATCACTACTTCCTCTGTTGAATATGAGCAGAAAATTGTCTTTAACTTATCTTTAATCATCCCACAAAACTGAGAAAATGTCATGACTTCTGGGCTATTAGAGATTCTTGACAGTTCAGAGCAACTCTGACATCTTTAGCTTTTTATTACAGATTTTAATGTGGAGAGCTGAGCTATCAACATATCTTCTAAGTAATTCCAGTTTATGTCTAACTCTCCTGTGTCATTGTATCTTCATTTTATTTATTTATTTCTGAAAAGAAGAAACCTATAGTATACATGACTTTTGTCTTTATTCCACAACTGTCTATTGAATGAGCTATGAACCAAATGTGTACTCTGAATGCAAACAAACTTTTTCCATATTTTTCCATTTAATGCACTAATATTTAAAGCCTGAGCATATACAAATTTTGAGTCCTTTACAAACTGAATTATCTATCTATCTATCTATCTATCTAATCTATCGAATGATATATAATAATGCACACATATATACTCTTCATCCAAACAGGAGTAAATAATTTCCTGTCCATTTTCTTTCTTGATTCAGAAATTTATTAAGGGATATCTAGATAATATTTTTAAAAACTGATTAACTTATCTAATTTATATTCAAAATATGCTCAGATCATTTTCCATTTATATTGAGTCAAACTTACCATATTTCTTTTCGTTTTTGCTACTCAGTTCATGAATGTTAAAGGAAAAGAGATTATGCACCATTAATTTGAAGTTCCCAAATATGAAACATTTTGAGGTTTGACATGATCCACACCTCACCTCAAGTAATGGTGACACTTAAAATGCAGATAACCTAAAAATACAGCATAAAATTAACTTCATGGCTATGACTATAATATGCAGATAACACATAAATGAATTTAGGTTTAGACTTGGATTGTATACTTTAATTATTCCCTGATCAATGAGCAACTATTACCAAACCAAAAACATCTAAAATCTGACATATTTTGGTCCAAAACATCTCAGAAAAGGATAATAATCTATTCGATAGGTCTGTTTCTCACCCAACTGCCATGTGAACTGGTACTTTTAGCTTCAGAATTAGTTTGATCAACTCTTTTAATGTCTATTATCTTTCTTTTTTTTTTTAATTTTATTTTCTATTATCTTTCTTAAACTAGATCTCTTTCACATCCTGGGAGATGCTGCCTTTGCTCGTTTCTCTTACCAATTTAGTATATTCATTAAGAACACACATCTTGGAGCTATAATGACTGTATCAAAATTCTTCATCTGGATATTTGATTCCTGTGGTTCTCTTAACAGCATACAAAAACCTTACTGACTCAGAATAACAGGATTCTTCTTTCTTACAGAGACTGGAGTCTGAAATTGAGCTGCTGCTAACAGATTTAGTTCTCTCTGAAGGTTCTAGAGAGTAAGTTCTATGTCTCTTTCCAACTCTGAAATATTTTACTCCAGATCTATGTCAGTTTTTGTGTTGTACCATATCAGATTGATTATTTTGTGTCTAGATTTCCTTTATCCGCAAAATGAATATGATAATGAAAATATCATTACCATAGAAACTGTGGTAAGAATAATAAACTGAAAAACTTAACATGCTCCTCAAGACTAGCCCTCAAAACTTGGTGTTTATACTGTTTCATATGGGCAGCTACTTCTCGGAAAATGTCTCAGTGAGAAATGATCTTCTCATTACATTCTTAGATGAAACCCCATCCATCTCAAAATTCAAGTTCCTTAAAATATCAGATACTTTGCCATTTTAAAAATATAAGGCTTAGAAGCATATTGATCTAATTCTACACTTTAGTACTCCACTAATTTTTAAAAGCATAATAATTGCATATGGAAGGTAGATCAATACTGGGCACAGCATTTTGTGGCACAAATTTGCTCACTCTTAACCAGATAAATGGAAATAACCAGAGTATTTCAATGTATTTTCAGTGCATTAAATATTTTTGACATAGCATATCATTTCTAAAAGTCAAACTTCTTGTCAAAGAAACATTGTAAGTCATCTACATGACTCACTTATCTTCTATATTGTAGAATATAGGTTTTAACGTGACACAGGATGTTTCAAATATAGTAGAAGAATTAAGATATGTTATACTTTTAGGAAATTTGATTTATGATTCTGTTATTATATACCTCCAATATTACATGTATATATATATACATATACACATATATACACATATATATATACACTGAGCCTAGGGGGAAAATGATCGGTAATTTTTCTGGACCTAATCAAGAAAGTCTACAGAATATTTAAGTAGAAAAAATGTATGAGATACTTATTCCAGTTTTAAGAGAAGGTTTAAAATACTAAAAGAAATTATTTGATTATATCAAAAATAAATGATTAAATATAAGTTGGGTTTAGATCATCCATTGTGCATTGAACTTGTTATATCCCTCTAGTAAGAGTATTTATGAGGAATTACTGATCCCAAAGAGTGTCTAGTCACGGGAAAGGTGTCAATCAAGACTTTTGTTCTTTCTATCATGCTAAGGCTTGTGACCCAAGGAAGGTCAATCAGATTTTCTTTTATAGAACTAAGAAGAAAATGGTTGAAATCAATTCACTTCAATTATACTGTCAGTTTCTTATACTTCAAGTCTACATCTGCTCTGGTTCTCTCCTTTCCAGATGATTCTCTAAGATAATCTAATTTTGGAGTTTATCCAAAATCTGACAAGTAAATATGTTTCCAGCTTATATTGTGCTACTTTAATGCTTACAGCTTGTAAAGAACTAAAATGTCTTGAGGTTGCATACCCAAGTCAGTATTTCTCAAACCATCTGCATCTAAATGGTGGAGGATACTTATTAAAGTGGACAACCTTAATGACTCTCCCAGACACATCAAATTCAACTGGCCAGGATGGACCTCAGAACTCATTTGAACAAGGTCTGCAGTATTTCCTGTAGGAACTGTGGCTTGCTTGTTGCTCTACTGACCCAATTTGGGAGAAAAGTCATGGGGAATCCATGAGGAAGAGGATCAGGAAATGAATGGAGGTATGGCTTCTCAAGAAACTTTAAGTTCAAAAAGCAATCATATTTCAATTTAATACCATTGAATTTTACTGTTGGATTCTAATTTTTAGTGATAGATTGAAATCCAGTCCTTTTATTTGCTAGACAGGTACTCTAACACTCCAGCCACATACCCAGCCTACCATTTCATTTTAAAAGTACATTGATCTAACAGGGAAAACATAGTCTTCTTTTTTCTTCTGCGGTTACTAATTCATTTGATCAGCTTTGCCGAGTTATTTAACTTTCACACAAATTTCTTTGGTAAATCAACCACTAACATACATTACTTTATGCTAGTGTTCCACATTAAAAAGCTAGAATTAAAGGTGCTATAGTAGAATTAAATTAATACACAGTTGAAAATAATACAGTTGAAAAGTCTGTGGTCATTTTCTTTACATTTTCTAGTGTGTCAAGCCTTCCATCATCTGTATATACATTTTTATTTGTGTGTATAAGGAGAGACTGCTGACTGTAAAGCATACCGGTGTTTTGCAGAGAAAATATCCTCTGTAAGCACAAAATCCCGTTGTATCCATTTATTCAAACTTAAATTAGAACTTATTTCCTCTGTACTATACTCTCAAGAAGTTATATTTGGAATACTTCATGTAATACAACCTGAAATACAGTAGAAAAAAGTAACAATGTACACTTTAACTTTATCATTCTTTTCATGATAACACTAAAATAAGCTACTTAGGGTTGTGTGAACCACTGCACTCTAGTGAAACTTAAAGTTGTAGAGCAAGTAGCACAGTGTTTCAGATTGTATGTAGTCATGTATGTGCATATGTGTACACAAAGGTGCTGATATGCAAATAGACAATTATAGCAGAGTGTAAGCAACTGCCTGTAAATTGATTTGGGTAACCTGTGTCTTGTATGTATGTTTATCCAATTTGGGAAAGAGAGGGGGAATAACAAAATCGTAGGACAAAGGACAAAGGGTAAACCAATGCAACAGCAGTACTCACAAGACACTAGGTTAGAAATGAACTTTACAATGTTGGGGATAAGGGAGTCAGGGGAAAGGTAAGTGGGAGAAAATGAGGGAATGGTTAACACTGTTCAACAACTAATGTACTCATTATCTTACTTATGTAACTGTAAGCCCTCTGTACATCATCTTTACAATAAAATAAAATTTTTTTAAAATGTACAGAGACAGCTATGTCAGCTATTTTAAAATTTTTGAAAAAATATTCAATAACTCAGAAGCAACATACATAATTTAATTCAAATACATCCTCATCCTTTATGTATGACTCAAAAACATTTAATGAGGACTTAAATCTTTAAGTCAGAATCCAGTATAAAGTAATTGAGAACAGATCCTGGTAGGCTCCCTTCAGATAGGAAGTCGCCATATGTGTTTACACAGTTTTAAGAAGAAATACTCATTAATGGTTGAATTGGAAAAGTTTAACATTATTTAATGTTCAAGCAAGCAAGTGAGGAATAACTACCAATTTTCCTCTCTCATACTTAAGAGTAGTACATATCCCTAATCCAATTATTTTTTAGTACAATCCTTGGAGGGAAAAGAAACAGCTTCACACAGTGGATGAGAGCACAGATTTTTTAGAGGTATTAATTTGCCTGGAGGTCACATTGTGATTCTGCTTCCAGTAACAAGGCCATAGCACTCCAGTTTTCTCATCTATAAAATGAGATTATTGTGTTTAATTGTACTCTTCTTTTTCTTCATTATGGAGTATTATCCCCCTTAAAAGTTTGCCAAATGTAAAATCAATGATCCTTTTCTATCTGCATCAAACTAAAAATACATAAGGATCACGTACTTTTAAGCAGGAGTGTTAAATATTCTTGAGAAACCACATCATTGGCCCAGGACAAAGTATGAGTCACTTGACCAGCATGCCAGTGTACCCTCTATACTGTCACCATAGACTATCCCTCTGAAACACAGATAGAAAATACAGTCTCAGCATAGAGTTTATTTAGGACATGACATAGGGGTCTATTTCCTGACCTGGTTTCTTTGTCTTTTGTAAATTTGGTATGTGAATCTGTCACATTACTTAGATCTATGTTCCTTCATTGAAAGAAATTAAGAAATCAGTACCAGATGGGAACGAATTCTGGGCCCATCTGCTGCTTGATGGCCTACAAAGACAGGACAGAGTCTGCAGAATTATGCTTGACTAAAGATCTACCATCTTTGGAAACATATTTGGAGGAGTGGGACTATGAACAAAAGATTTGATTTATATGATGTTTACTCCTATTTTTGGTTATTTCTTCAGAGTAAACAATTCTGGAAGTTTTCAGTGGGAAGATGGTTATGGCAGGAGTTGGTATTTGAGCCCTCAAATCAACTTCCCCTTGAGTAGTAGTCGTCATTGTCGTCGTCATCATCATCATCATCATCATCATCATCATGTCTGTCTCTTTCATCACTTGAAAGTAGACACATCAGATTGAATCTCCAACAGACTATTCTCATAAGTTTTGGTCATCATTCTCCTGTAACCTTTCATGATGTCTCACCAAAAAGAATTTGGTCCCTGTTATTGAGGTATATACTCTCTTCCTAATTTTGTTTTCAAATACAGGATGTTTCTCTCTAATGAGACTTTTCTATTTGGGGTATTTTTATTACATTTATTTCATATAAATAAGACCAAGGTAAAAAAACCTTTATGCAAAAATTTCATCCTGGTTTTTGCTTGACATTTCTTGAATTTAAATTCATAAAATGAATGTTTAGTTTTCTTTATTCTATTTAATTGCTTTATAGAATACTTTACACCTTCAAAAGAAATGTCTGCCATTGGCATATTTTCTGAGGCATAATATATTAACATTAACCAGAACCCATCACAGAAAATACAATTAAAAGGATGAGTAAAGATCTATACGTATTTAACATCTCAGAAAATTGGACTGATCTGTAATTCAGTGGTAGAGTTCATAGCCCATCATTATCTCTCTCATCTTCCAATTTTCAGGTAGATATGAGACGTTCCTTTTTTGTGGAAATGAAATAAGTGAATTTGGGTTAATTCACATTTAAGCTAGAAGGTAAATAGTATTTAAATTATAACTAAATTGTAGTTAAATTGGAATTCTACAATTGACCTCTTGATAGAAAGTTTATCTGTGGTGCATAATCTATGTTTACAGTGATTGGTAAATGAGCATTTTATTTCCTTATTACCTAAAAAATCAGTATGTGTGGTTTAAAGCCTATCTTGATATCCAAACAACAAAAATAATTTAAAAGATGACTCCAGAAAAAATATATGGAATTAACCCACCACATGGAGCTAACATATAAAGAACTTAGCATAATAAATGCTAAAACCATAATCATTCTGATCTGATTATATAACCAAGATAAATACAAATGGCCAATTCCTATGAAGTATGCCCTTCTTTTGCATTAAACAGGAATGATTTCATATTTTAAATTTGAAGCTTAGACCAACCACATGGAAAAGAAAAATACTGGATTTGGACAACAAACGAGCCTGTGACAAGTATATAAAAGAAAATTAAATGGGTGTTTTAATGTCAGTGTTGCATGCACGATTGCCTCTTGAATTCTGGTAGAACTTCTCATAAAGCAAACACTGTGACTGGAGAATGGGATGTATATCAAAGTGATTTTGGAATGTTTAGTGAGGTGCATTTAAAATTACAAATATTTAAAATTCAATCATCAAAATTCAAAATACTTTAAATTTTAGTCAAGTCTGGTTCAACAAACAAATCTTAACTTAGGTGCACAGCTCTGGTGGTAGAACATCTACTCAAGATGTAAGAGGCCCTGAATTCAAAATTCAGTATCATAAAAAGAATAAATAGATAAATACTTTATCTATTTATTCACATTGATTAGCAATCTATTAGCATTGTTCAGTCTAGACTTTTTTAATTAATTATTTAAACCAGCAGCAGGTTTATCAAAGGATGTATAATAATTTTAATAATTAGTTCAGAAAAGCTTGGTTCTATTTTTATGGAGTAAAGGGAAGATCATAGAATAACAGATATGAAAATAATTGTATTATTCTTTTTTAGAAGATAGATTGATAGTCTTCAGTGCTTTTTGACATTCTAATTGTACAAATCTAAATGTCAACAGCTAATCATGGGTAATCTGCTATTGATTTTCTTCTGTTTAAAAATATCAAGTCCTGGCAACAATTTCCACTTTGATGCAACTCTAGAAATATATTTCCCAAATACAAAATACAAGATCTATCAAGCAATAATATACTTAATTTCTGAAGGCAAATATGAACAGTATCAGGAATCCCAAAGTTTTCAAACACTTAGAGTAACAAATACGAGTAATACATAACCTGTGAATATTTAGATTTTGTGTTATATTATGAAAGATAGTCTCATCATGAAGGTTTTTAGAGTGAGAAAAAAGTAACAAAAAGCCTAGTCATAATTACATGTTTGTGTTTTCTATGAGACACAGTGGCTCAATAGCTATGTTCAAATGACCATATAAAAGGATGATTATTAAGAGGAATTACAAGAAATGAAAATAAGTTTTTTTTACTTTAGTGTACTGTTTGCAGTTATTTCCTTTTTTCTTTCTTTCTTATTCCTGTGGTTTATTTCCTCTTGACACTGTTTTTTTATTTCTGTGCTCTTTGTCTTTTTTTTTTTTTTGGGTCCGGTTGTGGGGCTTGAACTCGGGGCCTGGGCGCTGTCCCTCAGCTCTTCAGCTCAAGGCTTGTGCTCTACCACTTGAGCCACAGCACCACTTCCGGCTTTTTTCTTTTTGCTTATGTGGTGCTGAGGAATCGAACCCAGGGCCTCAGGCATGCAAGGCAAGCGCTCTACCACTGAACCACCTTCCCAGCCCCGTGCTCTTTGTCTTGTATATAAGTTTATTTGATTTGGTAAAGGGAAGGGAAATCACAGAAACGGTGGGGCAAAGAGTGAACCAATTCAGCAGTGATACTCCATACACATTACATCAGAAATGATTATAACTTGGGAGGCAGGAAGAGGTGTGGAAGGAGTGGAGAAATTGAGGGAGGGGTGACATTGTCTAAAAGGAATTATACTCATAACCTTACTTACATAGTTGTAACCCCTTTACAATAAAATTTACGTTAAAACATCTTTTTCTAATTGCTTTTTCATCAAATGTAATATGTAAAAGGGTCAAGGTAACAAACAGTGAGCTACCCTTATTGAATGCTGAGATTCTTAAAATTTTCATGGGTATTAGAGTTTTTGTTGTTTGTGGAAGCATTATGGTGCTGTTAACAAGTGAACCTCTATAAAGACTTCATTTTGTTTTAGAAATTATTGTAATTCTTTCAGCCTTTTGTGCAATGGAATCTAGCAGTTGGCTCAGTTATATGCCATTGCACAATTCCAACTACTAATTATTTTCACTTGCATTCATAAGATAAATATTTTATTTAAGTATTCTTTATAACTTCAAAGAAACAGCCTTAAAAGGTGTTTCAATACTGTAAAACATAAAGAACATGTCTATATTCTCAGAGATAAAGGGAATCAGATCAGAGTGTTTTATTCAATATATATCACCAGAGAGAATCCTTAAACAACAGGTTCATTTTACAAAGAGTACCATCATTCAGTTTTCCTGCCTCTATTTTCTTTTGATCTTTGGTATGTTTGTCATGACTTAGCTACTACATTATCTTAAAAAAATCAATTTCAGTTGTGTGAGATATTAATTCTTAGAATAATGCACACACTGGTTTCTCTATAATTGAATTCTCTGATTATATGCTTAGTTTCAATCATCTTTTACAATATTAAAGTATCATATCAACATAGTAAAGAGTAAAACATGTTCCGTTTCTAAAATTAAAGTGTCTCTACAACTCCAATCTGCAAACAATGATTTCAGTTTTGCTTAGCTAATTCTTACTAACACATTGCCATTTTATTTCCTAGTTTCTACACAACTACAATTCCTATAGGAAGATAAACTTCATCCATTATTTTGAAAATGATGGCTATTTTTAATAATTGAAGCAAGTGTCTTCCCATAAGCTACATGTTATACACTATGTACTGAATACAATATGTATCAATTTGCATTGCTCTTGTACCTCAATTTACAAATGTCCAAGTTTAGTACAGTCAGCTGAAAGACTGTACTTTTGAAAAGACTACTTTCTGAAAAGACTCTATCTAATCATATAAATACAATAAATAAATGACAAATAGATATTTATATGTAATGCTTCTTTTATCAGATCCACATAGTCACAAAAATTAACTAAGCTTACAAACACAAAATAATAGGTGAGATAGTTCTGTCTCTTAAAATCTATTTTCTTTTTAAAATTTTTATTTCATTTTATTGTAAGGGTGATGTACAAAGGGGCTATAGTTACATGAGTAAAGTAATGTGTATATTTCTTGTCCAATATTGTAATGCCACAATTATCTCATATCTCCTATGATAAAAATGAATGGCTTTGACATCTGAAGTTTTTAAATGAAATAGGAGGAAGAGGAATTATTTTCAGTTATATCCACTAGGTACAGGTCCACAAATAGATCAATAGCTGCGGCACTAAACAGTACCCTTGCATCCCCCTTGCATTTTACCCTCCGAGTTGCAATAACCCTGGAGAAGCTGGATATATTTTCAAGACAGAAGTTGAAAGCACACATTCCCATCTCAATTCTTGCTTCAGAGTGCCTTAAAACATATGCTCACTGCTGCTTGAGATTGGCAACTTAGAAAGTTCCACAAAAAATATGGTTGTAAAATTTGCCTCTCTTTAAATAAATATACCAGAATAGGATAATTCCAAACTCTTTTAATTAGAGTTCACTTCTCATCAGTCTATGGAAAGTCACAGTGAGAAATATTTTATTACACTCAATGATTGTATGTTTGCTGAATGTGTATTTTCTTTTCAGATAATTATACAATATATCTGCCTACCTCAAAAGAGCAGAGGAAATAAGTGTCACTATTTAAATAAAAAGCACATAAAGACATAGAGAACATTTAACTTTTTTTTCTGTTACAGGATATTATTTATATAGTAAAGTCCTTCACCTTATAAATATCATCATGTGAATGAAAAGTAAATAACAAATAGTTAAATATAGATAACAAAAACAGAGTTTACTGAAATTTCAGAGAACAGATCGTGGATAATCATCAAAGCATCAGTAACTAGCATGATGTCTGATAGTTCATATGTGCTTGGTGAATGACTTGTTTTGCAACCTAGAAAAAAATGTGATAAAATAAAAGATAGTCCTTTCAAATAAATGCTATACAAAATGTTTAATTATAAATTTTGAACATCATATAGCATTGATGTATACATATATATGTTTGAAATTATGTATTTATATATAAATACAAAATTAAAGATACATACATTTTATAGAACTTTATTTTCCTATGATATTATGGAGTTTTTCCTGATAAATTTAAAACTAAATGTGATGAAGATCAGAAACTATGTTTGATTATATATTTTGGGAAAGAAAGTTATTCTTGAAACTTTTCATATAGTTAAAAAGTCAATGTTTCATTTTAGTTAAAATATTTGTAATTCAGGCCTGAATCTTATAATAAGTCATATTGTTTCCTGTAAAGGAATAATTAATTTTTTCTGGAACATCTTGTAAGATGAATTACTTTCTTATTTACATAATTTTTCTAATCTGTGGTTGTACAAGGGAGCTCAAACTCCCCTGGTAAGTGTAGCTCTTTGAATATATTTGAAAATATTTAGAAATGTTTGGGTGTAGTTCTTCCAAGTATGACTTTTCAAAATACAAACTAAGATCAAATTAGAAATTTTATGCTTTTATATAGTTTTAAAATAATTTTCTTCTAATATTATCAAAAAGCAAATCAATGTACAGTGTGTTAACTAGTGGTCAGGAAGGGTTTAAACCAACTGAAATTTACTATTATAGTTAAAAAAAAAAAACCCAAAACCAAGAAACATGTTTTTCACTTGTCCTTGCCCCCAAGAGTACCCTATATTCTTAAATTTTACTTTCTAGGTCTCATAAGTTTTGTAGACAAACATTTGTTTCTTTTAATTTAAACAGAATCCAAGGAGAAGACTTGGACAAAGTATCTGAGGATATCTACTTAATATCCATGCAACTGACAGTTTTTACTTACAATTAAAGCCATTTGATCAAAATATGAATAAAAGCGATACATTTAGAAATCCTCAAATATTTTTCTTTGTTAGTTAAAATAAGACTGTATCAGATGTCATGTTGCCTTATGAAAATGCATACCTACTTAGTTGTGTCCTCGTGCACAGAAAAAGAATGACTATGGCAAGTTATGACTTCAGACAAGCATCAGAAAACTACATTTTCTGATCTGATAGGAAAGTCATTGCATACAGTGTCATGAAATAGAAAAGCTGAACCATTAGGATTATGTTTTAAATCACAGTCGGTTCCACCTGACTAAATGGGAAATGGGCTGTATATTTTTGTTCTACTCCATTTGTCTTCAAGGTCATTTTAATAAGGAGTAAAGAATATTAGAATTCCTTGAGAAGAAACTTAAGAGAATGTTGAATTCATACATTTTTTTTTCCTGCAGGAACAATAGAGGCCCATAAATTCTGCTTCCAAAACCTGACTCAGGTCCATCAGCTTTCCCTTCTCATTGTTCCTGTTTTAGGTCTGGCCACCACAAAACCTTTTTTTGAATTTGCAGAATGCCTAAATCTTCCCTTGGCATCTTCCAGGCATCTCTGCTCACTAGCCATAGTCCTATTAAAATGTAAAATAGCCTGCTTTATTCATTTGCTTTATATCTTACCTATGATAATGTGAAAACTCAACTGCTTACCTTGGCTGTTTTTCTACTCCATTGAATCCTGGTACTATCATTCAAACTTCAGTTTTTGCAGCTCTTTTCCTTGCTTAGTAAATTCTAATCACACTGGACTCAATACTTCAAATATGTCAGGCTCATTCACTTCCAGGCAGTTTCCTCTACCTTTAATGCACTCTTCTTTCTATGCCCAATTAGCTCTTTTTCTTCCTTGAGAACTAGTCTTGAATGTCATCCCCAACCCCATAAAGGCCTTTTCTACACTCCCATTTCCCATAGCAAGACTCTCCTCTTGTTCTCTGTCTTCTGGCTTTTATTGTCTGGAATTTCTAGGCTTTACTGTTTTATTCACTTATCCAACTTCCTGGACACAGAACATACCTATATGAATTATCTTTTCTCTTCATCATCTACATTGTATAATCTAGAAAATACTCGAAATGAGATATTTTTATTTGTGTGTGTGCACATGTGCACACACGCACACGCATGTGTGTCCTGGAACCATCTTAACTCAGGGCCTGGGTGCTCTCTTAGAGCTCTTTTGCTCAAGGCTAGCACAGTACCACTGGATCCACAGTTCCACTTTTGGGTGGTTAATTGGAGACAAAAGTTTCAAGGACTTTTCTGTTTGGGTTAGTTAATTCTTCAGACCTCATCCTCTTGAGTAGCTATGACTACAGGCATGAGCCACTGATACCCAACTTATATTCATTTTTTTTAAAGAAATGAAGTCTACAGGGACCAAAATAATATAATGAACAAAATATTATGTGTGCATAAATATGAGTTTATTTGATTACATGTTTGATAACATTTATTTGGGTAAATTCAACCTATTTGGGTTATGTAACATACACCTACTGATCACTACCCTGTTTATAATCCTAAGAAGTGTTGAACCAACAGTATAATGAAGAGAAATATATGAGTGTTGGGCTTGGCTTGACATACTCAAAACCTGCAGTTAGAAGGAGGAAAGGAAGATAGAAAAGGAGGGTGAATACTAAGATTGCATGGTAGCGAAAGGATTAGTTTGCAGAACTAAAAATGATGGTGTCTTCCATACTTCAAGAGTTTATATTAACAAGGATTGAAGAAGAAACTAAAGTTCTTTACTCTAATGTTTTGTAATTATTTTGTTTAACACAGTAAAAATAGAAGCTATAACTTAACCATTAATTTCTCTTATATCATTAAGAATATGCCTTTCTTCCTTATTTTTTTAAATAAGTCTTTTTCTCTCTTAGATATTTTAAAATGATTTGAACATATGTGCTTATGTTGGTTATGTTGGTCGTTGGTTATGATATTTTTTGAAAGATGTTTAAAGGAGTGGTCCTTAATAAATATTATTTATGTACCCAAAGTGCTTTTTATGTTACTTTCATTTCAAACCCAGAACAAACCATACTTAGACGGTATTTGACTAATCTATATAAAAACATATCTTTCTACTTTGGATGTTAATCATAATAATGATAAAATTATTTATTCTAAAATAAAAATGACATTCAGGGTGTACTTATGTTTAACCAGAGGCATTTGATAACTGTCCCTTACATCTTTACAATAATCAGTTTATCCCTAACCTGAAAATCAATTTCATCTATTATGAAGTATCTTCAATAAATATTCTCTGTAAATCATCTTTTTATCCTAATTTAGCATCATTTTAAATATTTTCCTTATTTAAATTTAACTGAAGCACTTTCATATTTTCTTAATTTCTACATTAAAATATAACAATATTTAATATGACAGTTTGTGAAAAATATGTACTGAACTTCAACTAATTTTAGGGCATGAGTTTAGCTGGGCAGATATTTTTCTGCCTAGCACTTTATATGTGTCACCTTGGTTGATGTTTTAGTCAGTTTATTAAAATCAATTCATAGAAAGCAACTGGCCACGCTAATATTTTACTTGTACCTCTTGTCATTACATTTTATGAAAAAATCAATTCTCACAAGTATGTCAATAAAATTAGGTCACTGGATCCATGTACTGAAATTATAACTTGACTTTATGAAGTATTTGTTTATGCAATTGACTATTTCTATAAACAGGAGGTACTTCTGAAAGATGCATCAACTCACATAGGTTATAAAGTGCTCTTTATTAAAATAGTAATTTTTACATAAAATAGATGCCTAATGGCTACTAATCAGAAAACATGTTTAATTTACACATGAAGCAAGACCAGTATATAAATGATAGGTTGTATATATCAGAAGATTAAAACTGATGTTTAAATAAAAATTGCAAGTATCTCTTTAATATTATGACTTGAAATGGAGGTTAAATTAGAATGAAAGAGATATGATTACAACTAGTGCTTTCACTTAATCAGGTAAAAATGATATAAAAGCATGACTTATTATAGATTGGTTTTTGGTTATTGAAAGAAAAAAGTGAAATTGGTTAACTTTGCTCAATGCACAACTTTACAGTTACTCAAGAAAACAGGAGAGATCCATCCTCTAGTGAAATTACCCTCAGTATCATGTCAGAAGGATGACTTTGTTCACTGTTTTCTATTGTCATTATTTGATCCAGGCTCAGAAGGAAGGGCTGGGATGAAAGGAGGAGGGTACCTGTGGGCTATTCTTTTTGACCATGAAGGATTTCATACAATTTTGTACACTTAAAGTAGAGTAACAAATTTTTACTTTGGGAATATTGTTAAGAAGAAAATTTAAATAGAAATGAAATTTGATCCTCTACAAAATAACAACTTTTAAAAAGTTTAATACTAATTTCTAGAAAATGAAAAATGTCTTCCCCAAAGAAAATGTTACTCATACATCCAACATTTATTTTACAGTGTAAGACACTAAATTTGTATTTTACTTTAACCTTTCCATGTTGTATACATATAATATGTAATATTCTACATGAGTGATGTATAAGACAATATTTTGACTAGTTATCTATGAACCAAACTTATGAAATATCTCTAAAACATTTACAAGAACAATATTTAGAAAGTTGATGTTAACTTTTTGTTGTGATTTTCATATTTCAAAGTAATCTAAAAATACTATCAGGCAAAATTTCTAATCTGCCAGTTTAATCTATAAAAGGAATTGTATAATCACTTGGGATTAGCAAAAATATTTGATGACACTTTCTCTGTTTGGGTTGAAGAATTCAGTTAAATTTTACCTTACTTAACCTTTTAGTAGTTTACCTAAGCATATTCTTATAAGAGTTCCAGTAGCAATATTTTAGTGATCCTATTTAACTGATGGGAAAATTAGGCAGGAAACATTTATGAATATAAATTTAAGCCAATTGATAAATAAACAGATTATATATATATATATATATATATATTTGGTATTCTGGATAAAGCATCACTAAATAGTAGCAAAAGTTATTGAAGCAGATAAGCAAAGAAAATATACTACAAGTGTAACAAGAGGTTATTCCTGAATTTAATATCAACATCTTCAAGGTCCTACTTTCAAATGATACATTTTAATAGGACTGCATTTTAGTCATGTGGGTATATACATATATGATTTATTCAAATTAGTTAGAAAGCCCAGGATTTACAGTGGTTGCTAAAAAATTACCCAGTCATTAAATAAAGCACTATTTAGGAAAATTATCTTATTACATATAATAGTTTAAAATTTTGAGTAAACAAATCATCTGTTTAGCATTCGTAGGTAAGTATAAAACACAAGTGTTGATTTTTCCATTATCAAAGGTTGTTTCCTAGACTTATGATAAAAAATGCCAACGAACTAAGTCACCACCTTCACACTCTATCTATTTTCTCTGAAGTAAACTATCCTTTGGTGCTTAATACCAATTGTCTCTGCAAACAAATGAAAATGTGTGAGACTGTAGACATGGCCATAGAAGTCCATGGTGCTACTGCTGTCACTTATGTGAAATATCTTCAAAGTCACAAGAGCAATATACGGTTCCCAAATTCACAAAGCACTTCTGATTTCCTATTGCCAGGCAAAAGGTCACAGGTACGAAAGCACAGCAAACATGCCTACTGCATAACTGAGAATTCAGTGAAAATTGATTCTGAATGGCTATTAATGTCTAAATTAAATAAAACGGGCATGCATATTTCTAATCAAGTGTAAGGCTGCGTCGTTTGACTTGTCATCTCTCTTAGCCTCCTCCCCTTCCTGCAAAAAGTACACCCCCTCCTATGGCTTCCGTTTGTATTATTTGTAAACAGTATGTAACCCCCTCCCCAAACACATGCCAAACGATCACGTGTTAAGTGGTCACACCTGCTTTATATTGGAAGTAGCAGGAGATAATCAGAAAATAAGTAACAGCCCTTGTCACCCACAGCCAGTGACGACATCTAGTCCATTAAGGTATGGAAGGGAAAACTTTCATAGTTGCTTGATACTTAGTGTAAGGAGATGCAGAACAGGCTGGTGGTGGTCTGACAGATCTTGAAGTACAACAGAAATCCAAAGAGATAGGTTGCCTAAAGATTTAGAAGGGACATTAGCAAATGCTCTAAGAGCTTCAAATCACTTTTCTCAAACTATTGACCTTCACTTCGACATTTTATCCACATACAATTTCCTCCAGGAAACGTGACAGGGACTTAACGAAGAAGATATTCCCAAGTAGAAAATCCACACATCATGCTTATCTACTCCACACTGTCAGGAATTAGCAAGCTCATCACAGATCTTTGACTACGTGAGCTCAGAATAATTTTGCTCAAGTGTGTATTTCATGGTGTGGATAGGCTGGCCGACAGGGTTAAGAAAGGAGACCCGGGCCAGGGCGACCTAGAGTTACTGGAGGCCGAAGGCTGGTACTCCCAGAGTAGAAGCAGAAGCAATGATCTGCCTTTCAAGTAGGCTTGTGGAAGAATCCACATGTGACCCTGTTATGAGAGACCACCAAGAGCCAGAATTCTCCATTAGGTCTGTGCCAAGAAGCTTGACCTGGGGCGGGAGCGGGGGGGCGATGGCAATCCCGCAGCCACCAAAGACTGGACCCACGTGCTACTGATGCCCTTTGAAAAGAAATCTGGAAGCTGATGTGTGGGGCCCTGGGGTCCTGGGGCGGTGTGGATGGAGCAGAGCGCGCTGGTTTCAGAAAATATCCTCGATCCCCTCAGGTGGCGAGCCCAGAGAAACTGAGTCAGGGCGAAGTTAGCGGCTGGAAATCTTCTAAACACCCTCCTGCCCCTCGACCCTTATCCCACCCTGCCCCTTCCTTACCTTGGTTGGTGGAGACGTGACTGCAGTCGCCCGGCCAAGCTGTCAGCAGCGGCAGAAAGAATCCAAATTGCAAAAGAAATTCTAGGACTTCGCAGCCCCCCATGGCTCTCCCAGGCTCTCTTCTCCCCTTTAAAAAGAAGTGGCAGCGACGGAGCCAAGTGTTCCGCGGGCAGTGGAGGTCCTGCTCCCTGTCTTCCTCCTCCTCCTCCTCTTCTTCTTCCTCTTCTTCCTCCACCCGGCCCGCAGGGGGTGTCCCGGGGCGCCCCCCGCGCGAGGCCCCGGGAGCAGGGCACAAGGGTCCAGGCTGCCCAGGTGCCTGCTCAGCTGCTGGGGAAGAGGTCGGTGCCTGCGGCGCCAGGGAGCTCCTGGCGGCTGGAGGCGAAGGGAATTGCATCCACCGCCGTGTCCCGCTCGCGCGAGGACTATTCACTTGGGCCCGGGAGAGCGCGCGCGCAGGAGCGAGCGAGCGAGCAAGCGAGAGGAGCTGGGGCTGTGGTTTGGGGGAGGGGCGCAGGGGACGTGGGGGGTGGGGGAGGGAGGGACCAGCAGGTGCCACGGGCACTCGGGGCGGTCCGAGCGCTTCCCTGGACACAAGTGGGCACTTGGAAAGCCCAAAGTAGAGGAGGCACAGCTGAGGTGCAGAGGCGCCTGGGACGCGAGAACTTTCCTCTGGCCGCTGGTGCGGGCACAGCTGGGCAGATGGGGTGGCTCGGCCAGGTCACGAGTGGCCGGGGCGATCGGCGGGCTGCACCCTCAGCCCCTCGCCTGGGTGGCAATCGCGGGAGCCGGCATCACGGATAGGGCCGTGTCTGTGCCTCGCGGGGGCCATGGGATCCACCTCGGCATCTGGGAGGCTGAAGTCTCCTCCGAGCACTGAGCTCCGGGTTGCAATCGTCAGCGCTGACCTGATGAAGCCCAGTTTTCTGCGGACGCTGCCGCTGCCGCTGCCGCCGCCGCCGCCGCTGGGGGCCGGGGGGGGGGGTGCTGGTGCGGTGGGCGAGCGCTCCAGGTCCCGACACAGCTTGGTGGCAGAGGCTTAGGGCCGCCCAGGCGCTCTGGAGTGCCACGGTCACCCCAACTTGCCCGCTAAGGGAAAGCGATTCCGTTTTCCTGGGGGCGGGGAGGAAGGGGCGCCCGGGCGGCTTCGAGTCCGAGGAAAGCCAGAAGGAGGGAGGAAACGGCCAGGGGGAGTCACGCAGACTGAGAAGCGGCGGGTGCCTGGCTCCCAGGCTCGCCCAGGTCTTCGCCTCGCCTCGCGGCTGTGTGCCTTCGCCTTGGAGGTCACGAGCGTCTTGGGATTCCCGGCGGGGGAGGGGGGCGGGGATGGTCTCGAAGTCTCGAACACCCCGGCGGAGCGGCGGCGTCGGACTGTGCCCTCGGAGCAGCTCCAGCGAAGAACGGCACGCGCCGCGCGTGGCCAAGTCCACCACCGCTGCGCCCTAGGCGCGGCGGGCGGGCGGTCCGCACTCGCAGGCGAGGCGCCCACTCCCCACCCCGTGCTCCCAGCAGCGGGGCTGGCTACTGGAGGGGACCCCGCCCCTGGGCCTGGGCCGCCAGACTTGACTTTGGGGAGGAACTCTGCGAGACGTCTGCAACCCCCATCCCCTACCCCAGACTTTCTCTCCCGGCTTCCAGGGTGGGCACCTAGGCCAAGGGCTAGATTACAGCAGGAGCTTGGCTGGGAGCTTGGCCGAGCCTGGCTGACTCTCCAGCCTGGCTGCGGCGGCTGCTGTGATGCTCTCTGTCGGCGCTAGAGGGGGATCGTGGACAACAGAAATTCCTCCTTGGCTCACAGGTGCGAGCAGCTAAAGGAGAACTGCCAGGAAGCTTTCAGGCTCAATGTGCTTAATAAGGGCACGCGGTGGCACCCCCATCATCAGTGCGGGGACTTTTGTCATGTATTCGTGTTGTCATGTATGCGTTCTCTTTCTGGATGGGACCTAGGCTGTTCCCAGTCGAGTGCAGTAGGAAAGCTCATCTCAGACCTCCACAGAATGTTTTGAAGAATGGTGATGAGGATGGAGAACAGTGAACCCACAAACGGGGGGTGGGGGAAGGGAAGGGGGGACAGCTGTATTAGGAAGGGTAGGCGATATTTTCCAAGTGTCACTGTACAGTACAAGAATCGCAGAGTACAGGAGTCGTGGACACGATAGATTGAACAAAGGGCCAACATTTGAGAAGAATTCTGGAAATTAAATCACTTTCTTATTTAATCGTTCCAGTGCTGAGATGTTTGTGTTTCCCCGACAGCCTTACAGTCAATCCAATGGAAAAAAGAGGGCAACGTCTAAACCTCTGCCCCCATGGAAAGAAACGTGATAAGCACGCGATTTCACGATTAGCAGCTGTCCTGATTGGTGACTGTACTCTCAAGCTCGTTATTAATTCATACACAGTTTCCCTTCCTAGGTATCCAGGCCGATTTAAGTGTAAACAAATCACTTCTAACAAGATAATCATGTGTGGAGTTTACACACATTGGTACTTAAAAGGGTAAAATCTTATTTTGCTAGTCATTTGATCACTGCTATTTGTCACTGACTGACCACAGGAGTTTTTGCAAAGTCAGTTTGGTTTGCAAACTCATTCGTAAAATAAAAATCTACTTTAGGACCACTTTGCTATACATACTTATGGCTAAGTAACGTGTTCACTAATGTACAATGGGTCATTATATCAATGACGTGAGTCAAAGTCAGCTGTTTTGTATATTGTAAAATAATATATTTACATGGCCGTTAAATTTTTCTTTTTTAAAATGATGACATGGTGAATCATTTGTATAGGATTCATTAACATGTCACTAAAAATCATATGTACATTTCTGTAAATCTCACACATATACAGTATATACATATATGCCGATAAACTGAAGGAATGAATAATACTGTTATGTTAGAAGATAAACAATGTTAATTTTGTGAATTAACTGTACTAGTGGGATGATTATAAATGAAAAGTGACCTTAGCATAAAGTATTTTACGAGAAACTTCCCTCATTTTGGTATTTTCTTTGAGTATTACTTTTAAAAGAACTTACCGCACATGTAATACAACCAAGAAACTTGAAACCACACCACAAGAAAGTGGTTCTCAAGGAAGGATGGAAGAAAGGAAGGAAGGATGGAAAGAAATAGGAAGAAAATAAGGAAGAAGGGGAGGAGGAAGGAAAGGAGGCTAGAAGGAAGAAAGTAAGAGAAAGAGAAAAAGAAAATTTAGGAGACATTTCTGGAACTTTGCTTAGTTAAAAATCAAAGTAGAGTGTCTGAAAAATTGATTGTCTCTTCAAAGTAACAATAACATCTGATTAAAATAAATTGTTCTCCTTCCCTTACTGTACCTAAAATTTAGCTAGTAGTCACAATTTGTTTAAGCCATAGTTAAGCTTGTATGCATTACCTAGTCAGAAGACTGTTAGTCTTATCTAATGCTCTTTCTAAGAGAAAAATAATTGTACCTTTTTCTCAGCATTTAAATATGCATTAGTATATTTAGATATTTTCTATTTCATGTTTAGAACATAAGAACACCTTAAGTAAGAATCCATCTGAAAAACTAATTAAAATATAATTATTTTAATCTTTGGCCATAGCAAGATTCCATGACTAGTAATTTTATAACATGTTAATAAAATTTATTAGTATAACAATTTAATATTGGTTACGTGTTATGTAGATGCACATAGAAAATATGATTATATATTTTATAACATTTTGTTGAACTTAATGTGCTCAATCTTGTGCAAATGTAATAAAAATAATTGAATACAAATAATTTAGTATAAAAACCTACTGTTTAACTTAGTCAGAAGTACCTGATGTTAACTAGAAACAATTGCACTTAACAATAATGTACTTACTTTTGAATTCCTAGCAGTTTTGATATACTTGGAGGCATGTGACAGATTCAAATTATAAGCCACTCAATGAACCACATACAGTATTTATGTAGATTTATCTGCACTTGTCGGTTTGAATGATACCCATATTCAGAAAATCTTTCATGTCTCATTTTTCAAAGCTATGTAACTCAGCATCTTTTGTCTTTCCTTAAACCACTGTCTTCATGACATATGTGTGATCTGGATGCAGGTAAGATGTGATTTGTTAAAAATTATACATATATATCAATAAATCAATAAAATGTAGTCCAAGTTTTCACTCAGTAGAAATAATAGCATTCACAATGCTATTTGTTTTGTAAAATGATGAAAAGGAAAGAGACTTAACCAGCAATTAATTCCTTTGTGGAAAAAAACAAGAAGGATTATTATGCTTAATACCCAGCATGTTTGAAGGCTTCAGAAAAATCTCAAGCATATTATTCGGCTAGAAAAATAAATTAATCCATTTACGGAAGTAATTTGCATTCTCTAAGGTCAAGAGAGAAGAAACATAAATAAAATGATTGTTGATCTTGGAAGATGTCAAGTTATCAGGACTTAAAAGATTATGTTTGTACACCAAACATAATTGAATAAGTCCTTATTCTTAATATAAAACTTATAGGCATGCTGTGTAAAATAGCATTGTTTTCATCACATTGACTTTACAAATAAGTTAATAATTAACTTGTACATGTTTTATCATGCAAACAATTTAAATAAAATGAATCTGCTAAACTTAAAAAAGGTTGTGCCTTTTAGAAAATGTGTAATGAATGGAATGTACATGTATTCAGATATTAGGAAGCAGTAAAATTGTTTTTTTGAGAGAACCTCCAAATTTAATTTGTTGACTCATCAAATTTATAAAATGTGCAGAGAAAATGCAACTTGAAGTTCCATAGACATTACGGTGGTTGATTCCACTGTGGTAATTGCATCCTGCTTTTAAATTTTATGATGGAGAGAGAAAAAAGATACACACATCATGTGTGTATAATACATGTGCTCACCTGTAATCCAATGCAAATACAATACTACAAATTCTCTACTTTTAATTTCTAATTTCTGCAATCTATTACAAGAATGAGTTTCACCTACGTGTATGTCAAGTACTAAGAATGCACAAGAGTTATGGAAGCTGAATTCTACTTTTGAATAGGTTAATATTGCCAGGCACAAAAATATGGATTATTTCAATATTAATTCTTTTTGGAGCTCTGCATTGTGTAGCCAGTTATATAGAAAAGAATGTGCCCATATGTTTTAATGCATGGATTTCTACAGTTAATGCTTTTGTTTGATTTAAACAGTTTTGATATAGATCAGTTCATCCTCTGAAGGATAGTTCACAAACATTTACTAGCATTAAGTATGATACTAAAGGTTATGTCCAATGGTTAAACAATTCAGCTCTGTTCAAATGTCTTGCATTTTTAATGAAGTTGACTTAATATTTGAGGACATCAGATATCCACAAAAAACAATTTACTTCAATTATGAAGACCATCGAAAAATCACATTTAAATTTATTTCCACTTTATAAGTAACATGTCATTTAGCTTATCTTTCATGACTCAGAATGAACAGTAGAGTCAAAAATTATAAATATCATTAAACAGAATTTTAATATATCAAACAGGTAATAAGTGATAAAATTACAAAAATACCTTTCAAAAATCTTTTTGCATTTTAACAAATACTACAGGAATATTGATGGTTGCTTATAATCAAAATAGAAGTTCAACTAGAAGTTCAAAATAGAAGTCTAATCAAATACATTATATGTTTGTTCTGTATTGTATTTACAAAGTAAATTTTATGTTGCTTTTGGAAAAAGGAAAACCAGATTTTTACAAGAATGCTTGGGGTATGCTGAGTGCCCAGATGATAAAATTTAATAATAGTATTATCCATAACTGAATAACAATTCTATGCTAAAATTTTAGCTCTTTGATACCAATAAAACAAAATTTGTCTTTTGCAGACTAAAAGTGAAAGGAGAAGAGATTTTCAGATGTATCTTATAAACTGGACAGTGTAGTCGAAATTCTTTGATGAAGATGGTTATGTAACTTTTCAGGTTTGTAATCAGACTGTTTACATTTTAGAAATTCTGTACTTTAGTATATTATAGTAAAAAGAAAACTCATGAGAGGTATTTTATTATATTTCAAGTGTGTTATAACAAACCAATAAAAACTTAATATGCTCCTGTTTTAACTTTTATGTGAGCCATTCTATGTCACTGTAATCACTCTGAATTTTTACTATTGCTGTTAAATAGTGTCATGGAATATAAACATTTCTAAATACCATCTTATAATGATTGAACAAGTAAAATTTTATAGAAATCACTAGTAGCAATAATTTGTGAACTAGCTTGTATTGTTTTATAGCTTGGCCTAGCATTGATACACGTGTCCTGGTCTCCTAAGGACCTTAGACCCTTCAGAAAGCCACCCTTCAGAAAGCCAGAAAACTTTTATACCTGTACTAAAAATTTGGCTAAATAATGAGTTATTTAAATACTACTACTACTACTACCACCACTACTACTAATATCTAACTCTTTGGTGGTCAAATGCCCTGTTTACTCATTGTTTTCATAAAAGATAATTCAATAGTTGCTTATTTGAATGAAAGCTTATCAAATTACAACCAATCTGTTTGTCAAACATCACCAAATAGTCTCATTACTAGTATTTGTGTCAGCAAAAATTTCTAAATTAGTACATATTAACAATGTATATTATTCATAAATATGTGTTTAAATAAAAAACATGGTCTTTTGCTACTCAGTAAACTAAGGCTCACTACAAATGCTGTGTAGTGTTCCTCTATATGTCAATGTTAAATTCCATTTATGGTCCATAGTATTCAAAATATTCTGAAGTTCATCATATTTAAAATTAATTGCAGGTATCTTTGCCATCTTTGTAGTTGAAAATAAATAAAGTTTTCTACAGTAATGGAATGAAATTGGAAAAAAAAACTGCACTAAATAGACTTAGATTGTTATCAATTTATAATCAGACTAAACAGAGTAATTTGCTTTTGACCTAACTTAGATTATTTTTTGAAATACATAAGAAAGGGAAATGCATTCTTTCTTAGTTTTGAATGTTTTTATCCATGGAGGAAGATTCTTTTCTATAAACAATATATTAAGACTCTGTATTACTTATCTCAAATGAATTTTCTAAATTAACACTACTGTCCAGCACAGTGGCCACAAGGTGCATCCCGATTTTGAGTTTTTTAATGTATTTTGAGTTATTGAATAACAAATAGGCCTGGGTTCCTGAATGTTGAACGTCATGAAGAACTCAGTAACAGTAGAAGAGACTCCAAAATTATTACCCTCTCCAGAGATTTTTCGAGAAAGGCAGCAAGACTTTTGTATTTCTCTTCAGATGCTTTTATTTATCTATGTTTCATATTGCATTTTGTTTCAGTGTTTGTTTTTTTTCTTTTTTTCTCCTTTTGATTCACATACAATAACATGGCAGTGAGCCTTGGTCAGGATCATAGAGTTTTAAAACTTGAAAATATGACAGTACAAGGGTACCTGGAAGGGGATCAGAGAGTTATGGAGGGTTAAAATGATTCAAATACATTATATAGATGTATGAAAATATCATGATGAAATCTGTTTTATGTTAGAAATAAAATAAAAAGGACCAACTTATATTTTTAAAACATAGTCATAATGAAGTTTGGAGCACAATAAGTAGTTTTAAATGCCATATTAGTTTTCATAAAAATGTTAGAAACTTTGGACCTTATAAGTGTGTCACCAAGTTAAATACTAACATTTAAAAAGTCAGATATGAGTTCAGTAAACCAAAGACGACACCAAATGTGAGATATTCAAATCTTCAATAAAAATTTGCTCCAGTCTTTTAGGCAAGAAAAAATAGAAAGAATATATTGACCATTGAAGTTCTTAGCACAAAGACTTTTCAGTGAGTTACTGAATGTGCCTGCAGGACATCCAAAAGAAACATCATTGGATAAGACAATTATGCATGTATTACTCTGTTGCCATAATGAAAAGAACGTATTTCTGCCCAAACCTGAAGGACATTTAAATAGCTTGATACTTTCTGCTTAACATTAGAAAATACTTTCCCTTTCAGTTACCACTTAAATTTTAGAAATACTGTAACAATATCAGAAAAATCTGTGAACAGTTGAAAAGGAAAATAACATTTTATTGTGCCACCATATGTGCTTATTTTGTTTAAGATAATCCATTACAAATTATAAACTCACCCCCTCCCAAATTTATATACTGAAGTGCATAAAATTATATCATTTATTTAAGGCTAAAATTTATTTCAATAATTCCACTCATTGTTTTAGCTTATGCCATGTAAGGTTTATTGACTTGTAGATATTGATATGATAAAAATTAAGTAAAAATATAAGAAAATGATTAGTTACTATAGGCAAATGTTCTGTGTAAGTTATGACTTAAATACTATATTTTGTTTTCATGACTCTTAAAAGCTATTTAATATATAGTAGTATTATATTTGATGTACAGACATATAATAGCCTCAGTAACCCCAATGAAGAATGCCAAAGTACTGAAATGAGTCATGCTGATGCCATTAGTATTTTGTAAAATAAATATTATTATATTTCACAGAGAAAAAAGACAGTAGTTGGTCTAAAGATTGTTACTATGAAACTAAGACAAGAATAAGAGGAGCATTCCCTAAAATTTAAATAATAAATTCTGAGCATAAAATACAAAATAAAAATGAAAAATAAAATACACAAATCTCTACTCTTTTTAGTCTTATTTAAAAATAACCCCATCTGTGCACATTTTCTCTGTTGAGATACACAAGTAATTTAACAATTAAATACTACCTGTAACCAAAATATCAAAAGATTTATGATGCAGGACATTAAAACAACCGCATCCAGGCTCATTTAGACAACACTGTTTCATCAATGGCCGATAATAGAGCAGTTACAATAGCAGTGGGTATATACATTTGAAAATATGAAACTTGAACAATAAACTAACCCAAATCACACAAGTAGCAAGAGGCTCAACATTTCCACCGACTCTCTGCTCAACTTTATTTTGGCTGTCAAAAAATACTTTCTGAAAGTTGAATCTCTTATTATTTATTCATTAGTTTCTAAATTGCCAGTAATGTAGTGGCATAAAGCAATCAATTCATTATACTCATGGACTCTCTGGGGCAGGAAATCCGACCAGGCAGAATAGCAAACAGAACTCTTCTTCCTTCCAATAGCACAGGTATCAGCTCCAATGACTCAAAAGACTATAGATGATGCCAGGCATCTTAATTCATCTGTCTGGCTGTTGATGCTGGCTAAGACCTCTGCTGGGACCAGGAGTCAGAACTTCCAAACCTGGCTGGGTTTTCTCAGAGAACACAATCCCCCACATATTAATGGGAAGAATGTGAGTATCATGCAGTAAGAAAAGCATGCATGGTGAAAGAGTTTGTTGTGCCCATTGGAAAAAACAAACAATTATGCCAGAGTAAGTCAAGTACTGTGTAAAAATAAAATGTGGATGAGTGGAATAGAAACAGACCAAATCTCAGTTTGGGGCTAGAGATGAGTGAGATATTTGAGACAGACTGTTTCATGATGTCATGTTGAGCGATTAGGGTTTCCAAAGAGCAGAGGAACATAGCAATGCAAGGTAGGGAGCAGACACCCTTTTGTATTCAATAGGACATGAATCATTAAAGTTCATTTGGGTAGAGATGCATTCTCAATTCAAGAAACTAACTGAAAAGTGTCAAAAAGACTTCGGAGATTAAAAGCAAATAAAAATGTACCATAAATGTTCATCAAAAGTTCATCCTTAAAATGAGTTGTTAAGCCAGAAAGAGAGACACTTATAATCCAAATAGAATTCTTCCTATCATCTGAAATTCCTCTACCATGAGACAGAGTACATTACAGTCAGAAGCACAAAACGTATTTTATGAAGAAAGTAGAGGTCAAGTACATGCCAGAACCAAAAAGCAGGCATCTTCTTTGAGGTTTAGCAAAGAAGTAGAGTGGGAATGGGGAAAATATTCTTTTAGGAAACCAGAGCTTCAAATTACTTAGCACTTTGATCAGTATTCTTTATTTCAAACTGAATCTGAGCATTAGGCTAAATATCTATCTGAAACAGAATGCTAGTGATTATGACTAAGTTCTTGTGCTTGTGATACAGAAAATAATCTTCCTCACTGAGAGAAAATAATGAAAGGGACAGGAGGAAATATAGGTAGATTTCTTGTTTAGATGATGTTACTGTAGTAATGGACATACCACAGCAGTTACACAAAGCTGACTTTGTTCTTGTCTATCTATCTGTGTTTCAGAAATCTATCCATATTTCTGTACTACTCATTTTTGTCCAGCCCTATATACTTGTTTCAATATACATCTTTATACTTAAAAAAAGTTAACTTACGTTATTATAAAGGTGATATTCAGACAGGTTACAGTTAAATAAGTCAGGTAATGAGTACAGTTCTTGTCCAACATTATTACCCCTCCCTCGTTTTTCTCCCACTTTACCACCTCCCTTCTCACCCCTCCCCAAGTTGTAAAGTTCATTTCCAACATATTGTCTTGTGAGTATCACTGTTTCAGTGGTTCACCCTTTGTCCTTTGTCTCACCATTTTGTGGTTGCCCTTCCCTTTCACAATTCAGATAAATATCAGTATCATCAAATTATCAGCATCCTCAGTTTAAGCCATAGTCTAGACAAAGGAACATCCAAAGGTACACTAGTGTTAAGTATTGAACATCAGATTTGCTGATTATATTGTTTCAAGTTGTTTTCTTTAAAAAAGTTACATCCCTTCTATCATACTTATAAGTTTTGTTGAAATTTGTTCATCACCTCATCTTTCCAAATTACATATTGCCTTGTAAAACAATAGTAACTAATTTTAGGTACTAACTGGTTCTCATATATTCAAGGTATCGTTTTATACTAGAGTTGACTTAGTTATTAGGAATAGCCATTGATAATATGTTGGGATTGTAGTTGAGTTTAATTGATATATATACTGCTGTTAAGAATTAAATGGATAATAAAATTCTTATCATGTTGATGAGCTAGGGCAGTGTTCCTTAAATGGTAATTTGACAAAAACAAATGTATTAGAAGTCTATTCAACACCTTCTAAAGTTTATAACTTTCTGAGGATCCACTCAACTGGTTTGAAAAATAAAATTTACTAAGAACTGAACTGAATCATTTGACATTTGTGATAATGCTTTCAGTGTCATAGTAAACAACAAAGCTTGTATTTAATATAATAACAAAAAATAATAAAATCAAATGTCAGTGAAATAGTTCCATAAACAAATTGTAATTGCAGAACTAATTTTTAATTTCAGGGTGGATGGATTTGTTAATTTTTAGAAGGAGAGGAAAATATTACCATGAACAAGTAAGTACATTTGTGATACAATATGGAAATTGAAAACACTCCTGAGATTTTTAGCATAAATGGGCCTAGTAGGATATGGTTATTGATGGCCATATATGCAAAAAAGAGGCTTGTCTATTTGTTGAATATCTCTATGATGAGAATGCATTTTTATTGTATCCTTCTTCATTGAAAATTTGATACCATCTAGAAATTGTCTTGAGAATCTTGTTCAAATTGATAATAATGTATCAATAATGAAAACAAGAATGTGGTAAAAATCTAATAATAAAAGAAATTAACAATTTATTTCTGTTTCATTCTGTTGTGTAAAAAAATCAATACTAAGATCATTTAAGGAGTGAAGAGTATATAATAATTCAACTTAAAAATTTTGAAGAACTCATGTTTAAGAGTTAGAGGAACTTATACCTGAAAGGAATGTGCCTAGTTCATAACTTTATTTCCAAAGTTGAATCAATTCAATCTTACTTATGATTTGATGTGTCCCTGTAACCCATATCCATGAGTTTAAATCCAACTAAGGTTAATGTTGGATGTCTTTTTCCAAATAATATCCAATGGGTGCTTAAAATCAACTGCATCCTCCTGGAATTTTCCTTACATCTGCTTTTCCTTACATCTCAAAGCAAAACATTCCCCATTGCCTTGGTAAATACTTTCCTTGGTTCTGTTTTGAACTATTAGAATATGGTAGGAGTGATAATTTAAGACGTCAAAGGTAAGTCATAAATAGTCTAAATTCTTTCCTGGTCCCTTTGCAATCCTGAGGATTCCATATCTTAGACTATGACCACTGAGCTCTACAGAGGCCAAGCCCTATAGAAAGGTCACTGAAGGTGTGTTAGTTGACAGTTGCATCTGAGCTCAGAATTAACAACATTGACTTCCAGCCAATGAGTCCAAGCCATGTAGTAGTCAAGCCAAATAATATTCCGGAAAATTCTCGTCCCAACCACCTAGGAGATCATTAAAACAAATATCTGAGTGAAGCCTAGTCAACCTAGGAAAAGTATAAGAAATTGCAAGCCATAGTTTCAATAAACTGAATGATAGTAAATGGTTCCATGTCACTAGTTTTTAGTAGTTTCTTTTATTCTTTATGTGGAAATAGAAAACAGAAACAATTCTTAATGAGCATTGCTTGGTATCCAAGGTATGAGATGCTTTCCTTTCAAACAACAATTGAAATAGTCATTTCGGTCCGTGAAAATAATAGCATATATATGCAGACCTAACATGTCAGTTGTAAGAGGATCAGTTGACTTGCTACATAGTGCAAGCACACCAATATCTATGTCTTTGATTGCACGCATGTTTATGAGACACAAAAGTGTCTCATGATAAGCTATTTTTCCTCATAAATGAAAAATCTGTACTGAGATAGATGTTAGGCTTGCTAGATGAGGCCTGAGCTGTTATGTTACCACTTAGGTCTCCTACCAATCTGTTTTAGGAAAAAAAGTGAAGAGCAATTTTTCTTGGTTTGCAAATGTCTGCCCATGTTTACAGCTTAAAATATCCAAAAACCCTGAAAAAAGAAAGAAAATACCATGTTGCATTTTAATTATTTTATTTCATCTGGGGCTATGTTTACCTGGGAGGATGGGAGGGTGAAACCTCTAAGAGAGGTAACATTCCTACAATTCCATTCTTTAAAATTTCAGGAAAACTATATTCCAGTGCTTTCCTAATTTCCTACCTTCTTTTTTCATCCTTTTCCTTGTCTTCCCTTCCTTCTCTGATGCTACCATCATTTTCTAGACCACATGATATAGATGGTGGGAATTCAGTTGATCTCTTTCTTTTCAGTTTACAAGTAAATAGAACCATGATCTTGGAGAGATCACTCACTATTCCAAGGCCCCACTGATTTCTTCTGAAATCGTAGGGGCTTAAAATAAATATCTTTCTGACCTTTGCTTATGGAAATAGTATGATTTAAAAATAATTGTAAAACAAGGCAAATTACAAGGTAAACATCAGAGCCCAATTTGGAGAAGATGTAAAAAATATGTCAGGTACTTCCTCTGAGTTACTTACTGCTATGAACTAGGGTCAGAATGAAAAGGCAGATTACTTTAGGCCATCTAGTTCTCATAATGCAATAAAAGAAAGCATAAAATTTCTCTATGGAAATAAACCAAATTCTTTTCATTGACTTCTAGGAGAAATAAACATGATTCCTGTGTATAGGGGGTACTGGGATCATAATTGAAATTGTATTCAATTTGAGCATTAAAGTGAGCTTCTCTATATTTTCAGGGTACTGTAGACAAATTGCAGCTCAGCACTAGAACAGTTCATATATTGGTATGCTTTTGGAATGTCTATGTCCCTTTGTCTAACAAACTAAATTTCTTAGGGGCAATTTTCTTCGATGTTTACAATTTATGACACCTTCTCCCTGCACAGTGCATGAGGTATTATAGAGGCCCTTGATATGTTTTATAAAGACATACAGAATTAATTTTCAAATGAACGTTTCTTAGTGCCTGAATGGTGACAAAGTCATTCAATTAAATTATAATTTATAAAAAAAATCTATGATGGTGATCATATAGTTAGGTAAGTGGCATTGGGTCAGTATAATTTAACATATATAATGATGCTAGCAAAATAAACAGGAAAAAAGTAAATGAGTATTCTTGTGAGCTTGTGAGAAGCACCTCTTTTTAGTAGATCTAATGTTTAATTGACACTAGTTAAAAAACCATATTATATGTTGTTAACTCTAACTGTGATTAAAAATTAGACATTGCAGGAGTGAAGGTAATATCTTATGTGGAAATTTAGAAGTGTGATGCATATCAACTCTCAAGAGGGTGTGTAACTTATTCTTTTTTTTTTAAATTTAATTTTATTTTATATGAGAACATACTGTACAGAGGGGTTACAATTACATGGGCAGGATAATGCATACATTTCTTACCAAGCATTGCAGCCTCCTCCTTTGTTTACCCTCACCTCCCTTCCCTGCCTCCCCCCTCCCCCCATCCAATCATACCCCCCTCACCCCCCACACCGACATTGTAAAGCTGGTTTTGACATGACATTTTGTACTTCTCATTGTTGCAACAGGTCCACCTGAATCCTTAAACGACTTGTTTGTCCCCATCTCCTCCACATGTTATACTAACATCAAATATAGTGAAAGCGGGGGTTACACTGTGGGGGGGGGACATACAAAGCAACAAAGAAATAATCTTATAAATGCGTTAGAAACACATGCATGAAAGAAACAAAAACATTGAAATACATATTAAAGGGTTCGTTTTCCTAACATCACATTATCTGACCTTTTCCGCTTGACTCATACCTTTACTAGATATTGCAAATAAGGGAAACCATGGGACCTATGTTTCTTTGGGCCTGGCTTACTTCACTTAATATAATTTTTTCCAAGCCTTTCCATTTCCTAACAAATGGGGAAATGTCATTCTTTCTGATGGAGGCATAGAATTCCATTGTGTATATATACCACATTTTCTTGATCCATTCATCTACTGAGGGGCATCTGGGTTGGTTCCATATCTTAGCTATGGTAAATAATGCTGCAATAAACATAGTTGAAAATATACTTGGAACTCAAAAAATTAAACCACCCAACAACAAATCCTCAAAGAAACAACTGCCCAATAAATAAGTGGGCGAAAGACTTAAAGAGAAGCTTCTCTGAAGAAGAAAGAAGGATGGCCAATAGACACATGAAGAAATGTTCAACATCCCTAGCCATAAAAGAAATGCAAATCAAAACAACATTGAGATATCACCTCACTCCAGGTAGAACAGCAAAAATCAAGAACTCTAACAATAACAGATGCTGGAGGGGATGTGGACAGAAAGGAACCTTACTTCATTGTTGGTGGGAATGTAAACTTGTTCAACCACTTTGGAAAGCAGTATGGAGGTTCCTCAAAAGACTTCACATAGAACTCCCCTATGACCCAGCAATCCCACTTTTGGGCATTTACCCTAATGTTTACAAAAAAGCCTACACTGTAACTTATTCTTTATCCGGTTAAATAAGAAAAGTTTTGGAAGAGAATTTTTCCCAGGAAAACTTTAAAAACTTTCCCCAGTATTTAAATAACTACTGTATAAAGATAAGCTTGGGTCAGAAGCAGAATATTAAATGTCAGTGTCATCAATTGGCTATACTTCATAACTGTGATTTCTGTAGAAAAGGTAATTATCATATAGACTAAAAATCAGAAGCTACAAAACCCTTCCCTCCACCCCTCTTCTACTGATAACCATTGAAAGATGTGAGACACAGGTGAAGTACTTCCTGATTAAGTTGAAGAATCTTGGCCAGTTTTAAAGAATTTGACTAGCAGATTGATGACGCTTTCTTAATATTTCAGATGGTGCTTAACCAAACCTTTCAGCTACCTTGCAAGGGGAAGTATTATGTATCAATACAATCTACTTCTAGATTGCCTATAGATAAAGCATTGGCATAGTTATGACATTTAGGCCTCTATAATTTATTTTCAGCTAATGGGTTCTTGGAATATAGATAGAAAGCTAGAAGCTGCCAAGCAGGTTCTAGACATCTGCTGGCTCTCTGCTCATTAGTGGAGAAAACAACTCTTTTATAGATAATGGATATAGAATATGTAGCCAGGCAGACTGTCATCAAGATTCTTATTGCTTTAGAAAAATATGCTTTTGTTATTTAAGCCGAATATTCCAGAATTTGACTTTAAACAACTGAAACTTGCAATTATCTTTCTACTTATTCTTAATTATTCAAAAGCTGTATATGAATAATATATCAAATCTTACTCAACAAAACTTGCACATTACACAGCACTGGTTATCAGAGACAGCTTAAAATGTAAAAAGAGGTTTAAAGAATCAGAGTTTTAGTTTATACTCATCATTGGTCTTTTTGTAGGAAACGAGCTTAAAGTTGATAGTTTTTTAAGGTAACTTCACAAGATCATAAAGCAGTATTTTGTTTTTTCATCTTTAGTTTTAGAGTTTTCATAGCAATTATTTATTAATACTACTGAGTGGGAAAAGGATACGCTCAAAAGAACAAGACTCAAAAGTATCACTTATTTCTAGGGAAAATATATGTGGTATTCATGTCATTTGGAAAAGAATTATTTGGATGCCATGAAGATGGACAAAATGATAACTTATTTGAACTTTATTTTTATAGTGGTCATGGGGTTTGAAATGGGACTTCAGGTTTTCCGAGCTGGTACTCTTATTATTTGAGCCACATTTCCTGTCAGAGGAGGGATTCCTGTAGAGATGGATCTGGCAAACTTTCTGCCTGTGTTTGCTTCATGCCATGATCCTTTGGATTTCAATTTCCTGAATAGCTATGATTACAAGCATGAACCAAAGCACGACAGGGAAAATGATGACTTGTAAATGAGGAGATTCATGAATAGTGAGATATGTAGGCAATGAAATGATGGTGAGATTTATGGATGAATGGTGAGATGGTAAAATGAACAACAATAAAAAAGAAAAAAAACACATTGTCATATGTGAGGGATCAGGGTTTCAAATGAGCATTAATCACTCAGAAAAGTGAATATTTTCAATATTACCAATTCTTTAGTATTCGTATAGTTAGCATTTACCACTGTCTGGGTACTCAAGTGAAAGCTAAACAACATGGTCCTATAAATTATGATGTTTTGTTAACCTCTCCCTTATGTTCAAAATGTGATTAATACAGAGGACTTATAAGCAATTTTGATATTTTATAACAATTTATCTTTTTTATTGTTTTTTTCCCAGATGACTCTTTTTTTTAATTGTGAAAATACTGTACAGAGGGGTTACAATTACATGGGCAAGATATTGAGTACATTTCTTATTAAGCATTGTAGCCTCCTCCCTTGTTTCCCCTTCCCATCCCTTCTCATCTTCTCCCCTTACACCCAATCCTCCCCCCTCCCCCCACCAAAGTTGTAAAGTTGGTTTTCGACATAAGGACTTGTTCATCTCATTGTTGCAATGGGTCCGCCTGTATCCCTATTTAAACGATTTGTTTTTTACCTTCCCCTCCACAAATTATACCGATCAAATACAGTGAAAGCAGGGGTTATACCATGGGGGAGGGACATACAAAGCAACAAAGAAATAATCTTATAAATGTATTGGAAACAATCGCATGAATGAAAAAAACATTTGAATACATATCTTAGGGTTCATTTCCCTAACATCAACTTATCTGACCTTTTCTGCTTGACTCAGACATATACTAGTTATTGCAAATAAGGGAAACCATGGGACCTATGTTTCTTTGGGCCTGGCTTACTTCACTTAATATAATTTTTTCCAAGTCTTTCCATTTTTATTGTGAAAATACTGTACAGAGGGGTTACTGTTACATGAGCAAGTTAATGAGTACATTTCTTATCAAGCATTGCTAACTCCTCCTTTGTTTTTCCCCTACCATCCCTTCCCTCCTACCTTCACAATTACACTCCTCTCCCCCTTCTAAATTGTAAAGTTGGTTTTTCAACACAGTGTCTTGTACATATCATTGTTACAATAGGTCAACCTGGAATTGAAACCAGATGGCTTAACCAGACATAAATGTAAAAAAAAAAAGCCCAAAATACTGTGCAACCACACCGCAGTTATTCCTTAATTGGGTAGTGAAAATTTAACTGAAGCAGAATAATTTCCCAATTATAGGTGCTGAGGATGACCATTGCACCTCCTAATCTAAGTTAGATATATTACTCCTCAAAGTGCAAGAAATTTAATATTTAAATATTAAATAATTTCTTATATTTTGTCAGAACTATCTCATCCTTTATCTCAGGGGTATTCAACCCATCCTCTAGGATTATTACTATGTTCATAAAGTGATGGTGTTACTCTTAATGAGAGTGGTGATTGTAGCAGGGAGGTGGGGTTGGGGACATCTTGACATTTTATGTTCAGTTCTACTGTTCTAGAAATCCCCTTTGTTGTGAGTTTCTCTCAACTCTCCATTTATTCTGGCTTCAGAAAATCCATACTTTTTTCTCTTTGTAAAGGCCTTCCAGGTATGGAATCTCTCTAACATCGCCAATATTACCCAGGGGTATATTTAACTATTGCTGTTACTCCAGGTCCACTCCTGTCAACTTCTCTGTTTGTCTATTTATTTATTACTGGCAGTATATGTGTCCACTTTCTCTACATCCTAAGTTGTGGAGCAGATATGACTGCTTTTGTATCTATCATTTTATCTGCACTTTATATTAACAGATATCTTCCTTTATTCACCTCTAAAACCAAAACATCTTCTGTAGATGAGCTCTAAAATGTTAAATCACTTCAATAGGAGAGCAACTTGAACCTGGCAAGATATTCTTTCTGTGTTATGTTCATTCCTAAGAGCTGATTTGAAATGTTTTGACAGCATCCAATTCTCCTAGTGTAGACTCTGGAAAATACAAAAATGGTAGAGCCTGAACACTATCTTACCTGGAAGTTCTTGTAAATGTAGACTAATTTAAAGTAGTAGAGCAAACTTTTTACTTTTGTGCTATGTACTTTGAAATAGTAACTCTCAAATTTTGTTGTGGCCCAATCCACTGGTATTCCTTTTCTCGGTTGTTATTTTGATGTTATGTTTAAGGAAACTTTTAAACTCAATTGTGAGTTTTAAACTGAATTGTCAAAACTCAACTGAGCACATGTAAGATGACTTTTCATTTTGGTTATCAATCTTGTTTTACTTATTATTTTCAATAAATGTTTTAATGATTTTGATTCCTTTGCATTTCCACATAAGTTTTATGATTAGCTTCTCTATTGTGTAAAAATAAATCAAATTTTGTAGATGTTGTCATAAATCTGTATATAAGATTGGGAATAATTATCATTTAAAGCATATTAGTATTTTATAATCCAGGAACAGTGCTATCTATCTGTCTATCTATACATCTATCTACCCATCTATCTATCCATCTAGCTAGCTAGCTATTCAGATTTTCTATGAATTTTGAAAGTGACATGGTATTCAGGGCTTATATTATATATTTATTTTGTTGAACTAATTCTTATGTGTGTTATTCTTTTTTATGATAGTGTGAATGAAATTGTGTTCTTAATTTTGAACTCTTATTGATCATGTATTGATCATACTGTTGATTTTTACATATTGACCAAATATCTTACAACATTACTGAATTTATTACTTTATTTTAAAAATTTTAGTAGAGTCTTGCCATTTTCCTTCTAATATATTATCTACAAAGAGAGTAGTTTTACTTTTTCCTTTCAAGACTGAATGCTTTTTATTGTGTTTTTTCTTGTTCAATTGCCTGGTTCCAGTCTTTAATGAAATGGTAAGTAATCATGGAAGATTAACTCACTTGTTTTGATCCTGATCATAAGGAAAAGCACTAAGGGCCAACATTTGATGTGATGAAGCTATAGTTCTTAGGGCATTATGTGTACGAGGTTAAGAAAGTTCTCTTATAGTCTTCATAGTCTGGGTTTTGTTTTAATAAACTAGTGTTATATCCTATTAAACACCTTCTCTTTGACTATTGAAATAACCATATGTTTTATATCCACTATTAACATGCTGTAGAACTAACTGATTTTTCAGATTTTAAGCTAATGATGTTTTCCTGGAAAAAAAACTCATTCACCATTGTACATGATATATGGAAAAATGTCTTCAGAGATCAATAGGGTAAAAAAAACAGATTCAAATTTCTATGAACAATTGATATTTTGAGAAAAGAATAAAAGTAAATTAATGAGGAAAAGTAAGTTTATCTTTTCAAAAAGTGGTATGTTTAGGAAATAAATGAATGCTGCCATTGATTTTACTCTATATGTAAAAATTCACTCTTTGGATGGTACTAGGGTTTGAATTGCTTGCTAGTTAAGACTTTTACATGGGAATCAGACCACCAGACACTTTTTCTTTTAGTCATTCTTCAGATAACTCTTATGTTTTTCCTGGAAGAACTCTTGGCCCACCATCTTCCTAGCTATGTATGTCTGGTGCATCGTGGGGATTCCACATCTGTTTCACCACACCTAGTTTATTATTTGTGGTAGTGTCTAACTTTGTGCCTGGCTAGCCTTGAATCCTGATCTTCCTATGTTTTTCTCTTAAGTAACTAGAATTACTGGCATGAGCTGCAAAGGCCTTAACAGATCATAGATATAAAAGCAATGCCTTCATTTGTAAACATTTCATGTGATGATGTGAAGACTTTCTATCTATAGACACCTTTGAGATATAAAAGGGAGAACTTCTCAGGGAGCACATAGCAGCAGCACTGTGAAACAGGAAACATTTTAGACAAGTTGAACATCATAAAATGTATCATTTTGTTTATTTGAAACCATATAAGAAGGCAAGTCACCAGCAGAAAAAAAGTTACAATCATAATCATGAGAGAAAGAAACAGAACAAGACATACATAAAGAAGAGAATTCCATAATAAAAAGGAAAAGACACTTCTCAAAATGTACATGTATGTATGCACACATACAAACATGAATGTATGTGTTTTGCTACATTCACATTTTCAAGTTAAGAACATGTTCCTAATGATTCTCAAAATCTAAAATAATGAAATGATTATGCTTACCACGCTTGATTAGTTTAAGCTGAACGTTGATAGTCTGTTATCCCTCGTTACACAGCTTCCAGCCACCATAGAGGGAATAAAAGCATTCAATTCACTCTGAATTTTCAGATTGGGGCAATAAAAGTGAAAATAATAGGAGTTTGTCACCACTGTAATCTTTTAAATGTATTCTTTTCTCAACCCTCAAAGAACAAGACTCTAGACCTTGTCTCCAAACTTCCAGGAGGCATGCACAACACATATATGATAGTCCCTCAACACTAAAGTTACTGCCATAGTAGTTATGAAAATGCTTCAAAAGGCAAAGTGAGTTTTCAATATCTTCCATACATAGACACACTGTACTACTGCACTTCTGTTCCAGGCACATGAAGTTATGTCCATGAACAGCAGCTAACAGAAGGGCTTGTTTGACACTTAGCACAACATGGCATCAGTTATGCATCAGACAATTAGCTCAAGTAGACAATAAGGTATAAAGACTCAAAAGAGGGCTAGTGGGTGGTCATGCTTGTAACAAATGTTATGTAAGCAAATATTAAGTATATTTTATAAGCACCTTCTATTTAAATATTACATAGATCTAGCAACATGATACTTAAAAGAATAGCACAGTTATCATTCAGAGAAGACACCTAACTTAAAAAATAGTATCAGCTATTTGATATTTTTCAGTTCTTTCCGAGACTTTTCTTTTTCAAGGTTCATTTTCTGCATCTCCTTTGAAATTATGCTTTCTTATGATACTTCCTTGATTATGGTAAGAAGTGTTCTAGTAAAGAAATTTTGTACGAGTGTCTACTCATAGTGCTTACTACTTAGGGATCTCACAAGTTATTTTAATGAAAGAGTGTAAATAATGTGGTAAACTTAATAAGCTAAGTGGTGAAATCTAAAGTTTTAGTTAAAATGAATTAGCATATGTCTGGGCTTATATTTCAGGAAGACATTATTGGTTTTTAAAAGGAAAATTGTATGTGAAACATACAGGGATATTAATTACATCAGAATTCCAGAGATTTAGAAACCTCTATTCTGCACATTCACCTTCTTACAGCTTAGAGTTACACTTCTTACTTGTGGATTTAGAATGAGCTGTCAGATATTCCTGTGGTATTCCAGTCTACCTCTCCATGTTTTTAAATAGCTTTAGTTCAAGTGAAATAACAGCAGTAAAAATAACTTAGACAAACCTGAACATGAATCATTTGATCCTTTGGTATTTAGACATGTTACTTGAATAGTTCTATATTTTCTAAATTTTATTTGATTAGTTAAGGATGAAATGATAAATCCTTTATAAGCTCATTATTCATCAACTTAAAGTAATTGTTAGATGAAGCAGCCAGCACAGATTAGGTGTTCAGGAAACATCCCCACTCTGATATTGGAAGGTATAATCCTCTGCTTTAGAAATGGTAAAATTGAATTCAGAACAAAAATAAAGGCACTTCTCATTTTAGTAAATAAAGGACTGGTGGTCTATTATTTGCATATATTGATTTTATTAATTAAAATTCAATATTTTAATGTATCCTCTACACATTCAGTAAAGCATTTCATTTTTTACTAGGTTATAACTTTCACATGAATGCCACTAGAGGGACTTGTATTATCAGAAGTGTCTTTCAGAAGCATCAGAAGGAACTGGTTACAGAAGCATATCAATGTGAAAATACCATTGAATGATTCCTAGATGTAGAATTTCAACATGTTATGCAAAATTGGAGCCATTTTATGCACTCTTTTACCCACTTTGGCAGATTTTTTAAAATATTTTCATTTTGTGTATTACTAATTTATGAAATTTAATACATTAAAATAATAACTAAAAATATTACACCCAAATGCATATAATAAAACCAAAAAAGCTGAATGCCTGTGGCTCATGCCTGTAATCCTACCTACTCAGGAGGCTGAGATCTGAGGGTTGCATTTCAAAGTCAGCCTGGTAAGAAAAGACCATGGGACTCTTATCTCTAATTAATCACCAGAAAACCCAAAGTGGCACTGTGGCTCAAAAGAACACTAGCCTTGAGCTGAAGAGTTGAGGGACAGGGCCTAGGCCTAGAGTTCAAGCCCCATGACTGACAAAAATAAGGCAGTGAGATTATATTTAGCTAAAAGGTTTCCACATGGTAATGGAAACAGTAAATAAAATAGAAAATAGGCAGTGGAAATGGGAAAGAATATTTGAAAATCATGTATCTTATAAATATACTTAAAGTACATAAAAGATTCAAACAATGAAATAGCAAAACAGCCAAATAATTGACAAATAACCTGGATATTTTTTTAAATAAGACATATAATATATATATATATATATGTATATATATATATATATATACCCCATTACACACACACACACACACACACACATATAATGGGATTCTAAGCTTCCATCAGAAAGAGTGACACTGCCCCATTTGTTAGGAAGTGGAAAGACTTAGAGAAAATCATATTAAGTGACATAACCCAGTCCCAAAGAAATTTAGGTCCCATGGTTTCCCTTATTTGCAATAATTTGTGTATATATTGAATAATCTTATCAGAGGAGCTGAAAAGCTCAAAAGTGATGTACATATGACCATAAAAGATGATGCTAAGTGAAATGAACCCTAAGGTATGGACACAAGAGGTCTGTCTTTGTTGTTATTGTTTTAAATGTACTATCTGATTTTTTTTGTTTCCTTTGTATGTTCTTCCCCCCTATGGTATATCCCCTGTTGTCTCTGTACTTGATTTTGGTACCCTGCATCTTATATACACATTTGTCTAATCTGGGGAGGAGAAGGGGAATAACAAAACCCTGAAACAAGGACACAGGATGACCCATTGCAACAAGGATACCCACAGGACAGTATATTGGAAACGAACTTTACAACTTTGGGTGGGGGTGGGGAGAGGTGGGAAGGAGTGTGGGAGGTGGGGGAAAGAAGGGATAGTGGGACTTCAACAAAGGAAGGGGTAATAATGATCAACAAATAATGTACTCATTGCCTTACTCATGTAATGTAACACCTCTCTACAGCATCTTTACAAAAAATTAAAAAAATTAAAAAGATGAGCAACATCATTATTCTTCTGGAAAAAAATTTAAAAACACAGTGGGATGGGCTCACACCTGTTAAGATGATGTTGATCAAAAAAAGTAACAGATGAATATGTGAAAAAAGGAAAATTTCTTGTGTACTTAAAAGTATGTATATAGCTATAACCATCACAGGAAACAGTATGGTGATTCCTTCCAAAGTTAAATATAGAAATACTTATGATTCTGAACAACTGCTTGGTATATAATCCAGGGAATTAAAACTGGTCTATCATAGAGAGAGCTGAACTTCCATATTCAATGGATCATTATTTACAAGAGACAAACTGTGAATTCCACCTGTTTTCCCTAATGACAAATGAAGAAAATGAATATATATACAAACTTATATGCGTAAGTATATATTTATATATACATATGCATATATGCATGTACCTCTACATATGTACATATATGTACACATATATGTGCATGCATACACACATATCTATATATGATGAAATACTATTATGTCTGAACAAATATTATATGTGGACATATATACATATACAAATGTGTATATACCTACATATATATATATATATATATATATATATGCTATTATGTTTGAACAAAGGAAATTCTATCACTTGTGATCATATGAATGACTTAGAGGACTTTTTCTGCTAAGTGAAATCAGACAGACACAAAAAGACAAAAAGTCTTATATCTCTACTATATGTGAAATCTATAAAGGTCAAACTCATAACCTATCAAGGATTAAGGGAAGAGGAAATGCAGAGGTATGATTCAAGGGGTGGAAATCTTCATGTTGACTATGACTAATAATAATGTGAACTTGGAATTTTCAGAGTGTCAATTTTAAGTATTCTCAGACAAATGTGCCTATGGGATTGGTATAACTTAATTGGCTTTTTAACATATATGCATGTCAGACATTACTTTGACTACCTTAAACAGATATAGCTTCATTAGTCAATAATTTCAATACTGGAGAAACAAATATTTAAATAAATTGTCCCCCAATAGTTAGTAAAGGCACAAATGTGGTGGGTATTACGGAGAACTTCAAAATGATTTACATACCATTGCTAATTTGATTGAATGATACTCTCAAAGCTCACTTACTTCCATAGTTACTTAAACAAAGACTAAATTCCTGGCTCCCTACATTATATTTCATGTCTTTGATCTCTATGTGATATGCAATTTAATTTACTATCTGTTCAATCTACTGAAGGAACTCATCCCAGGATATGAGGAACAGATTAAGAATAGATAATGACAATTTCCTGTGTAAGTATATACCCCATGAAAAGATGAAATCTTACACTCATTAGGAGTCAATGATGCTTAATTGAGAAAACAAAAATATATGAATGTAGAGAGAAAAGGAGAAAGCTTTTGAATGTATGACGCAAAGGGTACTATGTACAGAGGTTTCTGGAGAGCAGCCATGACCTCTTAGCAAGGAATCTAGGAAGCTGGCCAGAGGGCACTGCAAGTCAGGGAGCAAGAGTTAAGTTCCTCACCTTTCTCTCTCTGTGCCCTCCCCTTCCAGGGCTCCCCACTAGTGAGTGCAACAAAGAAGGTCACCCTTCAGAGCACAGATCAGGGTAGATGAGTTTGGAGAGCAAAGGTACAGGGCAAAAGAAGATGTTCAGCAAAGAAGGAAGACCAAGCTACTGAACACAGCAATACTGTGATTTCTAAGTGTAAATGTATCTAAATTTGTAAGGGAGTTTAGAAAAAATATATTCACTGAAGAGAGGACAGGAATTTTGTGAGAGGGGAGGGCAGATGAATCACAAAGCAAAAAATTGCCAGGAATAGACAGAAGGGGCACCAATAGCATAGTTTTCTCAGACTGAAAACATTTTGAAGTATACACACAATTGGGTTTATCTCAATGTTCTCAACAAAATGGTTGTGTATATTTGTGTGTGTTTTACATTATGAAGACAGATTAAAAGGGAGAATTTCAGTGTGCTTGCCTAGGCCTTTCCCCAATCACCAGTACTAGCAAGTATAACAATAATAAAAATAACAGTCATAATGATAACAAAAAATAAAGGGAGAAATTTAATCATCTTATTATTTTGAGTTTTATTTTCATACCTTTTTAACTTTAAGTTTTGGAGATACATAGAAAAATACATTGTAATAAGCAGTGGGATCTACTTGAAGATGTGATTTGCTATGAAAATTTTTATTAATTATCTCAAAAAATAGATGTATCTGGTTTAAAACATGAAATCACACCAACTTAGAGGCATATGTCTATAATTCTAACACTCTGAACAAAGAAGGCGGGTGCTTTTGAGGAAGATGTCTTTAAAAAAAAGAAATGAATGAATGAATGAAAGAACAAATGAATTAAAATGGAAAATAGCGTTAAAGACAAGTATTTCACTAGCTACACAACACATAAGGATCTTGTATCAAAGATATACTTAGAACTCAAAAAATTAAGTCTCCCCAAAACAAATCCTCAAAGAAACAACCACCCCATTAATAACTGGGTTAAAGACTTAAAGAGAGGAAATAAGAATGGCTAGTAGACACAGGAAGAAATGCTCAACTTCTCTGACAATAAAAGAAATGCAAATCAAAACAACATTGAAATTCCACCTCACCTCAGTTAGAATGGCTATAAAAAAAAATCGAATAATGACAGATGTTAGAGGGGATGTGGCCAAAAGGGGACCCTACTGCATTGTTGGTGGGAGTGTAAATGTGTTTAGCCACTCTGGAAAGCAGTATGGAGGTTCCTCAAAAGACTCCACATAGAGCTCCCCTGTGACCCAGCAATCCCACTTCTGGGCATTTATCCAAATCATCACAAACAAGGCCACACGAAAGCTACCAGCACAACTATGTTTATCACAGCACTATTCATCATAGCTAAGATATGGAACCAACTCAGATGGCCCTCAATAGATGAATGGATCAAGAAAATGTGGTGTATATATATATATATATATATATATATATATATATATATATATATATATATATATATGATAGATAGATAGATATGATATACATATATATATATATATATATCCACACACTTGATGGTATTCTATGCTTCCATCTGAAAAATGACATCGCCCCATTTGTTTGGAAATAGCAAGACTTGAAAAAAATCATATTAAGTGAAGATTTCTAGTCCCAAAGAAATTTAGGTCCCATGGTTTCCCTTATTTGCAATAATTAATATAAGATGATGTTAAGTGAAATGAACCCTAAGATATGGACACAAGAGGTCTGTCTTTACTGTTATCGTTTCAAATGCATCATGTTATTTTATTGGTTGTTGTTGTTGTTTCCTTTGTATGTTCTTTCCCTTATGGCATATCCCTTGTTGTCACTGTACCCGATTTTGATACCCTGCATCTTGTATATACATATGTCTAATCTGGGGAGGGGAAGGGAAATAACAAAACGCTAAATCAAGGACACCGGATGACCTGACCCGGATGCAACAAAGATACCCACAGGACAGTATATCAGAAATGAATTTCACAACTTTGGGCGGCAAGGCAGTGATGTGGGGAGAGGGTATAGTAATGTGGGAGGTGAGGAGGGAAGGGATAGTGGGACAGCAACAAGGAAGGGAAGGAGTAAAAATGATCAACAAGTAATGTACTCACTGTCTTACTCATGTAACTGCAACCCCTCTGTACAGCATCTTAACAATAAGATTAAAAAAGAAAAAAGATAAGCACTAAAGACAAGAGTAATAGCAAATAACAAATCTGTAGCCAAACTTCCTACTATGTATTGTCTCATGTTGAAGAGCATACTACATACACTTTTGAACACATTTCCATATTCATCACCATATATTTATACTACAAAGCCACTATATCATTTATTTTCATTCTGGCATTTATACACATGTAAATTATACAAAATAAATCATTGTTACCTTTCTTTTATTTACTTGGTATTTCTTTGCATCTTTATTTCTTTTTCCTGTATAAAGATTAACCTTCCATTGACATTCTCCACTTTATCCAGCCAACCCCAACACCCTCAGATCTCATTAGCTTCTCATCTTCCCAGGAGAAGGCTGTAACCCAAGCTAAGAGCAAGTGTTTATACTTTTATTTTCTTCTTTCTGGATATTTGGGCTAAATAATTCCGTACATATGTACTCAGACACTTGTGTGTATAGATTTATATGCATGGAATATTTTGGCCATGTTTAGAGTTTTTAGCTAAGATATGTAATTTAATTCATACTGGCACTGTAGGCAGCTACAGTATTTCAAACAAATTGTAAACAAGATGTTCACCTTTTACATCTTATAAGCGGTCCGAGCTTGTGTTTAGTTCTTGAAGTATTTCAAGTACCAGCTTTCATTCACAGAATTTTCTAATTTAGATAATAAATTAGCTGGTCACTGAAGTAATGAACTCATAGGAAATTTCTCCTAATATACTTACTCCTGAAAAATCTCATAGGGAAAAAGCAGAACACCAGGCATAGTATGTCTTTATTATTTTACAAGTGTATATTAATTGTACAAAATAATGGATTTCATTGTGACATTTTCATGCCGGAAATCAGGTCTTCCAGGACTTCTACAAATAATAATGTATGTCTCTTATTATGAAAAGTAATATTCCAAAGGAAAGGGCAAAATTGAAAATCTAAGCCTACTGGAATACGAATGGATGATATTAAATATGAACTCAGCCAACAGGAACATAAAGAGTGAAATTAAATATGGTGTAGAACCCACTGGGATTCTGAAATAACAAAACATGTTAGAACAAAATTGAAGAAAAATGAAAATTGTATAGTCTTTAGCTAATCATTAGGGCTTATGGGGGCTGGCAAATTCATATTTAAAAAATAAAAATACTCAAGAATAAATAATATAAAATATTGACCAGCTAAAGAACTCTAACAATACATATTCCTCCCAGTACTCATGTATGTATGTATATATATATATATATATATATATATATATATATATATACATGTAAAGTTTACACATATAAACGTGCATTTATTTGATTGATTATGCTTTTTTTCATTAGAGTGAGATCACTGAGTAATGAAATTTAGACATCCTGCAGCCCCAGAGAAAACCCAATAGCTGAATCTATTCTTAGATGTTAAATCAAAATAAACTCTTAAGTAGACAATACCTAATGTCTATCAATTGTTTTTTTGCCATCAGAAACCTTATTAAGTACCTTATATACAAGACTCATTTCATACTTAAACCCTACTATTAAATAATGACTATTATAAACACTATTTTAAAGATAAGAGAATTTTGAACTTTTGGGGACACTGTGATGAATGGCACTGGTGAACAATTACCCTATGGAGAAGGTCGGAAGGCAGGATGGGATAGACCCATCCCTCAGGTCAATGAAGTTCTTCTATGAATGCAGTTGTATCTCAGCTTATATTAAGAGCAGACTTTTGACAAATACCTTCCAATGTTTGACCTTTGTCACTGATATTTTATTATGCTGTTGTTACAATTGATGTATTTGCATTATAGCTAAATGATGAGATTGCTCAAAGCTGTAGACTATATTATAAGTGCCTAAACAATATATGTTATATTGCATAAGTAATAGATAAAGTATCATAAAAACACTACATTGTGTCATATAATGGAAACTGGAAACTGGTCTTAGCTTTATGTGAATAATAATATTACTACAGTCAAATTATCTAGACTTCTACCCTCCCAGTACATTACAGTACAGTATAATCTTGCACTTCCACTTTTGCTCTTCTTCCACTTATCCTTCCCTCTATCTTAGAATGATTTGCTACAACAAAATATCATAGGCTGGGTTACTTAAAGAAAAGACATTTATTTCTCATTGTTTTCAGGGTTGTCAAATCTGAAATAGAGCTAATGATTGATTTGCTGCCTGATGACTTTTCTTCTCCTGACTTGTAGACAGTTGTTTTCTTGGAATACCTCAATGTATCTGAAAGAGTCCTGTTTCTTCTTACTCTTACAAAGACATTAGTCATGGCATGAGCAACCTGTTGTCTTGAAGTTCTGTGAACTTATTTACCTATAAAAGTCCTCACCCCAATTAGCTCCACACTGGAAATTAGGACAACAGCACATGCAATTTGGGAGGAACTCATTCAGGCCATAACAGTCCTCTCTAGTCTTGTGAGAATTGTTTTTCTTCACAAATGGTCATGATTGTGTGTTTGTTACATTTTCAAGTATACTCCTAGTATGTACCTAACTCCAAGCTTAATATTCCAAAGTAAGTTGTTTTGGAATTAATTTTTAAGCAGCTGACTTTTGGAATGGTGTAGAAGTTTTTGTATCATAAATATTAACATGCTCATTTAGGCTTGAACAGAATGATTAAAATTTCAGTAGAAAAAAATCTTGCCAGAATAGATTGTCTAGAACACTTTTGAAAACTGTGACCAAAGGAAACAAACTTTTCTCCTGATCATTAGTCTTATAACACAGACGAAATCTGTTATTTAAGTGGCCAGTGTATGGAATTGATTTCTGTGTACTGTTTAAAGTTTTCAGCTTTCTTCACTATAGTAAGCAATACAGTTGATAAAAATAATGAAAGCATTATAAAATATAACATTCATCATTTCTGGTAGCCAATATCTTTAAAATTGACTTTAATGTAGCAGATGATTTTAAATTTGTACAAAAGTTTCATAATCAATGCTAAGGCATCCCATGATGTAATTATATTTAGAATTAGTTTTTGATTTATTTCATATTATGTATATATATATATATATATGTACACACACACACACACACACACACACACACACACACACACACACACACACACACACACACGTGCTGGAAGCCAGTGGCTTATAACTGTAACACTAGCTACTCATGGAACTGAGATCTGAGGATAGTTCTTCAAATCCGGCAAAAGAAAGGAGAGTCTGCAAGAGTCTAACTTCACAACTAACTACCATAAAAGACCAAAAGGGCAGATATTACTCATATGGTAGAGATAGCCTTGAGGGGAAAAAACAAAAACAAAACAAAAAAACCTCAGGGACAATTCCTAGGCCCTAAGTTAAAGCCATGGGTCTACCAAGAAAAGTAAGCAAAGAAAGAGAATGAGAGACAGAGAGGGAGGGATGGAGGGGGAAGAGAGTAGGAAAGGAGGTTAGAACAATAGGAAGAAAGGAGAATGGGAAACAGAAAGAGAGGAAGGAAGAAAGGAAGGAAGGAAGAATGGAAAGAAGGAAGGAAAAGGAAGAAAAGAGGAAAAGAAATAAAGAACAAAGGAAGAGAGAGAAGAGAGAAAGGAAGAAAAGAAAGAAAGAAAGAGAAAGAAAGAAAGATGCAAAAAAGAAGCAAAGAAAGAATGAAGGAAAGATTAAATGAGGGATTTTGTGATGAGATTATTATTCTAAACTATTTACATATCTTCCATAACAAGACTTACAAGAGACATAAGAATGATGTTTAATGTTCCAATCACAGGTTGGAATGGCCAGTAAGTCATGAACTGCAGCAGTCTTGGAAAAACATGAGAAATGATTCTCTGAAAGATATCAAAAGAATGTAACTGATTTTAGATTTCTGTTACCTAGAACTATAAGAGAATGTAACTGTAAGAGAGAATATTTTTGGTTGTTTTAGAAAATAACCTAGGGATATTTTTGTCATTACAACAAGACAAAAGTAATAATAAAATAGCTCTTATTCCTATCTATTCTATCCTATTTTTAGTAGCTAACCAAAACAACATTTTATTATTAAACAAGGTGTTGATATTTGATACTACTTTTTAAAAGAAGTAAATTTGTGGATTCCCTAATAAAATGTTATCAAAGGTCATGTGAGCCTCTATCATCAGTACTGAAGGATCTAACTCATTTTTTAATTGTTAAATAGCACTTTGTAGCATACACTCTATACAGAGTAAAATTAGTAAAATCTGGTAAAATTACTATAATAAAACTTAAATGTAAAACAATATGCTAATTTAACTTTGAACATATGTTGATTTAAACATTGATCATTTGTAACATTTTTTATTTTGTGTGTCAAACATTTCTGCTTCATCAATTTTGATAATTTATGCTTTGCTATATAACATGTCACTAGAGAATAATATTCTTTAATCTCTCATAATTTGTATACTGTTTGCTTTCTTTTAGTAGTAGTATCTCTTCTGTATTCTCCATGGATATGTTAGATTTGTGGACATATGTATTTTAAACTTGACTCTTCATTATCTAAATTATCTACAAGTACTTTATTTGATAATAAATTAAAGAGAAAATGTATATATTGTCATCACTTTTTTCATTTTATTATCTCTAGTAGTAATTGTTATTAATTTTTCCTTTTGGATGTATTCCTTTTGTTATCTCTGTACAATTCCTATAGATTTCTAGCCAATAAATTCATATTTCATGTATCAGTGCAGATAAAGACAGATATAGACACATCTCTCAACCCTGGCAGCAATCACTCACTAATCTTTTAGCAAACACACACACAATGAATAGTCACATGTATACAGTGCCTTTGATCACATAGTTTTTCTGTTTGTTAGAGCAGAAAATGTTAGGTCTTGCTAGGATACATGGTTGCTATGAATTAAGTTGAATTTCTATGGTTAAGAAAAATAGGAAATGGTGTTACACAGTTATAGTTATGAACAGTTTCTCTTGTGTTCTAATCACCTAGATAAGATATTTAAAGGGACTGGGAAGGTGGCTCAGTGGTAGACCACTTGCCTTGCATGCATGAGGCCCTGGGTTCGATTCCTCAGCGCCACATAAGCAAAAGAAAAAAGCCAGAAGTGGTGCTGTGGCTCAAGTGGTAGAGCACTAGCCTTGAGCTGAAGAGCTGAGGGACAGTGCCCAGGCCCAGAGTTCAGGCCCCATGACCAGACCCCCCCAAAAAAAGATATTTAAAATACATTTACTTTTTCCATTCCTTATTGATTCAATGTATTTTAAGTTTACTCAAACAAGTCTGGTTCTTTTTAAGGAAATGTTAGTTTATCAACTATCACTTTACAATTTCCAAATCATAATAAGATTATTGATTTTGAAGTCAATTAAATGAATTGAAACATTCATTACCACCCTTCATTACCACCACAATACAGTCTTCATCTTTGTGGTGCAGTAGTCCTGAGTTACTGCCATTTGATTATCACTTTTTTATGATTACTTAACTTAATAAACATAGATGATATCTACTCCAAATCTATGTTTGTCTATAGAAAGTCATTTCTGTCTCTAATGGATGAACAGCAATTTGAATTTATCTCCTTTGTCTCAGTAGATAATATTTCATTGACTATTGAATTTTAATATTATAAATTTAAAAGATATTAGTCAGCTTATCTCTCCAATGAAAGTTATTTGCCTTTATAGAAGCTTATAAGATTTTGTATTTACCATTGGAATTCAAAAATTTCACCAGGCTATATTTAAGTAACTGCCCTTTGTTATTAATCCTCTCTGAGACTCAGAGAACCTTGTCAATCTCAAGCTCACATCTTTCTTCAAATACAAGAAATTTTCTTTATTTGTTTAAATATTACCTCTCCTCTATCATTTCTTGTACTTTCTTTTCATGATCTCTTTTTATACACATGAAATTGCTCCTGCCTCTGCTCTCAATAACTCATCTTTTCAGTAATGTTTACTTCAGTTAGAGTGCTTACACTTGTACTGCAGTTCATCTGTAGATAATTTTTAGATCTGTGTGGTCAACTTACATTGAATGACTTATAAATTGTATTTATCTATCTATCTATCTGTTTGCTAATTGAAGATTTTTAACTTGTAAATTTGTATTTCTTATTTGTTCTTCATCAGTCCTTTAATATCCTTGAATAATCTTGACAGGAGCATATTATTTTGCTTATTTATATTTCTGACATTTCCATGGATTCTATAATTTCTTATTTCCTTTTTTAAGTTTTCTGGTATGCTTTGTTCATTCAGGACTTTCAAATACCCTGATATCACAAGGCTTGCTAGCTTAGTCATCATTAGCCAACTCAGAAAACTGAACCTATCAGGGCAAATAAATGTATGGTCCTGTATGATTTTATCAATTCACTCAAGGTATCAGGGATATCTTTCTCTAAGGGTACAAATTCCCAGTTCATTCAATAATACAGGAAAAGTGCAGAATAATCTTGTTTGATCAATTTCTCTGGGTCAACTTAAATCTTTTTATATTGTTTGGAAAATACCTTGATCTCTGAATCACAGAAACTACTACCTTTTATCTAGAGACCAGAGGAAGATGGGGGAGGAGAAGCTGGGGGATAAATAAGCTCTTGCGTAGAAACAAGTTTTAGAGTTCCAGTGAAAAGTCCTAGATTTCACACCAAGTGTGCCATCATAGTACAGAGAGTTTGGCCAGAGAGAAAAAAATCCAGTAGTTTGGTTAAGGAGACAGAGTTGAGCACTTGCCAGTGTCAGCAGAGGCAGCTACTGCCATGGCTGCCATATCAACAGAGAGAACCCAGGACAAATATGCTCAAGGTGGTACATGAGCAGTTTCTATAAACCACCAGCAAAAATTGGCAAGGAAATTTTCATCTGACTGACAACAGACAGTGGCAGACCGTGGGCGGCCCAGGAAACCAAAGGAAAAGTTTGAGTATCCGCAAGATATCCTCACTTCCCATGGAGCAATGGTGCAAAGGTACCCCCTCACCTACCCCTGGAGAAGAACTCCATCTTTGATACTGAGAAAGACCGGACCAGAGCAGCTAGCCTGTAACTCAGGACTTGAAAGAAAACAATAGAAGCCATATAATAGTTCACAGGAGCCTGACATGCAGGGCACACCTCCACCCAGGGGAAAGTTGCCCTTCCCAGGGAGAGGAAGTCCTTGGAGGAGTGACTTTCTTCACTGGGTAACAGAGCCAGATGCTGCCCCACCTCACTGCAGCACAGGCAGCATACCTGCAGGATAAAAGAAAAAACATTTGGAAACTCAATACATATAAGACCTGAGAATGACTCCAGGCCTGGGCTGTGTGAGTGTCTCAAGAGCTAGCCCTTCAGGAAAAAGCTACTGATTGCTGACAGGCCTCAACCGTACCTACAACCTGGTCTCACCACAACAAATCCTCAATAGAGGAAACAGCTGTCTCATTCTTTTGTGATACTCAATGCAGATTCACCTCCAACTCAACTAGCCTGGGAGGAGGGCCATAAAGCACCTGGTAAGGCAGAGCTTCCTTCTGCCTTCTCAAACTGATTTAAGAAACCAGTCAAGCCACCGGAAAACCAAACACCACAAGCAAACCAGAGACTCCATCAAGAGACTGGTTACGGACTAAGGGGAGACACAAGATTCTGCTCCTCCCTCCCAAAATTGAAGAACTCTTTTTTTTTATCTAATTACTAAAAAAAAAAATGTTTTTAAATTGTTTTCTATTTTTTTCATCACTTTTCTTTTAGGTTTCTTTTTAAACTATCTTTTTGCTCCTTTCCATTTTGGTCCTTTTTAGGTTTTTATTTGCTTTACTTAATAACTCTTCTGTTCATCTCCAGGTATATACTCATCTTTGTTTTTTAGACCTTATCCTTCATTGTGTGCATAATTTATTCAGATATCAACTATCGATTCACAAACTCTCAGCCTTAACTCCTTTAATTATAGTATTATTTCTTTATTCTTATGTAATTTTTTGTGTGTCATTTTTTTATTTTTTATTTTTCTTTTTTCTGTATCTCCTCTTTTCTGTCTATCCCTTTCCTCTCTCTGGATTTAGATCTTGGTTATATTCCCTCTCTCCCTTTTCCTCCTCACATTTCTCTATTTTCTCCTCACAATTCTTCCTAAACATTATTTCTTGTCTGCTGACTTCTTTGATTTTCTTAGTCCATTGATCCCTAGTTGTTGTTGTTGATCTAGATTGTATCTGTTGAACTAGATTATATATGTACTAATTTTGACTGTGTCAAACAATCTGTGCAACTACAGGGCTCTGGTTGATGATTTCCTTAGAATGGTGTTCTAGTGTGGAGTTGGCTTTGCTTTCATGCTAAATGGGCAGAAAAAGCTGGAAAAACACATGAAAAATGGCAAGTCCAGGTATCTCAACTTCCACTCAGGATAATTAGCTAACAGAGCAATTAATGAATAATCCAGAGGAGAGTTACCAAAATGCTCTAAAAACACTACTGGTAAATATGCTGAATGAAAAGATTGAAAGCTGCAAAGGACTCTGTGTGAGCATGATATAGAAATGCATAAGCATGATAAGGCTGACCAAAGTTTAACACAGGAATTTCATGAGCATATGAAGGCTAATCAAAGAAACATTGAGGAATTGCATGAGTGGGATGAGAAGAAACAAAGATTAATAGAGACATTTATGGAATCCACAAACAGAAAGCTGGAGGAATCTATGGAAGCCACAAAGGGAATGCTGAATATAGTCCAACAAAAGCAAAGGGAGTCCAATGAAACTATAACCAATAAACTAAAGGATTTGAGAATGAACACTGACAACAAAATTAAGGAGGTAAAGAAGTCCATACAAGATCTAAAACAAAACTCCAACAGAATTTGAAGCCATCAAATCTGAGCAATTAGAAGGAAAGGGAAAAAATGTAGAAAGTCTTGATAGTAGGTTAGACTATGCAGAAGATTAAAACTCTGGGATTGGAGAGTGCCTAGACATTATAGAGAAAGAACACACAAGTATTAAAGACAAATCAAAGATATATGGTAGATCTATTCTACATTTAGAAGAAACCATCTAACGGCCTAATTTAAGGCAAATAGGTATAGAGGTGGGCCCAGAGACAGAGGTAAAGGTCTAGGAAATTTATTTAACAGGATCTTACCAGAGAACTTCCTAAACATGGATAGGCCCATTCAGATACAAGAAGCCATTATAACCCCAAGTAGACCAGACCAGAACAGGACACCCCATCATCAAATTGTAATCCACACAGGATCAATTGAGAACAAGGAAAGGATCCATAAAGCTGTCAGGGAGAAAAGTTTAATCACCTATAAAGGAAAAACAATCAGAATAACTTTAGATTTCTCAGCAGAGACAATGAAAACAAGAAAAGACTGGAATGATGTATGCCATGCCCTAAAGACAGTCAGCTATGAACTAAGAATACTATATCCAGCTAAACTCTTCTTCATAAAGGAAGGACAAATAAAAACCTTCCATAGCAGAGAAAAATTGAAACAATATATCTCCAACAAAACAGCCCTACTTAAAGATGTCCGACATATAGAAAACCAACAAGAGCAAAATAAAGTCGAAGAAAAATCCCCCAGAGAATACAAAAAGCATAGCAAGAAACAAGTTCGCACAGCCAACAAGAAGGTGGATAACATGCAGGAACTACCAAAAAACTCTCAGTCCTAACTCTCAATATTAATGGGCTTAACTCTCTAATTAAGTGACATAGATTTGTCTAGTTGGATCAAAAAGCAAGATCATCTATCTGCTGCCTTCAAAAGACACAACTTGCTCACAAAAACAAACATACTTTGAAAGTGAAAGGCTAGAATAAAATCAACCAAGCAAATGCTCCCCTCCCCCATGAAGAGGGTGAGTCGGAATCTTATTATCAGATAAAATGCACTTGAAATTAAATTAATGAGAAGAGATAAAGAAGGTCATTACATATTAAGGGATGTCTCTTTCAGGAGGTTATTACAATTCTAAATATCTATTCACTTAATGGAGCACCCAAATTTATCCAAGAAACATTACTTTCCCTAAAATCTCACATAGATCTGAAGACATTAATTGTTGGGGGCTTTTACACACCACCATCCCCACTGGATAGATCAACCCAGCAGAAACTCAACAGAGATACCTTAGATCTGAAAACCGCATAGATCAACTAGACTTAACAGACATCTACCGAGTATTTCACCCAGCAGCATCAGAATACATGTTCTTCTCAGAAGCACATGTAACATTCTCTAAAATGGACCTCATTTTAGGTCACAAAGCAAATTTGTTCAAATTCAGAAACATTGAAATTATGCCTTGCATTCTCTCAGACCACAAGGGAATAAAATTAGAATTCAACACCAAAAGCCATCAAAGAAAATCTTGTAACATATAGAGGCTGAACAATGCACTGTTGAACCACCATTGGGTCATGGAAGAGATTAGAAAGGAAATTCAAATGTTCATGATGTTTAACAAAAATGAATATACAAATTACCAGCTCCTCTGGGACACAGCAAAGGCAGTACTCAGAGGCAAGTTTATAGCTCTGAATTCCTACATTAACAAATTGGAAATATCTGAAACCCACAGTTTAACGAGGCACCTAAAGTCCCTTGAAAAAAAAAAACCAAGCTAAACCCCAATCTAATAGATGGAAATACTTAAAATTAAATTAGAATTAAATGACTTAGAGTAAAAAAAACACACACAGTAGAATCAACAAAACAAAGAGCTGTTTGTTTGAAAAAATTAACAAAATTGACAAAGCCCTAGTGATTCTTCTCAGAAAAAGAAGAGAACACACCCAAATAAACAAACTCAGAGAAGAAAAGGGAAACATTACTACAGAAAAAACAAAGATCCAGAACATTATAAAGAAATACTTCTCAAGTCTTTATGCTAATAAGTTTGAGAATCTGGAAAAAATGGACGAATTTCTAGCAAATATTGACATGCATCAACTAAACCAATGTGATTTAAAACAACGTAACAGACCTATAACAAGCAACTGAACAGAAACTGTAATGAGACCTCCTACAGGAGAAAAGCCCAGGATCAGATGGATTTACAGCTGAATCCTCATTCCAAAATCCAACAGGGACTCATCAAATAAAGAGAACTATAGACCCATTTCTTTGATGAACATCGATGCAAAACTTCTCAACAAAATTTTGACCAATGGACTTCAACAATTCATCAAAAAAAATCATACAACATGAACAAACAGGATTCATTTCAGAATTGTAAATCTGGTTCAATATACACAAATAAATTAATATGATTCATCACATAAACAAGATCAAGGATAAGAACCACATGATTATCTCAATCGATGAAGAAAAAACATTTGACAAGATCCCACATGATGAAGCTAGGAATCCAGGGAATATTTCTCAATACAATAAAGGCCGTGTATGACAAACCTACAGTAATCATTATATTAAAAGGTGAAAAACTAAAGCCATTTCCTCTAAACTCAGGAACTAGACAAGGATGTCCACTCACTCCACACTTCTTCAATGTAGTATTAGGCTGTCTAGCTAGAGCAATAAGATAAGATGCAAACATAAAGAGCATCCAGATAGGGAAAGGTGAAGGAAAACTCTCCCTCTTTGCAGATGACATGATCTTGTATTGAAGCACCCCATGGCTTCCACTCCCAAGTTACTCGAGTTGGTTTGAAATGTTGGCAAAGTAGCAGAGTATAAAATTAATTCTAAAAAAATCAATGGCTTTCCTGTATGCCAATAATGAGAAGAACTCAGCTGAAATCAGGAAAGAAATTTCTACTATAAAAGCCCCACAGAAAATAACATACCTAAGAATTAACTTAACCAGAGAAGTGAAGGACCTCTCTAATGAAAATTTTAAAAACTTGAAAAAGAAAATTAAACCAGAACTAAGGAAGTGGAAAAACCACTATGATCCTGGATAGGGAGTATTAACATCTTGAAAATGGTAATACTGCCAAAGATTATCTACAAATTCAATGCAATACCAATCAATATCCCAATTTCATTCTTCAATGAAATAGAAGAAACAATCCAAAAAATCATATTGAACAATAAAAGAGCTGAATAGCAAAAATATTCCTTAGCAGAAAGAACAGTGCAGGAGGAATAACAATACTAAACTTCAAACTCTACTACAAGGCCATAGTAATCAAACAGCTTGGTAATGGCACAAGAACAGAGCTGAAGACCAATGGAATAAAACTGAAGACCCAGAAATGAACCATTATATATATATATATATATATATATATATACATATACATATATATACGTGTATATATACATATATATACACGTATATATATGTATATGTATATGTATATATACATATACATACATATATATATATATATATATATATATATATATATATATATAATGGAATTCTATGCCTCCAACAGAAAGAATGACATCTCCCCCTTTTTTACGAAATGGAAAGACTTAGACAAAAAACAGGTCGCATGGTTTCCCTTATTTGCAATGACTAGTATATGTCTGAGACAAGCAGAAAAGATCAGATAAGATGATGTTAGGTGAAATGAATCCTAAGATAAGGACACAACTGTTTTTTTTTTTCTTTCTTGCTATTGTTTCTAACATACTCATAAGGTTATTGTTTTGTAGCTTTGGACAAGTTCTCATTAGAACATTAGGAATCATCTCTTGAGATTACTTGTTTCCCATCTCACATCTAGTGACAGAAGCAGCGATAAAGTACTTTAACAAAATTATCAATATAACTGTCATCTTGTAATTCAATTTTTCTACTTTTCATCCTATGTTTGCTACATTGTATCCTTTGACTTACATCTCTATTCTTAACTCTAATTAATCTCCTTGTCCATTTACATGGACAGTTGATAAAAATTTTCCATATATGACAAGAAATCAGTTCAAACCTTGTCAAAATGTGTATAATGTAAGATATAAGATGGAAAATAATTTGTCAGAGTTATCTCTTCCAAAAACCTGTAATACTTAATGAAGTTTCTTTATGTTTGGGTAGTAAAAAGAAAACTGAAGACATTATTTATTATTCTAAGTCATTTTGAGCATCAGTTTAAATTGTATCATGTATTTTGTAAGCATTATTGAATAATATAGAATGATATGGATTTGTAGATTCATAAATGAAGTTTAGATGTCTTGATACATTTGTTGTTAAGGGGATCTTTCAAAGCACTTCAACCCTCAAATCATTTGAGAACTTCAGTATTTGTGCATGCACACTGAATAAACAATTTAAACAAAATTCAAATAGAAACTGTGAGCTAATATGTTTCATTTTCTTATTTGCTCCTCCTCCATGTCAGCATACAGATAGGAACTCCAATCGAAGTTTCTGGTAGATATTTGGGTGGAGCAGATGGCAGAATTAATAGTTATCCTCAAGAGATTTTAAAGATAAAGAGTAGAGAATAATGAATTTTGCTCCTGGCGTTGTCTAACATTTCTAATTCATATTTCTCAGTCATGAGATGTAGTAGTGTGTTACTGTATCTTAATTAACTGGTTTATTCAGGATTCTAATGTCTTCCTAAAGACACCTTACTGAAGTTATTAAATCATATCACATTTTATAGGTTGGTAGAGGCTCAGGGAAATCTATTGACACAAAAAGATAAAAGAATTATTAAAGAGAATACAAAATAATTAAAGATCATTTAATCCAAAATCTTTGAGAAAGGAGAAATATTAGCAAATTTGAAAGCAGTAGTGATTACAGTGTAGATAACTGAACTCATACATGGAAAGTCAAAGTATTATCAAATATGATATTTATTTACAATCATTTCATCCATATTTAATAATCTTTGTAAATAATGAGCTTTCAATTTTAGTTTATTAGCATTGTGTTTCCTATGGAAATTATAAGCAATTGTGGTTACATATGTTAATTTATCTCATTTCCTTTCTTCCCATGATATGTATTTTTGGGGAATCCAAATAAAATCAGAAATACCAATTCAGTTATCTGCTTTGTTCTTACATGCTAGGTTCATGTTGAAATGACTGGAACTATAAAATCAAAGCAAATTCATCTATTGAGTTAAGTTTTATACAGTTAACCTATAGTTTTTGGATCAGTAAAACCATTTTGTAGATTTAAGAATCTAACCCTTGCTGATTTTAGCCTATAATTTTTTTTAATGTTTGAAACTACAATGTGCTGCAACCTACCCTAAATAGCACATAGGCAGTAAAGTGTGTACAGCTGTGCATAGCATGAATTGACATTATAGGGATTCATTTTTTGCTTTTACAGAGCCTCTGATGTGGAGCTCAACATTTCTTTGAACTGTTGTTAACTAGTTATTGTACTTTTGATATATAAGTCACATGAAGGGAGCTTTTGTACATAAAATTGATTTTTTATTTCACTGAATATAGCTAAAATTTGAGGCACATTGGCATTTTCTTATTGGATTGGTCAGAAGACTATCTTTAGTTCATGCTTTATAGACCTACGATTAAAAGCTTATAAATATGCATATAGATGCATACTTATGCATCAGATGTATGAATATATGTATATATAATATCACATTTTTTTTGAATTGATGAGTAAAAACCATGATATTTCACATATATTGTGCTTACCATTTTTAATAGATTCTTTCACATAAGCCTAACTTGTTACCAAATGCGCAACCAGAGAGAAAAACTTCATCATACAGAAGCTCAGTGGAATATTTCTCCTGCAGGCCAAATCTGAGAGACAAGATTGTTACAGGCTGCTCTGTCCATTTTTTTTTTTTATAGATTATAGGCTTTCAGAATAACAGAGGGCAGGTGGCAGCAGTTAATTTGGTGCCAAGATGAATCAAGTTCCTTTTGGGCTACATATTCTTCTGGTGCTGCATCAATGGTACAGGGTAAGATAATGGAATTATGGAGAGAAAAGGTTTCCTTTGGCTTACAGTTTTGGAAGATCCAGTCTATGTTCAGATGACCCTTTGCTTTGGGACTCAGATGAAGAGTGGCATGAATATGTGGCAGAGCAAAAAGTACTTACCACATAGCTATGAACAAAAGATAAGAAAGTGTGTACCAAGGAGAAGCAGAAAAAATAAATGTCACATTCACAAAGTCAAAGGATTTAGGGACTTCTTTCAATTACCAAAATAATGAAGTCTCTATAAAACTTGTAGGAATTTCTCCATAACTCTCATTAAAACCAGAAAGATCATTACTATTTCTCATGATTGTCATGATATAAACCAAGTGTAACACACCCATGGTCTCAGTATGGCTAGAATGTCTTTTACTAAAACAAAATATGAAGACACTAACATTAATATATTCTGTTAATATGTCAGGATAGTTCTTTTTCAGTCTCAATAACCTTTTACATTTATCTGAAAAGATAGCAAAGTATCATGTAACTATGCAGATACCTTGTTCTTCATCATAGTAGGTAAATACACACATTCAATATTGAATATGTTGACATTCCATCACAAATATAAACCTTATTAAGGACAGTACTTTGCTCTGATCTGCAGAACAATAAATTTAAGTACTATATAATATTTGGTATACTAGCAATGAAATCTCTGAATATGTTAATTATCATTTAATAATATATGTTGAGCTGGGTGCCAGTGGCTCATTTCTGTAATCTTAATTACTCAGGGGCTGAGATCTGAGGATGATGGTTCAAAGCCAGCATGGGCAGGAAAGTCCATGAAACTCATCTCCAATAAACGAACAGAAAATCAGAAGGTGTGCTGTGGCTCAAGGGGTAGAGCACTAGCCTTGAGCCAAAGAGCTGAGGGACAGTGCCCAGGCCCAGAATTCATGCCGCACAACCGACAAAAAATAAATAAAAACTGAAAAATAGGAGTTATACCATTGTGGGAGGAACATACAAAGCAACAACAAAATCACTTGGTATATTATAAATATGTTAGAAACAATAGCAAGCAAGAAAAAAGATATTTGTGTCCCTATTTTAGGGTTCATTTTGTTTAACATCATCTCATATGGTCATATGTACATAGCATGTGGCCTTTCTGCTTGTTCTACACATGTACTAGTTATTGCAAATAACCCCCTATTTTTAGTGTATTTTATGTTGGTGCCCTGCATCTTGTATATATACTTCTCTAATTCAAGGAGGGGAAGGGGAAAAAAAATCCAGTGTAAGACCCAGAGTTCAACTCCAGCCATAGCATGAAAACAATAACATGAAAAATCAAATTACGCTTGCCATGTAATTTGCCTGTAAGGAAATATAAAATCATGTACACTATATCTAATTGATGAGGGCAAGATTTTTCACAGCCCTGTGACACAGTGGTCCCAGCTCAAATGTGTAGAACTGTAATTCCATCAGCACAGATGGTGAAGGAAGCTGGTGGTGGACCCAGAGGCTATCACATATGGTTGTGAATTTGGTAGCAGCACAAAACAACCTGACAGAGGGAACCAGCAAATGGCTGATATCTATGGCACTGCTCACCTAGCCGTGGCCTCTGGGGAGCATTGTCCTGGACATGCACCATGTATAGTCAGTCCAGAGTGTGTTATGTGCCAGTAGTGGAATGATAACTTGAGCCTCTTATTGCAATTCTAATATGGCAGGAACAATCAGCATTTGGGGTTTTTTCAGTCATTGAATAGTGCTGAAATTTGGCAGGAAATAGAAATCATTCTAAATGACTATTTTGGCATTTAGCAATAGAGTTCTCGTACAGGGGATCCTCTCCAAATGAGGCACCTTAGAAAAACATTTATATGGCTGGTAGAAAAGTGCACATTTTTAAAACTAAGACATGAAACTTAGTTTTCCTTTGTTGTGGATTTTCTAAAAGTTAACTAACAATTCCAAACTTCTTCCTTAAAGGTCAGATAAGTTGATGTTAGGCCAAATGAACCCAAAGATAAGGGCTCAATTTTTTTTTCTTGCTATTGTTTCTAACATATTTATAAGATTTTTTTTTGTTGTTTGTATGTCCCTCCTCCATGGTATAACCTCTGTTATCACTGTATTTGATGTTGGTATAATTTGTGTAAGGGAAGGGAAAAAATGAATCGTTTAAATAGGGATACAGGTGGACCCATTGCAACAACGAGATGTACAAGACGTTATGTAGAAAAAGGAACTTTACAATTTTGGCGCTTGAGGGAGAGTGGGGGGTAGGGGTGGGACAGGGGGAGGGGTGGAGATGGGAAGGGATGGGAAGGAGAAACAAAGGAGGAGGAGGCAACAGTGCTTGATAAGAAATGTACTCATTATCTTGCTCATGTAATTTTAACCCCTCTGTACAGTATTTTCACAATAAAAAAGAATAAAGAATCATTATTGTTGTTGTTATTACTATTCTTTTAACATAGAGGGCCTGTTCCAGCAGGAATGATTTTTCCTAACAGTAAAGTGGTAGTCTCAACTTCTGTTGATTTCTGCAGACTAGAAGTCTGGTGGCGATCTTCCTTCTTTAAACAGGGTTGTACTACTTCTTGTAGCCTGACTCTTGGTCTCTAAAATAGGATCAAGATACTTGTGGTTCTTTAATTGTAATTGAGAGCTAAATCTGTGGTTTCAGATGCTGGCACTTCCATTACTTTCTTTGGCAAGTGAAATGCTACCACTCAATGACTTCTAAATTTCAACATCCCAGACGGCAGTGGAGGAAAAAAACAAAAAAGAAAACCCAAAAACAAAAACAAACAAACAAAAAACTTCTGTTGATCAACTTTCCAGAAGAAAGCAAAGGTTGATTGTAGAAATTCTGAAGGACAAAACTAACAGAAAAAAAAATTCTAGGAAGGAATTAGTTCATGAATTTTCACTTAGATCTCTTACAAATACATTTTCCTACCTGTGGACTAGGGTTTTTGTTCTTTTTCTTTTTCATACTAATGTAAGAACATGGTGATGACATGAAGTAATGAGACTTTGTGGATAAAGGAGAAGTTTGAAGAATTTGAATTATGAAATACAGTTCAGTTCAACAATCAGTATATCTTATCACATAAAATCCAACTTTTCTCTTATGTTGGACTGGTAGCAATCTGCACAAATACATCTTAATCTTAGAGCACGTTAAGATTATATATGATAATAGCATCTATATTATGTAGATTACATATATAGACATATTATATAATATAATAGCATGTGAGAAAGAAATAGATTTGGAATTTTAAATGCCAATACAAGGAAGTGCCCATGGAAACATTCTCTAGGTGAAATTTTGCTATGAGTAGCGGTGTCTGTAGTGGAACAAGAGTACATGCAAGTGGTGTAGGCTCTCTAACTTCCAGCAGGCATGGAACAGACCTTGGAAAATCAAAGAACTAAAAATCTAGGTCATGACTTCTTAGAACTTACAACCTATAAGAGATCACCATACAAATAAAGGAGAAACAGTTGAAAGGAATCCAGTCTATGGAATTATCAAGCAAAAGTTTACATAGCAATGTATAAAATTTCTATTTATATCACTCTCAGCTGGTGTCCTACATTGACTATTTTTACTCTACTCTTTGTGCATACATATGGGAATCACTGATATATACAGTATTTTACTTCAAGAAAAGCTCTGGAAAGATTATCTCTATAATTCTCCAATACTTTTTATTTTGCTTAGAAACAGCAATTACTTTTGGTTCTATTTTCTTTTGAATGATTACCACCAAGCTTTTATTTATTTATTTATTCATTCATTCATTCATTTTTATACTGTATTTTCATTGTAGAGGTGATATGAAGAGAGATATACATGCTTCAGGTAATGAGTACAATTCTTTTTGAACCATGTCTCCCCTTCCCTTGCTCTCATAGTTTTTCCATTTCATCCCCACCCACAAGATAAACAGTTCATTTTCCACAAAGTGTCTAATGAGTACCACTGTTGTTCTTGTTCACTTTGTCCCACCTTTTCTATGTCCCCTACCCTCCCAAAGACAAACAAAACAAAAGGAAAGAAAACAAAACAGCCATCAGCAACAACAAAAATCTCGTTTCCTTTTCTTGTAGTTCATTTTGTAAAATATTATTTTATATTATCATATACACATAGCTATTGAGCTATTGTGATCAGGTCTATGAATATCCTCCTTTGGCCTAAATACCAAGTTTGCATTTATTTTTGCCAGGGAAGGTAAAAAATTAATAGTTAAGTGAAAAGTAACTGCAGGTAGAATATGTTGAATGAATTTAAGAATCTTTCATCCCTCTAATCTCCCATCAAACTCATTATTATCTTTCACCTTTATTTCCTACTTAGCTCACTAGTAATAATATTTCTTCCTTGATCTCTGTCTCCCTTATCTTTGCAGTTACTTAATAGTTTAATAGCCTTACTTGAAATTTGATGAAAGAGCAAGATTTCCTTGTTTATTTATATTTAATCAGTTCCAAACATTCAATCTCCTTCATTTGCTGCACATAAGAGGTAACCAAGTGTTACTTTCAAAAGTCCAAACATTTTCTGAAGAAACTGAAGCATCACATAAAATTCAGAGCTAATGTTTAAACATTAAGATTCTAATTTCTATCTTCCTTAAAAAAGGATGTAATGACAAAATGAGTCAAAGTAACCATGGGTCTCACTAGATTAGATTCAATTGTTTATATTATTGCAAATTGTATCTTTTTAACAAGTTAATCACAATCTCATTTGAAATGAGTTTTTACATGCATATGAATACATACAGCATACAGTGGATTGAATGCTGTGGAAAAAAGAGTGAACCAACTATAAATCAATGATCAACTATCAAATCTGTTTATAACACAGATTTTTTTGCAAATTACAGTAACAGAATATTACATCAAGAGAAATTTTAAATTTTGGGGGAATGAGCAAGATTCATTTTTATTACAAACTCACAGCTTTCTGTAATATAGACACTTTAATATGGAGGTGTGAAGTATTGAGACTATCTAACACTTAGCTTGTTAAAAAGAATAAAACAATACTGTTTTAAGCAAGAGGTGCAAGTGCTCTTAGGAAGCAAATTTTTCATATTAAAGAGTTCATAGGAATAGCATGAGTTTCTCTAATAATCAACATTTATGCCTAAGAAAGAATCTTTAGGATCAGTAAATGTAGGTTAATGAAGGCAATAGAGAAAGACAATCATTATATTTCAGGGAAAAATAAGCCATGAGAAGGAAGAAGCTTGGTTCTCAAGAGTATTTTCACTTCTAGTGACTCATATATTTATTTTTATTTTAACATTGTCTTGATTGAGTGAAAATTGTAGTTAAAGCTAGTGATAGTCATATCTGTCAAACTTGAAATTTATGTGAAGTTATAGAGAATAATTAAATACACCTTGAATTATAACTTTACTAGCTATACCATCAAGGTAAAATCACTTCTGTGTACAATTATTATACTTTAAAGGAACACTTTCCAGGTTGGTAATTTAAACATGAAGTCCAAAAGCTATGACTGATGAAACTAGAGTACCTTTGGAAATTCAGAATCTCTATTATTCCTGAGACAAAATTATAAATTAATTTTTAAAAAATCATTAAAACTTCCAGATTCCAATGGCTCATGACTGTATTCCTAGCTACTCAGTGGTCTGAGATCTAAGGATTGCAGTGCAAAGTGAGCCAGTGTAAGAAATTTCATGAGACCTATCTCTAATTAAACACCAAAACATTGGAAGTGGAGCAGTTGCTCAAGTGGTAGAGAGCTAGCCTTGAACACAAAAGCTCATGGACAGTGCCCAGCCCAGAGTTCAACTCCAGGATCGGCACAATGGATGACCCGTTCAAGAATATTTATGGTAGTGTTGCTCAGTTATGAGAAAAAATATTATATCATTCTCAGGGAAATAGTTGGACCTATAAAACCCTATGAAAAATGTAGTAAGTCAGGCTCAGAAAGACAAGGGGCACATGTTTTTTTCATATGTGGTTAGATTAAAATGTAAACATACATGAAAACATACTGAGTTATATGCATATAAACACAAACAAATTGACTAAAGTATGCCATGGTTAGGGGAGGATTCCAAGAGTATATATCCACCAGACTACTAATAAAGTATTCAACAAAGTGAGTGCCAGTTATCAGAAACCTGTTTTGTTGGGGTGTGGGAGAATGGAGAAAAACTGAGGGAGAGAGTGAGCAAATAATCACTATATATAATGTACATTAGGTAAAAAATCAACTATGCAAGTTGAAAGTGGGAGTGCAATAGAGAAGAATGAGAGAAGAATGATGGAAAGGGTAACATTGATCACCATACTCATAACCTGACTTTTAGAACCAAAACACCTTTCTACAACTGTGTAACAAATTGACCCATTGTAACAATGAATTGTACAAGACACTATGTTGAAAATGAACTTTAAAACTTGGGGGGTGGTTGGAGGAGTTGGAGATGTGGGGAGGGAAGGGATAGTAAGGGAAACACAAAGGAAGGGGTAACAATGATCAAGAGGAAATGTACTCATTACCTTACTCATGTAAGTGTAACCCCTCTATACAGTATCTGTACAATAAATAAATATATATATATATATATATATAAACAAGAAGAGGTTTCTCTTATTCATATTTGTATTTTTGAGAAATCAGAACTAAAGCTATTGCAAGCAGTAGATAAATAATCTTTGAATAGAAGAGTAAAGTGAAGACAAATATCTCCGGTACTTGGCTGCATGTCCACAATGGGAAAACAGAACATATATTTAGCCTCTGTTCAATTCTTAATGCATAGGAATATTAGGCACCTACACAATTTTCAGAGCATGAAATGTCCACTCAGACTCTGTTCACGCTTTTAACTGGAATGCCAAGTTGTACTGAAGATCATAGTGATTTTAACAAAGTTAGTAACCTTAGTCTGCTTTTACTTTCTACTCATGTATTAGTTAAGTGAAAAAATAAAATCAAAGCAAAGCAAAAACGATAAATGACAATGACAGAATATGACACTTGGATCTTCAGAGAAGATCTGCCATGGAAAAATATGAGCTCTAGAATTTTTGAACACCATATCTCAGGCTGGTTGCTCAGTTTCTAATCTTGGTGAAAAAGTTGTTGCTTACTTTTCTCATAGTTATGTGGCTCTGCATATGAACTGGGTTTCATCATTCAGTTAAGATTCATGCTCCTTAAATTGGCCTGTTCTCATCAGAATGGCACTACTTTGTAACTTCTTACTCTGAATTTAGCTTCAAAGTACACTGCCCTTTGTGATGCTCCCAATCCCCAATGTCAGTCTTTGCTGATCTTCAACCCTTTTACGTTATCACAGCCTGTGGGGCCTCTACCTATGGGTGAGCAGTGCCTCCTAGGGGCTTTTGGTTGAAGACCACAATACAAGAAGAGGATTAAGCCTTCTGGATACTCTACACAAATCTAATTACTCTTTTTATGGGCTGACCTTTATTAGTAAATTATCAATCAGTGCATCCTTGATTCTAATCTCCTTGATATTTTCCTCATGTATAAAAAAAGATATAATTGGAGGTTAACAGTTGACTTTAAGATGTTATTTTTTTCTTAATCCCATCCTTTGAGACATCCTTGGTAGATCTGATTACTGACATTTACAACAATGTACTTTGAACTCTTGTAATGTCAGATAAAAGAATTTAACATTAGATCTTGACTACTGAGAATAAGTTTTGTAAGTGCATTTTTATAGAGCATAGCATAAAGTCTCAGTATCTGTCTGAAAAGTAACAAATTTATCAATACTTGAATAGTGCCTAATGTGGAGAAAGGTACCATACTTTTTTCAGTCTCTTCCTCAAATATTTATTTAAAAATATGTTCCTTCAGTTTGCATAAACTCATTATAAATTTTGAATACATAAACCAAATTATATACACAAAATTTTAGTTTTCATATGCTTTTCTTTGTGGAAGAAGAATTAACTGATTTTAAACATATACATGAATTCAATTCTATATTATACAATCATAATATTCACATGCAATTTGGGAAAATACTTAGTATATTAATTAGAGAACTTATGTGAGCATGGAAAGTGGTTTTAAAGGTTAGAACAGACTTGACTAGAAGACAGTGGGTGTTATCTGTGCAGGACCAAAAGTTAAAATGAGCATGCTAGCATTAGGTATCTTTGTCAACTTTGACAATACAATGGGTACATGCTGACAAATGCCTTGCAAGCAGTTTTGTGGAGAGACTGTTATTAAAATTAATGAGATCAAATTCCACTTTAATACAGGAGTCTATAAGAATATTTTACCTTGCCTTAAGCTCACGATCTCATTGATAGACAGATATAGAGAATACCAAATAGTGGGAATGCAAAATTTCTGATTAAGTGAGGTTTATATATACTTCCATTGTTGGGTAACTCAGGCACTGGTCTTGAAATTGTATTTCCATGACATGAATACTATTTTAACTTATATTTCATAGACTATATACAATAAAAACAAGCATTCATTCTTCCTGCTAAAACATTCAAAACTTTTCTCTTTTGGAATATTCAGATATTGCTGTGGACTTTAGGTACCCTATTGTGCAAGTGAACAACAGATCTTATTTTTTTATTGAATTGTTACTTTCTACGCATTGATCAACCTTGCCCACGGTCTCCTTAGTAACTGCTGCTCCACTCTCTACTTTGAAAAGTCAATTTTCAATTGACTATTTGGTGTTGGGAATTGAACCCAGAGCCTCATATTTCTAAGGCATTCTCTCTGTCACTAAACCCATACCCAGCCCCATATGAATATATTTGCAAACGTTTATAGAATAGGATAATTAAATACATGTATAAAATGAGCAGTGATTAAATTTGTGTAATTTGTATTTTTCATCTCCTTCAACATTTACCATTATTATGGACTGGGAAAACTCAGTTTCTTCTTTATGACCCATTAAAAGCTATCTCATAAATTGATGTGGGCGGACTATAGTTCCTCTATAGTCCTAATTGATTTTTGTGTAGGTACCCATGACATAATGGCTTTCTAGGCACTTTCCTCTACCCTCGTTAGTCTCTAGGGACCACTATCATATAAATTTGGGAAGTTTGACCTATTGTTTGTTTTAGTTTCTCAGAGATTTGCTCTTCTCCTAGAACTCCTTAGAAGATTGTTATTTTTTAAAATGTATTTTTCTCGAAACACTTGTCTTCAAGTTCAGAAATTATTTCTTCTGCTTCATCAATTACTGAAATTCTTAATTGTATTTTTTTCATTTTATTGATGGAATTCTTCAACGTTTTATTTTATTTTAGTGTGGGTGGGGAAGGAGGAGGATGCACTCTATCACTAGAGCCACAGCTCCACTTCCAGGTGTTTTGCTGGCTACCTGGAGAAAAGTGTCTCATGAACTTTCCTGCCTGGGATAATTTCAAACCCCAACCTTTAGTAGCTAGGATTATAGGCTTGAACCTCTGGTGCCTGGCTTCTTTGGTTCTTTGTTTTGTGGTTCCTATATTTTCATTAAATTTCTCTTTCATAACTTAAACTGTTGAATTACCTATATGTAATATTTTTTAGTTTGCTCATTTTCCTTAGGATCATCATTATATATTTCTTTCATACACATGTTTTATTGGAAAGCCTATATATGGAGAATTTTATGATGCTCTGGAGGAGTTATTTTTTTTCCTTTCTTGTGCTTCTCATATATCCTTCCTAATATCGAAATCTTCACATTTAGGGGAAAATTTGTCTAGCCAAGTTAAAGGAATTGTTCTCACCAGAAAATAATTTCCTTAGGTGGGTCAGAGGTCAGTAAAGAAATATCAGGATACTGAGGTGGTTTTGGAAAATGTGCATCAGGTAGTCTGGTGAGAAAATGGTTATACTTACTAAGTTTCGATTAACTTCCAACATGTAAATTTTTTTGCTTTTTTTTAAAATGTACAGTTCCAGTCTGTGTCTGGTTCATTTTCGCTTCTTCATCACCAATCCTGGAGGCAGGGACTAATTCAGCTTCCCTGCCTTCTCCCTGTCTGTTGTGATGACCAGAGTTCACAGGTACCTGCTGAAGCCCACCTTGAACTTCAAGTTGTTTTTGTTTCTCTTGATCTTGACAGATTTGTCATCCTTCTTTCTGGCCTTGAGCAGAAAATCTTTGTTCTCTTCGATTTTGGAAGGCATGGCAAAGCGCGGCCTGAGCCTGAACCAGCACAGACACTCACAACAAGCGACCTGAACCAAAGAGACCGGAAGAAAACGACAACTTTTTCACTTTTAATAACAGGAAACCTCTCTCATTCCTTCAGTGAGAATGTTAATGCTGTCTCATCTCTAGCTCTTTGAAAAAAAACCAATGGTATCAATATTGTGGATAAGTTTGCCTTCAATCAGCATGCTTGAGGCTTTTTTTTAAAATTTAATTTAATTTTATTTGAGAACATACTGTACAGAGGGGTTACAATTACATGGGCAGGATAATGCATACATTTCTTACCAAGCATTGCAGCCTCCTCCTTTGTTTACCCTTCACCTCCCTTCCCAGCCTCTGCCCCCCCCCCAATCCCAATCCTTCTCCTTCTCCCCTTCCCCCCCCCCCCCCCACCAACCTTGTAAAGCTCGTTTTGGACATGACAACTTGTATTTCTCATTGTTGCAACAGGTCCACCTGTATCCTTAAACAAATGGTTTTTCCCCATCTCCTCCACAAGTTATACTGACATCAAATACAGTGAAAGCAGGGGTTATACTGTAGGGGAGGGACATACAAAGCAACAAAGAGATAATCATATAAATGCATTAGAAACAAATGTATGAAAGAAAAAAACATTAAAATACATATCTAAGGGTTCATTTTCCTGACATCACATTATCTGACCTTTTCTGCTTGACTCATACATATACTAGATATTGCAAATAAGGGAAACCATGGGACCTATGTTTCTTTGGGCCTGGCTTACTTCACTTACTATAATTTTTTCCAAGATTTTCCATTTCCTAACAAATGGGGCAATAGGTGGCTCAGTGGTAGAGCGCTTGCCTTTCTTGAGGCTTTTGAAAGCTTTTTCTTTAAGAATTCTACATGGAAAGAAATTTTATTCTACTTTCACCACCAAAATTTTTTGTTTCTCTACATCATTTTCACCCTTGTTCACCAACTTTCTTTTTTTTCTACTTTACTTCTTGCTCTATTCTTTTGTGGGTGTGTGCGTCTGTGTGTGGAAATACCGTACATCAAATTATCTGACCTTTTCTGCTTGTCTCAGACATATACTAGTTATTGCAAATAAGGGAAACCATGGGACCTATGTTTATGTGGGCCTGGCTTACTTCACTGAATATAATTTTTTCCAACTCTTCCATTTCCTAACAAATGGGGCAATGTCATTCTTTCTGATGGAGGCATAGAATTCCATTGTATATATACCACATTTTCTTGATCCATTCATCTACTGAGAGGCATCTGGGTTGGTTCCATATCTTAGCTATGGTAAATAATGCCGCAATAGACATAGTCTTGCTGGTAGCTTTAGTGTGGTCTTGTTTGTGATCACTTGGGTAAATGCCCAAAAGTGGGATTGCTGGGTCATAGGGGAGCTCTATGTGGAGTCTTTGAAGAGCCTCCATACTGCTTTCCAAAGTGGTTGAACAAGTTTACACTCCCACCAACAATGCAGTAAGGTTCCCTTCTGTCCACATCCCCCCATCATCTGTTGTTATTAGAGTTGTTGATTATAGCCATTCTAACTGGAATGAGGTGGTATCTCAATGTTGTTTTGATTTGCATTTCTTTTATGGCTAGGGAGGTTGAGCATTTCTTCATGTATCTATTGGCCATCCTTCTTTCTTCTTCAGAGAAGTTTCTCTTCAAGTCTTTAGCCCACTTATTTATTGGGCAGTTGTTTCTTTGAAGATTTGTTGTTGGGGGATTTAATTTTTTGAGTTCCAAGTATATTTTAGATATGAGACCCTTGTCTGTTGTATGGCTAGTGAAGATCTTCTCCCAATCCGGGAGCTTTCTATTGATCTTGCTAGCTATGTCTTTTGCCATGCAGAAGCTCTCCAATTTCATGCAATCCCATTTGTCCAACCTTTCTTTGATTTGTTGAGTTTCTGGGTCTCTATTAGGAAAATTTCGGCCAGTGCCAAGGAGACCTAGGGTTTCTCCTATTCCATCCTGTAATGTTTTCAGAGTGTCTGCTTTGACTCTGAGGTCTTTGATCCATTTGTAGTTGATTCTGGTGCAGGGTGATATATAAGGATCTAGCTTTAATTTTCTAGAAGTAGTTAACCAATTTTTCCAGCACCATTTACTGAAGAATAAGTACATTTCCTTTTTTATTGTGAGAATGCCATACAATTACATGGGCAAGATAGTGAGTACATTTCTTGTAAAGCATTGTTGCCTCCTCCTTTGTTTTCTCTTCCCATCCCTTCCCATCTCCACCTCCTACCCTCCGCTCTGCTCTCCCCTTCTTCCCCCCCACCATTTGGACATTTACCTAAATGATTACAAACAAGAGCATACTAAAGCTACCAGCACAACTATGTTTATTGCCTCATTATTTACCATAACTAAGATATGGAACCAACCCAGATGCCCCTCAGTAGACGAATGGATCAAGAAAATGTGGTATATATACACAATGGAATTCTATGCCTCCATCAGAAAGAATGACATTGCCCCATTTGTTAGAAAATGGAAAGACTTGGAAAAATTTATATTAAGTGAAATAATCCAGGCCCAAAGAAACATAGGTCCCACGGTTTTCATTATTTGCAATAACTAGTATATGTCTGAAACAAGCAGAAAGAGTAAGATAAGTTGATATTTGGTGAAATGAACCCCAAGATAAGGACTCAAATATTTTTTTCTTTCTTGCGATTGTTTCTAACATATTTATAAGCTGATTTCTTTGTTGCTTTGTATGTCCCTCCCCCACAATATAACCCCTATTTTCACAGTATTTGATGTTGGTATAATTTGTGGTGGGGAAAGGGAAATACAAAAATTTAAATAGGGACACCAACTCTTTCTCAAGTTTACCTACGTTAGTGAATTTTCATATGAATTCGTTCAGGGAGAACAGGAGGCAATACAACTGTACTATTAGTTTTTTCACTATGTGAGCTAAATAATACACATACATTGACAAGTTTTGAAATAACTGACACAATTGGCTGCTAGGTGTGATGTACATGTGTCATTTAAAATGTGATTTGTGGACTGAGTATATAGTAGTAGTATTTCATACAATTGTTTGCATAACTTGTGATGTGATAACTGAAATTCAAATCATGTTTTGAGAGTTAAAAGTTAATTGAATATTCATAGTAAATCAAGAGTGTTCATGTTGGACATGTGCAAAGGTATGACTCTGTATTTTAAACAGACTGTATTGGAGTATAATTTTATTTGGCTGTAAGCTTTTTCTGTTTTCTTTTTTTTTTTTTACAGTCGTGGGGCTTGAACTCTGGGCCTGGGGGCTGTCCCTCAGCTCTTCAGCTCGAGGCGAGCGCCACAGTGCCACTTCCTAAGTTTTTTCTTTATTGACTGCTCAGTTTAATATCATTAACCAAATAGGTTATGGTAGGTAAGTTTACATTATGCTGTAAGCTCCATAGGCTACAATAAATATAAAAATCTTATTAGTCCAAACATCAAAATTATATAAGTACATTGAAAAAAACATAAATTCAAGAATCAGTTAAAGATTTATTTTCATTGGTCCAGCTAAAATTCCTTCTTACGGTGTAAAACATATGTCTAGTTATAATAAGAGAAGGTGAAGCAATAGTGAAAATTATAAATTCTATTTTAGGAAACTACTTGGTTGGAAAATGTTCAGGTGATTTAGATTTAGGGAAGAAGTATAAATTTAGGAATTCATATACAAATTACAAATTGAATGTTTAAAGGACCTTAGTACACTGTGTTGATAGGGCAGTAAATTAGGTCAATCACTATGCAAATTTTTTTGTATGGAGATTCCTTAAAGAACTAAATATAGTTACCCTACAACCCAGTGATACCACTCATGGATATTTATCTGAGTGTGATGTTACAGCAAATACACCTAAACACTCATGTTTATTGCCACTTAGTTCACAATACCAAGTCATGCAAACAGACCAGATGACCTACAATAGATGAATGAATCAAATATGTATATGTGTATATGTATATATTTATACATACATATATACTTTTATGTACATATAGATATACATATAGAGATACATGTATATATTTATACATATATGCATATATAGACAAGTTTATAGACATATAAATAAATAATATATTTTTATGCAGCCATCACTAAGAATAAAAGTATGTCATTTGCAGAAAAATGTATGGATCTGGAAAATATCATGCTAAGTGAAATAACCTAGCCCCAGAATGACAAAGGGCATCATGTTTTCTCTCCTATGTATAGACCCATATTACCTATTACCTGTAATCAGGTACAAGATCATATGTGTATTACCATACTTTGGTGAGTGTGTGTGTATATATATATATATATATATATATATATTATATATTATATATAGAATTTTACTAATGTATATATAATACATAGTATATATACATTATTAAAATTGAATCCAGTAAACCATTTTGAAAAAAATTAACATTCAAACCAAATGAGAAAAGTTTGAATGGGAGGGTAGTAGAAGGATGATAGACTAATGAAAAAAGGAATGGGAAGCAAATATAGTCAGGATATTAATTGTGCATAAGTGGTAAAGAAGTGGGAAAAGTGAGATGAGTCCAGGATAGAATAATTATGGAATGGGTTACTCTGATCAAGAAACCTAAAGAACTTACATGATGATGCTAACTTCTATTACCTTTCAAATCTTTTGTAAGTTAGAAAACACATTTGCTAGAAAAGCTTTCTCAGATGCACTTGATGGATGCTTTCAACAATCTACGATTATTAAAAGATGTATTTGTAAATTGCCCAAGACTGATATCACACACTTCAATATTCTACTGCATGAGGGCTATCGGCTATTTCATGAGTAACATGACTCTTACTTGTTTACGTCAGTAAATCTTAGCTTATGTTTTCATAGGGCAGCATCCCTAGAAAATTGTACAAGAGTTTATCACAAGTATTTTTCTAGCCTCTATCAATATTGCTGTTGCCAAACTTGGTGCCTTGATTTGGGCCAAATTAACAGAACTACATAGCTCTACGAGGGGAAAAACAACATTCACTGTATGGTTTTGTTCTGCTCAGTGTCAATTATGCTGATGACAATTTGTCTTTACTCTCATGCCAGATGTAAAATTGGCATGTTAGGCATCTCTCCCGGGTTTCCACCTCTCTTAGATCAGTCCAGGATTGGAACTACTCCTACTGTTTCCTGAAGTGAGACAAAGTGGAATAAACAAGTGTTTTTATGCCAACAACTATCCTTCTTAATTCTACTTACAATCAGGGATAGAGTTCAACCATTTTGTTTTGCATATTCAGTCATATTCTGATTCTGGTATAAAAGCTTTGCAGGTTTAAATAATTCTTGGTACTACATTGAAAATCTTGGTGGGGCGAGCACTGATAAAAAATTGAATGAATAGACCTATTTTTCTGAACATGCAGACTAATCGGGGAGTGTGTATATGTTTGTATATGTGTGTGTGTCGCATGTATATGTGATAACATACTTCCCTAGCAATATTAGACATTATGACTGATAAATAGAAACGTAAGATATATTCCACATCATCCTTGCTTTCATCCCCATGTAGGAGCTTCCTTTTTATGAAAAACTTCTTGGAAAGATGATACCATTTGAATCAATATATCTTAATATGTTATCTACAATGGAGGAATAACATGTAATACACATTTGTGCATATATGTATATATTGCAGCCACTTACTTTTTTATTGTAGCATTTCCCCATTTAATTTTAGAGTTTTCTAAAGTTGGTCTGAAATTCTAAAGACTGCTTTAATAATTTTGCAAGTGTTAATAACTGTCATCTTTTATTAAATATATGTGTAACTGTGGCAATTTCTGAGCCTGTGATTTTTGCTTTTCTTTCTCTAAACTCCTGGACTTAGATATTATTTATAGTTCTTTATGGAAGCTATTGTTTATATTCCCATGATACATCAGATCTTGATGGATTTATAAATTAAATTTATATCTTCCTTACTAAAATTTTACTTAAGCACATATTCCTGTTAAATATACAATTGTAATTAAAAAAGTGAATGATCCTGTAGTAGAGGTGATACAAAGATAATTTGTAAGGTAGATTAGAATATAACAAAATTAGGATTTGGTGCTCAGAGCATTCATGTCTATTATAAATTGAAGTACACCATATTTGTTATGAATAAATGCACCATATGAGCTCTACAGTTTGATAAAGATATATTCTTTATTATTGTAACATGAACTGTTTTTAATCATTCTTCTGGTATTATGACATAAACTATAATAAGGCACCATTATATATTATTAAATAATATATCTGCTTATCTATTATCTACCCTAAATATTAAATTATTGATATAACCTATTTACAAATATTTTTAAAATAAGTTTTGCATAGTCATTGAAATTTACAATTTGAAGGTAGCAATACGCCCACAGAACTTATCAAATCAAGTTAGGGATGACAGTGCATAATTGTGATCCCATCTTCTTGGGAGGCACAGAAAAGTGAGATCCCATTTTGATGCTAACTGGGCAAATGGTATTAAAACATTATTCCCTCCATATATAAACCATTGGTGGTGGGTGCATGCCTATAGTTCCAGGTGTATGGGAGACATGTAGGAGGATTATGATCTGAGCCTGGCTGTGGGAAATAAAAAGAAAGAGCAAGAGACAGACCATATAGGAAAAGCGATTAAAGCAAAAAGATTGGCTCAGGTAGTACAGCACCTTCTCAATGAGTTTAAGGCTTTGAATTTAGACCACAGAAATTTTCATTTGCCAAAATAAGCATCCAACTTAAAATATTCCTGTAGAGAACATTTCTCTTAAAGAATGTTCTAAAAAGAATGTCTAGGTATGTCTTCATTTGTTTCAAATTCATAAAGAACCATGTTAAGCACTTGTATCTTCAACAATTCTTGACCTTCTGGATGTCCAGTGTTATCATGAATACTTATCATCATGAATTGATTTTAATATTTTTTTTACCTACCTGGAGTTGGTTAAAATCACATTTTTTATCTTAACAATGTAACTAAAATTGCAGAAAGATTTTCTCTTTCTAGTATGTGAAAATAGAACAAAGTGAGAGATTTTTGGATCCAGATTGAAAAAAAATAGCAGAAGAATCATAATTTTCTGGGAGATGAATGGTTATGTTCACAAAACGTATAATAACTGATATTTTATCCACTCAACCTCACACTGGGGTCAGAATTTTAAAAGCATGACATTGATACATTTTAAGGTAAAAAACAGTGTTTCCTTGAAGTTCACTTTATTTAAGATATTACATATGATAGAGATTTTAAAGCTATCATTTATTTTGCAGAACTCCTGCCTACAAATTACTGTTTTTTTTCTCTTACTTGGAGATACTTTATAACTTCAGAAGTTTTTACAAAAATGTTCTGAGAATAATAACCCTCTTTTTTTTTTTGTCAGTCATGGGGCTTGAACTCTGGGCTTGGGCACTGTCTTTGCGCTCTTCAGCTCAAAGGTGAGCGCTCTACCACTTGAGCCACAGCACCACTTCCGGTTTTCAAGTGTTTATTGGAGATAAAAGTCTAACAGACTTTCCTGCCTGGGCTGGCTTTGAACCACGATACTCAGATCTCAGTCTCCTGAGTAGGTAGGATTACAGGCGTGAGCCACCGCCGCCTGGCAATAACCCTCTTTCTTAAGCAAGGGCAATATCTTCACAGTTAACCTTCTCTAAACTCCTTTGTCCAATAAATAGAGCCAAATATTAACATTCTTCAGTGCATAGGTATTTCAGGACAATGATAAGAAGGTCAACATAAGAAGATAGGACTTAACAAAGCTTAAAACTCCAAAATAAATATAAACATTATCATATACTTATGTATACTATACATTTGTATTTAAGACCTATCTCCTCAGTTCTAACAGTGTCTTTATCCTATTACTGTGGACATGTAGTACATTTCCCAAACCCTGACCTGTCCAGAGTAGCACTTTTTCTCTCCAAAGTCTATTCCTCCTATAATATGTACCATCTCAGTGTATGGGAGGGGTCTCATTTCTTTTACTTGCCAAGGGATAGAGAAGTAGCCATCCTTAGCTCATTTTCTTCACATTTCAGCACTAAACCATTACAAAATGTGTCTACATCACCTTCACAACCAATCAACAAGCACACATGGACTCAACAGCACCTCATTATTTTCTTCAAAGTCATAGATACTGGTTAAAAGAATCTTGATGTTTTGCCAGTAAATAAAAATGTAAATATCTAAAAGTTGTATCGAATGATATCTCTGAAGAAATCATGTTTAGACCTAGCAATGTCTATTAATAAGTTGCGAAAAATATCACCATCTGTGGGTTGTATTGCACTACCCATTCATCTATCATATGGAACTTTCAGAAAAAAATCAGAATATTAGGATTTGAGCAAGTTCAGTTAAGATTCCAGTGGAGTGCTAAACTTAAGAGGTATATTTAGCTTCACACAAAGCAGTATTTTCTAGCATCACTAAGAGCTAGTCCTTGTGCCCAAGGACTGCAGTCACAGAATGGCTGCAAGCCCAGAGCTCTGTTCTGAGAACCATAAGACCAGTCTAAGTTTCTACCTCAAGCAAGATGAATGGAAGGAAAAGCATGAAACTAATGAAAGTGGCATAAATTACGGATCAGCAGAGAAAAAAACTATCTAAACCATACAACATATTATACTCCCATTCAAATTGTCCAATAAAATTTCAATAAAGCTTTCAATTTCAATAAAATTTTCAATAAAAAGAGATTTTCAGGTTCTATTTTTTTCTACTAGGAGATTAAAAGACAGTAAGTCCTTATTAGCTTTGACTTTAAGTAAATGCACCAATTACATTTGTTTGAAATAGTGTATACAACTTACCAGCCCATAATTTGGTGATGAACAAAATATCTCCATTCCAAAGGACTAAAGAGAGACAAATTTCAAAATACTGATTTATTCACGTATAGTTCCCATAATTTCAGGGTAAATCTAAGACTTAAAATTATATACTTTTATTCTAATTCCTATATAACTCCATGGCTACTTTCGCTTGAAAATATTTCCTTTGTAAATCTCTCACACATTTGTCCTTAAATCATAGGTTGCTTCTGGGACTGTCAGAGCCAAGAGGCACATATTAATTTTTCTAGAGATGAAGGCTACCATGCCTTTGCTTTTTGTTCTATGCCCTGTTGTATTTATTGAAAATATTCCTGACTTACTGTTCATAATTAAATTGGATCTTCTCTTGAAGTTGGAAGACAGTTTTATTTCCTAAACTAATAAATCCTAGATTTTTCTGGGCATTGAACATTCTATTTCAATTTTGTCTGCAAACTGGTCATTTTCCTCTAGATCTTATTTCTTTTACACATGCACACTTACAAACACACACACTTTATTAATGTAGCTGCCTAGTAGAAGGTATATCATGTGTCTAAATTTTCTAGTAAGCTTTCCAGTAAGACCATAAGTTCTTTAAGTATATTTTCAAATTTCTAATTTATTGTGGATAGGATTAGCAAGTATGTGACTATAATTTAAACCATAGTAGTCTCTTTTAACAGGTTTTACTTTGTATTTTCATTCTGCTCTATCAATTACTTGCATTCTTCCTAGCCCCACAGTTACTGGTACAAGTTTTAAATGTTTTTGTGATAATATTCCCCATCTGGGTATATTATATACCAACACCAGTTACCTTCTACATTAACAAATTAAGTATATGACTTTGGCACAGTTAATCTCTCAAATTCAATTGGAAAATTCAATCCTTCAATCACATTATTAAATTCAGAATATATAATTTAAGTGGTCAAAGAAAAAAATAACAACTTTGCTTTAAGACTTGGGAAAGACTTCCCAAGGCTATCTACAAATTCAATGTGATACCCATCAAAATTCCAACCTCATTCTTCAAGGAAATAGAAGAGGCAATACAAAAATTCATATGGAACAATAAAAGACCCCAAATAGCAAAAACGATCCTCAACAGAAAGAACAGTGCTGGAAGAATATCAATACCAAATTTCAAACTCTACTATAAAGCCATAGTAATCAAAACAGCTTGGTACAGGCATAACAGACCTCAGGATCAATGGAATAGAATTGAAAACCCAGAAATGAACCTACAGACCTATAGCCATCTAATCTTCGATAAGGGAGCTAAAAAAATAGAATGGAAGAAAGACAGCCTCTTCAGTAAATGGTGCTGGCAAAGTTGGTTAACTACTTGTAGAAAACTAAAGCTAGATCCTTATATATCACCTTGTACCAGAATCAAATCCAAATGGATCAAAGACCTCAGAGTCAAAGCACACACTGAAAACATTACAGGATGAAATAGGAGAAACCCTAGGTCTCCTTGGCACAAGCCAAAATTTTCTTAATAGAGACCCAGAAACACAACAAATCAAAGAAAGGTTGAACAAATGGGATTGCATGAAATTTGAGAGCTTCTGCATGGCAAAGGACATAGATAGCAAGATCAATAGAAAGCTCACAGATTAGGAGAAGATCTTTACTAGCCATACAATAGACAAGGGTCTCATATCTAATATATACCTGAAACTCAAAAAATTAAATCCCCCAACAACAAATCTTCAAAGAAACAACTGCCCAATAAATACATGGGCTAAAGACTTAAAGAGAAACTTCTCTGGAGAGGAAAGAAGGATGGCCAATAGACATATGAAGAAATGCTGAACCTCTCTAGCTATAAAAGAAATGCAAATCAAAACTATATTAAGATACCACCTCACCCCAGTTAGAATGGCTATAATCAAGAACTATAATAACAACAGATGCTGGAGGGGTTGTGGACAGAAGGAAACCTTACTGCATTGATGGTGGGAGTGTAAACTTGTTCAACCACTTTGGTAAGTAGTATGGAGGTTCCTCAAAAGACTCCACATGGATCTCCCCTATGACCCAGCAATCCCACTTTTGGGCATTTACTCACTGATCACAAACAAGACCATACTAAAGCTACCAACATAACTATGTTTATTGCAGTCTTATTTACCATAGCTAAGATATGGAACCAACCCAGATGCCCCTCAGTAGATGAATGGATCAAGAAAATGTGGTATAGATAAAAAATGGAATTCTATGCCTCCATCAGAAAGAATGACATTGCCCCATTTGTTAGGAAATGGAAAGACTTGGAAAAAATTATATTAAGTGAAGTAAGCCAGGCCCACAGAAACATAGGTCCTATGGTTTTCATTATTTGCAATAACTAGTGTATGTCTGAGTCAAGCAGAAAAGGTCAGATAAGTTGATGTTAGGGAAATGAACCCTAAGATATGTATTCAAATGTTTTTTTTTTCTTTCATGTGATTGTTTCCAGCACATTTATAAGATTATTTCTTTGTTGATTTGTATGTCCCTCCCCCACGGTATAACCCCTGTTTTCATAGTATTTTATGTTGTTATAATTTGTGGAGGGAAAAGGAAAAAACGAATCGTTTAAATAGGGATACAGGTGGACCCATTGCAACAATGAGACATACAAGTCGTTATGTTGAAAACGAACTTTACAACTTTGGTGGTGGGGGGGAGAAGGGTTGGGTGGGGGGGTGGTTGGGAGGATGGGATGGGAAGGGAAACAAAGGGGAGGCTACAATGTTTGACAAGAAATGTACTCATTATCTTGCCCATGTAATTGTAACCTCTCTGTACAGTATTTTCACAATTTAAAAAAATGACTTGGGGAATATATGTATTAATTTTAGAAGTAGATATAGAAGTATATAAATATAATTGTTGGAGACCAAAATAAGAGAAAAGTAATGAAAGAGGAATACAAGTTCAATTATCAGAGTATTTAGGGAGCTCTCAGAGCAATTGATTCCAAGAGACTCATCAGGTTTCTAGGAAATATACTGATTAATGACACTACCAGTACTTATCTGTGAAAGAAAGCACATTCTAATAGGCAGAATGTTCCGAACAAGATAATTCTAACCATCTGTGTTTCATCATCTTAAAACATGTTCATTGGAGTTGGGAGAGAAAAATAATAATCATAGAAATTAATTTCTTTAGATTAAAACTCATGCATTGAAACCCAATATAAATCTTTTATTATTTAAGATATTTGATTTGCATTTCTTTTTTATTGTGAAAATACTATACAGAGGTGTTACAATTACATGGGCAAAATAATGAGTACATTTCTTATCATGAATTGTAGCCTCCTCCTTTGTTACCCTTTGTCATCCCTTCCCATCCTCCCCCTTGCTCCTTCCACCCAATCCTCCTCCCTTCCCCCAATGTTTGTTTTCCACATAACACTTTTACATCTCATTGTTGCAATGGGTCTACCTCTATCCCTACTTATACGATTTGTTTTTTCCCTTCCCCTCCACAAATTATAACACTATCAAATACTATGAAACAGGGGTTATACTGTGGGGGAGAGACATACAAAGCAACAAAGAAATAATCTTATAAATGTGTTAGAAACAATCACATGAAAGAAAAAAAACATTTGAATACATATCTTAGGGTTCATTTCCCTAACATCAACTTATCTAACCTTTTCTGCTTGACTCAGACATATACTAGTTATTGCAAATAAGGGGAACCATGGGACCTGTGGGCCTGGCTTACTTCACTTAATATAATTTTTTCCAAGTCTTTCCATTTCCTAACAAATGGGACAATGTCATTCTTTCTGATGGAGGCATAGAATTCCATTGTTTATCTATACCACATTTTCTTGATCCATTCGTCTACTGAGGGGCTTCTGGGTTGGTTCCATCTCTTAGCTATGGTAAATAAGGCTGCAATAAACATAGTCATACTGGTAGCTTTAGTGTGGTCTTGTTTGTGATCATTTGGGTTATTGCCCAAAAGTGAGATTGCTGGGTCATAAGGGACCTCTATGTGGAGTCTTTTGAGGAATCTCCATACTACTTACCAAAGTGGTTGAACAAGTTTACACTCCCACCAACAATGCAGTTAAGGTTCCCTTCTGTCCACAACCCCTCCAGCATCTGTTGTTATTAGAGTTCTTGATTATAGCTATTCTAACTGGGGTGAGGTGGTATCTTAATGTTGTTTTGATTTGCATTTCTTTTATGGCTAGAGAGGCTGAGCATTTCTTCATATGTCTATTGGCCATCCTTCTTTCCTCTTCAGAGAATTTTCTCTTTAAGTCTTTAGCCCACTTATTTATTGGGCAGCTGTTTCTTTGAGGATTTGTTGTTATGTTGAAAAAGGAACTTTACAACTTTGGTGGGGTGAGGTGGGAGGGGAGGGGTTGGGGAGGTGGCGTTGGGGGGAGGGCGGGGGGCAGGTAGAAATGGGAAGGGATGGGAAGGGGAAACAAAGGAGGAGGCAATAATGCTTGATAAGAAATGTACTCATTAAAAAAAAATTAAATGTACTCTTTACCTTGACCATGTAATTGTAACCCCTCTGTATGGTATTTTCACAATAAAAAAAAGGAAAAGGAAATTTTATATGTTTCTTGGAACACTCAAACATGTACACATATTTAAGTGTGACTAAAAGTATTTACATTTTTATAAATAATTTAAAGTGTTCTTATTTGTGAACTACTCCAACAATTTAGGGCAATATAAATGTAGTCTCAAGAAGAGGGACAATTAATCTGTACTGAACATCTACATGTAATATAAAAGGTAAATTCTTAATCTACATTGCCAACTGCAATGAGCTTGTATTGGCTAAAATTTCAAGGGGAAGATTAACAGCAGAGATATGGTCTCTAGTGTTCTGAATGATGTGAACACTTATGAGCTTGGAATTAAGTGCACACCACAGATGAATAGGAATTGTGAGACACAAGGAAGAGTCTTAGAGGCTATGAGGTTTGAGAGACCTTATGTTATTAATATTCACAAGTCAGACTCCCTATTGTATTTCTAAATGAGGACCGGATGTTAACTAAAGATATCCATTATTATTTGTAGTTAGTTATTAGAAGAGCGTTCAGCAAGGGAAAGTAACAAATAGCTTTTTTATTTCATTTTGCCAGGCGTTATTTATTTAGTTTTGAAGTTTTGTAGTATTTCTGATGATCAATAGTCAGTGTTCAAGATGGAGCAGAATCAACTCCTATAAAAGACTCCCTTAATAGTCTTAGAAAAATTCAGTAATTGAACCCAGAATTTATTTATTTGAAGAGTTCTTGTGTTAGATTTACTTTTCATTGTATTAGCTGTTTTGTAGTGATTCGAGTTACATGAAAGAAAATAAAACAATTTAAATGAATCAACTCTAACCACAAATCTTTCCTAGTTAGTAAACATATCATATAAGAGCTGTGGTTATATTGTGGTATAAACTTTCTTACATTTGTCATGACATGATCTAAAGTCTAATTTTTCAATCCTGACACTTAATCTATGGGTATATGCTACTCCTGGGACCAATCAGGGTTGTGCTATCTAATTGTAATACTAAATGGGATATTAGATTGCTTTTATGCTACAAGATCTTGGTAACTGCTTTTAAATGGTCTTCTATCATGTCAAAAAATGTGGACAGCAGAAAAACTAATGAGAATATCAAATTCTCAATATGTAGGAAGAAATTTTTATGATACCCACATCATTCTATCCAGATAGTATCATTCTAAAAATTCATTTTCAGGAGGGGGGAGTGAGGGAGGTTGGGAAGGAAGGAAGTAACAATTCTTGACAAGAAATGTATTCATTACCTTACCCATGTAAATGTAACCCCTCGGTATAACATCTTTAAAATAATTATAATTTAAAAATAACAATTTGTTTTCTCCTTTTAAATAAGCTTCAATAGACTTATGTCATGGGGATAATAAAATGAGTTTAACTGGTAGTGTTACTGTTTCAACATGGCAGGATGAATGTCTCAGACATGTAAAAAAGTAAAATTGTTTTAAAAAATGCCCCCATTTTAATTTTGGTCACTGTCAAATTAGTGTATTTTTTGTTATTTCCCAATACATATTGTTCTAAATAGTTTTTTGATACTTTGATATGAGAAATCCAGCTAGTTTACACTGAAATGTTTATTCGATAGACTTCCCTAAATATATGGATTACATGCTAGATGAACCACTGATAATTTATTCTCTTGTGGTAATAAGGGGTTCCATTTGGACTGTAAGAAGTTTGCTCACTTCAATTTACATTCTATACCCAACCACAGATATCAGGTTCTTTTTAAACCTCTGTGTCTTCCACATGCTTACTTCTCCCTCTTGTCCCCAACATTTCTAGCATTTTGTTAGTCTATAAGTTAATTGTTCAAAGGAGTTGCACTATTGGACTTCTCTCCTGAATATACCATACTTTAGTGAATACTTTTGTGTATATATGCACAAGATGCCCTATAGGCTTGCATATGCATTTATAAATTAAATTTAACTTCCACATACAGGAGAAATCAGGCATCTTTTATCTTTCAGTAAAGTTCATCCATAATTTTGATGTGTATCTGTAGATAAGGCTAAAGTGAAATGAGAACTGATGGTTTGATTAGATGTTTTAAAAAACACTGTAATGATTCAGTACTTTGCAAATGGTTCGGGTGTGAATGATGTGATTTGTTAACTTAGGTATGCTTCTATGTTCCCAGTGAGAATAAGTAGAAATAGAATCAGGGTGTGAATCTGATTATAAATTTAACTATGCAGATTTCAATCTATTTGTGGAAATTTCAGTGTCCTCTAATATTTTTGACAGAGAATGCTAAGGCAATGGAAATTCATTTAAATAAAGTAAATTATCCTAAATGAAAGTGAAAGACCCTAGCCCCCTAAGATACTTTCATCAACGGGAGGGCACCCCAGAAACTCAGACTCCAGGCCAGGAGATGCAATAAGCAAGAGGAGTTTATTTGACGTTTGCGCAAACGGACTCTCTGTCCCGACCAGACAGGGAGCCCCGAGCAGAGATTACAGGCTAATTTAAAGGCAAAACCCACAAGATTAACGCATAACACAAAGCATCCCATGATTGGTCCATTTAAAGGTCACCATATACACCAACAATCACTTTGCCAGGCGGGAAATTTTGTAACACTCTTTGTAAAATGACTGGCCCATGGTTGGTCTAAGGGGGGGTTTACATGGTTACAGGCCTATGATTGGTTGACATTTGGCTTAGCTTGTGGTCTTGCCAGGTGGTCGTTATCTCAAGGTCCTGTCTGGGGAATTTCTAAATGGGAACTGAGGAACACGTACTGTCTGTTTTTTATCCACTGACCTTGTCCTGGGGCCGGCATCTGGTCCCTGAAACTTCTTAACTCATTTCTGGGAAGGGAAGGGTCAATGCTAGCGTAAGCAAGTTTACAGAAGCAGAATCAGCAGTTAGCAAGTTAGTAATGGTAACGGTCAAAAGCAGATATTTAAATTTTGAATTTTATGTGTAAATTTGCTATTTTTCAGTAATTCTGCTAATAGTTTTATGTTTATTATAACATTGAAAGGCAATCATAAAAGTAATTATTTCAAGGTCAGTTAAAGATTCTTGTGAACCTATTTTCATGGCTACACTAAGTTAAATGTTCAAAAGAGTATTCCTTTTTGAATAAGAATTACCAAAACTTAAAGTAATTTCTTAAAAAATATTATCTAGAACAATAAGATCTGATTTTTAAAACATTTTTAGCTAGAAATTTATTTTTATAAATCACTGTCAACTGTTTTTAGAGTTGTAGCATAAACATGTGCTAAGCAATTCTACTATGTGTGCTAAGTATACACATAAATTTACTGTACATTAGCTTTTCTATTTTAGTTAATTTTTATTTGAAAACTAAAAGTAATTATTTCATACAAAGTATATTCTAAAAAAAGATCTTAGATTTTACTTTTTGAAAACAATTTTTATTTATGTAATCCTATCAAAACTAACCAACAACTATGAATGATATATATTGTTTATTTAATCCCACACTATAAAATGATTCAGATGAACAACTATTATGTGATTATGCAAGACTCTCTTACAGTGTGTCAGTATACAGGCAACATTTTGAAGCTGTGGCTCCTAGCATAATAGCTAGGAACAATGCCCAGGCCCTGAGTTTCAGTCCCAAGAAAAACAAAAAAAAAGCACAATTAATAAACAGGACATAATAATACAATAAAAGATTTATTAATATACACGATATGCATATTTGTGCTAAACATATAAGTATATTTAATGTATAAATATAATACATAAATAAGTAACAAGTGTTCTTTGAAGTATACTTCATCTTTTTTTTTTGTTTTTTCCCCTGCTGGTCGTGGGGCTTGAATGCTGGGCTCGGGCCCTGTCCCTGTACTCTTCAGCTCAAGGCTAGTGCTCTACCACTTGAGCCACAGCACCACTTCCAGTTTTCTTGTGGTTTATTGGACATAAAAGTCTCATGGACTTTCCTGCCAAGACTGGCTTTGAACTATGATCCTTAGATCTCAGCCTCCTGAGTAGTTAGGATTACAGATAAAAGCCATCGGTGCTTGGCTTCATCTTTTAAAAACTAACCCAACATGTTGAATTATTCTTGAAGAATGAAAAAAGTATAAATTAATTAAATAATACTTTAGCTATTCTTCTTGAGGGTACATACCATTTTGAAGCTGAACTATGACATACAGAATTTAAACAGATGTTTTGCCACCTTTGTCATAAACTTAATTGTTATTGCAGAATGAAAAATAGCCAGCATGAATCAAATTTATATGACAGCTTGGAAAATATTTTACTTCCAAGTTCTCTAATATTTGAATCAATAAGCATATTAAATATTATATTTTAAATCCAATAGAAGTATTATGTCAAACTATTTGAAACTGTGTTAAATTGTTAGTTTGTTAATTTGACATGATTGCCTTCTACTGTTACAACTTTATTTTCTAATTTTAATGTTTTTTTTATTGTGAAAATGCCATACAGAGGGATTCCAATTACTTGAGCAAGGTAATGAGTACATTTCTTGTCAAGCATTGTTGCCTCCTCCTTTGTTTCTCACCTACCATCCCAGCCCTCCCATCTCCAGACTACACAGCACTCCTTCCAGCCCCCCCCACCTCCCCCTCTCCCAGCCAAAGTTGTAAATTCATTTTTCAGCATAGAATTTTGTACATCTCATTGTTGCAATGGGTCCACCTGTTCCCTGTTTAAACAATTTATTTGTTTCGGTTGCCCTCCCCAAATTATACCAACATCAAATACAATGAAAACAGGGGTATACCATGGGGGAGGGCCATACAAAGCAACAAGACAATCACCTTATAAATATGTTAGAATCAATAGCAAGAAACAAAAAATTCTGTGTCCTTATATTGGGGTTCATTTCACCTAACTTCAACTTATCTGACTTTTTCCACTTGACTCAGACATACACTAGTTATTGCTAATAAGGGAAACCATGGGATCTATGTTTCTTTGGGCCTGGCTTACTTCACTTAATATAATTTTTTCCAAGTCTTTCCATTTCCTAATAAATGGAGCAATGTCATTCTTTCTGAAGGAGGCATAGAATTCCACTATATATATATATATATATATATATATATATATATATATATATATATATATATATATATATATATATATATATACACACACACACACACACATATATGCCACATTTTCTTGATTCATTCATCTACTGGGGGCATCTGGGTTGGTTCCATATCTTAGCTATGGTAAATAATTCTGCAATAAACACAGTTGGGCTGGTAGTTTTAGGATGGTCTTGTTTGTGATCATTTGGGTAAATGCCCAAAAGTGGGATTGCTGAGTCATAGGGGAGCTCTACGTGGAATCTTTTGAGGAACCTCCATACTACTTTCCAAAGTGGTTTATACTCCCACCAACAATGCAGTAGGGCAGTAGGATTCCCTTCTGTCCACATCCCCTCCAGCATCTGTTGTTATTAGAGTTCTTGATTATAGTCATTGTAACTGGGTGAGGTGGTATCTCAGTGTTGTTTGATTTGCATTTCTTTTATGGCTAGAGAGGTCGAGCATTTCTTCATGTGTCTATTGGCCATCCTTCTTTCCTCTTCAGAGAAGTTTCTCTTTAAGTCTTGAGCCCACTTATTTCTTGGGCAGTTGTTTCTTTCAGGATTTGTTTTTGGGGGCTTTAATTTTTTGAGTTCCAGGTATATTTTAGATATGAGACCCTTGTCCTTTGTATGGCTAGTGAAGATCTTCTTCCAATCTGTGGGCTTTCTATTGATCTTGCTAGCTATGACCTTTGCCATGCAGAAGCTCTGCAACTTCATGCAATGCCATTTGCCCAACCTTTCTTTGATTTGTTGTGTTTCTGGGTCTCTATTAAGAAAAAATTGGCCTGTGCTCTCCTATTGGTTCTTGTAATGTTTTCAGGGTTTCAGCTTTGACTCTGAGGTCTTTGCTTCAGTTGGAGATGATTCTGGTGCCGGGGTATATATAAGGATCTAGCTTTAGTTTTCTACAAGGGATTAAACAATTTTGTCAGAATCACTTACTGAAGAGGCTGTCTTTCTTCCATTCTATTTATTTAATATAATTCATGAAATAAACAAGATCAAAGATAAGAACCACATGGTTAACTCGATAGATGCAGAAAAAGCATTTGACAAGATCCCACACCCCTTTATGATGAAGGCTCTGGAAAAACTAGGAATCCATGGAACATTCGTCAGTACAATAAAGGCTGTATATGACAAACATAGAGCCAGCATTATACTTAATGGTGAAAAACTAAAGCCATTTCCTCTTAACTCAGGAACAAGAAAAGAATCTCCACTCCCACTTTTCTTCAATTTAGTCTTAGAAAGCCTACCTACAGCAATAAGGCAAGATGCAAACATAAAAGGGATCCAAATAGGGAAAGATGAAGTAAAACTCTCCCACTTTGCAGTTGACATGGTCTTGTATTTAAAAAATCCTATGGAATCCAATCACAAATTACTCAAGCTGATTCGAAACTTTGGCAAAGTAGCATGGTATAAAATTAACCCTAACAGATTTATAAGATGATTTCTTTGTTGCTTTGTATGTCCCTCCCCCATGGTATAATCTATGCTTTCACTGTATTTGATGTTGGTATAATTTGTGGAGGGGAGGGGAAAAACATATCGTTTAACTAGAGATACAGGTGGACCCATTGCAACAATGAGATGTACAATGTCAAAAAATGAAATTTACAATTTTGGTGGGGAATGGGGGTAGGTTCAGGTGAGGGGAGGGGGGAGTATGGGAAGGGATGGGAAGGGGAAACAAATGAGGAGGCTACAATGCTTGATAAGAAATGTACTCATTATCTTGCCCATGTAATTTTAACCCTTCTGTACAGTATTTTCACAATAAAAAATAAATTAAAAAATGTACTCATTATCTTGCCCATGTAATTGTAACTTCTCTGTATGGTATTCTCACAATAATAAAAAAAAATTAACCCTCAAAAATCCATGGCTTTTCTGTATGCCAACAATGAGAACAGCACGGCTGAAATCAGGAAAGCAACTCCATTCATAATAGCCTCACCAAAAATAAAATACCTAGGAATCAACTTAACCAAAGAAGTGAAGGACCTCTATGATGAAAACTTTAAAAACCTGAAAAAGGAAATCAAAATAGAACTAAGAAAGTGGAAAAACCTCCCATGCTCCTGGATTGGAAGGATCAACATTGTGAAAATGGCAATACTTCCCAAGGCTATCTACAAATTCAATGTGCTACCTATCAATATTTTAACCTCAATCTTCAAGGAAATAGAAGAGGCAATCCAAAAATTCATATGGAACAATAAAAGACCCCGAATAGAAAAACGACTCTTAACAGAAAGAAGAGTGCTGGAGGAATATCAATACCAAATTTCAAACTCTACTACAAAGCCATAGTAGTCAAAACAGCTTGGTACAGGCATCAGAACAGACCTCAGACCAATGAAATAGAATTGAAAACCCAGACCACAGACCTATAGCCAACTAATCTTTGATAAGGGGGCTAAAAAAATAGAAGGGAGGAAAGGCAGCCTGTTCAGTAAATAGTGCTGAAAAAATTGATTAATCACGTGTAGAAAACTAGAGCTAGATTCTTCTATATCACCCTGCACCAGAATCAACTCCAAATGTATCAAAGACCTCAGAGTCAAAGCAGACACTCTGAAAACATTAAAGGATGGAATAGGAGAAACCCTAGGTCTCCTTGGCACAGGCTGAAATTTTTTAATAGAAGCTCAGAAACACAACAAATCAAAGAAAGGTTGGACAAATGGGATTGCATGAAGTTGCAGAGCTTCTGCATGGCAAAGGACATAACTAGTAAGATCAATAGAAAGCCCACAGATTGGGAAAAGATCTTCACTAGCCATACAATGGACAAGGGTCTCATATCTGAAATATACCTGGAACTCAAAAAAATTAAGTCCCCCAACAACAAATCCTGAAAGAAACTACTACCCAATAAACAAGTGGGTTAAAACTTAAAGAGAATCTTCTCAGAAGAGGAAAAAAGATGGCCAATAGACACGTGTAGAAATGCTCAACCACTCTAAGCCATAGAAGAAATGCAAATCAAACAACACTGAGATACCACCTCACCCTAGTTAGAATGGCTATAATCAAGAACTCTAATAACAACAGATGCTGGAGGGGATGTGAACAGTAGGGAACCTTATGGCCTACTGCATGTGTGGTGGGAGTGTAAACCATTTTGGAAAGTAGTATGGAGGTTCCTCAAAAGATTCCACATAGACCCTATGACCCAACAATCCCACTTTTGAGCATTTACCCAAATGATCAAAAATAAGACCATACTAAAGCTACCAGCACAAGTATGTTTATCGCAGCCTTATTTACCATAGCTAAGCTATGGAACCAACTCAGATGCCCCTCAGTAGTTGAATGGATCAAGAAAATGTAGTATAGATACACAATGGAATTCTATGTCTCCATCAGAAAGAATGACATTGCCCCATTTGTTAGGAAGTGGAAAGACTTCGAAAAAATTATATTAAGTGAAGTAAGCCAGGCCCACAGAAACATAGATCCCATAGTTTCCCTTATTTGCAATAATTAGTATATGTTTAAGACATGTGGAAAAGGTCAGATAAGTTGATGTTAGGTGAAATGAATCCCAAGATAAGGACTCAATAGTTTTATTTTTCTTGCTTGCTATTGTTTCTACCATATTTATAAGATGATTTCTTTGTTTCTTGTTATGTATTTAATGTTGGAATAATTTGTGGAGAGCAAGGGAAAAAACAAATTTTTAAAACAGGGATACAGGTGAACTCATTGCAACAATGAGATGTACAAGAAATTATTTTTTTGGGTCCGGTCATGAGGCCTGAACTCTGGGCCTGGGCGCTGTCCCTCAGCTCTTCAGCTCAAGGCTAGCGCTCTACCACTTGAGCCACAGCGCCACTTCCGGCTTTTTTTTCTTTTTGCTTATGTGGTGCTGAGGAATCAAACCCAGGGCCTCGAGCATGCAAGGCAAGCGCTCTACCACTGAGCCACCTTCCCAGCCCCCCCTCACTCTTTTTATAAGACTATTTTCAAGACCTTGTTCACTGTAATCCTGACAAGGAAGATGGCATCATTCCTTGCTCAAAACTACAGAGTGAGATTGTAAGTCACTTACCAAAAAGTTTACTCTTCTCTTTTGTTTTACTTCTACCACAATCATTGTAATAATCTATTCATTAATATATAAAAATATCTTGGTGAAGGACTATTGAGCAATGTGAGAAAAAAACTGAAAAAATATATGCAACACGTGGAAATTTTTAAATGAAAGAAGACAAATAAGGGTTTGATACCAAGATCCAGATGGAGAAAGTTTGACATAAGAGAAGTCTGACAATTATTTATAGAGCTCTTTTTCTTAAAGTTTGTGCTAGTGCATTTCTATAATTACAACAATCTGGGACTGAGGCAGAAAGATCATAAGTTTGAGAGCAGCCTGGGATTCATAGAAAGCTTGTCTCAAAAAGAAAAAAACTCACAAAATAAATGAAAATTGTCCCTATCCAAATTTTCTTTTATTTAAATACAAAGAAGAATTGATTACATTTTTAATATAATTCTCCACTTCAAAGGAAATTCAAAGTCCTTTTTTAAACAAAAATTAAGCTTTATGAAAACCATGAATTATGTCAACAATACTCATAGTATGAATCTTTAAATCCAAACCTCAGCTCATTTACCACTGTGTATGATATGCATTATAGAAATTCTTTAATATATAAAGAAAAAGCTTTTCACTGTGTAATTTTTCAAATATCAATTCACAGAAAAGCCAAAACTATAACTTTTATAATCATTGGCTCAAATTCAAATAAACTCAAATTCAAACACATTTCACAGAAAATGATTTAAACAATCAGAATTGAGTGTTCCTCCTCTTTTTAATCTTCTTTCCATTCAGCACATTACTAAACAAAACATTCAGCTTAGATTAAAGTTTATGATCAAATGAATGATTTTATACTACAGATCTATGGTTTTTATTAAGCAATATGTCCTAAGAAATGTGTTAGGGACTATAGATGTAAACACAACTGAGAAAGAGCTGTAGATTGAACTCTTTCCAGACCATGATCATTATTAGAAGAAAGCAATTTGTGGATATATAAATTTCAGTGCAATCTAGTATATACAAAACCATAGCAAAACTCCTATAAGGAATGTACATGTAACTTATCCATATGCAAATATGGATTTTTTAATGAAAAGTCATAATTTTGGTGTGTGTGTGTATGTGTGTGTGTGTGTGTGTGTGTGTGTGCGCGCTGAGGGCTTTAACATATGACCTCAGATCTGGCTATGTCTAACACTTAAGCCACATATAAACTGTTCTTTATAAATGTGTAGCATTCTGCTTAGTGATGGGACATAATAAGGAAGCCTCTAAGCAAGAGTTGTTCAAAGCCACTGAAGTAAAGATGAGTGTAGAGAATGGTACAAGTCCAGCTTGCCTGCAATATAGGGTAAGAAGAGGTCCTAGACACATTGGCATGAAGTGTCAGGGCCTGTTATGGTTTGTATAAATGTCTCCCAATGGCCTATGTGTTAAAGTTTGGACCCCATAGTGACACTATTAGAAGGTCATGGAACCTTTAGAAAACCAGGCCTAGTAGGAATCCGTTAGGTTATCAGAGCCTGTCTTTGAGTAGTAATGTGGGATCTTGGCTTCTTCTTGTGTTTCCTAGCTTATGAGAGTTTGCAGTTTTTCTGCTGGTACTTTTTGCCTGAGGTACCACATTTGCTAGAGGCCCAAAGCAAGGAGTCCACCTGTTCTTTCACTGAAATACACACAATACAGATCTTCTGCTTCTACACCAATTGCCTCAGATATTTTACTATAGGGTTGGAAAGCAGACAAATAAACAAGCAGAGTGTCTTATGTCCAGAAGTTAGCTAAGCCAAAAGTAAGTGGTCTGGGAGGAAATGTAGATGTATGAAAAACTTATTAGCTATTAACAAGTACAATTTTCAAAACCTTCAAGGTTGGTTAATTCCCTGAGTTTATAGTCAAAGACATAAGTTTTCAGAAAAAATGTTGGTGATTAACATTTGGAAAACTGAGAAACATTACTTATTGATATTGATAACTTATATAAAATCATATCCCCAAAGTTCATTAATTACTTAAACCAGCAAACTTGCTATATAAGTCTGTATTTATTTTATAAATTTTTAATTCGCCAAGATAAAAAGAGGTATTCTCTATCGCACTCTATAACAGGATCATATATACAATCAAAGCCCAAAGTGAAGCCTAGGAATTGATTTGGCTTATATCAATTAACTTTTGTCACCTAACAATGTATCTCAATATATACTGTATTAAAATAACAGTCAGCTGATGATTATTTGGTGTAAGCTAACCTGGGCATTCATGTTTGAGTCTTTCCTAATTCACTCATACAGCTAACGCTAGCCCATAGTTAATTTGGGGATAATGGATCCTAGGAGTATTTCATTATGTGTTATATGACGCACAAAGCTACTTTCCATTGTGAATGCATTTCACAAACTGTAAGAGAGAAAAAAATTAAGTGGATGTATACTTTCTCTGTGCATCACATTTGATATAGTCACGTTCCTCAAATCAAGACATGGCCAATGCCAGGGTTTTGAGGGGAAAAGTCCATGGAAATGGAAGCCAAGTGGAGGATTAGTATGTTGGTCTTGCAAACAAGTTGGATCAGTTTGTTCTCTGATTGAGTTAATTTGTATCTCTCCTTCAGAGAATTTTTTAAAAATCTAGTTTCCCCTCCTTGAAAAGCATAATACTAATATTTCAACACCTACACATATCTAGAGACAGATGAGGAATCTTAGATAAGGTTCCATATGGAGTGCTCTTTCTTTCTTTTCTTTTTTTTTGGTCGGTCATGGGGCTTAAACTCTGGGCCTGTTTGCTGTTCCTGCACTCTTTAGCTCAAGGCTAATGCTCTACCACTTGAGCCACAGTACCACTTCGGATTTTCCAGTGGTTATTAGATAACAGTCTCACGGACTTTTCTGCCTGGGCTGGTTTTGAACTGTGATCCTCAGATCTCAGCCTCCTGAGTAGCTAGGATTACAGGTGTGAGCCACTGGCACCTCGCTCATACTGAACTTTCTAATTTAGCTGCCACATACATGAGTTAAAAATTTCTCAAGAGAGAAAAAGCCCACTGATAAAGAACATTTTAGGTTTGCTAATATATTTGCTAAATTTCCACCATTCAGTATAATTGTATGATAAAGTCTAGAATCTCTACTTTTGATATGAATATGGAAAAATGAGATTATCTCAGTTCTAATTTTACACATAACTGCTGATAGTGAAGGAGGAAGAAATAGGGGTTATGATTTGAGTAAAACTAAAATCTCGAGATATGTTATAGGCAGAATCATATCTATATAACTGTCTTAATGCATTTAAGATTCTTTCACATATTTTAGATTTCTATAAAGGACATTAAAAAACAAAACTAACTAAATTGCATGTATTGGAGTTTGACCTCAATACCTTATGTTTATTAGGAAAGTGCTCTATTATGTAAAGCATGCCCCTGTTTGATATGTGTATATATATATATATATATATATATACACACACACACACACACACACACACACACACACACACACACACACATATATGTATTTCAGACAGTGTTTAACTTTTACATAGAAAGCCTCAGACTATGATTCTCATATCTCTGGTAAGTTTACAGGCATGAACCACCATATCTAGTTTTTCTGTGAAGTAGAGTCTAACTAGATTTACTCTGGTATAATCTACTCTGCTCTAACCTTGTAACTGTTACCTCTCACAAATTTCTTAGGTTTATGGGCACAAGCCACAATTTCTGATCTTTAGATTATGTTTAAGTAAAGACAATGCATAGTGTAAACTGCTTTCAAAGTAGAATTCTTTCTAACAATGAGAATAGAAGCAAATTATAAGTCAGAGTCATTAGGTACCTAGATTAAATACATCTTAATGAAATAGCTTCAAATTAACATTGTGTTCTTGAAAAGTACATCATATTTTGTAGAAATAACTGTTTAGCTAGAAATTAATGATAGATCAACATTATAATGTATCATCAATGCCATCTACAGCATGAGAGATTCAGGAGTAAGATGGATTTTTCCAAAATACTAAAAAATTGAACATATATTTATGGCAAATCCTCTAATAAACAAAAAATATAAAACCTATAAAGTCTATAATTTTGAAAAAGTGTATCATCTAGAAGTTATATAAAATATATTTACTTGTGAAATATTGGACTTATTTTAATTCACCCAAAAGAAAGACACTATGAATTTGATGCACCAAATATTGAAGATGGTATAGGAAGCCCTAACTGACACATTAAGGGAAAGAAAAATACCTCGCATAAATATTGAAAAGAGAGAGCTAGTATACTTATTGTTTTCAAATGAAATGCTTATCTCTAATAGAACACAATAAAGTCAACTGACAACTATGTGATTTAAGGATGGACAGAGAAAATATTAAAATAAAAACAAGTAGAGGGTATTTCTGTATAACAAGCTCAGTCAACTAACAAATAATAACAGAACAGATATCCTAAGACAATATAGGAAAAAGATAAAATATCTAGTAATTTTTCAATAAGACATCTATAAGGCCTGCATGGGGTCTTTGAAAAGAAATAAAAGCAATCCTAAAGGAATGGAAAGAATAAAATTTAACATATAAACTCAGCATTTCTCAGGTATCAGTTCCAAAGTTTATGTAAATATTTATATCTAGATCACAACTCCAATATCATTTTTAGTTGAGAATAGCTCTAGTCCTTAAACTCATGTGAAGAAGAATAAATTTGTGAGCATGGGCTGATAGATAGCTGTTAGTCATTAGTAAGGAAATGTGAAGGAAACTAAATATGGAAGAAGAGAGCACAGTATTCTTTAAGTTGTGATTACACTTTTCTTATTAAAGATGGACAGTCTATGTACCACACTATATTCATGGAAAGTCACAATAGGATGAACAACCTAAGGATTAATGAAAAGCTTTATTCCAGGCTAAGGTCCATCAGCGGAATAGTTTCATTAAACTTACCTCAGCCACTAACCCATGCTATAGAGGTCAAGTACAATAAACATTCTCTAACCTCAGGACACTGGTTCTATTCCTTGGAGTGCTTCTGGGGAGGGATTTCTTACGCCAAACCTCTATTTAAAACTTCAGTTTAAAAAATTCTGTGTTTTAGATAAAAATACTAGTCATTTTCCATCCTCAGGATGACCTGTTTTTCATGTACTGAAAGTATATTCTTTTCTTAGAAAACTCTGCCATCAATTTTCACTACATTTAGCATTTTGGCAGAATTCTCTCTCCCATTGTAAGAGCCAAGGTTCAGACCCATGCAGATATGAGCCAGATAAATTTAAGGGGAAAAATCACCAGTAGGAAGAAAAGGGATGACTTGCTACTGTTCTCAAGTGATCAAATTTTTCTGTTTAAAAATATTTTGCTGAAAATATATGATTGAATCAGAAGGAAAAAGTCATGTTGTTCAAAAATTACAAATAATTTGAGAAATAAACATGAGCAGCTGAATGTTTAATAGACAATGAAGGTTGTTTTCACTTTAAAAGAAATGATTAAATATCCAGAAAATTAATATTGACATGTGTTTCCATTTGGAAACACTAAAATATATCTGAAAAGAATATATCAAGAGAATGTAGAATGTATTTATCTCATCCATAAACAACTCCACCTTTTGTGTGAAGTTGTAGTAACAAAATTTTGCTTGTTTGATTTGACAAAGATTTAAAATGGGGTGTTTAAAAATATTAAATTGACATCTTACAGAGGTATCTTCTTTTGAAAAAATGAGAAGAATATTACATTTATTAGACCTACACTTGATTATTACAAATCTCTCAGCGATATGTCAATATTGGACAGTTTGTAGGGTTAATGTCATTATTAACATTTTGTTAAAGTTAAGTTTTTATGACTCAAGATCCTGACAGATTTTTTTTAACATTATGATGGTCTGTGTTATGTATGTGGGTAAATGAGTTACTCCTGAATGTATTTTTGTGTAGTTGATTTAAGAAGTCACATTAAATTTACTTATTTGCATCTTAAATTATACATTTAATCATTAGCTATAGAATACTTAGTACAGTAAATTAACATATATAAGATATTTACATTGCCAGATAGAGTGTCTAAATATATTTTCTTCTTGTACCATTATCAGTTTTTTAAACTCATTTCTGTCTATATATTTTACATTTTTTATGCAATTATGATACTAATGGTATAAATATTAGTCATCTTGGGTTTTCTATAACAAGACATGTAGCAATTATATATCTGGTAAGTACTCTATGCAGGGTTGGGAATGTGGTTTAGTGGTAGAGTGCTTGCTTATCATGCATGAAGCCATGGGTTTGATTGCTCAATGCCACCTAAACCAAAAAAGCCGTAAGTGATGCTATGGCTCAAGTAGTAGCATTGAGATAAAGAAGCTCAGAGATTGTGCCCAGGCCCCGAATTCAAGGCACAGGAATGACAAAAAAAAAAAAAAAAAAAAGAAAAACAAATAAAACAAAATCAAAATACTCTATACACTTCAAAAATTTTACTTCATTAATTGTTAAAAATATAGCTTTTGAGATAGTTATGGTATCTTAATTTTCTATGAGTTAGCTAAGGAACAGAGAATTAAGCATCAAATTCCTACTTCAGTGAAGTAGTGGCCCTTGGATTAAATGTTCCTGTCTGTCTGAAATCACAATTTTTTTTGAAGGGGGGGTCCAGTTTTGGGCCTCAACTCTGGGCCTGGGCGCTGTCCCTCAGCTCTTCAGCTCAAGGCTAGCGCTCTTCCACTTGAGCCACAGCTCCATTTCTGCCTTTTTTTTCTGCTTATGTGGTGCTGAGGAATCGAACCCAGGGCCTCATGCATGCAAGGCAAGCAGTCTACCACTAAGCCACCTTCCCAGCCCTGGAATCACACTTTTATCTTGTCACCTGTACTGGCTTTTATGACAGGTTTGAAAAGTTTGATAATTTGACTGTCAAATAGTTTATGTAAACTGGGAAAATACTGAAATAATTTGCCTTGTTCAGTGTCATCTTGGACAAGTATATAAATTAAAAACAATGTGCAGATATATTTTACCAAGTTTTGGGAGCCCATTGTAATAATTATGGATCACTCTAAAAATTTAGTATGTTTTGAAATGGATAGTTTTCAAATAGTCATTTTATATTTGTAGTCAGAGTCTTATAATAGAGATTGAATTTAGTATTTAATATTTCTTTGCTACTAATTTTTGTATCATAAGGTGAAAATATTAGGCTAAATATCACAGACATTTCTAATATTTAATTAATCTAAAAGCCAAAATAATCTACAAATTGGTTTCAACAGAACACTACAGTAAATTAATATTACTTAAAATTTATATTCTAAGCACAAGAGTTATGCTTTGTGTGTCTGTCCAGGATTTGAATGGAGAAAATAGAAATTGAGGTCACAAAGTAAGAAGAATAATACCACATTCTAGATCGTATGTTTTAATTCAAGCTAGAGAAGTAGAGAAAAATAGCAATAAAGCACCTGAGCTGCAACAGCAGAAAAATATACATCAAGATTTTTTTTTCACTTTATCCCATGTGAATAGGAAGGGTATAGATAGTCAGTCTATTGTGTGTGCCATCGGTGATATCACACTTGGATAAACAACCTGTTTATCCTCTTGTGCTCTCTTAGGATGAGATACTAAATGAAGAAAAATAGCAGAATAGGGGCATCAATGTGTTTAGGTCTCTGAGGACAGAGTCAGATATTGAAGCTGTTGCTGGGAAAGGGAGACATCCCATTGATCAAAGAAAAACACTGCAGAGTTTTATAAAATACTTTGCTGAGGATGAAGGATAAAAATAAGAGAGATGACAGAAGACACCAAGAAGATATGTGTATATATATATATATATATATATACATGGGAGTTAACACAGTAGAAACAAAATAGACTTTCTCTTAAAATCCATACAGGGTGATTACTAAACACACAGGAAGATTAATTGTGTATATTCTTGGTGGTATACTGAAATATATTATAAGATCAGGGATTACTACAGAGTTTGAGGAACTAAGAGCAAAATCAAAATATGAGGCCTTTTGTTTAAAAAAGGGGAAATGTGCTAATAACTCTACTTTCCCTTGATCTCTATTGATGTTTTAATTTGGTATGAAATTTCAGAATCAGAATAAATATTGTAAGTGTTATTTATAGTATTCCTGAAATGAAGTGATAGGATTACATAAATTGGCCAATATGAAGTCTATTATATTTACAACTAACCTTGTATCAATCAGTAACCATGCATATATCATTTTATACGGAAATTATATTTCACCAAAGAGAACATTGAAGTTGAATAACAATAAAATAATGGACATGAGTATGTATTTGCTTTTTCTAGAACCTAATAATTGTCCAGAAACAGCTGTTGCCTATCGTATGCTAACCTATTTTAAAAAGTAACATATGATTTTTTACATATGTAAAATAGGTGAAACAGTAGAACATTGTTTCACTATTGTATGATTCTATAAGGAATTTTCCATGTCTGATTTCTCTATAATAAATAGAGGGATGTGGTAGTCATATTTAGGCAGATTTCTTTACAACACTCCTGAAAACTACTTTCCTCTTTCGTCCATATTAGTTTAGTAGCTGCTCTCTTTTAAATGTCTGAACAGACAGGGTTCCGGGAAGATGGCGGAGGAGAAGCTGGAATCTGAACAAGCTCTTGCATAGAAAACAGTTTCAGAGTTCCAGTGAACAGTCCCAAGCCAGAGAATCACACCAAGTGTGCCATCACAGGACAGAGAGTTAGCCAAGAGAGGGGAAGCCAAGCAGACACATCTGAGCGTCTGCCAGCAGCTGCTGCTGCGGCGGAAGGGTCGCAGCGGCGACCGCAGCTGCGGCCATACCTGAGCGCTCACACAGAGAGTCTGGGACGAAGGAGCCAGACGCAGCGGACGAGCGGATTCTACTCAACACCAGCAAGAACCGACAAGGAGTGGACAACTTCATCCTGCACTTTGCAGACCAGAGACGACCCAGGATCCAAGACTCGGCGTGAGTAGCCCCACTTCCTCACTCCTTCCCAGGGAGCAGAGGAGGGAAGGCCACCCCTCCCCCCCCCAGCACCGGTGATCTCCATCTTGGATACCGACAAAGCTCGGAGGAGCGGCTAGCTCCAGCTCAGGCCTTGGAATAAAACGAGTCATTTAGCAGGTCACAAGAACTTAACGGCGAAGTGACCTCACAGACTCAGTTCCATCCAGGGAAAAGTCACCCAGCTCAGGCGCCAGCCATTGGAGTGGCTCTCCTCACCGGGTAACCAGAGCCAGAGGCTGCCCCTCCCTCTAGCAGCCACCACAATCAATTGAAAAACAGAAACCCTGAGAATGGCTCCAGGCTGGGTGCTGTGAGTTTTTTTCACAAAATAGCCCCAGGGAAAAGCTACTGTTTGTTGAAAGGCCTCAACTCTACCCAGAACCTAGCCTCATCACTGCATCCCCCTCTTTTGTGATTCTCAAAGCAGATCACCCTCCCAGTAAACTAACCTTGGAGGGGGAATCTCAAAATCTTGGGTAAAGATTTTGCCTGTTCCAACAAACTGACTTAAGAAACCAATCAAGCCACAAGACCTCAAGCTGACCAGAGACTCCAACCACACTCTGGTTACAGACAAAAGGGAGATACAGGACTCTTCCCACCCCTCCCCCCCCCCAAAAAAAAATCAAAGACCTTTTTTTTTTTTCTTCTTCTTCTTTTCTTTTTTTCTTTTTTTTTGTTTTGTTTTTTTTTCTTCGTTTTTTGTTACCTTATATATATAAAAAATTTTTTTTTGCTTTTCTAAAACTTTTATTAATCTTTAATTTTTGCCTCTTGAGAAAAAATAATTGTTTTCAATTAACTTTTTTTTTTTTTTCTTTTCTCCTCTTATAATTTTTATTTTGGGAATACGTGAATGTGTGTTTTCCTTTCTTTTCTTGTCTTCTTTCTCTTTTTCTTTCATTCTTAATTATCTTTTTGTTTTTTGTCTAGCTCTACTGAACTTCTGATCTTTTCTTCTCACTTTCCTATCCTTTCCATCTTTTCCTCTTTGTTCTTCTTTATGTGACTTAACTCTTGTCCTCAGATAAACCCATAGTTAACCAGTAGACCCTACCCCCCATTGTGTACACACTTAACCCACAAACTTATTACTCAATTCAAAACCTCTGAGACTTAAATTCATTAATAGCAGTACTACCACTTTATACCTATATAATATTTTAAGCATTTTTTTAAAGTTTTCCACATCTCCTCTATGTCCCTCCCTTTCTCTCAACATATTCATATTCCTCTATAAATAGATGGTCTTTTAATCTCTAAAATAACATTAATTTTTACGTTTCTATTTTTTTTTCTGGTCTCTTTTCATTCCCCTTTCCCTTTCTTCTTTTTTTCTCTCTCTCTACTTGCATCCTACCCAACCTATTTCCTGCACTGTGATTAGGACATAGTTAACTCTCCCTGTGCCTCCCCACACCAATCTATTCCTATTTTTTACCCACATCTCTCCCTAACCCTAATAATTTCTGGTTTTCCAAATTCTTCTCTGCGGTTCGAAGTCCTTTAACATATAGTTGTTTGATGTCGAATAGATGTATCTGTTGAACTAGATTGTATCTGTAGACTATTGACTGTACAAATGCAAACTTTGGTTGATGGTTGCCTTAAGATAGTGTTCTAGCACAAAACTGGTGCTATCTTCATCTCAAATGGGCAGAGTAAGCCGAAAAAACACAAGAAAAATGGCAAATTCGGGTATCTCAATTCCCAATCTTGATAATCAGGGGTTAGAAGAGATAATGAATAATCCAGAGGAGAGTTCCCAAACAGCTCTACAAACACTGCTGGCAAACATGATAAATGAAAAGTTTGACAATGTACAAAGGACTCTGTATGAGCGTGACAGGGAGAGAGAGGAGGCATCCCAGAAGTTTATACAGGAATATCATAAGCGTGAGGAAGCTACTCAAAAACTGATACAGGATTTGCGTGAACAACTTGAGAATACTCAAAGAGAAAGGGAGGAATGGCGTGAGCAGGCTGAGAACACTCAAAGAGATCTGCAGGAATCCCACGAACGGGAGGAAGCTAATCAAAGAGTAATACAGGAATTGAGAGACCAGGTAGAGAACACACAAAGATCACTAAAGGCATTCATGGAATCCATTAACAAAGAGCTGAAGGAATTCAGGGAGACCACAAAGGGAATGCTGAATGGAACCCAACAGAAGGAATGGGAGCCCAAAGAAACCATAACCAATCAACTAAGTGATTTGAGGACAAACACTGAACACCAAATTAAGGAAGTAAAGAAATTCATACAAGACCTAAAACAGAGCTTCAACAAAGAACTTGAAGCCATCAAAGCTGACCAACTAGAAGGAAAAGAGATAAAAAACAAAGTAGAGAGTCTTGACAGCAGGTTAGACCATGCAGAAGATCGAATCTCAGGGATTGAAGACAGCCTAGATATTATAGAGAAAGAACATACAACCATCCAAGACAAGTCCAAGAAATATGATAGATCTATCCAACACCTGGAAGACACCATCAGAAGGCCTAATCTAAGGATAATGGGTGTAGAGGAGCACCTAGAAACAGAAGTTAATGGTCTAGGAAATTTGTTTAACAGGATCCTAGCAGAGAACTTCCCAAACATGCAAAAAGATAGGCCTGTCCAGATACAAGAAGCCTTTAGAACCCCAAATAGACCAGACCAGAATAGGACATCCCACCGTCACATTATAATCCACACAGGATCAACTCAGAACAAGGAAAAGATCCTTAAAGCTGTCAGAGAGAAAAGGGTAATCACTTATAAAGGGAAACCAATTAGAATCACCTCAGATTTCTCAGCAGAGACAATCAAAGCAAGAAGAGCCTGGAACGATGTATGCCATGCCCTAAAAACAAACAACTATCAACCAAGAATACTGTACCCAGCTAAACTCTCCTTCATAACCGAAGGCCAAATAAAAACCTTCCATAGCAAAGAAAAATTGAAACAATACATCTCCACCAAACCAGCCCTACAAAAGATTCTTAAAGATGTCCTACACATAGAAAACCAACAAGACCGCAATAAAGGCCAAGAAACTGCACCCAAACTGAGAATCCAAGAACCATAGGAAGAACCCAGTTTTCGCAGCCCCCAAAAAGGTAGATAACATGGCAGGAACTCCCAAATACCTCTCAGTCCTATCTCTTAATGTTAACGGACTGAACTCTCCAATTAAGCGACATAGACTGTCTAGTTGGATTAAAAAACAAGACCCTTCTATCTGCTGCCTGCAGGAATCACATCTTGCCCGTAAAAACAAACACATTTTCAATGTTAAAGCTGGAACAAAATCTACCAAGCAAACGGACCGCATAAACAGGCGGGAGTTGCAATCCTAATATCAGATAAAATAGACTTCAAATTAAAATTCGTGAAAAGAGATAAAGAAGGTCACTACATACTAATTAAAGGATCTCTCCTTCAGGAGGATATTACAATTCTAAATATCTATTCACCAAACAATGGAGCACCCAAATTTATCAAAGAAACACTACTTTCCCTCAAATCCCATATAGATCCAAAGACATTAATCGTTGGGGATTTTAACACACCACTCTCCCCACTAGATAGATCAACTCGGCAAAAACTCAACAGAGAAACCACAGATCTAAACAGCTGCATAGATCAACTAGACTTAACAGACATTTACCGAACATTTCACCCAACAGCATCAGAATACATGTTTTTCTCAGCAGCACATGGAACGTTTTCTAAAATAGACCACATTTTAGGCCACAAAGCAAACTTGTCTAAATTCAGAAAGATTGAAGTTATACCTTGCATTCTCTCTGACCACAAGGGAATAAAATTAGAACTCAACACCAAAAGCCACCAAAGAAAGTCCGGTATCACATGGAGGCTGAACAACACACTGCTGAATCATGAGTGGGTCATGGAAGAGATTAGAAAGGAAATTCAAATGTTCATGCTATTCAACAAAAATGAACACACAAATTACCAGCTCCTCTGGGACACAGCAAAGGCAGTACTCAGAGGCAAGTTTATAGCTCTGAGCTCCTACATCAACAAATTGGAGAGATCTGAAACTAGCAATTTAATGACACATCTAAACCTCCTTGAAAAAGAGCAGCAAGATAAACCCCAATCCAGTAGATGGAAAGAAATAATCAAAATTAAATCAGAATTAAATGAATTAGAATCCAAAAAAACTATAGAAAGAATCAACAAAACAAAGAGTTGGTTCTTCGAAAAACTTAACAAAATTGACAGACCCTTAGCAAATCTTATCAGAAAAAGAAGACAACACACCCAAATTAATAAACTCAGAGATGAGAATGGAAACATCACCACGGAAACAACCAAGATTCAGAACATTATAAGGGAATACTTCTCAAAACTGTATGCTAATAAGTTTGAGAACTTGACAGAAATGGACCTCTTCCTAGCAAATATTGACATGCCAAAACTAAACCAAGATGAGTTAAACTATCTTAACAGGCCCATATCAAGCATTGAAATAGAAACAGCAATAAGAGACCTCCCAGCAAAAAAAGTCCAGGACCAGATGGTTTTACAGCGGAATTTTACAAGGCCTTCAAAGCAGAGCTCACACCAATTCTCCTCCAACTCTTCAATGAAATTGAAAGAGAAAGCTCACTACCGAACACATTCTATGAAGCCATCATAACCCTCATCCCAAAACCAGGCAGGGACTCATCAAAGAAAGAGAACTATAGACCCATTTCTTTGATGAACATTGATGCAAAACTTCTCAACAAAATTTTGGCCAACCGATTTCAACAATTCATCCAAAAAATCATACACCACGATCAAACAGGATTCATTTCAGGGATGCAAAGCTGGTTCAATATACGCAAATCAATTAATATTATTCATCACATCAACAGGAGCAAGAATAAGAACCACATGGTTATCTCAATAGACGCAGAAAAAGCATTGGACAAGATCCAACACCCCTTTATGATGAAGGTTTTGGAAAAATTAGGAATCCATGGAACATTCCTCAATACAATAAAGGCTGTATATGACAAACCTACAGCCAGCATTATACTCAATGGTGAAAAACTAAAGCCATTTCCTCTTAACTCAGGAACAAGACAAGGATGCCCACTCTCTCCACTTCTCTTCAATCTAGTGTTAGAATGCCTAGCTACAGCAATAAGACAAGATGCAGACATAAAGGGGATCCAAATAGGGAAAGAAAAATAAAACTCTCCCTCTTTGCAGATGACATGATCTTGTATTTAAAGAATCCCATAGACTCCACTCCCAAATTACTTAAGCTGATTCAAAACTTTGGCAAAGTAGCAGGTTATAAAATTAAACCCCCAAAATCAATGGCTTTTCTGTATGCCAACAATGAGAAAAGTGTGGCTGAAATTAGGAAAGCAACTCCATTTGTAATAGCCCCACAAAAAATAAAATACCTAGGAATTAACTTAACTAAAGAAGTGAAGGACCTCTATGATGAAAACTTTAAAATCTTGAAAAAGGAAATCAACACAGAACTTAAAAAATGGCAAAACCTCCCATGCTCCTGGATTGGTAAGACTAACATCGTGAAAATGGCAATACTTCCCAAGGCTATCTACAAATTCAACACAATACCTATCAAAATTCCACCCTCATTCTTCAAGGAAATAGAAGAGTCAATCCAAAAATTCATATGGAACAATAAAAGACCCTGAATAGCAAAAACGCCCCTCAACGGAAAGAACACTGCTGGAGGAATATCAATACCAAATTTCAAACTCTATTATAAAGCCATAGTAATCAAAACAGCTTGGTATTGGCATAAGAACAGATCTCAGGACCAATGGAATAGTATTGAAAACCCAGAAATGAACCTACAGACCTATAGCCATCTAATCTTCGATAAGGGAGCTAAAACAATAGAATGGAAGGCAGACAGCCTCTTCAGTAAATGGTGCTGGCAAAACTGGTTAACTACATGTAGAAAACTAAAGCTAGATCCTTATATATCACCCTGCACCAGAATCAACTCCAAATGGATCAAAGACCTTGAACTCAAAGCAGACACTCTGAAAACATTACAGGATGGAATAGGAGAAACCCTAGGTCTCCTTGGCTCAGGCCGAAATTTTCTGAATAGAGACCCGGAAACACAACAAATCAAAGAAAGGTTGGACAAATGGGATTGTATAAGGTTGCAGAGCTTCTGCAGGGCAAATGACATAGCTAGGAAGATCAATAGAAAGCCCACGGATTGGGAGAAGATCTTTACTAGCCATACAACGGACAAGGGTCTCATATCTAAAATATACTTGGAACTCAAAAAATTAAACCACCCAACAACAAATCCTCAAAGAAACAACTGCCCAATAAGTAAGTGGGCGAAAGACCTAAAGAGAAGCTTCTCTGAAGAAGAAAGAAGGATGGCCAATAGACACATGAAGAAATGTTCAACATCCCTAGCCATAAAAGAAATGCAAATCAAAACAACATTGAGATATCACCTCACTCCAGTTAGAACAGCAAAAATCAAGAACTCTAACAACAACAGATGCTGGAGGGGATGTGGACAGAAAGGAACCTTACTTCATTGTTGGTGGGAATGTAAACTTGTTCAACCACTTTGGAAAGCAGTATGGAGGTTCCTCAAAAGACTCCATATAGAGCTCCCCAATGACCCAGCAATCCCACTTTTGGGCATTTACCCTAATGTTTACAAACAAGACCACACTAAAGCTACCAGCACAACTATGTTTATTGCAGCATTATTTACCATAGCTAAGATATGGAACCAACCCAGATGCCCCTCAGTAGATGAATGGATCAAGAAGATGTGGTATATATACACAATGGAATTCTATGCCTCCATCAGAAAGAATGACATTGCCCCATTTGTTAGGAAATGGAAAGGCTTGGAAAAAATTATATTAAGTGAAGTAAGCCAGGCCCAAAGAAACATAGGTCCCATGGTTTCCCTTATTTGCAATATCTAGTATAGGTATGAGTCAAGCGGAAAAAGTCAGAGAATGTGATGTTAGGAAAACGAACCCTCAAATATGTATTTTAATGTTTTTGTTTCATTCATGCATGTGTTTCTAACGCATTTATAAGATTATTTCTTTGTTGCTTTGTATGTCCCTCCCCCACAGTGTAACCCCCGCTTTCACTATATTTGATGTCAGTATAACATGTGGAGGAGACGGGGACAAACAAGTCGTTTAAGGATTCAGGTGGACCTGTTGCAACAATGAGAAGTACAAAATGTCATGTCCAAACCAGCTTTACAATGTCGGTGGGGGGGAGGGAGGGGGGGGTATGATTGGGTGGGGGGTAGGGGGGAGGGTGGGAAGGGAGGTGAAGGGTAAACAAAGGAGGAGGCTGCAATGCTTGGTAAGAAATGTATGCATTTTCCTGCCCATGTACTTGTAACCCCTCTGTACAGTATGTTTTCAAATAAAATAAAATAAAATACAATAAAAAAAAATAAATGTCTGAACAATATTGCCATGGTTTCTTCATTGAGTTAAAGGGCAATTATATTATTGTAACAAACAGGGCATTGCTCTTCGCTTGACACATTTGTTTAGAACAATGATTGAGGAATTTTCCTGAGTCTGCTTCAGATATAAATTCACTAAATATTCTTTGCACAGCTCCTTAACATTTATTTGATAGAAAAGTACTAATTGTTTAGCTTAGAGAGAACAAATATTTTGGTGGGACAAATTTCTCTTCAATATAATCAAAGAGGACAGTTGGGAAGAGGCATGCCCTTGACATGTTTCTCTAGGGAAACATCTTTCTTTTCTGAGGTATTGTTGCTCAGATTCATATTCACATTTGGGAAATGTTCTCTTTTAACACATTTTCTGATATCTAATCCATAGCCAGAGAAAACCTATAGATACTCCAAATCCATGCATATCTCTCAGAAATTGAGGTCTTATTTTAAAGTAGATTTCCAAAAGATTACTAAGGGAGAATTTTCAATTTTCTTAAATGTTAGATAAAAATGAATTACAAAGAAATCCCAATTTATTTAATATATCTGTGTGAATAAAAATAATTTGTGTGAAAAAGTTATCTATGCTATTCTATACATAGTAATTACATTGTACAATTATGAGGTACATTGATTTTTACAGGTTATTTGGAAAGGATTAAAATGTTAAGAAAAATATTAGAGAAAATAAACTGGAAGAGATAAACTCTACTAAGGGCATATAGACTGACGAAGACCATGATTATAAAGAGCTGGTACGAGAAATATTTTATTTCCCAAATGTTGACATGGGAAAGGAAGTGATAGATAGGGCGTTATAAAGTTGAATTTTAAGTTAATGAGCATTTTAATGCAACAGATATGCCTTTAGGATAGATTAAGACTATAGATCTGATGTAATTCTTGTAAACTACACAGTCAATTTTACTCTCTAGGTAAATTATTCTGAATTTTTACATTTCCCAGAACATGTCCAAAATCAGAAAATCTTTGAGGCAATTTTAAATTCCTCACGATTGTTCAGAACAAATGACATTTTCCTAGAATAATAAGCCTATAAGTTATATATTTTAATACACATTAACATGTGATATACAGAGAAAATTTGAATTTCAGTCAGTTTGGTTAGTGAATAATTCGTATGTATATGATTTTTTTTCTTTAAAAAAAAAAAAAACAGGTTCTCACTATGTAGGCCACTCCGGCCTTGGGCCTACAATTCTCCATTTCTGCCTCAATTAATTATTTTTATTACAGACATGCAAATAAGTCCAATTATGTTACAAATTCAAAGAGGCAAAATACAGTAACATATATTTGATATAATTTCAGGCTAAAATGTCAGTTGTGACTCTTTGTTGCTCTAATGATATAATGTATATAGTTCTTGGCAGAAATGAGATATAGGTGGTATTTTTTTTGTGCTTTTGGTCGGTCATGGGGCTTGAACTTTGGGCGCTGTCCCCGAGTTCTTCTGCTCAAATCTACTGCTCTACCACTTAAGCCACAGCACCACTTCTGGTTTTCTGAGTGGTTAATTGGAGATAAGAATCTCATGGACTTTCCTGCCCTGGTTGGCTTTGAACCGTGATCCTTAGATCTCAGCCTCTTGAGTAGCTAGGATTACAGGTGTGAGCCACCAGTGTCTGGCCAGTAGATTTCTTTAATAATAAAGCTAAGATAATTTATTTGCTGAGTTTTCCTTTTTTTTCCCCCCTTTTTTTTAAAATTGTGAAAATACCAGGCAGAGGGGTTATAATTACATGAGCAAGGTAATGAGTACATTTCTTATCAACCGTTGTTGCCTCCTCCTTTGTTTTCCCTTCCCATCCCTTCCCATCTCCACCTCCCACCTCGTTGCAATAGGTCCACCTGTATCCCTATTTAAACAATTTGTTTTTCCCCTTCCCCTCCCCAAATTATAACAACATCAAATACAGTGAAAACAGGGTCATACTGTGGGGGAGGGACATACAAAGCAACAAAGAAATCATTTTATAAATGTGTTAGAAACAAAAGCAAGAAAGAAAAACATTTGAAACTCCCTACTTCCCAGTTATATCTAGCAACTTTACACTTTGAAATGCATTGAGATTCTATTCTACTCACTATACTCTACGAGTTCCTCATATTTTCAAGAGTAACTTGCAAAACATACCTTTACTTTCTGCATTACGCATGTGTTAATGTATATGTATTAACTTAATGTAAATGTATTAACTTAATTACAGAATAATATACTTTTACTTGCTTTCTAACTTTCTGCATTTGATACTTTTGCCAATTATGCTAAATTCACTAATATTCATGATCAAAATCATTGCTTTATTAGTTTTATTAATCTTTTTATAAACTACTTACTCCCTCCATACTTCTTTATTTCTATTGTCTATGAATGCTTCCAAATCATCCTCAAACCTACAAATGAAAATAGATTTTGTTTTAAATTATACTTGCCTTCCTATATACTTAAATTATTTTCATATTTCTAAACAAGACTTCTTTGAAGAAATCATCTAATTGACATCAATGTACAATTCCTCAGTTTCCTTTCATGATTTGTTTTCTTCACTGAAACTTTCCTTGCAATTCATCCATGACTCTAATGGTCAAATCCAACAACCCATTTTCCAAGAGGAGAAGAATTAAGAAAAAAATGTATGAAGTACCTAGTACTTCTCCAAACAATTTTTGTATTAGTGAGAGGGTCACTTCAAGAAATAAACCTGAACATATATAATGGTTTAAAAATAACAGTTAAATTTTAAGTTTGTTAGCAACCCAAAGGGAAAACCTTATTTGCTACATGGCTTTCCTCCAAGTTATAACCTTGTGACTCATTCATTTTCTCTTTCCTATTCTGCTATTTAAAAGTATGGAATCAAGTTCTCTTTACTCTCTGTAAAAAATACAGAATCATAAAAGGTATATACTATTGTCTACTAATAGCATTCACTACTTATACTTAACATTCTGTTGAATAAAACTTAGCATTTGGCCCCACTTAATTGTAAAATAGGTGGGCAAAGTATATGCTATCTTTGTCTACAATGACTAGAAAATGAATTTTATGAGTGTCTAGTGTTTCTGCCACATCAAATTCTTCAGATGAGATAAAATATTTTTACTGTAAGTCAGCTTTGCTTCTACTTTGTCACTTCAGATCTGTAATTTGAGTTAGTTTAAAATGTACTAGATATTTAAATTTTGACTTTAAATTAACATTTTCACAGTGAAATTGACTTACATAATGCTGATTTTTAAAATCTATAAATGATAATAAACAAAATCTATCTTAAATTATACTTACAATGTTGTTTTATGAAATGTCTTGCCCTGTTTTAAAAGAATATCAATATTATACTAGCAATGATAGTTATTTAATTATAAATGCATATTTGACTAAAATTAATGAGAAATATTGATTCATTGAAATTAAGTTTGTTCCAAGGCAAAAAATGTTTTGTATTAAATGATAGGATGTCTTGTTGTAAATAATAAAAAAATATATGTCTTACTTTTTAAAAGATAAAAAAATATACTAGTATTTCTGCAGATAATCTTTTTATAAAAACTGACTTTCTTGGGAGCTTTTGATATAGTTTTGTAGTTGGCTCACATCTTCTTTCCCAGGTCTCAGACTTTTGATTATGTTCATCTTGCAGACTTTAAATGAATAATATGTTTTAACCACAGGAGAGGGTTAGAAAGTTACGATATTCTGAACTGAGAATATATTAGGTTTTCCTTTCAAATTTCTAGTAGGGAAAGATGTCAGAAGAGCAAACACTAGAGAGATCTTGCTGTAAGAAAAGAAAATCACTGGGAAACTATCTTTAATAAAGTTCACAGAGAGACTATTCTTTAGGGTCCATTTATTTAAATTCACAGTAAAAGAAGCGATGACTTGACTTCTGCTTGACAGTAACAGTAACCTTTGTTCAATGTAGATACAACTGTAGAATGCAACATTGCATTTTATCAGTTTTCCAATGTGGAAACCTAAAAATTTAAGTATGCAATAGAAGGAAAATAAAAAGAGGAATCACTATTTTAAAACTTGCTACATATCAGGGAACGTGACTTATCCTAAATTATAGTAAAATCGTAGCTACTGGAAATAATAATCTTATTCATTCTGTTATTATTTAAGGTTTACATATATCTATGTATCTATATATTGGGGTATATATGCTGCACATAGCATACTCTACATATTTAGGCTTATATTTTAAAGGAATATTGTCTCTATATTTCTGTGTCTCCTTGACTATAATAAAGAGCTCTAATTTCAAATATATCCTTCTGTAGTTTGGAAAATTGGAGACAAGCTATTATTATATTATCACTAATAATTATTGAACTATGTAGTATGACAATTGGAAATATTAAACAATCTTTTATGGTTGTGAAATTTTATTTTGAAGAATGTCTTTGAATGTGCCAGTGACACATCAGTATTCTTACTTTTCAAGAAGCTGAAATCTAGAGGATAGCGGTTCACAGCCAGACCAAGTAGCATTATAGTAAGTGAAGTAAGCCAAGCCCCCCAAAACATAGGTTATTTGCAATAACTAGTATATATCTGAGACAAGCAGAAAAGATCAGATCAGATGATATTAAGCGAAATAAACCTCAGGATAGGGACATAAGTGTTTTCCTTTCTTGCTATTGTTTCTAATGTATTTATAAGATACCATGTGATTTGTTTTTGTTGCTTTGCATGTCCCTCCCCCAAGGTATAACCCCTGTTTTCACTGTATTTGATGTTGGTATAATTTGGGGAGCAAATTATAAAAAGGGAAAAACAAATTGTTTAAATAGCGATGCAGGTTAACCCATTGCAACAATAAGATGTACAAGACGCTATTTTGAAAAAATGAATTTTACAATTTGGGCAGGGGGAGGCGCAGGAGGGGGAAAGGGATGTAGTTGTAGAGATGGGAGGAAATGGGGATGGTAGGGGAAACACAAAGGAGGAGGCAACAATGCTTGATAAGAAATGTACTCATTACCTTGCGCATGTGATTGTAACCCCTCTGTACAGTATTTTGACAATTAAAAACATTAAAAACTAAAAAAAAAAAAAATAAAAGAATTAACCTGGCAAAAGTCCTGACTCATCTAGTAGAATTTCAGCTGTGAGCAAGAAAGAATTATATTTTAAAGGAGCATTTTGTTAGGGATACTTTGTAAGTATGTGGCCTGCCTTCTCTATTGTGATGTATTGTGACATCCTCTGTGAAATACTTTATATTTCTGTGTTCCCACATATTCAAGTCTACTAACGCTTAGTTCTCAGGGTAGTGGTATTAAGAAATGAAGGCTGCTGGGCGCCGGTGGCTCATGCCTGTAATCCTAGCTACTCAGGAGGCTGAGATCTGAGGATTGCAGTTCTAAGCCTGCCTGGGCAGGACAAGTCCTTGAGACTCTTATCTCAAATAACCCACCAGAAAACCAGAAGTGGAGCTGTGGCTCAAGTGGTAGAGTGGTAGAGCACTCGCCTTGAGCTCAAGAGCTGAGGGACATCACCCAGGCCCAGAGTTCAAACTCCACAACAGACAAAAAAATAAAAATAAATGAAGTAGGTGGTTTTTCTCTAAAATAACATAAGATAGTTTTCCTGGGATGCTGAGCAAGTTCTCCTAAGAAAAGATTGCTTAAAAAAAGGTATCCCTGGTCCTTAATCTCTTTACTTGTCTCCCCATGTGATTTCTCCTTTAACATGTATTCCTGCCATAATACAGTTTGCTGACATGACACAGAGCCCATGCTATGATGTCTCCACTTCCTGCTTGAAAAATTGTGATCTAAGGAAAGCTCTTGTCTTTACATGTATCCCAGCCTTGTTTTATTACTGTAGTAGAAAAATGGAAAAATGCAATGAAAAATTGTCTTAAATATCAGTGCTGTTCCATTTTGGGTTTTACTTTTCAGTTAGTTCTAGGTGTATAATAGAGGGAAATTCTTAATTATATTCAACCTATGGTCAGATTCAAGGGGAATATTGTTGTATCTGTTTTCATCTGTCTATAAACCTGTGTCCCTGCCAGATCGCCTAGAACACAGAGTGCTACTGTTTTTGAGTGAGTAGCTGAATGTTGAGATGGCTCTCCACTGCCCTCTAGCCTCCTTTTCTTTTTTCTTTCTTTTTAAAAAATGTATATATTTTTATTGTGAAGGTACTGTACAGAGGGGTTACAGTTACATGGGTAAGGTAGTGAGTACATTTCCTATCAAGCATTGTTACCCCTTGCTTTGATTTTCCCCTATCATTCCCTCCCACCTCCCCAACTCCTTCCTTGTCCCCTCCCCCCAAGCTGTAAAGTTTGTTTTCAACATAGTGTCTTGTATATCTCATTGCTACAGTGGAGCAACCTGTATCCTTATCTAATGTACTGTATCACAGTACATTAGAAGTACATTAAAAACAAGAGCAAAAAAGATAAAACCTTTGTGTCTCTATCTTGGGGTTGATTTTACTTAGAATTATCTTATATGGTTGTATGAACATGACTTTTGACCTTCTCTGCTTGTCCTAGATATATACCAGTTATTGCAGATAAGGGAAAACATGGGACCTATGTTTCTTTGGACCTGGATTACTTCACTTAATATAATTTTTGTTGTAAGGATACTGTACAGAGGGGTTACAGTTAGATGAGTAAGGTAATGAGTACATTTCCTATTGAGCATTGTTACCCACTCCTTTGATTTTCCTTTACCATCACTTCCCTCCCCACTCCCCCAAAGTTATATAGTTTTCAACATAGTGTCTTATACATCTAATTTTTACAAAGGGTCAAATTGTATTCTATGTCAGCATTTTGTTATTTCCCTTCCCCTCCCCCAATTAGAAAAATGTATATACAAGATACAGGACACCAGAATCAAATACAGTGAAAAGAGGCATACTATGGGGGAAGAACATACAAAAGAAAGAAAAAAATCACACACTACATTATAAGTACATGAAAAACAACAAGAACAAAGATGTGTGTCAATATCTTGTGGTTTATTTCATTTAGCATCATCTTATATGGTCATATGTACATAGCTTTTGACCTTTTCTGTTTATCCTAGACATATGCTAGTTATTGCAAATAAGGGAAACCATGGGACCTATGATTCCTTGGGCCTGCCTTACTTCACTTAATATGATTTTTTCCAAGTCTTTCCATTTCCTAACAAAAGGGTAGTGACATTCTTTCTGATGGAGGTATAAAATTCCATTATGTATATATATATATACAGATATATATACATATATATATGTATATATATATATATGTATATATATATCACATTTTCTTGATCCATTCATCTACTGAGGGGTATTTGGGTTGGTTCCATAACTTAGCTATGGTGAAAGATGCTGAATAAACATAGATTTGCTCGTAGCTTTGGTATGGCCTTGTTTATGAGTGTTTGGATAAATGCCCAAAAGTGGGATTGCTGGGTCATAGGGGAGCTCTATATGGAGTCTTTTGAGGAACCTCCATAGTGCTTTCCAAAGTGGCTGAACAAGTTTACAGTCCCACCAACAATGCAGTAGGGTTCCCTTTTGGCCACATCCCTTCCAGCATCTATTTTTCTATCTATTTATCTATCTATCTATCTATCTATCTATCTATCTATCTATCTATCTATCTATCTGTCTATATAAATATCTATATATCTAATTGTCATTAGATTTCTTGATTGTTGCCATTCTACTGGGGTAAGGGGAATCTCAATGTTTTGATTTGAATTTCTTTTATGGCTTAAGAAGTAGAACATTTCTTCATGTGTCTATTGGCCATTCTATTTCCTCTTCAGATAAATCTCTTTAAGTCTTTAGCCCACTTATTAATAGGATGGTTGTTCTTTGAGGATTTGTTTTTGGAGGATTTAATTTTTTTGAGTTCTAAGTATATTTTAAATATGAGACCCTTGTTCATAGTATGGCTAATGAAGATCTTCTCCCAGTCCATGGGCTTTCTATTAATCTTGCTTGCTATGTTCCTTGCCATGCAGAAGCTCTGAAACTTCATGCAATCCCATTTGTCCAAACTTTCTTTGAATCTAGGCCAGAAGGCCTAGAGTTTCTCCTATTCCTTCTTGTATGTTTTCAGGGTGTCTGCTTTGTCTTTGAGGTCATTGATCCATTTGGAGTTGATTCTGGTGCAGGGTAATATATAAGGATCTAGCTTTAGTTTTTTACAGGTGTTTAACCAAGTTTACCAGCACCATTTACTGAAGAGGCTGTCTTTCTTCCATTCTCACTTTTTAGATCCCTTATAGAAAATTAGGTGGCTATAGGTCTGTGGGTTAATTTATGGGTCTTTGGTTCCTTTCCATTGGTCCTCAGGTCTCTTTTTGTGCCAATACCAAGCTTTTTTGATTACTATGGCTTTGTTGTAGAGTCTGAAATTTGGACTTTATATTCCTCCAGAGCTGTTCTTTCTGCTACGGATTGTTTTTTTGCTATTCATGTCTTTTATTGTTCCATATGAATTTTTGGATTGCTTCTTCTCTTCATTGAAGAATGAGGTGGAACATTGATAGGTATCGCATTGAATTTGTATATAACCTTTGTCAGTATTGCTGTTTTCTTGTTAATCCTCCCAATCCAGGAGCATGGGAAGTTTTTCCACATCCTTAGTTCTGCTTTAATTTCCTTTTTTAAGGTTTTTATAGTTTTCATCGTACAGGTCCTTCGCTTCTTCAGTTAAGTTAACTCCTAGGTATTTTATTTTATTTTTTTTGTGGGCTATTACAAAAGGAGTTGCTTTCCTGATTGCAGGCACGCCGTTCTCATTATTGGCACACAGAAGAGCCATTGATTTTTGAGGGTCAATTTTATAACCTGGACTTTGCCAAAGTTTCGAATCAACTAGAGTAACTTGGGAGTGGAGTCCATGGGGTTCTTTAAATAAAAGATCATGTCATCTGCAAAGAGGGAGAGTTTTACTTTATCTTTCCCTATTTGGATCCCTATATGCTTGCATCTTGTATTATTGCTCTAGCTAGTCATTCTAATACTAAATTGAAAAGAAGTTTTGGGAGTGGACATCCTTGTCTCGTTTCTGAATTAAGAGTAAATGGCTTTAGCCTTTTGCCATTAAGTAAAATACTGGTTGTTATACTCTGTCTTTATTATATTGAGGAATGTTCCATGGATTCTTATTTATTTTTCCAGAGCGTTCATCATAAAGGGGTGTTGGATCTTGTGAAAAAAATTTTTTTACATCTATTGAGACAATCATGTGGTTTTAATCCTTGATTTGTTGATATGATGAATTACATTCATTGATTTCCATATATTGAACTAGCTTTGCATATCTGTAATGAATCCTGTTTTTTCAGGGTATATGAGTTTTGTGATGAGAAGTTGAAATTGGCCAAAATTTTGTTGAGAAGTTTTGCATCAATGTTCATCAAAGAAATGGGTCTATAGTTCTCTTTCTTTGATGAGTCCCTGCATAGTTTTGGGATGTGGATTATGATGGCTTAATAGAAAGAGTTTGGTAGTGAACTTACACTTTCAATTTCATTAAAGAGTTGGAAGAGGAGTATTGCTGTGAGTTCTGCTTTGAAACCCTTGTAGATTTCAATTGTAAATCCATCTGGTCCTCAGCTTTTCTTGGGTGGGATGTCTCTTATTGCTATTTCTATTTTGATGCTTGATATGGGTCTGTTCAGTTGGTTTAACTTATCTTGTTTTAGTATGGGCATGTCAATATTTCCTAGAAAATCATCCATTTCTACCAGATTCTCAAACTTATTAGCAGAAAGGTTTGAGAAATATTCCCTTATAATGTTGTGAATCTTGGTTGTTTCTGTGGTGATGTTTCCATTCTCATGTCTGAGTTTACTTATTTCGGTGTGTTCTCTTCTTTTTCTGATAATCTTTGCTAAGGATCTGTCAATTTTGTTAATTTTTTGAAGAACCAACTCTGTTTTGTTGATTCTATTTTTTTTTACTTTAATTAATTTAATTCTGATTTAATTTTAATTGTTTCTGTCTACTGCATTGGAGTTTAGCTTGTTGCTCTTTTCGAGGAGCTTCAGGTGTCTCATTAAATTGTTGGTTTCAGATCCCTCCAATTTGTTGATATAGGAACTAAAGTACAGCCTTTACTGTGTCCCAGAAGAGCTGCTAATTTGTGTGTTCATTTTTGTTGAATATCATGACCATATGAATTTCCTTTTTAATCTCTTCCATGACCTACCAGTGGTTCAAAAGTGTGTTATTCAGCCTCCATGTGTTACAGGATTTTCTTTGGTGGCTTTTGGTGTTGAATTCTCATTTTATTCCCTGTGGTCTGAGAATGCAGGCATAATTTTAATGTTTCTGTATTTGGACAAATTGCTTTATGACCTAAAATGTGGTTTATTTTGGAGAATGTTTCATGTGCTGCTGAGAAGAATGTGTAATCTGATGCTGCTGAGTGAAATATTTGGTAGATGTCTGTTAAGTTTTGTTGATCTATTCAGTTTCTAGATCCAATGTTTTTCTATTGAGATTTTTTTCTTTTGTAACTGTATATTGATTGTACCAATGTGCTTCATAATGCTGTTCCACACAAGTGCATATTGTAGGTATTGTAATCAGATTAACCTGGTTATTGCTCTTTCCCTGTCTTTCTCCTACCATATTATTCAAGAGCTTTCAATTATTTTCTTCACATTTTCACTTTGATATTATTCATCCTCCATTATTCTTTTACTGTCTCCCATCTTCCTCTTGTTCCCTTAGAAAGCCCACCCAATTAGCTGGCGCTGGTGGCTCACGCCTGTAATCCTAGCTACTCAGGAGGCTGAGATCTGAGGATCTCAGTTCAAAGCCAGCCCGGGCAGGAGAGACCGTGAGACTCCTATCTCCAATAAACCACCAGAAAACCGGAAGTGGCGCTGTAGCTCAAGTGGTAGAGTGCTCGCCTTGAGCTGAAGAGCTGAGGGACAGTGCCCAGGCCCAGAGTTCAAGCCCCACGACCGACAAAAAAAAAAAAAAAGAAAGCCCACCCAATTAAAATTATGTTATGTTCTTTATACTCGACATGTATACACATGCATGTATGTATATATGTGTGTATAATGTATCTGTATTTTTAATTTGAGATTCTGAATATAAAAAAAATATGTCCTCTGTCCCTCTGGACATAGCTTCCATTTCAAATGCATGATTTTTTTGCACAGAAATTATATTTGTAATTAAATTTGGGCATTTTTTGAGTAGCAACTGGAAGGTGTACATTTACAAAATAAGTAGATCATTTTAAGCAAATTATAGATGTAATCATAGTGTAAGTTTTCAAATTCTCCTAATTGAGGTAAAATGACTATACATCAAAACTTTCCCAATTAATATTTAAGAACAATAATTCTTAGCTAGAGGTAAGTTATTTCCTTCAATGTCAAATTGGAAATAACACATCATAACATAGAAGATACTAGGTTCTAGAATTCTTTTTTTTTTTTAATTTAATTTAATTTTATTTGTGAACATACTGTACAGAGGAGTTACAGTTACATGGGCAGGACAATGCCTACATTTCTTACCAAGCATTGCAACCTCCTCCTTTGTTTACCCTTCACATCCCTTCCCAGCCTCCCCCCTCCCCCACTAATCCCAATCCTTATCCTTCCCCCCCCACCCCCGCCCCGTCCCCCTCCACCCCCCCACCCCCCCGCACCAACGTTGTAAAGCTCGTTTTGGACATGACAACTTGTACTTCTCATTGTTGCAACAGGTCCACCTGTATCCTTAAACAACTGGTTTTTCACCATCTCCTCCACAAGTTATAATGACATCAAATATAGTGAAAGCAGGGGTTATACTGTGGGGGAGGGACATACAAAGCAACAAAGAGATAATCTTATAAATGTGTTAGAAACACATGCATGAAAGAAAAAAACATTAAAATACACATCTAAGGGTTCATTTTCCTGACATCACATTCTCTGACTTTTTCCGCTTGACTCATACCTATACTAGATATTGCAAATAAGGGAAACCATGGGACCTATGTTTCTTTGGGCCTGGCTTACTTCACTTAATATAATTTTTTCCAAGTTTTTCCATTTCCTAACAAATGGGACAATGTCATTCTGTCTGATGGAGGCATAGAATTCCATTGTGTATATATACCACATTTTCTTGATCCATTCATCTACTGAGGGGCATCTGGGTTGGTTCCATATCTTAGCTATGGTAAATAATGCTGCAATAAACATAGTTGTGCTGGTAGCTTTAGTGTGGTCTTGTTTGTAAACATTAGGGTAAATGCCCAAAAGTGGGATTGCTGGGTCATTGGGGAGCTCTATATGGAGTCTTTTGAGGAACCTCCATACTGCTTTCCAAAGTGGTTGAACAAGTTTACATTCCCACCAACAATGAAGTAAGGTTCCTTTCTGTCCACATCCCCTCCAGCATCTGTTGTTGTTAGAGTTCTTGATTTTTGCTGTTCTAACTGGAGTGAGGTGATATCTCAATGTTGTTTTGATTTGCATTTCTTTTATGGCTAGGGATGTTGAACATTTCTTCATGTGTCTATTGGCCATCCTTCTTTCTTCTTCAGAGAAGTTTCTCTTTAAGTCTTTCGCCCACTTATTTATTGGGCAGTTGTTTCTTTGAGGATTTGTTGTTGGGTGGTTTAATTTTTTGAGTTCCAAGTATATTTTAGATATGAGACCCTTGTCCGTTGTATGGCTAGTAAAGATCTTCTCCCAATCCATGGGCTTTCTCTTGATCTTGCTAGCTATGTCATTTGCCCTGCAGAAGCTCTGCAACTTTATGCAATCCCATTTGTCCAACCTTTCTTTGATTTGTTGTGTTTCCGGGTCTCTATTCAGAAAATTTCGGCCTGAGCCAAGGAGACCTAGGGTTTCTCCTATTCCATCCTGTAATGTTTTCAGAGTGTCTGCTTTGAGTTCAAGGTCTTTGATCCATTTGGAGTTGATTCTGGTGCAGGGTGATATATAAGGATCTAGCTTAAGTTTTCTACATGTAGTTAACCAATTTTGCCAGCACCATTTACTAAAGAGGTTGTCTTTCTTCCATTCTATTGTTTTAGCTCCCTTATCGAAGTTTAGATGGCTATAGGTCTATAGGTTCATTTCTGGGTTTTCAATTCTATTCCATTGGTCCTGAGGTCTGTTCTTATGCCAATACCAAGCTGTTTTGATTACTATGGCTTTATAGTAGAGTTTGAGATTTGGTATTGATATTCCTCCAGCAGTGTTCTTTCCGCTGAGGAGCGTTTTTGCTATTCGGGGTCTTTTATTGTTCCATATGAATTTTTGGATTGCCTCTTCTATTTCCTTGAAGAATGAGGGTGGAATTTTGATAGGTATTGTGTTGAATTTGTAGATAGCCTTGGGAAGTATTGCCATTTTCACGATGTTAGTCTTACCAATCCAGGAGCATGGGAGGTTTTGCCATTTTTTAAGTTCTGTGTTGATTTCCTTTTTCAAGATTTTAAAGTTTTCATCATAGAGGTCCTTCACTTCTTTAGTTAATTCCTAGGTATTTTATTTTTTGTGGGGCTATTACAAATGGAGTTGCTTTCCTAATTTCAGCCACACTTTTCTCATTGTTGGCATACAGAAAAGCCATTGATTTTGGGGGTTTAATTTTATAACCTGCTACTTTGCCAAAGTTTTGAATCAGCTTGAATAATTTGGGAGTGGAGTCTATGGGATTCTTTAAATACAAGATCATGTCATCTGCAAAGAGGGAGAGTTTTATTTCTTCTTTTCCTATTTGGATCCCCTTTATGTCTGCATCTTGTCTTATTGCTGTAGCTAGGCATTCTAATACTAGATTGAAGAGAAGTGGAGAGAGTGGGCATCCTTGTCTTGTTCCTGAGTTAAGAGGAAATGGCTTTAGTTTTTCACCATTGAGTATAATGCTGGCTGTAGGTTTCTCATATACAGCCTTTATTGTATTGAGGAATGTTCCATGGATTCCTAATTTTTCCAAAACCTTCATCATAAAGGGGTGTTGGATCTTGTCGAATGCTTTTTCTGCATCTATTGAGATAACCATGTGGTTCTTATTATTGCTCCTGTTGATGTGATGAATAATATTAATTGATTTGCGTATATTGAACCAGCTTTGCATCCCTGAAATGAATCCTGTTTGATCGTGGTGTATGATTTTTTGGATGAATTGTTGAAGTCGATTGGCCAAAATTTTGTTGAGAAGTTTTGCATCAATGTTCATCAAAGAAATGGGTCTATACTTCTCTTCCTTTGATGAGTCCCTGCCTGGTTTTGGGATGAGGGTTACGATGGCTTCATAGAATGTGTTCGGTAGTGAGCTTTCTCTTTCAATTTCATTGAAGAGTTGGAGGAGAATTGGTGTGAGCTCTGCTTTGAAGGCCTTGTAAAATTCGGCTGTAAAACCATCTGGTCCTGGACTTTTCTTAGCTGGGAGGTCTCTTATTGCTGTTTCTATTTCAATGCTTGATATGGGCCTGTTAAGCTGGTTTAACTCATCTTGGTTTAGTTTTGGCATGTCAATATTTGCTAGGAAAAGGTCCATTTCTGTCAAGTTCTCAAACTTATTAGCATAAAGTTTTGAGAAGTATTCCCTTATAATGTTCTGAATCTTGGTTGTTTCCATGGTGATGTTTCCATTCTCATCTCTGAGTTTATTAATTTGGGGGTGTTCTCTTCTTTTTCTGATAAGATTTGCTAAGGGTCTGTCCATTTTGTTAAGTTTTTCGAAGAACCAACTCTTTGTTTTGTTGATTCTCTCTATAGTTTTTTTGGATTCTAATTCATTTAATTCTGATTTAATTTTGATTATTTCTTTCCATCTACTGGATTGGGGTTTATCTTGCTGCTCTTTTTCAAGGAGGTTTAGATGTGTCATTAAATTGCTAGTTTCAGATCTCTCCAATTTGTTGATGTAGGAGCTCAGAGCTATAAACTTGCCTCTGAGTACTGCCTTTGCTGTGTCCCAGAGGAGCTGGTAATTTGTGTGTTCATTTTTGTTGAATAGCATGAACATTTGAATTTCCTTTCTAATCTCTTCCATGACCCACTCATGATTCAGCAGTGTGTTGTTCAGCCTCCATGTGATACCGGACTTTCTTTGGTGGCTTTTGGTGTTGAGTTCTAATTTTATTCCCTTGTGGTCAGAGAGAATGCAAGGTATAACTTCAATGTTTCTGAATTTAGACAAGTTTGCTTTGTGGCCTAAAATGTGGTCTATTTTAGAAAACGTTCCATGTGCTGCTGAGAAAAACGTGTATTCTGATGCTGCTGGGTGAAATGTTCGGTAGATGTCTGTTAAGTCTAGTTGATCTATGCAGGTGTTTAGATCTGTGGTTTCTCTGTTGAGTTTTTGCCGAGTTGATCTATCTAGGGGGAGAGTGGTGTGTTAAAATCCCCAACAATTAATGTCTTTGGATCTATATGGGATTTGAGGGAAAGTAGTGTTTCTTTGATAAATTTGGGTGCTCCATTGTTTGGCGAATAGATATTTAGAATTGTAATATCCTCCTGAAGGAGAGATCCTTTAATTAGTATGTAGCGACCTTCTTTATCTCTTCTCACGAATTTTAATTTGAAGTCTATTTTATCTGATATTAAGATTGCAACTCCCGCCTGTTTATGGGGTCCGTTTGCTTGGTAGATTTTGTTCCAGCCTTTAACATTGAAAATGTGTTTGTTTTAACGGGCAAGATGTGACTCCTGCAGGCAGCAGATAGAATGGTCTTGTTTTTTAATCCAACTAGACAGTCTATGTCGCTTAATTGGAGAGTTCAGTCCGTTAACGTTAAGAGATAGGACTGAGAGGTATTTGGGAGTTCCTGCCATGTTATCCACCTTCTTGGGGGCTGCGAAAACTGGGTTCTTCCTATGGTTCTTGGATTCTCAGTTTGGGTGCAGTTTCTTGGCCTTTGTTGTGGTCTTGTTGGTTTTCTATGTGTAGGACATCTTTAAGAATCTTTTGTAGGGCTGGTTTGGTGGAGATGTATTGTTTCAATTTTTCTTTGCTATGGAAGGTTTTTATTTGGCCTTCAGTTATGAAGGAGAGTTTAGCTGGGTACAGTATTCTTGGTTGATAGTTGTTTGTTTTTAGGGCATGGCATACATCGTTCCAGGCTCTTCTTGCTTTGATTGTCTCTGCTGAGAAATCTGAGGTGATTCTAATTGGTTTCCCTTTATAGGTGATTAACCTTTTCTCCTTGACAGCTTTAAGGATCTTTTCCTTGGTCTGAATTGATCCTGTGTGGATTATAATGTGACAGTGGGATGTCCTATTCTGGTCTGGTCTATTTGGGGTTCTAAAAGCTTCTTGTATCTGAATAGGCCTATCTTTTTGTATGTTTGGGAAGTTCTCTGCTAGGATCCTGTTAAACAAATTTCCTAGACCATTAACTTCTGTTTCTAGGTGGTCCTCTACACCCATTATCCTTAGATTAGGCTTTCTGATGGTGTCTTCCAGGTGTTGGATAGATCTATCATATTTCTTGGACTTGTCTTGGATGGTTGTATGTTCTTTCTCTATAATATCTAGGCTGTCTTCAATCCCTGAGATTCGATCTTCTGCATGGTCTAACCTGCTGTCAAGACTCTCTACTTTGTTTTTTATCTCTTTTCCTTCTAATTGGTCAGCTTTGATGGCGTCAAGTTCTTTGTTGAAGCTCTGTTTTAGGTCTTGTATGAATTTCTTTACTTCCTTAATTTGGTGTTCAGTGTTTGTTCTCAAATCACTTAGTTGATTGGTTATGGTTTCTTTGGACTCCCATTCCTTCTGTTGGGTTCCATTCAGCATTCCCTTTGTGGTCTCCCTGACTTCCTTCAGCTCTTTGTTAATGGATTCCATGAATGCCTTTAGTGATCTTTGTGTGTTCTCTACCTGGTCTCTCAATTCCTGAATTACTCTTTGATTAGCTTCCTCCCATTAGTGGGATTCCTGCAGTTCTCTTTCCTCCCATTCGTGGGATTCCTGCAGTTCTCTTTGAGTGTTCTCAGCCTGCTCACGCCATTCCTCCCTTTTTTTTTGAGTATTCTCAAGTTGTTCACGTAAATCCTGTATCAGTTTTTGAGTAGCTTCCTCACGCTTATGATATTCCTGTATAAACTTTTGGGATGCCTCCTCTCTCTCCCTATCACGCTCATACAGAGTCCTATGTAAGTTTTCAAGTTTCTCATTTATCATGTTTGCCACCAGTGTTTGTAGAGCTATTTGGGAACTCTCCTCTGGATTGTTCATTATCTGATCTGACCCCTGATTATCAAGATTGGGAATTGAGATACCCGGATTTGCCATTTTTCTTGTGTTTTTCCGGCTTACTCTGCCCATTTGAGATGAAAATAGCACCAGTTTTGTGCTAGAACACTATCTTAAGGCAACCATCAACCAACTTTTTCATTTATACAGTCAATAGTCTACAGATACAATCTAGTTCAACAGATACATCTATTCAACCTCAAACAACTATATGTTAATGGGCTTCGAACCGCAGAGAAGAATTTGGAAAACCAGAAATTTTTAGAGTTAGGGAGAGATGTGGGTAAAAATTAGGAATAGATTGGTGTGGGGAGGCACAGGGAGAGTTAACTATGTCCTAATCTCAATGCAGCAAATAGGTTGGGTAGGATGCAAGTAGAGAGGGAGAGAAAAAGAAGAAAGGCAAAGGGAAATGAAAAGAGACCAGAAAAAAAAATAGAAACGTAAAAATTAATATAGTTATGGAGATGGAAAGACCATCTATTTAGAGAGGAATGTGAATATAATGAGAAAACAGGAGGGAGATAGAGGAGATGTGAAAAACTTAAAAAATGCTCAAAATATTATATTGGTTTAAGAGGTAGTACTGCTATTAAGGAATTTAAGTCTCAGAGGTTTTGGATTGAGTAATAAATTTGTGGATTAAGTGTGTACACAATGGGGGTTAGGGTCTACTAGTTAACTATGGGTTTATCTGAGGATGTGCAGGACAAGGGTTAAGTCACATACAGAAGAACAATAGAAAGGAAAAGGTGAAAAGGATAAGAAAGGGAGAAAAAAAAAGATCAGAAGTTCAGTAGAGCTAGACAAAGAACAAAAAGATAATTAAGAAAGAAAGAAAAAGAGAGAGAAGACAAGAAAAGAAAGGAAAACGTACATTCACGTATTCCTAAAATAAAAATTATAAGAGGGAAAAAAAAGTTACTGGAAAACAATTATTTTTTCAAAAAATGCAAAAATTAAAGATTAATAAAAGTTTTAGAAAAGGAAAAAAAATTTTTTTATATATATAAGGTACCAAAAAAAAAAAAAAAGAAGAAAGAAAAGAAGAAAAAAAAGTTCTTTGATTTTTTTTTTTTATTTTTTTGGGAGGGGTGGGAAGAATCCTGTATCTCCCTTTTTTCTGTAACCAGCCTCTTGTTGGAGTCTCTGGTCAGCTTGACGTCCTGAGGCTTGATTGGTTTCTTAAGTCAGTTTGTTCGAACAGGCAGAAAAATGCTCTGTTTTACCCAAGATTTTGAGATCCCCCTCCCAGGTTAGTTTAATGGGAGGGTGGTCTGCTTTGAGAATCACAAAAGAGGGGTGATGAGGCTAGGTTCTGGTAGAGTTGAGGCCTTTCAACAAACAGTAACTTTTCCCTGGGGCTATTTTGTGAAAAATTCACAGAGCCCACCCTGGAGCCATTCTCAGGGTTTCTGTTTTTCAGTTGATTGTGGAGGCTGCTAGAGGGAGGGGCAGCCTCTGGCTCTGGTTACCCAGTGAGGAAAGCCACTCCAATGGCTGGTGCCTGAGCTGGGTGACTTTTCCCTGGATGGAGCTGAGTCTGGCTGGTCACTTCGCCATTAAGTTCTTGTGACCTGTTAAATGACTCGTTTTATTCCAAGGCCTGAGTTGGAGCTAGCCGCTCCTCCGAGCTTTGTCGGTATCCAAGATGGAGATCACCGGTGCTGGGGGGGGAGGGGTGGCCTTCCCTCCTCTGCTCCCTGAGAAGGAGTGAGGATGTCGGGCTTCTACTCAGGCCGAGTCTTGGATCCTGGGTCGTCTCTGGTCTGCGAACTGCAGGATGAAGTTGTCTGCTCCTTGTCGGTTCTTGCTGGTGTTGAGTAGAATCCTCTCGCCCGCTGCATCTGGCTCCTTCGTCCCGGACTCTCTGTGTGAGCGCTCAGGTATGGCTGCGGCTGCGGTCGCCGCTGTGATCCTGCCGCCACCGCGGCGGCTGCTGGCAGGCGCTCAGATGTGTCTCCTTGTCTTGGCTTCCCCTCTCTTGTCTAACTCTCTGTCCTGTGATGGCACACTTGGTGTGATTCTCTGGTTTAGGACTGTTGACTGGAACTCTAAAACTGCTTTCTATGCGAGAGCTTGTTCAGATTCCAGCTTCTTCTCCGCCATCTTCCTGGAACCCCCCTAGAATTCTTAAGACCTTTATTGTATCTATGCATTGAGGGAGAATATTTATGAAGCTGAGACTCTGTATAGTACAACATGATTACAGTATTTCATACAGGGTGTTTCATGACCCTGAAGATGTATATGGAGTAGAGTGCTATGGATGTGTCATTTATCATACTAAGGTGATTTAAAATTCTTTGCATTCTAAGTTCTCTCAAATATTCAGCAGTCCTACCATTTAAAGAATCACTCAAATAAAATACAATGCTGTGTGATTTTAAAAAGTTGTTTAGGAGACAGAATGTGTCCTAGTAGAAAAATTTTAGAATATCCCATTTGGAGGACATTCTTTAGACATTCTCATCGTCTACACATTCAGAAATATTATTGACATAAATCTTTTAGCATCATCAATTTCAAGCAGTATTATATGTAAGCACATATATCTATATCTGCATGTGGAATACATGAGGAATATATGCATTATTTGTATATCTATGTAATTTTACCCAAGTATAGTTATTGCATAGTTCACTTATATTTATGAATAAGGACCTGTAAATTATACTCACAAGTCTTAATTGGTGCAAATAACCAGAAAAATAGAAACTGAAAATATCTGAACTGCTAATAATGCATTAAAATAGAAATTTTGTATCCTTTCTGAGTCCTATGTACCAACCTAGGGCTTGGTCACTGTCCCTCAGCTCATCAGCTAAGGCTAACGCTCTACCACGGGAGCCACAGCGCCACTTCCAGCTTTTTCTGCTTATGTTGTGTCCAGGGCCTCATGCATGCAAGGCAAGCACTCTACCGCTGAGCCTCCTTCCGAGCCTCTATAAGTTTTTTTTGTTACAAGCAAAAATAACTTCACATCCCATAAAGAAATAAATGTAGGTTTTGAAATTTTTCCTCACTTTAAATGTAACCACTCATAATGTCTCCATTTTCACCATTTTAAAAAGATTTATGTAAATGAGCATTTTGCCTTGGAACAGAGTTTCTTGTCAGAGGAATATTTATGTAATTACTGATCATATATACTTTAAAATTTTTGGAGTAGTTCCAAAAGGCCTCCATTTTTAAATAAAGATTTATTGTTGCAAATAATATCAACTTGGACATTTCAGAAGGCTATGCCATTCCTCAACAAAGGACAACAAAACCATATGCAAATATCTCAATATTGCGGTGGACCATGTGTCAATCATATTTCCTTCACGTGGTGGTTTGTATTTATTAGACTTGAAAATCATCATTATCTTTGTGGTATTTAGACATCCTTTTTTGTCCAATTTAACTCTGTCTATATATTAATACTTTTTATGACCATATGTTAGGTAAAAATAATTTGGTTCATGATATCAGAAGGTTCACTCCATGGTTAGTTGGTCTCATTTCTTTTGTCAGAACATCCTGGTGGAGGGGATTTATGGAGAAGGAGAAGCTGTTTCCTTTTGTGGCAGATGGGAAAAATGAAGGAAAGGAAGGGCTCTGTGACTAGCAATGAACTTCAAGGGAACACTCCAAATGATTTCTTCCAAAAAGGCCCTAAAGCTTTCTGAACCATGCAATATAATACCATTATCTTGAGACATTTCAATACGAAAGATTTTCAGAAGAGACTTTATGTACAAACCCTTACATTTTGCCTCTGGTCCTCAAAAGGCTTACATTTATCTCACTGTACAATATATATGCAATATCTGAGTCATCATAATCATTAAAGTTGTAGCATTGCTGAAAAATTGACTCAAAAAAACAAACATATGGCTTCCCTCATTTGTGTTAACTAGAATATGATCATAAAACCTAAAAATAAACAAACACATTGGATGTTAAAGAAAAAAAATACACCGGGACCTGACAAATCATAAGAATATTCTCAGGAGAGGACCACAAAGGTACAATATTTATGTGCATAATATCATATAAGATAATATTTATCAAAATAAACTCCAGAAAATGGACACAAGAGGTTTTTTTCTTTTTTGTTGCTGTTTTGATTTTCTTTTCCTTTTGCTTTCTTGTTTTTCTGTCTTTGGGAGACAAGAGGGTGTTACAGAAATGTTGGGGCAAAGGGTGAACAAGTGCAGCAGTGATACTAGATGCAATATTGAACATTTACAATACAACTTGTGAGTGGGGATGGGAGGAAAATCTGGGAGAGAGCAAGGGAAGGGTTGACCCTGTTCAAAAAGAAAACTACTCTTCATCTCACTTATGTAACTTTAAAGCCTCTATACATCGCATTTAAAATAATAATAAATAAACTTAAAAAATCCACATTCAAACTCTGTCCACCACAAAATGCAACTGATGGCAGCCTCTTAATTGTTAGCACCCATGAAAAAACAAAACTGCATATACTACCAAGATACCTTTGCATGTAGTAAACATCCTCAATCCAAAATGGAAGAAGAATATGATCAAAAGAGAAGAATCATCCCTAAGCAAGATAAACATTCAAGAGTACAAACAATCTGTCCTGTAGTTATATCGATGTCCAGCATCTGTGGTGTCTGGTGCAGTTGTACAAATTCCAAGACTTTGTCATTTTGAGCCTCAACAGCCTCTCTCTCATTTTCAAGGCTTTCCTTAAAAGGCTCTCCATGTGCCTGGCATCTTCTAAGTCTTGTGGCTGTCTTGGCATTTAACAGTTTCACACATGGTCCCCTCAGGGGAGACCTACAGCGGTCTCGACCCAGTTATACACCTAGGTCTTCCTCTAAAATACAGCTAGAAACTTTCATGATCCCATAACTGTTACAGTCTGCATTCTAGTAATACCAGCATCACATGGATGCTGCCAACATATGCAGTTAGCTCGAGCCTTAACTGGACCCATTGAATCACAGTTTCAGCATATACTAAGTATCTACCTATGTGGCTAAGAATGGCAACACCAACCACAAAAATACTCTTCTGTGGGTTCTGTGTGGTCAGAGTCCTCAGAGGTATGATTTTTTTTTTCAAGTGAGTTTACTCTTTCACACCTGAGTTTGTCATCGATGGGGTCTATCCATATCTTTATAATATCTATTATGGTAATTAAGTTTGAATTCATATCCTGATATATGAACCATACTTTCAGCCAGTTTATATTGTTTTAATTTCCAGGCATTGTTTCCAGTTTTTGTCCAAGTCCAGCCTTAGCAAATCCGACCCAAATAGCAGAAGGAAACGAGAGAAAACAGGGTTCATGATTTTTATAAATATCAATGTATGGTTGGTTGGTTACAGGTACTTCAGAAGAGAGGTTGAGGCTCTATTTTTAACGAAGTATAGAGTCAGAAAGGGATTGCAGACAAGGTATAACTGTCATAGAAATCTTCTTCCTTCAACAAGACTCACCTTCTCTAGTTTCCATTATTTCCCTAGATACTATCATTCTGTGGGGACCAGTCTTTTATACATGTCTTTTTTGGGGGGGGGTGATGGGCACGTGGTGGACGACATTTATTATACAAAGCATAGCAGTTGTCTTAAAATCAGATTTAATAGGTGTTTTTGTTAGATATTCTGGGATAGATGGAAAATAAATTAAAATCTTATCAGATATAGAAATTATTTCTATATCCTTCAAATAATCATTTATATATCTTCTACTAGTATTTTTTGGTGGTGCTGTGGAATCAACCCTGATAATTTTGCCTGTTGAGCAAATTACCACTGAGCTTGTCCATGTTATATTATTATATTCCTAAGCACATATGTGGATCAAATGATTGTTTTTATTTATAAATATAAACTAAATTTCAGGATAATCTATGTAATGTTCGTGCACCCATAAAACCACTCACATAAAGTAAGAGTAATAATAATTTAGAGTTAGTAGTTCAAAACTATGCACATAGAAAACTATGCACTACGTGCATAGTTTAGACATATACTAACACATAAACGACTATTTAAGGTTGCCTAAAACTGAAAATGTGGTTGAATTCCTATATCAGTGTTCATGAATTATCCTTAGATTAACCTTAGATGTAAAAATGTGCATTTTTTAATTAATGCAGTATGTGTTTTATTATGCTAACAGGAGATAAGATGTGGCATGTTGTTAACTTGAAAACTGTGAGGGAAACAGCTAGTGGGTGTGTGAGTGGAATTTCAATTGAACAGATGGCTGTTTCAGGTAAAGAATAAATAATGAAATTTTTTCTCAGGTTATTTGCGGTGGTGTATGCTACAGCACTGGATTAAGTTCCTATAGAATAACAGAGAGCAGAAATATAGAGGTTTAGAATATTACAAAAGCAGACTTTCTGTGTGTGAATATTTGTGGTAATCTGTTTATCACTCCTTCACTCAATTATTCATGAGGAAATTTTGTATTCAACACAAGTCAAATAAAGCATTATCTCAGCAATTATTACATTGAAAATAAAATATCTGTATAGTAAAGCTTGTACGTACTACCTATTAAGGATATCTTATTATCAGAAGAGTTATTGGCATCTCAATTATGATTTGTCCTTTGGTGATGTGAACCATACATTTCTTAAATATTACAGATAAGAAAAAGAAATGCTTCTTCTCCTTCCTCTAAAAATCACCCAAAGATTTTGAAAGGACAGGGATATAACTTTACTGGATTTTTGTTTGTTTGTTTGTTTTGGCCGGTCATGGGACCTGAACACTGGGCCTGGGCACTGTCCCTCAGCTCTTCAACTCAAGGCTAGTGCTCTACCACTCGAGCCATAGCACCATTTCTGGCTTTTTCTGCTTATGTGGTGCTGAGGAATCGAACCCAGGACCACATGCATGCAAGGCAAGCACTCTACCACTGAGCCACCTTCCCAGACCATTTACTGGAATTTTTTTGTGAATGTTAGTTTATGTATTATTCATCTTTAAAACATCATGTGAATGAAATAGAAGTGTTAAATAATAAATTTTAAATTCAGTACTCTGTGAGTTCAAAGTATTTAATTAATATATAAACATATAAAACTAAAATGCAAATAAATTTATCTATATACCTTACCATCTGTCTCTTTCCCTCCCTCCCTCCCTCCTTCCTTCCCTGCTTCCTCCCTCCCTCCCTCCTTCCTTCCTTCCTTCCTTCCTTCCTTCCTTCCTTCCTTCCTTCCTTCCTTCCTTTCTTTCTTTCTTTCTTTCTTTCTTTCTTTCTTTCTTTCTTTCTTTCTTTCTTTCTTTCTTTCTGTCTCTTTCTTTCTATCTTTCTTTCTTCTTCCCTCCCTCCCAAACTCCCTCTTTCCTTCCTTCCTTGCTTCCTTTTTTCTTTCTCTCTCTCTTTCTCTCCCCTTCCATTCCCTTCTCTTTCTTTCCCTCCCTCTCCTTTCCCTTCCGTTTTCTCCTTCCTTCCCTCCTTCCCACCCTCCCTCCCTTCCTCCCTCCCTCCCTCCCTTCCTTCTTTCCTGCTTGCTTTTTTTCTTGTTTTCTTCCCTCATTGATCTATTTCTAGTTTTCAAGTGTGATAGCGAAATATGAATCTAATTTTATCTTTTTCAAGTATTTAACCAGTCATCCTTTTATCTTTTTTAAAGTCTTTTGTTTCCTTAGTAACTTGAAAAGGCAGCTTTCTCATACCATATTTGAAACATATTTATGCACACTGGTGCATTTCTATATCTTTATTCTGTTCATTCAGCTGCTGATCTATCCATGCACCAGTACTATTTAGTTTTAGTTAATAGAGGGCTCATGCTGATTATTTATGATAGGAAGCCTGTTCATTATACATATTAATCATTTTTTTTACAATTGCTACTATTATTCCTTGTGGAATTATATCATATTACTTAGAAATGTGCTGTGGTTGGAAAATGACATGCTCCCAGAAAATTTATTCATTTTAATGATTTTAGTTTTATATATTTCAAATTTTTTAAACATACATATAATGTGAAGAGTGTAATAACTGTGATATAGAAAATTAATTTTCATATTTTGATTATATTATTTATCTCACTTTAAAAAGTTTAGTTAGAGACTTTCATTTTTATGGCCACTTTACATTTTACATCTCACATGGATTATGAGAGTTCTTTCTTTTTTTTTTTTTTTTTTTGGAGGTACTAGTATTTAATCTCAGGTCATTGTTGTATTCACTCTTTTTTTCTCACTAACTTGAAAAGTGGAATGCACTTAGTAATTCATCAATAAGTTCTTGCAAATTAAGAGGGAAACAATTTCCATAAAGCTCTTTTTGATGCCTAGAATCCATCACTGGCTGTGACAGGGTCTCTGCTTCTGTCGACTTAGCTAGCTGCTCCACATGACATCATTTTCTATTTCAAAAAATGATGAAATTCTATTTCTTTTTTTGTCTCATCATCAGTTATGAGTTACTTCCTATTAGAATTTTTACCATTTCATGTATAATACCTTCATAAAAAGTGACTGATGAGTATTTAAGGATATTTGAGTCATTAGTGTTATTTTTTAATTATAATATTTTCAGTTGATAACATAAACAAAAAATAGGATTTATAGAAATTCAAATTTGGTTTGTTTAGGTTTTATGTTTTATATTGCTATATTAATTTCATACAATTTAAATGTTAAAAGATAATAAAGTCCCTTAATTTGATGAAGTATTTTCCCAAATAAAATCATACAATTTTAATTTATTTGTTTCTAGTGCTACCCATTTTCTCATGGCTAGATAATAGATAGAAATTCTACTCAAAATAACAAACCAATACCTCCCTCAGTAGTGTTCACAATAGCCTTCTTTACTAATCATGAAGTGGTTTGACAGGCCAATTTTTATGAGCTGAATTGATACCTCAATGCTTCAGGATATTTAAATAAAAGCATTTTCTATGGTGGCCCATATATTTCAGATAATGGAGACATAATTTATGTTTTCTATTGTGAAATGATATCCTGGCACTACTACTAACTAATGTATAAAACACTGAAACAGAAAAGCTGACATTTTTACTACAGATCAATGATCTCATAATTTTTCCATGGCAGTACTTCTATTTGAGATTTATATATATGTGTGTGTGTGTGTGTGTGTGTGTGTGTGTGTGTGTGTGTGTGTGTGTGTTAATAGTAGCTTCCCCCTTAACTACCACTAATATTAGATCATAACATAATGTATATATACATTTGACCGTTTCTGGCAATCTCTGATGACTAGTGACATTCTGAATAAAATGAAGGAATAAAATTATTCTGGTTTGAGTTTGGTATCACTGAAAGTGACTTTGAAAACCACACTAATTTTTATCAAGAGAAAACTAAATTTGTATAAGGCAATACATTGTTTTATGTTATTTTTATTTATTTTATGAATTACAAAACAAAAATGACTAATTATTACAAAAAGGCATATTAAAAACCCTCTTTAATTACAAGTGAGAAGCTTATTTGTGCTATTACTATGGGTTACAATGTAGAGTGTTAATCTTCTCTACATTTCAAATGATATAAGTACATTATTTTAAAGTTTTCACTATGAAGAAATGATAAATGAAGGGATAGATATATGGAAACTGATTGGAACATTACACAATTTAGAAACACCATATGATACTTCTTAATTGTATACAATTTAAAAGTTTTTAAATAGTAAATTTCAAAATTAATAATATCCTCAGAAATTTATGGAAGAAAATGGAAGGTACACAAATGAAGGTACACAAAGACATCTTAAAATTATTTGAATCATGTTTTCCCTCACAGTGCCAATAACCTTTGGCATGGTGATATTTCATGTGAGAAACATTGTAATATGGTGATATTTATGCAAATGTTCCTTTTAATTTTGACTTTTAAACATTTTACAGGCTTTGTACATTCACATATTTTTTGAAGTGAGAACAAGAAATATTCTCCTAATTTTCATTCTTTTATAAATAAAACCATCTTTCTCCAAAATACCAATATTTTGTCTTTTTTTTCTTAATGAATAACCTATAGTTTTAAAGAAAATTTTCAGGAAGGAGAACAAAATAAAATAATAAAAAGAATTGAATTTTTTATTTTTGAAATATAACCCTTCAGAATTTCAATATGGTAGACTATTTATAGAGTCATTTTGTTTATTGCAGGTGTATGATTAAAAGAAATTTTAGTAGTGGTCACAAAACTCTGTGACAGCCTTGTGCTCAGTGTTTCTTTCCTTAAATTTAGTTTTATTGTCAAAGTGATATACAGAGAGCTTACAGTTACATAAGTATGGTAGTGCGTACATTTCTTGTCTAACTTGTTAACCTTTCTCTGATTTTTTTCTCTCTTTCCCTCCCTTAACCCCCCATGTTGTATAGTTCATTTCCAATATATTGTCATGTGAGTATTGCGGTTGCATTTATTTGCTGTTTGTCCTTTGTCTCACCATTTTGTTGTTCCTCTTCCCTTCCCTAATTGAGATAAACTTATGTACAATACCCTGGGTACCAAAATCAGATATGTCTACAAAAGAGGATAAACTATAGGGGAAAGAGAATTTAAAAAAAAGAAGAAGAAAAGAAATCACATAGTACCTTAACAACAACAACCTCTTGAGCTTTATACAAAAATGCTAGTAATTCAAAGGAATTTAACTTAGCTTTATATGATCTAACAATTTTAGCTTTCTATGATTAATGATTTCATAGAATCAGTTTCTGTACTTCTATGTCTTTTTGACAAATTTTGGATATTTCTAAATTAACACTGAAAACTAAGACTATAATACATAGTATTTCATGTGTAATAATTTACTATTTTCCCTACTATTAATATTCTTCACAAATATATTTGCTTTAATCTCAAAAGCAATTTTGATATGATCATAAATTTGATTCATTATATTTCCTTACATTTTAGATTGTGTTAGATTTTTGTAGTCCACTTAATACATCAGAGTATGTGTCCTGTTTAAAAGATAATTAATGCAAGCATGATTCATCATAATATTTAAACTTTATCTTTCCTTTTGTCTCCCTATTAACACATTTTGTTGAGTTTCATGATGCAATTTTCATACAAATACAAATGGTAAAATTTACTCCACTCATTGTCTTTTGCTTTTTCTCCCATATACTGTTTATTTTCCAAAACACACATCTCTTTACAAACATGACTTATCATTATCATTATCATTTTTACAAACATGACTTACCATCATCATTATTATTATTATCATTAGGTCTAGATTTTGTATGCTAACAAAACCATGAGATACATTTATTTATGAACTTGGCCTATCTTTCTAAACATGACAATTGTAAGTTCACATTTTCTTGGTTTTGATTCTCCCTTGAGCATATTTTTCTTTAAAAACTAGCAGTTTTGAGGAGTCCATGTGGAATTTTATAAGTCCTTCTTTTAAACTTTTTCTAGCATGTTCTTCATGATCACCTTAAGTTTAGGTGGCTTGGGAAAGAAGAAAACAAGGAGGTAATTTTTATCACAAATTCAAATCAAGATTACACATCATAAATGTGACATAATAATGAGTGTATTGATTTTGATCATTTGGTTAAGGTAGGGTTTGCAAGCTTTGTCTCCTGTGAATTTACTGTTCCTCCACTTGTAACTTTTGCTTTTGGAAAGAAAGACTGTGTATAAAATGCACTATAAGCTAGGTAGTTAGTTATGCTTCTCAGAGTTACATAATTTCTTGGAAGTCTTTTGGAGGAGACATTTCTCTTTTTTTATATCATGGAGTTAGTTATTCAACCATGAATATATTATCAATAAGAACTTGTGGATACTTATTTTATTCTTTGGGATAGTGTTTTTCAAATTTTTCCAGCTTTTGCTATCATAAGAACTTTCCTGCTGTCTTGTCTTCACCTGTCACAATAATGTGTCTTTAATCTGTATTCTATAGTTTGGAGTACCAACATAAAACAACACAAAACATACTAACTAGCAAGAGCAAGGGATTTCATGTAACAGACACAATAATGGCTCTCAAATATTTGAAAAACCAGAACTAGCCAAATTCAAAATTAACTGACAAAATAGTAAAATTATACAGAGATCAATGAAAAATAAACAAAACTGTCTAAAAAGAAACAATGTATCAAACAAGAAAAAAAGAAATATAGGCCTATTTCTTTGTTGAATAGACATGAAAATTCTCAGTAAAATACATTCTGAGTTCAAAAATACATCCAAAAATCATATGCCATGATGGATTTGGTTTCATTACAAATAGGGAATATTGGCTCACCAAAAGTAAATTAGTTAACATCATACAGAAAATTAAAAGAATCAAGGACATGATTGTCATGTCAATTGATTCAGCAAAAAGCCTTTGACAATATTCGACATCCTTTCTTGACAACAACTCTGAAGAAGACAGAATATCCCTATTCATAAATGATATAATTTTATCTTTAACTCATCCTAAATATTGTATCCCCAAACTCCTAGACCTGATAAACAATGTGGCAATGTAGTAGGATACAAAATCAACATATAGATTCAGTAAATTTTCTTTCCAAAATTAATGAACAGATGAGAAAGAAATCAGGGGGAAAATTATATACATTATGGCCTCAAAGGTAGCTAGATCTAAATTTAACCAAGAGGTGAAAGAATTCTAGAATTTCAACCATAAAACTTTGAAGAAGTAAATTTCAGAAAATACAAATAGATCAAAAGACCCTTTAAACTTTGGGGTTGACAGAATCAATATTATGAAAATAGATATACTGCTGAAAGCAAACTACGGATTTAATGCAATCCCCTCAAAAATCCCCATGGCATTCTTTAAAGAAAAAGAAATATCAGTTCTTCAATGTATCTGGAACACAAAACACTCTGGATAATCAAGTAATCTTGAGTAAAATAACACCTGAGGTATAGCAATACTGAACTTCTTGAAAAAAGAACACAAGAAGTATCACAATACTGAACTTCAAATTATACTATGGAGTCACAGTGGCAAGAAACTTCATTGTATTGGCATATAAACAAATATTAAGACCAATATAAAAATAGAACCAGAAATAAATCCATGTGGCCAAAGCCATTTGATTTTTGTCAAAGATACTAAAATATGTTAGAGAAAGAGCCTTTTAAAGAGTTTCTGGTGTCCGGACACTGGTGGCTCATGCCTGTAATCCTAGCTACTCAGGAGGCTGAGATCTGAGGATCACGGTTCAAAGCCAGACGGGGCAGAAAAGTCTGTGAGACTATCTCCAATAAGCCACTAGAAAACCAGAAGTGGCGCTGTGGCTTAAGCCGTAGAGCGCTCGCCTTGAGCTGAAGGGCTGAGGGACAGCGCCCAAGCCCAGAGTTCAAGCCCCACGACCAACAACAACAAAAAAAGAGTTTTTGGTGGGATATCAGTAAACTGGATATCCAAATGAAGAAGATTGAAATGACTTCCTTATTATAATTAATATCAATTCAAAGTCAATTAAGATCTCAATAATGGAAAGCCTAAAATTCTGAAGTCACAGTAGAAAAGTATAAGGAAAACATTAGAACATATTGACACAGCCAGTCACTACCTGAATAGAACTCCAAGAGCTCAGAGATTAAGGGCAAGGATTGCCAAATGGGATGGCATTAAATTCAAAAGCTTTGCCCCAGTAAAGGGAACAGTCACTAGACGGAAGGACAGTATACCGAATGGGAGAAAATCTTTGCCAGGTATACATTTGACAAGGGGATAATAATATGAATATACAGGATGTTCAAAATAAACTTTCATAGAGGCAATAACTCAATTAATAAATGAGAAAATGTATTCAAGTGTTTTTTTCCTTTCTAACATATTTATAAGGTGATTTCTATGTTGCTTTGTATGTCCCTCCCCCACGGCATAACCCCTGCTTTCACTGTATTTGATGTTGGTATAATTTGTGGAGGAGAAGGGAAAAAACAAATCGCTTAACTAGGGATACAGGTGGAGCCATTGCAACAATGAGATTTACAAGTCTTTATTCCGAAAAACAAACTTTACAACTTTGGTGTGGGGGGAGAGAATTGGGTGGGGAAGGGGGAGAGTATGGGAAGGGATGGGAAGGGGAAACAAAGAGGAGGCAACAATACTTGATAAGAAATGTACTCGTTATCTTGCCCATGTAATTGTAACCCCTCTGTACGGTATTCTCACAATTAAAAAAGTAAAAAAAATTCTAGATCATGAAAAAAAAAGAAATGTACTTATTACTTTGCTCATGTAACTGTAACCCTTGTGTACAGTATTTTCACAATAAAAAAAACCTTATTTAAAAAAAAAGAAAATGAGCTCAACAGGTAATTCTTGAAAGAAGTACAAATAACCAAAATATGTGTGAAGTATTATTGCATTATAGCCCTTTCCATAAAACACAGGCCAATCAAAGTGACTTTGAGATTTCATCTCACTCAACCCAGAACAGCAATCATCAAGAAGGCAAACAATCTTGAGAGCTTGTGAGAAGGTGGGAAATTGGAATAGCTCTACACTGTGGTCAGGCATGTAAACTATAGCACCCACTATGAAATCACCATGGAATTTCCTCAGTAATCTGAAAGTAAAACTACCACAAAATCTACAATACCAGTCTTGGGTAGAAATCCAAAGAAATGTAAATATGACTACAGTAGAAGCTCTTGTCCACCAATCTTGTACAGCACTATTCATATATAATAGCCAAGCATGTTTGCCTAGACTCCATACAGATAAAGAATGGATCAAGGAAATATGGCAAACATACACAATGAAATCATGTTATTTGTAGTGTTGTAAATGGACTTAAAGTAAATCACGTTAAAGAAGGACAAATAATTTATGTTTTCTCCCATATTTTGGATAAGAGATTTCAAAAATAATGCATACACATTCACAGAATCATAAACACATGCATATGTATATGCATACACATTATGTATATATACATACATGCAGTTTCTCATATACGTGCATGGATGATACATGTGTGTGTATGCATGCACACACATTACCTCTGTGAGTGAAGAGAGCAAAACAAAACTCAGTAAAGATGATGAATAATAGTAGATAGTAAGGTAAGGCTAGGGAAAGTAGGAAGGATAGATGATTAATCTGGTTAAAGTACTGTATATTCATATTTAAAATACCATGGTAAAATTCCTTGAAACAATAAGCATGTGTCGCACATTGCTAATGACAGGAATATCAAGCAAGTCTTACTGAGGATGTGGATACATGTAGGGGGGCATGTGAATGAAGACAGTAAAGCAGTGTGATTATGGGAAACATACTTCATCTACCTTTGTGAAAATGGAATACCAAAGCTCTTTTTTTTAATCCATTATTTATTGTACAGAGGGGTTACAGTTACATGAACAAGGTAATTAGTACATTTCCTATCAGCATTGTTACCTCCTCTTTTATTTTTCCCCTACCACCACTTCCCTCCCACCTCTACAATTACCCTCCCTCCCTGCCCTTCCACCTCCTCCCCTCCTAAAGTTTTTCAGCTTAGTGTCTTGTGCATCTCATGTTACAATGGGTCAACCTGTACCCCTATTTAAGCATTTTGTTTTGTCCCTTCTCCTCCCCAAATTAGAGAATTGTTTATATAAGATGCAGGGCACCGACATCAAATACAGTGAAACCAGAGAGCAAAAAATCCACATGGTACATTATAAAAATGTGAGAAACAAAACCAAGAAAGAAAAAACAAGCAAACACATGTGTCCCTTTTATTTTGAATTCAGAAGGAAGGACGGAGGATGAGGGACAATCATGGGAAGTGAGATTTTAATAACATAAAACTGCTTCTTGAAAATATATATTCAGGTAAAAAAGAAAAGAGTGAAAATATACAGAATTTATATGATATTAATAAACTATTTTAGTCATTAGATTTCAAGACTCAGTTGAGAAAGGTAAAAGAATAGAAGGAATATATATAGAACTAATAGTACAAAGGCACTTAAACTACAAAAAGATATAGTTTTATGGAAAGGTTAATTGACAACAATTGTATAAAACTAAAATAAAACTGATATAATCAAAGTATCAAATGTCAAAGGTAAAAGATCATCCTGAAAACTGCAGGGGAAAACAAGAAATAACGTAAGGATATGTCTAATAGAAGAATTCTCAGAATAATGTTTTTTAAAGATAATAGGAGAGTTGTTGACATGTTAAATATTGGAGAATAAACACATGTATGTACACACACAAATAAAGAATACATATGTAAGGTTCCTCAGCAAATTATGAATTGTGGGTATCTTAGAATGACACTATTGCAGTCTATACTACCATCATTTTCCCTCCAGCTTTTGTATCAGTAGGCCTATTTAAATGTAAGTGGACAATACACCAAAGACCCAATTGCAATGTCTCATTCATATTAATAATCCCAAGATGCAGGCAGGAATATTCATGAGTTTTATTCCAGTTCTGTTTGCATATTGAATTTGAGTCCATTCTTGGATATGTAGCAAAATCTTATTTCACAAACAAGCTACAGAAAAGTAAACATATTCCAAATATTACAAATCTTAACTCATCTCTGGAAATTATTAGTTACTATGGTCATACCGAAAGCTGAAAGTGAGGACATTTTTGCAGTTTTAAAAAGTAATTTTAAAGGGTAAAAAGATTTTAAAAAGTAGAAAAAATTTAGAAGTGGAAAAATACTAAAAGTAGAATTAAAGCAGATTATATTATCATTTATTTTAGGGCTATAAGGATCATTTAATATTATCACTTGCATAAGCTGTCTACTTTAAAAAATGACTTGTAAATGGAATAATTAATGTTACAAGGGAAGCTGAGAATAAATCTTTAAACACAGAATTAAATAAACCAGGCCTGTGTACAAAAACAGTTCACTTTATTATTCTTTCCTCCCCTGTGCTCTAAACTAGTAGAGTATGATATAGCCAGTGAGCCAGCAATAATTCATCTGGTTAAATTGTCCCCCATAGCCAAGATTAGAACAGGCATAGCTCGAGCGTGGGACTCACTTATTACATAAAGGAACATTTTTCTTTCTCTCTTAAACAGAAAATGATGTTCTCATCACACTTTGAGAGCCCACCTAAGACAACATATAAAATAAAACAGATGTTTCTTTGGGCCTGGCTTACTCCATGTTTTCCCTTATTTGCAATAACTAGTATATGTCTGAGTCAAGCTGAAAAGGTCAGATAAGTTGATGTTAGGGAAATGAACCCTAAGATATGCATTGAAATGTTTTTTTTTCTTTCATGTGATTGTTTCTAACACATTTATAAGATTATTTCTTTGTTGCTTTTTATGTCTCTCCCCCACAGTATAACCCCTGTTTTCATAGTATTTGATGTTGTTATAATTTGTGGAAGGGAAGGGAAAAAACAAATCGTATAAGTAGGGATAGAGATGGACCCATTGCAACAATGAGATGTACAAGTCGTTATGTTGAAAACAAACTTTACAACTTTGGTCGGGGGGAGGAGAATTGGGTGGGGGGATGGGATGGGATGGGAAGGGATGGGAAGGGGAAACAAAGGAGGAGGCTACAATGCTTGATAAGAAATGCACTCATTATCCACTCATTATCTTGCTCATGTAATTGTAACCCCTCTGTACAATATTTTCACAATAAAAAAATAAAAATAAATAAAAAATAAAACAGATGCAAAGTAGAAATATAAACATTCTACTAGATATGGAGAAGAATTAAAATTACTCTGAAGGATTTTTATACCAAAATTCACCTTTTAAAGTTTTATTAGAGAATAACAAATATTTTCATATAAAAAGTAGTTTGAGGCATTCCAAGACATTTATAACAATATCTATGACAAATGAATTGTATAATTATTTTGGTTAAAATAATCTAATAACATATGAAATGATATTTAAACATTATTCTAGTTTTAATTAATAATTTTATAAATAGGCATAGCCTTTTATACATGGGAAGCTAGGGATACATCATGCACTCTTTTAAGACAAATATTGCTTTATTTGAAAATTTTACAATGAATAAGTTAAATTAATACTTCCATTTGCTTCTAGTTTGTAAATCAAAAGAAAGATCTCATGATAGAATGAAATGAAGGTATATGTTTTAAAAATTCTAGACAATTTACCTTACTCAGATAAGTCATTTGTCTTCTCTTTAAATGCAATATTTAATCAATTTTTAATAATACATAATACATTTTATTTCTAATTTAACAACCTAGTTCTCATATAATCAACTCAGAGAAGTATTTAGTATTCCTAAGGATAGAATTGGTGTTTTACAGTTAAAAGCCATCTAAAACAAGTTATTTGTTTTCCTCAACAATTTCAGGTAGTTATTAAACAATATCATAATGGTTAAAAATATATTCATTTCGGGGCTGAGAAGTTGACTCAGTGGTAGAGTGCTTGCCTTGCATGCATGAAGCCCTCAGTTCAATTCCTCAGCACCACATAAGCAGAAAAAGCCAGAAGTAACGCTGTGGCTAAAGTGGTAGAACGCTAGCCTTGAGCTAAAAAGCTGAGGGACAGCGCCAAGGCCCTGAGTTCAGGCACAGGACAAGCCAAAAAAATAAAAATAAAATAAAATAAATATATATATATGCACACATTTCAACATACTATGCTTTGAATGCTGTTACCAAAACTCCTGTTGAAATTCCCATTATAAATTATTGAGAAACTACAGAATTAATTTGGCTGTGTTCTACGACAATGGGACATTTGGATAGTATGTAGATAAGAGCTTTACGTGATGTTTCTACTCCAGTAAAACTAAGGCTAATATTTTATTTATTTATTATTAACTATTATTATTAATTACTAACATATATTTATTATTAACTAAGACTAATATTCTATTCAAAAACATAAATATGTATGCCTCATCATTTTGTAGTTTATCACAATTATATGACCAAGTTGATTAAATTTAAACAAATATTTACTTAATAAGTAATTAGTTTCTGAGAAATAATATTTGATGTTTGAATTTAAAGTCAAGAGCTAAAAAGTCATCTGAAAACTAATAACAAGCTACAATATGATTAGGTAGGTTTTATTCACAGGTAAAAATTCTCTTATATTTATACATTTCTCTGATTAAATAATTACTTTTAAGAATTTTTACAAATATATAATTTCAAATGGTACATATATTTATTGGCTAGATTTTTATAAAATGTTGATTTTAAAGAAACTGAGATGATCCTTTAATATTTTTTAAATGTTACTTTCCCATTTATTATGAATAAAATAATATGCCAAACAGTGTTTGGAATGTTTTGTTTTGTTTTTCTCTTTGTGGACTATTGGTCGTCAATATGTATAGTACCATAAAAGGCCAATTATGTAGTAAAATCAGAACATATTATATATATTATATAAAGGTACAATGCTGAATTTTGAGGTAAGTAATAATCACAGAATAATCTGGGACTCCTGGCTTAAAAATGAAATTTTAGAAAAATACTTGCTTAAATTTGTATTTTATTGAAAAATAATCTTTAATATGAATTTGAATCCTTTTTTACTAATTGAGGCCAAAAGAAAATATTTCCAAATGTTGAGTTCAGAAATCACTGCAATGAAGATGCCTGAACGATTATTTTATTTTAAAAAGGTGACTGTTTCACTTAAAATATTAAGTGAACTAAGCCAGGCCCAAAGAAACATTGGTCCCATGGTCTCCCTTATTTACAGTAAATAGTATATGTTTGGGACAAGCAGAAAAGTTCAAAAGCTATGTACATATGACCAGATAAGATGATGTTAAGCGAAATGAACCCCGGGATAGGGACACGGTGTTTTGTTTTTCTTTCTTGATATTGTTTCTAGCATATTTATAATGTACCACGTGATTTTTTTTTTTGTTTCTTTATATGTTCTTCCCCCATGGTATAACCCCTGGTTTCACTGTATTTGATGTTGGTACCCTGCATCTTATATATACAATTTTCTAATTTGGAGAGGGGAAGGAGAAAAAATGCTTAAATAAGGGTACAGGTTGACCCATTGCAACCATGAGATGCACAAGACACTATGTTGAAAAAAAATCTACTTCACAATTTAGGCCGGGGGTCAGTGGGGGGTGGTGTAGTTGTGGAGGTGGGATGGAAGGGATGATAGGGGAAAAACAAGGAGGAGGTAACAATGATTGATAGGAAATGTACTCATTACCTTGCTCAGGTAACTATAACCACCTGTACAGTATTTTTACAATAAAACATATTTAAAAAATGAATGTGACTGTTGATATCTGGTTTAAAAATCTTATTCTATATGCCTTATTCTTAAACTATGTATGGATTATCTGTTTAATAATGACTACTTAAAACTCTTTTTTTTCATATATCAACTAAATTGTTAATGATTTGTACAAGTTGTATGTGTGGTTTTTTTTTAATCTTTTAATTGTTTCAGTATTTTTCTGACAGTTCAACTCTTTCTTTAAAACAGATGCTTGGCTTTCAGAGCTTTGTTTTAAAACCTTACAAAATGATGTAGGTGGATAAATGTTTTTTGAAGTGAATTGAATTGACTTATAAAGACTTTTTTGTTTTGTTTTGGTTTTGGTTTTTCCTTTTGCTTGTCCTGGGACTTGAACTGGGGTCTGGCCTGGGTTCTGTCCCTGAGCTTCTTTGTGCTCAAGGCTAGTACTATTTGAGTCACTGCACCACTTCTGGCATTTTCCTGAGTAGTTTATTGGAGATAAGAGTCTTATAGGTACTTTTCTGCCCCCGGATGGCTTGGAAATGTGATCTTCAGATCTCAGCTACCTGAGTAGCTAAGATTACAGGAATGAACCATAAGCACCTGGCTTCATTTATCAGTTTTAAAATAGGTTTTTCAGAAGATGAATGGTAGATATGAAAATACAATTGTTATAGATCTTCGTGTATATAATAGCTGAAAGTGACATGGTATTTAGCATTCCCATCTTATAATTGAGGGGTTGAATTATAGTTCTTAGCAAATGAACTTTTTTTTTTCTTTTTTGTGCTAGTATTGGGGCTTGAATTCAAGGTTTGGACATTGTCTTTGAGCTTTTTAGCTGAAGGATGGCACTCTACCAACTGAGTCACAGCTCCACTTCTGGTAATTTTGAGTTGTCTGTTGGAGATAAGAGTCTCATGGACTTTGCTTAACTACTGGCTTTGAAACATGATCCTCAGATCTCAGACTCCTGAATGGCTATGATTACAGGTATGAATCACCAGCACTGACAAAACATCTTTTTAAGTGTTACTAAAGCTTGCTCTTCAAATTTTCTTTACTTTCTAAGTACATTATTATAGTGATTTTTTTGCAACAATGATACAAAGTGCAAATATTTCTGGCCAATAGACTGTAGAAAGAAAATTAGTCGTTGTCAATTCTGGAATAAATTTTAGAATTATAAAATTCACTCTAAGCTATAGCAAATATCAATCATAAGGTTGAACCCTAATCAACTAGATATGGACAGTTATAAGAAATATTGTTTCCTACCATTTTCCACCACATTAACATGGTGCATTTAATGTGGAAGAAAGAAATTCTCAGGAATGAATAGTTGTTGTTTATAAGGTACACCATCTGTGATACTCTATTAGACCATGCTGGGTTAAGGCCTATAGAATGCATGACAAACAAAACAAAACAATGACAACAAACAATGTTCTGAATACAGCAGTTCAGTCTAAAGTTTTTATTTTAAACACATTTTACAGCATCATACTTTGTATGAGTTGATACCCTGAAGATGAAAATATATTTACAATGAACCTAGAGAAACTAATTTTTTATTATCTCACGAATTGCAGTAATATTGAGTCATTTCAGTTTTATTTGTTCAAAAAGTTTAGTATTTTAGCTCAACAAACTTGGTTTGATTTTCTATGAATATCATAGAGAAAAATATGCATACCCCATGCACTTCAGCTTTTATTTACAGAATCCATTGTAATGAAAAATGGTGCAAGTAAAACAAAAACATGGCATACTACGCCAAAAAAAAAAAACCCTAGCCCTTTTCAAAGATATTTCTGTGAGAGAAAGAATGTTTTTATGTACTTAGGCATCTATTATGTATAGTAAACTTATCATTCTTTATTCATCTGGAATGAGCATAGTTATGTGCCATAGTTAAGAGAAATTTAAAAAAATAGCCAGATCATTTTCTGTATTCAATAAGTTGAGAAAAACCTGCAAGAACCAGGCTGTACAGTATTGTCTGCAGGATAAAGTTGAAACTTCTTAAACTGCACATAAATGCATCATTTACCTGACCATGAAAATCTTACCCAGATATTCCCCCTTCTCCTAATTCTAACCTAAAAAACTAACTTTACATTTATCTGCACCTGGAATATCTAATTTTTATGATGTTTAATCTTTTGCCAATTTTCTCTCATTTAAACTGATATAAATATATATAAATCTATGCATATTGCTTATAGATATATATTTATGTATGTTATATACATTTATTATATAAGGTACATATTTAATATAAACATCTATACACAGGTACACATAAATACACATGTGTATATATAGACTTATAAATACATATATATGTATATATATTCATCCTTTCCAAAACCCATCACATCTCTATTTCTACAAGATTATTGTTTATTGATTATTCTGGTGAATATTTGTCTAGAAAATTCCAATCAACCTCAAAATCTTTTTATTATTGTCATGTCTTTTATGATTACTATATGTACTAAGTTTTTTTATAAGCCAGAACATCGACATTTCTACTCTGACCCTGTCTGTCAGAGTCAGTATTATCTTAATAATTGGAAAGCTACACACTGCTGGAAGTGAGCAATGTGAAAACGGTTGTCACACCATCGTTTCCAGCAACAGTGTAGTCCTTGATATCTGATACATTCCTAAAACTCCATTTAAGGGTTCATGTTTATTGCCACTTTTGATGTATCTGTTAATTATCCCTTCTTTGTCCAAAAAATGGAAGAAAATAAATTAAACAATGTTTATAAAATTATACTTTTATTATAATTATTAGTTGTATACAGGAGTTATTCAACAAATCAGTTTATACAATACATCTTGATCGGAGTTAGCCCTTTTTTATTCTACCAATCGCACTCAACCTAACCCTTATCTTAATTTTATTAATTTAATAGGCTATTCAATGAATATTATGGCACCATGCTCTCCTCAATTCCTTTGATCATTTACTTTCCTTCTTCTACCTTTCAAATACCAGATTCTTTGTATTCATTTTATTGGTCTGTGAATTTATGTTTCTAAAGAGTTAAACCATAGTCATGATGGTAGCTTTAGTGTGGCCTTGTTTGTGGTCATTTGGGTAAATGGCCAGAAGTGGGATTGCTGGATAATAGGGAACCTCTATGTGTAGACTTTTGAGGAACTTCCACATTGCTTTCCAGAGTAGTTGAACAAGTTTAAACTCTCACCAACAGTACAGTGGTTTTCCCATTTGGCCACTTCCCCTCCAGCATCTGTTGTACATAGATTTCTTGATTGTAGCCATTCTAACTGGGTAAGGTAGAATTTCAATAATATTTTGATTTGCATTTCTTTTATGGCTAGAAAGGTTGAGCATTTCTTCATGTCTATTGGGCATTCTTATTTCCTCTTCAGAGAAGTCTCTCTTTAAATCTTTAGGCAACTTAGTAATTGGGTGGTTGTTTCTTTGAGGATTTGTTTTTGGGGGATTTAATTTTTTGAGTTCTAAGTATATTTTAGATATGAGGCGCTGTCTGTTGTATGTCTAGTGAAGATCTTCTCCCAATGCATGGGATTTCTATTGATTTTGGTATGCCCTTTGCCATGCAGAAACTCTGCAGTTTCATGCAATCCCATTTTTCCAACCTTTGATTTGTTGTGTTTCTGGGTCTTTATTAAAGAAATTTCAGAGCCCTAGATTGGCCCTATGCCATGGAGCTTTAGAGTTTCTCCTATTCTTTCTTATAATGTTTACAGGGTGTCTGCTACTACTTCAAGGTCTTTGATCCATTTGGATCTGATTCTGGTACAGGGTGACATAAGGATCCAACTTTAGTTTTCTACAAGTGTTTAATCAACTTTGCCAGCACCATTTACTGAAGAGGCTGTCTCTCTTCCATCCTATTTTTTGGCTACCTTATCAAAAATTAAGTGGCTATAGGTCTGTGGGTTCACTTCTGGCTCTTGAGTTCTATTCCATTTGTCCTGAGATCTGTTCTTGTGCCAGTACCAAGTTGTTTTGATATATACAATGGAATTCTATGCTTCCATCAGAAAGAATAACATCGCCCCATTTGTAAGGAAATGGAAGGACTTGAAAAAAAATCATATTAAATGAAATAAGCCAGACCCAAGGAAACGTAGGTCCCAAGGTTTCCTTTATTTGCAATAATTAGTGTATGTCTAGGATAATCTTAGCAAATGAGCAGAATAGCTCAATAGCTATGTACATGACCATATAAGATGATGCTAAGCAAAATGAAATCAAAGACCTGGACACAAAATGGTTTTGTTGTTGTTTTAATATACAATATGATTTTTGTCTTTTTTGTATGTTCTTCCCCCTATGGTATATCCTCTATTGTCACTGTATTTGATTCTAGTATCTGGTATTGTATATATGTTTATTTGAATTAGGGAGGAGGAGGGGAATAACAAAATAGTGAGACAAAAGACAAGGGGAGAACTAATGCAACAGCAATATACACAAGACAATATGATGGAAATCATCTGTACAACTTTGAGGGGAGGAGGGAAAGTAGGAGAAAACTGAGGGAAGGGGTGACAAGGTTGAGAAGAAATGTACTCATTACCTCACTTGTGGGACTGAAAACCCTATGTACATCATCTTGACAACAAAAAAAAGAATTACACCATATGATTTCTCCCCTGAAAATTCTTTACTTTGGTCAATACATTTGTGTACCCTTCCATAAAACCCCATATATGTTTACTTGTTCTAGCGAAGCAAAACTTTTAAGGAAAGATGATGCAGTAACAAGGACTTATGTATTACTCAAACTGGGAAGTGATTTTAGGAAGTGTAAGCAAAGCATTGAAATGAAGTAAAGAGTCAAACAATGAATGAGATTGTTTTGCACTGTGGGAAACAGAAATTCAGTCACACTGGGAGCACTAGTAGAAACCATATGTATTACCCACAAGAATAGAGACACTGAGGTGGTTATATGCCAAGAGTAGACACTATTAATTGAGGGTGTCTTCTAGTGTGAGCATGTGGATTTTCCTTGGTACAGCTTGTGCGAAACAATTCCCAAATTGCAAGACAAACAAAATAATACAAAAAGAGATAAAGAGTTTGTCATCTGCAGAACAGAATTTTGCTTTGAATCATAGATACAGTTATCTAATGTGTCTGACTTGATACAGGATTGCATCACTGCCTCATGAGCCTTTGCTTAATGACATAATGTATATTTCAAAGATTTTTTCATAAGCCATTAAAAAGTTTATGGGTAAATTACATATAACAGTCCCTATCACATGTTATTTTTTTGTCTAAGTATCAAAAAGTCTTACTGATCTCATTTCTTAATTATTTCTTGAGTTGGCCTTAAAATCTTTCCCCATAACTCTACTCATTTTTCAGTATATTTTTTACTTGAGTACTATAACTGTATATTGTACCTTAGTTGTCTTTTCTATCAGCTATCTTGCTTTCATTTTGTCCAAATTTCTATTTTCTAGAGTGTTCTTACTAAAACTCAACATATCCTGAATCCACTCCTTAAAGCCCTAAATGTGTCTTGCAAACTCCTAATAGTTTTCATTAATAGTTTCTATTTATTAAGTCTCTATATAAAACCAATTGAAAATTTCACTTAAATCATTTTATATTCTCTTCAGTACTGTAAGAAAATAGATACAAAATTTGAAGGAACAATCTTTCCTGGGAGGAAGAATTACTAAAGAACATTGCTCTTTGAAATATTTTATTACATAGGCCACATTAATTTTTAGCAATAGAATTACATTTGATTTTCATAAATCATTAATATTTCTTTGCCTCTAGCCCATGCCTGGTACTTTAGATCTTTAACAGAAAATCATTCTACAATACTTTCTCCCTTATTTCTGGGAATTCTTTAAGAGTAAGCCATTTAAATTAATGAGACTGATCTACCAGTTCCCACAGAGACAGCATCTTTAGATGTTGATGAATTGAAGGTGTTTACCAAACATAGATGTGTTTGGAGAAGAGGATATTTCTCATTTTGTTTTACTTTATTAAGAAAATATTGTACTTGGAAGTCTTTCATCATTTTCAACTAAACATAAAAATTTCCAGGTTTTTATTTATAGACCTGTCCATCTGTGAAATATTAATCCTTGAGAGTTTGAACATGAACATGATGCAATAGGAATAAGAGGTAGGAACATATTACCAACCCTTTTCAATGCTGCACATAGCCAAGAGGGTGCTCTTCACTTCACTTAGTAAAAGTCTATGACATCCTGGTATAATGGCATGCAGAAGTATGCAGCTGTAACCATAGTTTGGATAATGTAATGAAAGGTTATTTTTTTTCTGAAAACTAACTAATTTGGGCTAGTAATTCCATAAATTTATAAGATATAATTTTATCTGCAAACCAGACAACATGGCTAATTTTCTATGGTATTCTGCACTGAAAGTATAAGATTTGTATAGTTTGTAATAATTTAGAAATTTTAAAAACATAAAAATTATATTCTTATATATCCTCATGATTTCCCTATGACTTTCTCATTTATATTGAAGTTTATGTAAATTATCCATGCGTGCCAGTTAAAATGAAATCAAGAATGTATTTATATGACCTAATTTTATTCCCACAGATTTTCATATCTGTTCAATACCTCCACCATTTTCTTACAGTATATACCATGATGGATGAAAAATAACTTTATGTTCTGTTTACTCTGGAAAATCACACATGGTCTTTAAAGTCAGAAAGACTACAGGTACATTATTGACTGAAGTGGTACTTTTCAGTAACATGCTTGAACAGTTACTTAATCTCTTCAATAGACACTGACCACAAAAATCTACAAAAGAATATTTGCTACTAGAATTTAGAGAGTAGAGATTGATCCTTTAGATGTCATGCTCTCTAGCACAATTAATAGATTGTTACTTTTGGAAACTGGCACATCTTACTGTGGAATAAAAGAGACATACTTCAAAGGAAAACTTACAATGGTCCTTGTCAAGAAGGTCATGGAGAATACAGAAGCTTGCTTGCCAAGTTTCTGTGAGTGAATACAACTTTAGTTTCTGTCTTCCTCATGACAGAAACATATGCCTTATGTCATTGACATGATTTATTTTTATTTCATCACCATGATTGCTATAGAACTTCCACTGGGTTATCTTCAATAAAAGAAATGCCAGTAGATAAAATAATGAGCTTAATTTTTAGAAAAGAAGTTTTAACAGTGAACCTTGAACAAACCATAGGATCTTGTTGGGGCAAACTAGATATACAACTGTGTAACAGAAATTTTGCAAAAAGAATAATCCACAGCCAAGTAATGAAACATTCTTACAATCAAAGTCAAAGATAATGGACTGTATGATTTTATGTTTGATGTCAGCAATGTGTACGTGAATCACTGGAAAGCTTATAATGTCAAGGGGGTGCTGTTGGGGAGACAGAGAAAAAGAATGGCAGAAAACATCTGGATTCTGCTATGTCTGTCAAATCCAAATGCCCATTAAAACTAATAAGGATTGAAAATGTCTTCACAGCTGGGGCATTAAGGGAATATTTGATTTTTGAGCAATCAGTCTTGATTCAGTCACTAACATACATTACTTTAAACAAATGATGTTGCCATTTGGTTATCAATTCAACCTTCCTAGGGCCATTATGATGATTTAATTAATGACATGTGAAAATATCAGATACAAGTTAAGGTTCTCAGTAAGTCATAACTAAGCCTAAATAATTAACTAAAAGGAAAAGCAAAAAGATGCATTTCTACTTTTTAAATTAAAAATAAACTTTGAAAGTTTCTTATCATGCTGTCTATAACATAAATACCATAACATTTTGACTCAGAAGGAAATGATGCTTATTACATGAGTGTTTCTCAGTATCACTTTCATTGCATCTTTGAATCTTGGAATAGTATTAGCATCACTGAGCTTTCCTCCATTACCTTTAGCATAATATTCTCATAAATTTGAGTCCATTCTAATCTCATTTTGTTATCTCCTTAAAGTTCATCTTACATTGAACCTTCCTTTCCCTCATACATGAAGGTAACCATAATTTATCTTCATATATGTGAAAATGAAAAGATACATAATGAAATAGGCTTTGATTGTAGACTAGAAAGATATTTGGAATTATATGAGATATAATTTTGGGGGTGGGTAAACACATTCAAGCATGTGTATTTGCCTGCATTATTTGATTTGACACACATTCAAAGCTGAATCAAAAATATTGCCTTCTTATACTTGATTGGGCTTATTTTTTAAAGTGTTCTATATCATAGTAAATATACCTGGGTTGACAAGGACTTACCCAGAGACTACTGCCACTATTGGAATCAGGGATAAGAAGTAGAATTAAGGGCATCTTGACCTGAGCTAGTCTTCCCTAAGAAAATGTACATCTGTATTTCATGTTTTGTTAAACAACACAACTCCTTCAAAACGATGACCATATTGAACTGGACACACTGACAAATTGTTGATGAAATTTGAGGTATACAAAATGTGCAAACCATTTCCATAAATTATTGATTCATTTTGCATTTCACAATTTTAATTTTTATCAGCTTGTATATGATGTATTACTTTATGCCAATTTTGATAACAGAGGCAGGGTACATGTCTCCTGGCTTTTCACTTCTGCATTAAAGACACATGTTCAGGTTCTTATTTATTTTACACTTTGTATTAAATATTTTCCTCAAAATCTCAATTGGATTTATCAAAAATCATATAGTAATATAATTTACAAAAAATAAAAACACCTCTGTATACATTAACTTAGGAAATAATAAAAGTCCTGAGATGTATTAGGGACTAGAGACATTACATTTCCTAAACAGGCAAAACAGAGTTTAGTTATCAACAATAATGCATTTAAAAACTACAGTAAGTTAGGTTCATTAACAGATTTCAAAAGGTAGTATACAATCATTTTATAACATTGAAATAATAGTCTTAATTGGATTTTCTTGCATACATAGCTAACTATGTATATAACTATACAAAGTTAACTATACACACATTATATTGTTTGAATGCAAATAAAGGGTCATGAGTAAATGACCTTATTACTAAATTAAAAATAATGCACAAGAAGTCCTCCCCTTATACAATTGCTACCTGCAAATAGTATTCATTTTTAAAATAAAAAATACATAAATTTACAACTCATACCCACTGAATCACATTGTGACTTGAAAAACTAGCTTTTTTTCTTATTACTAATCCTATATTAATAAAGAAACGTGCTCAGACATTATTGTAGTTTTACATTCTGAAATAAATTTGCTATTGAAACAACAATTTGTTACTCTTTTCAAATAAATATCCATGTTGTTGCATGAACTGTTATTTATTTTATAAATCACTTTTCATGTTTACATAATGAATTGGTTTGGTGACTGGGCATCAGAGCTCACATACTGAAGTGGGTGAAATGCTTTGAAATGAGATTTGTTTAATTTGTAGAACAGAAAAATGTAAATGTAGAGCTTAAAGATGTCTTCATGTCTGCCAGGTCAACTTAAATTAGTGCAAGCATCCACAACCTGGTTGTGTGTACTGTTTACCATCACTCTATTCTACATCTCTAGCAAAGTGAGGAGCAGTAGCTTCTCCACACATCTTGAAATGAAATCAGCTTTTAGACAATTCAACTATATATTGAAACAAGTTATGAAATGTATAATTATCCACAGATAATTAGAAACTACCCATTGAAGTTATTAGAAAATTTGTATGGCATAACAATCTTGGTCTTTGTAAGGTTTTGTTTTTTATTTTTATTTTGTCGGTCATAGGGCTAAGATCCTGGGCCTGAGTGCTGTCCCTCAGCTCTTCAGTTCAAGGCTAGCACACTACCACTTGAGCCACAGTGCCACTTCTGGTTTTCTGGTGGTTTTTCGGAGGTAAGAGTCTCATGGACTTTCCTGTCCCAGCTGGCTTTGAACCATGATCCTCAGACCCCAGCCTCCTGAGTAGCTAGGATTACAGGTGTGAGCCATCAGTGCCCAGGTAGTCTTTGTAAGTTTTCAAAGCATGATATTTCACTTCTTTAAACTTATGCTTAGAAATTCGGATTAAAAATTCTATAATTATAGAGCTTGTCACTGTATAATTCTTAACATAGTAAAAGCAAGGGGAATATCATCACATTGACATGAATAAAGCACTCTCTCACCAGTGGACAAAAATAAGGAAATGTTGAAATGTGTGTGTGCCTATATGGAAATATATAAGCATATATATTTAGTATATTAATATTTAGTTTGCTCTGTGGCTGGATCATTATGATTCAATTTGCTTGAAGTTACTTTCATAATAAAAGCAAATGAAAACTTATTAAAAATAGATTTCTTCAGATGAACCCACTAATTTATTTATTAGTTAAGTGATAATGGTCAATGTCAGAGTTTTTTAAATATACTTCTGATAGTCATGTGACAAAACTGTGGCATATATAGAAAATTAAGTAGTCATTTGTCCCTAACCTATTATTCCACAGATAGTTATAATAAATATTTTTACTACTAAGAGTGCCTGGAAATCTTTTATGATAAGTGTGCCATAAAGAGTACTAGTGGTTAATGATTGAGTATATTGGTTTGTGTCAGGATTTAAAGTTCAATGAACTAAACATTTGGTGGGAGCTCCTATTGTGGTAATTATGCTTGTAATGAGACATACTCTGAAAGGAATGCACTAGGTAATACTAAATTTCAGATCTATACATAATAGATAGTATGCAAGTTTAACAAGAAATAGAGTACAAACCAGTGAAATAAAAGGGATTGTTGGTGATGACTGAGAATATATCAGTGGCAGCACTTGCATAAGGCTTTTGGTCAAAAATCAAATCACATTCTAAGGATAATTTAGAAAGATAGGTATAAAAGGTATAAGAGTTAAGGGAGATTCCTTAGGTTTACAGAATGCATTAGTTAATGGCTTGTGGTAGATTATAGGTACAAGAGGAGTTGGATGATCTCTACATTGTGATTTTAATGAATACAGGTTGTAGGTTAAGATTTTAGAAAAGTTTGCTAGAAAGAAAAGCAACTAGAGCTAGAGGAAATATCCAGTGCTTCTAAAATGTGCTCTTGGTATGGCATATATGCCTTACCTTCTCAGAGCCACTGCAAGGAAATCAGGTAAAATGAAATAAGGATTGAATTCCAAGGTTAGAAGTACATGATTTTCCTTCAGAGAAAGAATGATGAATAACTGAAGACAATCATAGAATTTACCACTCAGAGATTTGTGAATATATTTACTGGCAACAACTCTGATATTTTTCAATATTGTACTCACCATCTGTTCTTTGTACTCTAAAATATAAAAAAGAAAAATACAAAGGAAACCTGGGAGAGTTTTTGACGTAGTTTAAAAGCAAGTAACTATAAGGAAATATCCAAGAAATTTAAAAGAGAGACCAAACAAATTCCAAAAAAAACTAATTCCATCAAATGTATATTTTCTATTAAATCAAGAAAGAAAATTTGTCTATAGATAAAAGCACATACTGGTTTGAGGAATTAGATAATGAAATTCTTATTTAAGAATGCCTTTTTTAGTTTTTTAAATTAAGTAGTTGTAAAAGGAAGTTTCAGCTTAATAAATTGGATTATGAGTGCAATACAATTTGATCAATGTCACTCCTTCCATCAGTCTCCCTCATTTTTTTTTTTTTTTTCAGGTAAAGGGTAGGTTTATTCAGTAGATCTGCTGGGACCAGGCAAGGTTGGCACTCCACGTGGTTGGGAAAGGCCTGGGAAAGAGCTAGAGCTGGGAAAGAGAAGAAAGAGAGAGTAAAGAGAGAGAAAAGAGCTAGAAAAGAGCAGAGAGAAAGCAGAGAGAGGGCAGAGAGAGGGCAGAGAGAGGGCAGAGAGAGGGCGTCTGAGCCTGGGCTAGGCCTTATCTAGGGTATGGGCAGAGAAAGGTGTGGCCACATCAAATTCAGATGTGACCTCCTCAGTTGATGCAGATGTGACCTCTTCCAGGTGTGCCAGTTGCCTAGGTAATGCAGGTACAGCGTGGAGACTTTGCTGCGAGGAGGGTGGAGTCTGCTCACCATCCAAGAGCCGACCTTAAATTCTAGCCTTTTAATAATCATGAAATAGGGCGAGGATTCTCTCTGGCTACTTCCTGCTGACAAGAGGTGTGGACAATAGGCATAAAAGGTCAGTCTCCCTCATCTTACCCAGTTCTACTCATGTCCTCAAGTTATGAGGTTTCATTGGCACACATGTACATTGGCTATAATGACTTTAAAGATCTTATTGAATCCAGTTGTAAAGTTGTGGCAGCCTGAATTTTTCTTTGTTATAAGACAATTACTGGTTCAATCTCATTAATTTTTATGACTATATTTAAGGGGTTAATATACTTGATCAAATCTAGCAGCTAATGTTTCATGAGTCAAGTATTCATTTCTTCCAGATTTTCAAACTTATCTGAATATGTTTTTTCTGTGCTAAATGATTTCTTAAAATTTTATTTATTTATTTTATTTTGATCGGTCCTGGGGTTTGAACTCTGAGCTTGGGTGCTGTCCCTGAGCTCTTCAGCTCAAGGAAGGCGCTCTACCACTTGAGCCACAGCATCACTTCCGGTTTTCTAGTGGTTTATTGGAGATAGGAGTCTCCCGGACTTTCCTGACTGGGCTGGCTTTGAACCGCGACCCTCATATCTCAGCCTCCTGAGTAGCTAGGATTACAGGTGTGAGCACCCGGCCCAGCTTAAATTTTTATTTTTTTTTGTAAAGGGGTAACAGTTACATGAGTAAGGTAAGGAGTACATTTCTTGTTGGGCATCGTTCCTGCCTACTTTGGCATTCTCCCACTATCCCTGCCCTCCCATACCCCCTACTCCTCCCCACCCTGAATATGTTTTTAAAGTAATCCTTCATTTTTTGCATTTCTTTAATATTTAGTGTGATGTTTTGTTTTCTTTATTTTTCTTAATTTTATTGTCAAGGTGATGTAAAAAAGAGTTATGATTATAGTTAAATAACTAATGTAGGGGAACCTGTGCAATAGTAATACTCACAAGACAATAAGTTGGAAATGATCTGTAACACTTGGAGGAGGGATTGGAAGAAGGAGGGAAAGAAGGAGAAAAGTGAGGGAATGGGTAATAAGTTAGACAAGAAATGTGATGTTTTCTAATTTTGTTGATTTGGGTCTTTTTTGTAAAACAATTAGCTAGAAGTTTGTCAATTTTACTTTTTTTTAAAAAATCAGCATTTTGGTTCACTGAACTTTTTAATTTTTAGTCTCTATTTTTAGAAGTTTCTGATCTAATTTTTAGTACCTGTCTTGAAGTTCAGAGTTTTCTTTGTTCCTATTTTTGTAAAAGTTATACTCACAAATCAAGCTTACTTATTTGGATAATTTCTCTTTGCAAAACACAACACTATCTTGTGCTACTACTAGGTTCTAAAGAATAAAGCTTTTTTATTATCAGAGTAGAAAAATAGAAAATTCAGAAGCAAGAAGAATGGACAAATTAAAAACTATAAGAGAAATATAATATTTATTAATCTCATACAGAAAATATTTGTTCTCTTATTAGGCAAAGCAAAATCAGTTACTGTAGAAATTTCAAATATGAAAGCAAACAACTGGACTTTTCATACAGTACAGCTGTACCACTATAATGACAATACAGTTTAATATAACACCAATCCTGTCAGTATATTTACATTTTAATAATTTTATCATTGATAATAATTTTTTGGAAATATTTTTCTCAAATTGATAGGGAATATTTTTACAAAACTAGAAGTGAAAACAAACTACCAGTGAATAAATGCACTGGTAATTTTAATCTACAAAAATATGCCTTTTCCATGTAAATCAGCCTAAGCCATTCAAAACCATTAATAATATTCACCATAGTGTCTGCTGATCAACTCTTGTAGCAATCCAAACACAATGCTCTAAGGAAACTGTATATTAAAGACCATATAAATTTGCATTTATATCAAATATATATTAAAATTGGTGTAATAGTCTATGTCTTCATCCATATCATTTCTAGACATTTTCTGAAGAATTCACATTCAAACCAATTATAACAATTAACAATGTTAATCATACAAAATATAATTAAGAGACAAGATATTTATATTTTGGTAGGTAGATGCTCTCTCTGACTCAATCTTCACTTTGGAAAGAGACAATCAACATGATTTATAACATCATTTAAAGTCCTTGAATTTTAGAATACATCATTTTTATATTCATAAAGTCATCTGAAATGTCTGATGAAGCCATGTAACTGATAGAACCAAGTAATAACTGATTATGCTCAGATATTTGTTGGTACTATGAATACAGGTTTTGAACTCAGGGCCTAATATTTCATTGACTGTTTTTGCTCACTGCTAGTTCTTTACCATTTGAGCCACAACTCCATTCCCTTATTTCAAAGTTTAACTGAAGATGAAGACTGTTTTTTGCCTGGGTTGACTTTAAACTTTCACCTACAATCGTCTGGACACTTGAATCATTTTTTAGAGTTCAAGGTCATTTATTAGTAGTTTTTAAACAGTAAAGGAATATTAAAGTACATCTATAATATGGCTAAATCATTTGTAATGGCAACAATCAAAATCTTCTGACTCAGAAACAAATATGTTACATTAATATTAATGCTGATGTAAGGGAATTTTTTTTGTATGAAATGGAGACTCAAATGCAATATTTGATCCTTTCACTTATTGGGAGGTGCCCTATTACCAGAGCCACACCTCCAACCACAGTGAAAATATCTTTATTTGCTAGACTACATTTATAGAGTTTTAATAATTTAATTTGTTTGAAAACTATATTTCCTTATGTCTTAGGCTTATACTAAGATAAAACATATTTAAAACATAAATGAGTCAACAATGGAAAGTCTTTGGAATAACTAATGAAGATGTGTAGAGGGTGGACTTTTACAAGTTCATTACTCAAGCTCAGCTGTCCATAAGCAGGGGTTTCTGCTAACAGTCCCTGTCAGCATGGTGATAGATCGCACTGGATTTTATTTGTGAGGAGGAGACTGACAAGGTTTTCTGTTCCGAGTGAAGGTCACTTCTTGCCTAGATTGATCAAATCAGTGCACATTACCAAAAACCACACCCACACCCTCATTTCATCTCCACCCTGTTTGCTGTTTTGTGCTTCAAAATTTTCTAGCAATTCTACTAAAGGAAGTCCATAAAAATGCTTATAAAAACTTACATGTTTATAACAGCATCAAATCTTCCAATGGTTGCTACAATGTCTCTCTGATTTGGTTTGTGTAACTATACTAGGAATTTGGCAGGAAAAAACACAAGGGGATTTGTTTGTTTTATGTCTTAAATTAACACACACACACACACACACACACACACACACAAATTTCTAAGGTAATAATATAAGAAGGAAGCTTTTGATCTGAAGCTTGAATCCAGTTACGTAAGTACAAAAAATAAAAAAAAAATTAAAAAGTTTTTTGTTTACCTTTAAATATTGTTCAGTTACAATACTATTTAATTCTCTCTGTGTTCCTCTATTACTAGATACATGGTTCTAAAATAAATACTGTAATTCTCATATCAAAAATGCTTGAATATTGGCTCAGTCCATCAGTCCAGCTATCTAAGAAGTCTTTTCACAATCTGTAAATGGGGAGGTATTTTTCTCTTAAAATATAAGAGCACTTTTACAAATATAGGAGCACTTAAAATATAAGAGCACTTTTACTAGAAAAAATGTGTAGAATTATTTTCCCTTTATGAATGAAACAAATCAGCCACATAATGTTAGAACTTTCATTGAGCAGTTAAAGTAAGATGAGAACCCATTTGATAATACCCGTATATGGGGAAAAACAGCTTTACAAATTATTGCCATTCTGGATTTGGCCGAGGATTTCAGAAGTAGAACAGTACTTCGGAAGTATCCAATTCAGGAAACAAGCAAAAGATCATGGGAGTACAATCCAAAACACCTTCCTAGCAGGAAACAGTTAAGGCATGTATTGACTCACAGTGTTGCCCTAGCAGTAGCTTAACTCAAAGATCACCCCCAGAGCTTCCTTTTCCCTCTGAAGTAGAGGCAGCAGGTGCAAAGATCAAATTCTCTCCTGATGTGGAAACATGGCATTCAGCAGAGCAGTCAGGGACTCCAATCAAACAATGATTGTCAAGAGCACCAGCTCAACAGAAAAAGTGCCAGCCTCCTACACTGCTCTGACTACCACCTCTTCACCTCCAGTTTATGCTCTTCAATTTGATCTTTGTGCAGGATTCTAACAGTAGAGGATAAACTGCAAGGATTCAAGACAACAAGGACAGTGAGATAGTCATGTTTACTGTCCAGTTAGAAATCTATCTGCTCTTGGAGGTGTGATTTGTGGGGAGGTGCCCTTCAAGGAAAAAAGGGAAACTTGAAGGGGTTAATCTCCTGCTTCATTATGTGGCAGCTGGTTTAAATCTGAGGCACTGTGTGCATGCCAGTCTTGGGCCTAGGTAATTTATAATAGCCTAAAGTTCCAATATAAAAAGCACATAGCTGCAGGGAGACATGTCAGATTCTGTTACACAGCTTGTCATTTCCTTGGAAACATAATAATTAAGATGTCTGGTATAACTACTTCTGCCAGAAATATTTTTAGATTTCAGCCCATTTCAAGAAACTCTAAATTCATGGAGAAAATTATTAAATACTGCATGACAATCTAAGGGAAGTACACTTAGAGGTTTGTTCTGTCAAAAGGAACAGATAATTCATCTAAATCTCTTGACACTAAGTAGAGAAAAACCTAGGCTTGCATTAAATATAAAAGGCTTGGCATCAGCTCTATCAGAGCAAAAGCAGGTGTGATGAGATAGAAATATTCACTCTTAATCAAAAGCATATTTTTCAGTCTCCATGACTGACACAATTTTAAAGATAAAATGGCATCACATCCCATCATCAAATTAATGAAATTGCTTTTCTTGATTATCTATATTATTCATAAGTAAACTACCTATGATAGTAGGAGGCAGTGCTGCGGGAACTGTTCAGAATCTATTGGCTTGCAGCAATGAAAGGAGGTAAAATGTCACACTGGTGGGTGAGTATACTCCCTTAAAACACAATAGATACATGCCCCCTGCATTAAAAATTATGTTCATATTATATTTGAGTTAAAGAGGAATCTAATTACAAGCTTAAAAGTAGCATTTGAGAATAATTGGAGAGGATGATAAATACACTTAAGCAGCAAATGACATTTCTTGTAACCCTTTCCTGTCTTTCTTAAAGAGATACCTTTGCTAAGGTAAAGTTATAAGATCAATTATAATGAGACATTAATAGGTGTATGAAAATGAACATAATGATAAGTTTTGCATGAGCATTATGAGAAAGTGTAATTAAAGAGTCATTTATATTCCACACGCAATTATTTAAATCTAGTAAATTCCAGGTAAAAAAATCAATGAGCCCACACTTGTAGAAGATACTCAACACTGGCAGCTGGAGAATACATTCTATTCCAATTTGTGCATAAAGAAATTGAATCACTACATCATATCACACCTCATGTATGAATTGTGTAACATGTCTTTGAAATTTATGTCACAGTGTTTTCCTCCTCAGTTGTCTTTCTTTAAAAATTCTCTCTCTCTATAGATAGATAGATGAAGCTATATTTTCAGGGACTGTTAATACAGTAAATTAAATTTTTTCTACTTCAAAAGTCAATATTACCGTTCCCCTCCACAAATTATACCAACATCAAATACAGTGAAAGCAGGGGTTATACTGTGGGGGAGGAACATACAAAGCAAATAGAAATCATTTTATAAATATGTTAGAAATAATTGCATGAAAAAAAAAACACTTGAATACTTATCTTGGGGTTCATTCCCTTAACATCAACTTATCTGACCTTTTCTGCTTCACTCAGACTTATACTAGTTATTGCAAATAAGGGAAACCATGGGACCTATGTTTCTTTGGGCTTGGCTTACTTCACTTAAGATAATTTTTTCCCAAGTCTTTCTATTTCCTAACAAATGGGCAATGTCATTCTTTCTGATGGAGGCATAGAATTCCATTGTGTATCTATACCACATTTTCTTGATTTATTATCTACTGAGGGGCATCTGGGTTGGTTCCATATCTTAGCTATGGTAAATAATGCTGCAATAAACATAGTTGTGCTGGTAGCTTTTGTATAGACTTGTTTTTGATCATTTGGGTAAATGCCCAAAAGTGTGATTGCTGGGTCATAGGGGACCTCTATGTGGAGTCTCTTGAGGAACCTCCATACTGCTTTCCATAGTGGTTGAACAAGTTTACACTCCCACCAACAATGCAGTAAGGTTCCCTTCTCTCCACATCCCCTCCAGCGTTTGTTGTTGTTAGAGTTCTTGATTATAGCCATTCTAACAGGGGTGAGGTGGTATCTCAATGTTGTTTTGATTTGCATTTCTTTTATGGCTAGGGAGCTTGGTTATTAGCCTCCTTCTTTCCTCATTTAACTAGGGATACAGGTGGACCCATTGCAACAATGAGATATACAAGTCGTTATGTGGAAAAATGAACTTCACAACTTTGGTGGGGGGAGGAGGATTGGGTGAAGGGAGGTGGAGGAGTATGGGAAGGGAGGGGAAGAGGAAACAAAGAGGAGACAACAATGCTTGATAAGAAATGTACTCATTATCTTGCCTATGTAATTGTAATTCCTCTGTACGGTATTCTTATAATAAAAAATAAAAATAAGTCAATATCAGAAAATTCTAATGCTCCAAATGATCTCCTGTAACTCATGGCAGAAGAAAATCCTCAGAAAAGGACAAGTATTTACTTTGAGCTATCATTTGCATAAAAATAATATTTACTTCAATGAATTTCTATTCTAAATATGATGTAAATAGGCTAGTATAGACTTCCCTGACTTCTGCTAAAGAAATAAATGCATGTGAGGCCATAAATATTGCTATGACTTATTCTCTGCTCCAGTTGTAAGCAGGTTCTTCTGCCTATGTTGGAATAGAGGATTCTTTCTTCCCCCTCCCTATATATTGTTTATTGTAAAAATACTGTACAGAGGGGTTGCACTTACACGAGTATGGTAATGAGTACATTTCCTACAGAGCATTGTTACCTGCTCCTTTGTTTTCCCCCTACCATCCTTTCCTTTCCCACCTCCTCAAATCTTTCCCTTCCCTCCTCCCTGAGGTTGTAAAGTTCTTTTTCAACATAGTGTCTTGTACAACTCATTGTTACAATAGATCAACCTGTATCTTTATTTTAGCATTTTTTTTATTTCCTTTCACCTCCCCAAATTAGAAAAAATGTATATACAAGTTGCAGGGCACCGGAATCAAATACAGGGAAAACAGGGGTTCTACCATGGGGGAAGAACATACAAAAAAAACAAACAAACAAAATCACATTGTACATTATAAATATATTAAAAACAACAGCAACAATGATAAGCCACTTGTGTCTCTATCTCGGGGTTTATTTCACCTAGCATCATCTTATATGGTCAAATGTACATAGCTTTTGAATTTTCTATTGTCCTAAACATATACAAATTATTGCAAATAAGGGAAACCATGGGACCTATGTTCCTTTGGGCCTGACTTACTTTACTTAATGTAATTTTCCCCAAGGCTTTCCATTTCTTAACAAATGGGGCAATGTCATTCTTTCTAGTGGAAACAGAATTCCATTATATATACACATACCACATTTGTTTTGATCCATTCATCTACTGAGGGGTATCTGGGTTGGTTCCATATTTTAGCTATGGTGAATAGTGCTGTGATAAACATAGTTGTGCTGGTAACTTTAGTATGGTCTTGTTTGTGATCATTTGGGTAAATGCCCAAAAGTGGGATTGCTGGATCATGGGGGAGCTCTATGTGGAGTCTTTTGAGGAACCTCCATACTGATTTCTAAAGTGGTTGAATAAGTTTATATTCCCACCAACAATGCAGTGGGCTCCCTTTTGGCCACATCTCTTCTAGCATCTGTTGTTATTAGAGTTCTTGATAATAGCCATTCTAACTTGGGTGAGGTGGAATCTCAATGTTGTTTCGATTTGCATTTCTTTTATGGCTAGAGAGGTTGAGTATTTCTTCATATGTCTATTGGCCATTCTTATTTCCCCTTCAGAGAAGTTTCTCTGTAAGTCTTTAGCCCACTTATTAATCAGACGGTTGTTTCTTTGAGGATTTGTTTTAAGGGGATTTAATTTTTTGAGTTCCAAGTATATTTTAGATATGAGACACTTGTCTGTTGTATGGCTGGTGAAGATCTTCTCCAAATCTGTGTGCTTTCAATTGATTTTGCAACTATGTTCTTTGTTATGCAGAAGCTCTGTAATTTCATACAATCCCATTTGTCTAATCTTTCTTTTATTTGTTGTGTTTCCGAGTTTTTATTAAGGAAATTTCAGCCTGTTAAGGTGCCCTAGAGTTTCTCCTATTCCTTCCTGTAAAGTTTTCAGTGGTTCTTCTTTGACTTTCGGAGTCTTTGATCCATTTGGAGTTGATTTTGGTTCAAGATGATATATACAGATTTAGCTTTAGTTTTTTATAGGTGTTTAACCAATTTTGCCAGCACCATTTACTGAAGACGCTTTCTTCCATTCTACTTTTTTAGCTCCTTTATCGAAGATTAGGTGGCTCTATGTCTCTGGGTTCATTTCTGAGTTTTCAATTCTATTCCATGGGTCCTCAGGTCTCTTTTTGTGCCAGTACCAACCTGTTTTTATTATTATGGCTTTGTAGTAGAGTTTGAAACTTGGAATTTATATTCCTCCAGAGCTGTTCTTTCTGTTGAGGATTGGTTTTGCTATTCGGGTCTCTTATTGTTCCATATGAATTTTTGGATTGCTTGTTCTATTTCATTGAAGAATGAGGTTGGGATATTGATAGGTATCACATTGAATTTGTAGATAGCCTTTTGCAGTTTCACCATTTTCATGATATTAATTCTCCCAATCCAGGAGCATGGGAGGTTTTCCACTTCCTTGGTTCTGCTTTAATTTCCTGTTTCAGGTTTTTTAAAGTTTTCATCATAGAGATCCTTCAGTTCTTTAATTAACTCCTAGGTATTTTATTTTTTCTGGGGTTATTATAAAAGAGGTTGCTTTCCTAATTTCAGCTGCTATTCTCATTATTAGCATATAGGAAAGCCATTGATTTCTGAGGGTTAGTTTTATACCCTGCTACTTTGTCAAAGTTTCTGATCAGCTCAAGTAACAAGAGCAAGGATAAGAATCACATGATTATCTCAATAGATGCAGAAAAAGCATTTGACAAAATCCAACTCCTCTTTATGATGAAAGCTCTGGAAAAACTAGGAATCCACGGAACATTCCTCAATATAATAGAGGCTGTGTATGACAAACCCACAGCCAGCATTATATTTATTGGAGAAAAGCTAAAGACATTCTCTCTAAATTCAGGAATGAGACAAGGACGTCCTCTTTCTCCACTCCTTTTCAATTTAGTATTAGAATTCCTAGTTAGATCAATAAAACAAGAAGCAAACATAAAAGGGATCCAAATACGGAAAGATGAAGTAAAACTCTGCCTCTTTGCAGATGACATGATCTTGTACTTAAACAACCAGAGGATATATTCATGACTTCTGTGGTTCTTTTTGGAGATTTTCCTCTATTTCCCAAATACTTGCCTTTCCAGTTTCATATTGCTAAAAGTTGCATGAACTTTCTGTGTTGGAAAGGTCTGCTTAGATTCTTAAGGCCTTGTACAAGAAACACCCCATTATACGGACACAGAGCAATGCCTGCTCAATATATAAAAGATAGCAGGCATGAATGGGTCAAAAGCTTAACATTTTGAAGAATTATATTCAGTGATGTATTTTATACTTTGATTAAAAATTATTTAATACCACATTTACTATGAGATGCGCTAAATGAAGATGAACAATTACAAAATTAACTCTAGTTAAGATAGCTGCTTTTCATGTATAGGAATGTATTTCTAGGAAATATTTGTGTTTCTTCTAAGTATTTATATTTCTTCAGGTCCAAAGAAACATTTTTCTGTGTAGAGAAAGAGTAGATAGTTCTAGGATTGATGGGCAATGACGATTTCCAACCAAGTATAAATTAATATTATTTTCAAGTCTGCTCTGAGACCTAACAGTCAATGTTTACAATTTCTTCTAAACTTGTCCACTTAGAAAACTTCTCAAATGTTATTTGTTTATCTTTCATTCAAAACTGATTTCTGCAGGGGTTGATACTGAGGAACATATCCATGAAGTAGTTAATACAACTGGTGGGTTAATCATTTGCAATAATTAGTATATGTCTAGGATAATCGTAGCTGATGAGCACAATAGCTCAATAGCTATGTACATATGACCATATAAGATGATGCTAAGCAAAATGTACCCCAAGATATGGACACAATAGGTTTTCCTTTGTTGTTATTATTTTAATGTACTATGCATTTTTTGTTTCTTTTGTGTGTTCTTCCCCTTTGGTATATTCCCTTTTGTCACTGTACTTTATTTTGGTACCTTACATCTTGTATATACATTTATCTAATTTGGAGAGAGGAAAACAGAATGCTGAAACAAGGTCACAGGATGACCCATTGCAACTATGATACTCACAAGACAATATGTTGGAAATGATCTATAAAACCTCGGAGGATGTGAGGAGGGAAAGTAGGAGAAAAATGAGGGAAGTGGTAACAAGTTTGAGAATAAATGTACTTTTTATCTTACTTATATCATTGTAACCCCTCTGTTCATCAACTTGATAATAAAAAATAAAGTATTGAAATGTATTTGTTTGTATGAATATGCATTGAGGTTAGTATTTAAAATTTTAAAACTCAGCTGCAATATATGCTGTGGATTAACAATTATTTAAACTTTATTTTTATAAGGATATTGTATCTAGGTTTTGAAGAATCATGTATATTCATTTATAGTTCTACAGTGCCAAAAATATGTCCATGTTTTTGTGTATTCATCGTACTCTTTCCAGACTCATGTCACAAGCACATATACACAAACACACAATAGATTCACATACAGATAGAGGCACACAAAAATACACACACATATACAAATTCATTTTCCAGTGGTAGGGATTGAAACTAAGGATTTTACTTAAAGACTAAAAAACCCACTATTATTGTGATACAATCCCAGATACACATATTTTTATTTATTTATTTAGTACATTTTTTTATTGTACAAATGCTGTACATGCGGGTTAAATTTACATGAGCAAGGTAATGAGTAAATTTCCTATGGAACATTGTTGCCTCCTCCTTTGTTTTCCCCCTACCATCCCTTTCCTCCCACCTCTATAACTACAACCCCTCCTGCCGAAGTTGTGAAGTTCGTTTACACAACAGTGTTTCGTACATCTCATTGTTACAATGGGTCAACCTTTATCCTTATTTAAGGATTTTTTTCCCCTTCCCTTCCCTGAATAAGAGAATTGTGTATACAAGATGCAGGGCACCGACATCAAATACAGTGAAAATAGGGGTTATACCGTGGGGGAGGACCATACAAAGCAACCCAAAATCACATGGTACATTACAAATATGTTAGAAACAATAGCAAGAAAGAAAAAAATCATTTATGTCCCTATCTTGGGCTTCATTTCGCTTAACATCATCTTATATGGTCAAATGTACATGGCTTTTGGCCTTTTCACCTTGTCCTACACATGTACTAGTTATTGCAAATAAGGGAAACCATAAGACTTATGTTTCTTTGGGCCTGGCTTACTCCACATTATATAATTTTTCCCAAGTCTTTCCATTTCTAACAAATAAGGCAATGTCATTATTTCTGATGGTTGCATAGAATTCATTGTATAAATGTATCATATTTTCTTGATCCATTCATGTATTGAGAGGCATCTGGGTTGGTTCCAATCTTAGCAATGGCAAGTAATGGTGTGTTAAACATAGTTGTGCTGGTAACTTTAGTATGGCCTTGTTTGTGATCATTTGGGTAATTGCCCAAAAGTGTGATTGCTGGGTCATAGGAGAGCTCGATGTGGAGTCTTTTGAGGAGCCTCCATACTGCTTTCTAAAGTGGTTGAACAAGTTGACACTCCCACCAACAATGCAGTATTGTTCCCTTCTGGACACATCCCCTCCAGCATCTGTTGTTATTAGAGTTCTTGATTATAGTCATTCTAACTGGGGTGAGATAGTATCTCAATGTTGTTTTGATTTGGATTTCTTTTATGGCTAGAGAGGTTGAGCATTTCTTCATATGTCTGTTTGCCATTCTTATTTCCTCTTTAGAGAATTTTCTCTTTAAATCTTTAGCCCACTTTTTTATTGGTCACTTGTTTCTTTGAGGATTTGTTGTTGGGAGATTTCATTACACATATTTTTAAATAGAACCATTAGAAAAACCAAGATATTTGATGGTTTTATCATAATAATTGCCTGGTTTTAGTGAACTACCTCCATGATGGTTTAGCTTTCTTTACAGTATTCTTCAAACCTGTTAAGGTAGGCCTAGTCCCATCTTCACTTGCCAGTGGTATTATATAATAACATTCTTATAATTATATAGCATGATAATAATCTCTAGAATATTTGCATGTTTATGTGTGATGACTACTACTAAGCAGTAATTTCAAATATTCTTATAATATGTATTAAAATATATAATCAATATAAATTCAATTATTTTATATTATCTTGCATTAGTTGTCACAGACAGGTTTAGTATTATATTTTTGTACATTGATATAATGTATTCCAATAAAATTCATACATTGTACAGGAGGTGAATGTAACAAAGATCACTTTTTGTAATTCAGAAGTACTTATCCTCCATTCTAAGAGTTATTATGTAAACTCAAATTCATAAATCTTCTTTCTGTTTATGTTCATATTTCTATCCTAACTTATTTACTTTGGATTTTTACCTGGAAAGCATTTGTTAGTTTATATCTCTGCCCCTTTTTATTCTCTGAACAGTAAAGATGAAAAATATGGCTTCTCCTTCCATTCCTAGCAAGAAGTACAAGTTAATGTTCACACAGAACATTGTTGGCATTTTATAAATTAACTTCATTAAGCTTCAAGAAGCCAAGTTCTTGGCAAGAAAATAAAATAGCTTCTTCACAACAAGGTAGGAATATATATGTATATTTTTTTCTAAATGAAACATTGATAACAAAGACATTGACTGGGAACTGTGGAATTTTTAAAACTACATTAAGTTGATCCTGTAGTTAATGGTAAACAACATTACACAACAATTCAATTGGTAAAATCTGCTGCTGCTGTTAGTGTCACATTGGCAATTACTCAGAGTTAATGAGTAGCTGAACAATCTATATCTTCTAGTTGGGCTCATCTGGGCATCTACTAGAATATTACAAGGGAAAACTAATTTTCACCATGGAATGTAGTAATGATATCTGCTAAGATAAATGTATACTTTCGTAAATTCAAGACATAGATAGCAATGAATATTGCAGAAGCTGTCCCTTAGTTCTGAATTCAATTGTTGTTTGTTATTTTTTGAAATGTTGGTGAAATGTCTTGGCATTTTTGAAAGTGTATTATGTTTCCTACCTGAAATAGTTAAAAAAGGAATCTGCAGTTTTTAAGTAAAAATTTTCAGTGATGCACTTCAACGGGTCTTAAAAATTTGATTTTCCACCTAGGAACATCCAGTGGAGAAAATATTTTTCTATAAAGCATGAATACTAGCATTTGATTTATTCAGTTATAATTTCCTGCTTCTTATTATGAAAGCAGATGGACAAAGTTCATAATGGAATTTGTGGGCATGACAATCCATCAAATTCATCTCTCTTCTTGAATGGCCAGCACTGGACCTGATGGTAAGACCTTCTGTTGTGGTGTGGCTAGCTCATGCACTGCTTTGTCTGTTCCACCTTCAAAAATGAGTGAACTTGATGAGGAACTTCCCTTCAAATGTACATCAAACATTATTAAAAGCTCATCCATGAAACTCTATACAAAATTGCCTTTGTATCCCATAACTTCCCTATTGGCCTGTTCAATAAAAAGAGAAGGTTCTCTTTTCAAGAGATTGTAAAACTGTCAGAGGCTTCTACTTTCCGTCAATTTTAATCTAAATAAAGGTCATTGAGGTTGCTGTGAAGGACAAAAAAAAACAAAATCAACAGCACATTCTCTATTCATAAATACACTCATAAAGTCCTAATACTTCAATTGAAACACATCATATCTATTTCAGCTGTGTCAACGATGATACGTGGGGGGGTGGAGGGGGGGGAGGATGGGAAGGGATGGAAAGGGGAAACAAAGGAGGAGGCTACAATGCTTGATAAGAAATGTACTCATTATCTTGCCCATGTAATTGTAACCCCTCTGAACAGTATTTTCACAATAATAAATAAATAAAAATTTACAAAAAGAAATCTAAATTAGCTTAGACCTGTCTTTGCCACCTCACCACTTATTTGGTCTAAAAACTTTATAGCTTTTTCAAGAACTACTAAACGTAAACAATAAAATAAGTACAATCATGTGCTTCATAATCCTGTTTCAATCTAGGATATTTTACATTAAATCAATGGCCTAGTTAAATGGTATCTGCTTAATTTGTATAAGCTTAAAATCTAGGATGCTCATTCCATAATGAAGTTATTTCTGAGAAGTTACAGTTGTTCTTAAATGGCATATGATTACTTGTTTTTGGAGAAAAACAAAGGGAATTATTATGTTTAGTGTAAAATTTATAAAAATTTCAGTAGAAGTGTGAATCTTTTCTCCTGATTATAATCCTTAAATTCTGTTTTGACAGTGGATTGCAATTACTGTAAAATCAAGTGTTTTAAGAATCAATAAGGATTTAAAATATTTGGAAATGAAATTAATCAGCACAATATTTGTTGCCTGGAAAACCAATTATAATGTGTCCTATCCCGATTAGATTACCAAGAAAATGTCGAATTAGATTGATGGATCTGCAGTCTAAATTAAATTTATCATCAGTAAAATGACAACAATAATACAATTTTACCTAAAACACCTTACTCAATTTAATTAAAGTTGGTAGTGTTTCAAGAATTATAACAAGTAAATATAAATTTTAATAGTTTTATCAATTTATATTAGTCACTGACTCATACAATTTTAACAGTGCTTTAATGAATTTGATATTTGATTTGAAATCTAAGAGTTGAGTGACTACACAAAATCTCGAATAAAATTTTCTAGTAAAGTTGAAACTAAAATGTATCTTAGAACTGTAAGAACTGTTCCTAGTCTAAGAACCTTCATGTGCCACAGATTTGAAATCAATATTGGTTCAATAAAACTCTGAATGAATTAGAAAATATAATGCAAGGACCAGTACAGTTCACTAGGGTCTTGGAGAATGATAGGAACATTTTTCTTGTTCCTAGTGTAGCAAGAAGCCACTGCATGAATTTAACTAATAGAATGTCATAGTTTAGTATTGTGTGGTTTGGCATAGAAAAGTCTACACATATAAAAGTAAAAGAATGTATGTGGCAAGATGTCTGGTAACCCAGACATAATGGGGTTGCCATGGAGATTAGGAAACACATAATGACTGGAGATAAATTATGAGTGTCTATTTATAATTTGATGTGGAACTCATAGACTTGGTCCTGAAATTGTTTTTTGATAAATAATTTTATACAGTTTCTTACCATATATAAACCTTACGACTATGTGTTTGTGTGTGTGTGTGTGTGTTTACAATCCAAGTAATTTTATTTATAAGATTTACCTAGGTATTTCCAGAAATTTCCATCCGCAATATAAAACTTCTTGAGATAAATACTAAATTCTTGAAGACAAAGATTCCTGAAAATACATATTAGTATATAAGCTGAGCAATGAAATAGAATATGAGTTGCTTTTTGAGATTACATTATTTTCTTTCTAAATTCATTCACATTGCAATTAATAAAAATATGAAGACAGGCAGTTAGAAGATCTATGTTCTCCCTGTAAATTCCAAATTAAGAATAAATAGACTGTGCTATATATAGCTTCTGGTTATATTGACAAAATTTTTAGAAAATAAAAACACTTGATAATTCCAGTCAATAAACACATCTTAATAGAACTGAATAACAATCAAGTGTTCATGTGTGCATACACACAAACACATGCATAGAGATAAAGGTATATATTAGAACTTTGACTAACACTCTTTATTGCTTTTTTTCATCCTAATGTCACTCAGTGAAGACATTTTACTTCTTTTTTTTTTTTTTTGGTCCGGTCTTGGGTCCTGAACTCTGGGCCTGGGCGCTGTCCTTCAGCTCTTCAGCTCAAGGCTAGTGCTCTACCACTTGAGCAACAATGCCACTTCTGGCTTTTTTCTTTTTGCTTATGTTGTGCTGAGGAATCTAACCCAGGGCCCTAAGCATGCAAGTCAAGCACTCTACCACTGAGCCACCTTCCCAGCCCCTGACATTTTACTCCTTAAAATGAATTCACATATGTTTCTTATATTTATTGATATCTAAGATAGTGAAATATTAATGTGGATGAGCTATATTTTATTTTTTTTATGTTATATATTATTTACAATTTTTCATCACCTAAAACTATGATGTTCTTAGAATTATTTTCAATTATCTTTAAATAGTTATATAAAGTAGTTGCCATTTAAAAATCTGTTTGTGCACACAATGTATATTGATCAATGTTATCCCTTTCAACATTTTTCCCATTCCTCTCCAAACCTCCCCTTCCTTTATCGCTCGTAGTTTTATAAGATACACTTTAAATTCTTGACTGAATTTTTATAAATAAATTGTAAATCTTGGCCACTGTTAACATAGATTAGTAATTAATTGTTTTGTTGATGAAGTAAAATTTGGAAATTTATTCTATCACATAAAATATAATTGTTAGATAGATAAATGGATTGAAAGGTAGAAAGATAATTACATTATCTACTCTGTATAATATGACACCTAGAATCAACAAATTACAATCTGTCAGAATTAAGTGTGAGTTGATATTTAAAACTAATTCACATTTTCCTTAAACATTACAGTTTATAATAACAGAATATGGACTCATGATACTATGATTTATGATAATTTCTGTTCATTACTTTACCTCTCATGATTTCCAAACTTTAGAACAGGACATCTTTAAAATTATTCTTCATCTGTCTACTTGGTGATCTAACTATGTGAAGATGGTTCTATGTTTATATTTCTCTTTCAATCATACAACAATTTTGTGTTTTTGCTTTCCTTGAGAATGTATTTTATTAAAAAAAAAATAAGACTTTAGAAGGTAAAAGAACCTCTTCCCTATTATCATTTCCATATCCATTGCCCTCGAGCTATGCTCTCTAATTAGTCAAATGGTTGCCACCTAATTAACTGAACTCTAATTTTGCTCTGCATGCTCACTATGATTTTAAGTGAGACATGCCCTGGGGAGATGAAAGCCTGTCATAATAGTTCTGGATGTGAAGTGTAAAGTGCACATAATCCCTGAACACATTATTTCTTCTAGGATATCCATTGCCTCTTCACATGTGCATTTATTTGTCATTCTTAACCTTTCTCAACAACAGTAGATGATAGTCATCCTAATCAGGTGATAGTCACAGTGTGCACTTTCTATGTTGAAAGCATAACACAATTTGTAATTATAAAACACTATCCTAAATGAATATATTTTAAAGAAATAAAGTAAAAAGGAGAGGTATTGGAGTTTCAACTCTTATCAGTTATTTTTTATTCTAACATTCCTAGAAATCATTATGGGTGGTCATCGGGTTTGAACTCTGGGTCTGGGTTCTGTCCCACAGTTCTTCAGCTCAAGGCTAGCACTCTACCACTTGAGCCACAGCTCCATTTCCAGCTTTTTCTGTTAATGTGGTGCTGAGGAATCGAACCCAGGGCCTTATGCATGCAAGGAAAGTACTCTACCATTGAGCCACATTTTGACATGAAAGAATAATACTATTTTAGCTTCACTGAAATTGGCTACTTGTTCAGAAATGCATGCATGAGATGACCAACTCAATTTTGGTTATGATGTTCATTTTCTGCACATTTCTTTGTTTGAACAAAAAATCTGTAAACCACATAACCTCTGAATGTGAGAAATGGTAATAAAATGACTTAGCTAAAGTGACTAGATAATCACAGCATTTTTTGTCCTTTATTGATAGTTTTAATTTCTCTGAGTAGATTTCTTGACTACTCTCAGGATATAATTAAAATCATCCAAACATATATATGTCTGTGTATATATATATGTGTGTGTGTGTGTGTTTATATATATATATATATATAGGATTGTATCTATGTATATATGAATACATGATCTACATCTTAATTACAAATGATTAAAATGTATTATTTAACACACATTGACATGAATTTTGGGGAAAATAACCATTTTGCTCATCAATTGGTTATTATTCACAACATTAGGAAGCAAAGACTCAGAGATTATTTTTACAACTTGTTTTATCTTACTCTAAATACATATTACTCAAGAAATGATTACCTGTTACATTGATTATTAATCAGAAAATTTAAAAGGTACAAAATAAAAAAGAAAACAAAATCAACTTAAGTACAATTACACAATAATAGGACTCTTTATAATTTTATGTGATTTTGAGTGTTTCCTTACTGATTTTGCCTGGATAAACCAGAGGTACCATAACATATTTAGTTGTTACACACTTGTTATTAAATAATAAGTATTTTTTCATCAAGACACATATATTAGTCGGGTGCCAGTGGCTCATGCCTGTAATCCTAGCTACACAGGAGGCTGAGATCTGAGGATCACAGCAAGCCGAGGCAGGAAAGATCCTTAACAGAAAGAACAGTGCTGGAGGAATATCAATACCAAATTTCAAACTCTACTACAAAGCCATAGTAATCAAAACAGCTTGGTACTGGCACAAGAACAGACCTCAAGACCAGTGGAATAGAATTGAAAACCCAGAAATGAACCTACAGACATATAGCCATCTAATCTTTGATAAGGGAGCTAAAAAAATAGAATGGAAGAAAGGCAACCTCTTCAGTAAATGGTGCTGGAAAAACTGGTTAATAACTTGTAGAAAACTAAAGCTAGATCCTTATATATCACCCTGCACCAGAATCAACTCCAAAAAGACCTCAACTCCAATCAACTCCAAAAGACCTCAGAGTCAAAGCAGACACTCTGAAAACATTACAGGATGGAATAGGAGAAACCCTAGGTCTCCTTGGCATAGGCTGAAATTTTCTTAATAGAAACCTAGAAACACAACAAAGGTTGGACAAATGGGATTGCATGAAATTGCAGAGCTTCTGCATGGCAAAGGACATAGCTAGCAAGATCAATAGAAAGCCCAGGGATTGGGAGAAGATCTTCACTAGCCATACAAAGACAAAGGTCTCATATCTAAAATATACTTGGAACTCAAAAATATTAAATCGCCCAAAAACAAATCCTCAAAGAAACAATTGCCTGATTAATAAGTGGGCTAAAGACTTACAGAGAATCTTCTCTGAAGGGGAAATAAGAATGGCCAATAGACATATGAAGAAATGCTTAACCACTCTAGCCATAAATGAAACGCAAATCAAAACAACATTGAGATTCCACCTCACCCCAGTTAGAATGGCTATAATCAAGACCTCGAATAACAACAGATGTTGGAGGGGATGTGGACAGAAGGGCAACCACGAGACTCTTATCTCCAGTTAACCAACAGAAAACTGGAAGTGGCACAGTGGAAGTGGTAGCACTTGCCTTGAGATGAAGAGCTAATGGATAGGGCCCATGCTCAGAGTTCAAGCCCATGACAGACATGCTTTATAAAACGTTATATTTTAATAATATCAATGCTGCATGATTTTAATGAGCAGGCACAGGCTTTAACAAAAATATCACATTGTTTCCAAATTTAAACTACTACAAAAACACTAAAATCTACTTTCTGGAGACAGGAAATAATCACTGTCCTTAACACTTCTGAAGTTTACAATGGAACATACTGCCAGTTATTTAATTAGGACTCAGAATTAGTGTTCAAAAGATGTGTCATCTTACTGTCATTGCTCGTTTCAGTTCTATCAGCCTCCTTATGTGTATTTTATAAATACTCACTGGTTAATTAGACAAAATATATACCTGCGAATTCTCAGAGATAGAACTGTTGCCTATATGGGTTTCTGCTTGAAATGTTAAAAAAATTACCTTATATTCACATAAGTTATTATTTGGAATATTATAGCACTACATCACTGCCCTGAATATTTCTAGGATTTTAACACAGGATTACATGGTCATAATCTTGGTATAGCCTGAAGAATGACTTTCAATCATGTGTCTGACCTAAAACCTGAAACTTGTAAATATATTCATTTCTCTTCTAGAGATTCAAAAAAATCTTGTCCTACTGACACTATGATTTTTGATCTCATGACTTATTTTAGATTCCTAAACCCTAGAATTATAAAATCATAAATTTGTGTTACCTGAGTATTCTATGCTTGAAATGAATTGATGCAACAGCAATAGAGAACTAATAAAATTATGTTTGGGTAAATCTGGTTTTTGACCAAGTGGTTTTATTTAATTTTAAGGTATTTTATGACCTAGTAAATCTGAGAGTTTTCAAAGCTTGAAATTCTTTGCTTTTTCATGTGTAGTAATTTTTAAACCATTCTCTTTTATTTTTCTACAAGCATAAAGACTAAACCAGGAGGCATCTTCCCCAGTTTGCATAGAAATATCATTATCTAGATCACATAGCACATTATTGATTTCCCTGGTTAATGTAAGGACTATAGTCTGATATATATATAATAGGACATGCACATACACATATACCCAAACACACATACAAACACACACACACATACACACACACACACACTTTTGATCCAACAGCTATCCTTTCTTGCAATTGTCAATAATGTCTTCAAAATGAGTTGTTAGGAGGCCAGATTTCACCTGGAAGAAAATCATTTACAGGATTTGCAGCATTATTTACCATAGGTAAGACATGGAACTAACCCAGATAACCCTCAGTAGATGAATGGATCAAGAAAATGTGGTAGAACAACATCAAACACAGTGAAAGCAGGGGTTATACCCTGGGGGAGGGACATACAAAGCAACAAAGAAATAATCTTATAAATGTGTTAGAAACAATCGCATGAAAGAAAAAAAAAACATTTGAATACATATCTTAGGGTTCATATCCCTATCAACTTAACTGACTTTTTCTGCTTGACTCAAACATATACTAAACATATACTAGTTATTACAAATAAGGGAAACCATGGGACCTATGTTTCTTTGGGCCTGGCTTACTTCACTTAATATAACTTTTTCCACATCTTTCCATTTCCTAACAAATGGGGCAATGTCATTCTTTCTGATGGAGGTATAGAATTCCATTATGTATATATACCACATTTTCTTGATCCATTCATCTGCTGAGGGACGTCTGGGTTGGTTCCATATCTTAGCTATGGTAAATAAGGCTGCAATAAACATAGTTGTGCTGGTAGCTTTAGTATGGTCTTGATTGTGATCATTGGGTAAATGCCCAAAAGTGGGATTAGTGGGTCATAGGGGAGCTCTATGTGGAGTTTTCTGAGGAACCTCCATACTACTTTCCAAAGTGGTTGAACAAGTTTACACTCCCACCAACAATGCAGTAAGGTTCCCTTCTGACCACATCCCCTCCAGCACCTGTTGTTATTAGAGTTCTTGATTATATCTGTTCTAACTGGGACCTGCTTTCACTGTGTTTGAAGTTGATACAATTTGTGGAGGGGAAAAGGAAAATCAAATAATTTAAATAGGGATACAGGTGGACCCATTACAACAATGAGACATACAAGTCATTATGTCCAGAACGAATTTTACAACTTTGGTGGGCAGGGAGGAGGATTGGGTGGGAGGGTGGGGGGAGGATGGGATGGGAAGGGGAAAAAAGGAGGAGGCTACAATGCTTGATAAAAAATGTACTCATTATCTTGCCCATGTAATTGTAACCCCTCTGTACAGTATTTTCACAATAAAAAAAAAGAAAAGAAAAAAAAAGAAAATGTGGTATAGATACACAATGCAATTCTATGCCTCCATCAGAAAGAATGACATTGCCCCGTTTGTTAGGAAATGGAAAGACTTGGAAAAAATTATATTAAGTGAAGTAAGCCCGGCCCAAAGAAACATAGGTCCCATGGTTTTCTTTATTTGCAATAATTACTATTTGTCTGAAATAAGCCGTAATGGTCAGACAAGTTGATGTTAGGTGAAATGAACCTCAAGATAAGGACTCAAATTTTTTTTCTTTCTTGAGATTGTTTGTAACATATTTATAAGGTGATTTTTTTTGTTGCTTTGTATGTCCTTCACCCATGGTATACCCTTGTTTTCACAGTATTTGATGTTGGTATATTTTGTGGAGGGGAAGGGAAAAAACAAATTGTTTAAATAGGGATACAGGTGGACCCATTGCAACAATGAGATGTACAAGTCGTTAATTTGAAAAACGAACTTTACAAGGTTCCGGGAAGATGGCGGAGGAGAAGCTGGAATCTGAACAAGCTCTTGCATAGAAAACAGTTTCAGAGTTCCAGTGAACAGTCCCAAGCCAGAGAATCACACCAAGTGTGCCATCACAGGACAGAGAGTTAGTCAAGAGAGGGGAAGACAAGCAGACACATCTGAGCAGCTGCCGCTGCGGCGGCAGGGTCGCAGCAGCGACCACCGCCACGGAGGCATACCTGAGACGCAGTCCGGGACGAAGGAGCCAGACGCAGCGGACAAGCGGATTCTACTCAACACCAGCAAGAACCAACAAGGAGCGGACAACTTCATCCTGCACTTTGCAGACCAGAGACGACCCAGGATCCAAGACTCCGCGTGAGTAGAAGCCCCACTTCCTCACTCCTCTGGGACCAGAGGAGGGAAGGCCACCCCTCCCCCCCCAGCACCGGTGATCTCCATCTTGGATACCGACAAAGCTCGGAGGAGCGGCTAGCTCCAGCTCAGGCCTTGGAATAAAACGAGTCATTTAGCAGGTCACAAGAACTTAACGGCGAAGTGACCTCACAGACTCAGTTCTATCCAGGGAAAAGTCACCCAGCTCAGGCGCCAGCCATTGGAGTGGCTCTCCTCACCGGGTAACCAGAGCCAGAGGCTGCCCCGCCCTCTAGCAGCCACCACAATCAATTGAAAAACAGAAACCCTGAGAATGGCTCCAGGCTGGGTGCTGTGAGTTTTTTTTTTCACAAAATAGCCCCTGGGAAAAGCTACTGTTCTTTGAAAGGCCTCAACTCTACCCAGAACCTAGCCTCATCACTGCATCCCCCTCTTTTGTGATTCTCAAAGCAGATCACCCTCCCAGTAAACTAACCTGGGAGGGGGATCTCAAAAACTTGGGTAAAGCAGAGCATTTTTCTGCTTGTTCCAACAAACTGACTTAAGAAACCAATCAAGCCACAGGACCTCAAGCTGACCAGAGACTCCAACCAGACTCTGGTTACAGACAAAAGGGAGATACAGGACTCTTCCCACCCCTCCCAAAAAAAAAAAAAAAAATCAAAGAACTTTTTTTTTTCTTCTTCTTCTTTTCTTTTTTTTTCTTTTCCTTGTTTTGTTTTTTTTTTCATTTTTTGTTACCTTATATATATATAAAATTTTTTTTGCTTTTCTAAAACTTTTATTAATCTTTAATTTTTGCCTCTTCTGAAAAAATAATTGTTTTCCATTAACTTTTTTTTTTTTTCTCCTCTTATAATTTTTATTTTAGGAATACGTGAATGTGTGTTTTCTTTTCTTTTCTTGTCTTCTTTCTCTTTTTCTTTCATTCTTAATTATCTTTTTGTTTTTTTTTCTAGCTCTACTGAACTTCTGATCTTTTCTTCTCATTTTCCTATCCTTTCCATCTTTTCCTCTTTGTTCATCTGTATGTGACTTAACTCTTCTCCTGCACATCCTCAGATAAACCCGTAGTTAACCAGTAGACCCTATCCCCCATTGTGTACACACTTAATCCACAAACTTATTACTCAATTCAAAACCTCTGAGACGTAAATTCATTAATAGCAGTACTACCTCTTTATACCTATATAATATTTTAACCATTTTTTTAAAGCTTTTCTCATCTCCTCTATGTCCCTCCCTTTCTCTCAACATATTCATATTCCTCTATAAATAGATGGTCTTTTAATCTCTAAAATAACATTAATTTTTACGTTTCTATTTTATTTTCTGGTCTCTTTTCATTCCCCTTTCCCTTTCTTCTTTTTCTCTCTCTCTCTACTTACATCCTACCCAACCTATTTCCTGCATTGTGATTAGGACATAGTTAACTCTCCCTGTGCCTCCCCACACCAATCTATTCCTATTTTTTACCCACATCTCTCCCTAACCCTAATAATTTCTGGTTTTCCAAATTCTTCTCTGCGGTTCGAAGTCCTTTAACATATAGTTGTTTGATGTCGAATAGATGTATCTGTTGAACTAGATTGTATCTGTAGACTATTGACTGTACAAATGCAAACTTTGGTTGATGGTTGCCTTAAGATAGTGTTCTAGCACAAAACTGGTGCTATCTTCATCTCAAATGGGCAGAGTAAGCCGGAAAAACACAAGAAAAATGGCAAATTCGGGTATCTCAATTCCCAATCCTGACAATCAGGGGTTAGAACAGATAATGAATAATCCAGAGGAGAGTTCCCAAACAGCTCTACAAACACTGCTGGCAAACATGATAAATGAAAAGTTTGACAACGTACAAAGGACTCTGTATGAGCGTGATAGGGAGAGAGAGGAGGCATCCCAGAAGTTTATACAGGAATAACATAAGCGTGAGGAAGCTACTCAAAAACTGATACAGGATTTGCGTGAACAACTTGAGAATACTCAAAGAGAAAGGGAGGAATGGCGTGAGCAGGCTGAGAACACTCAAAGAGATCTGCAGGAATCCCACGAAGGAGGAAGCTAATCAAAGAGTAATACAGGAATTGAGAGACCAGGTAGAGAACACACAAAGATCACTAAAGGCATTCATGGAATCCATTAACAAAGAGCTGAAGGAAGTCAGGGAGACCACAAAGGGAATGCTGAATGGAACCCAACAGAAGGAATGGGAGCCCAAAGAAACCATAACCAATCAACTAAGTGATTTGAGGACAAACACTGAACACCAAATTAAGGAAGTAAAGAAATTCATACAAGACCTAAAACAGAGCTTCAACAAAGAACTTGAAGCCATCAAAGCTGACCAACTAGAAGGAAAAGAGATAAAAAACAAAGTAGAGAGTCTTGACAGCAGGTTAGACCATGCAGAAGATCGAATCTCAGGGATTGAAGACAGCCTAGATATTATAGAGAAAGAACATACAACCATCCAAGACAAGTCCAAGAAATATGATAGATATATCCAACACCTGGAAGACACCATCAGAAGGCCTAATGTAAGGAAAATGGGTGTAGAGGAGCACCTAGAAACAGAAGTTAATGGTCTAGGAAATCTGTTTAACAGGATCCTAGCAGAGAACTTCCCAAACATGCAAAAAGATAGGCCTGTCCAGATACAAGAAGCCTTTAGAACCCCAAATAGCCCAGACCAGAATAGGACATCCCACCGTCACATTATAATCCACACAGGATCAACTCAGAACAAGGAAAAGATCCTTAAATCTGTCAGAGAGAAAAGGGTAATCACTTATAAAGGGAAACCAATTAGAATCACCTCAGATTTCTCAGCAGAGACAATCAAAGCAAGAAGAGCCTGGAATGATGTATGCCATGCCCTAAAAACAAACAACTATCAACCAAGAATACTGTACCCAGCTAAACTCTCCTTCATAACTGAAGGCCAAATAAAAACCTTCCATAGCAAAGAAAAATTGAAACAATACATCTCCACCAAACCAGCCCTACAAAAGATTCTTAAAGATGTCCTACACATAGAAAACCAACAAGACCGCAATAAAGGCCAAGAAACTGCACCCAAACTGAGAATCCAAGAACCATAGGAAGAACCCAGTTTTCGCAGCCCCCAAGAATGTAGATAACATGGCAGGAACTCCCAAATACCTCTCAGTCCTATCTCTTAATGTTAACGGACTGAACTCTCCAATTAAGCGACATAGACTGTCTAGTTGGATTAAAAAACAAGACCCTTCTATCTGCTGCCTACAGGAGTCACATCTTGCCCGTAAAAACAAACACATTTTCAATGTTAAAGGCTGGAACAAAATCTACCAAGCAAACGGCCCCCATAAACAGGCGGGAGTTGCAATCCTAATATCAGATAAAATAGACTTCAAATTAAAATTCGTGAAAAGAGATAAAGAAGGTCGCTGCATACTAATTAAAGGATCTCTCCTTCAGGAGGATATTACAATTCTAAATATCTATTCGCCAAACAATGGAGCACCCAAATTTATCAAAGAAACACTACTTTCCCTCAAATCCCATATAGATCCAAAGACATTAATTGTTGGGGATTTTAACACACCACTCTCCCCACTAGATAGATCAACTCGGCAAAAACTCAACAGAGAAACCGCAGATCTAAACAGCTGCATAGATCAACTCGACTTAACAGACATTTACTGAACATTTCACCCAGCAGCATCAGAATACACGTTTTTCTCAGCAGCACATGGAACGTTTTCTAAAATAGACCACATTTTAGGCCACAAAGCAAACTTGTCTAAATTCAGAAACATTGAAGTTATACCTTGCATTCTCTCTGACCACAAGGGAATAAAGTTAGAACTCAACACCAAAAGCCACCAAAGAAAGTCCGGTATCACATGGAGGCTGAACAACACACTGCTGAATCATGAGTGGGTCATCGAAGAGATTAGAAAGGAAATTCAAATGTTCATGCTATTCAACAAAAATGAACACACAAAATACCAGCTCCTCTGGGACACAGCAAAGGCAGTACTCAGAGGCAAGTTTATAGCTCTGAGCTCCTACATCAACAAATTGGAGAGATCTGAAACCAACAATTTAATGACACATCTAAACCTCCTTGAAAAAGAGCAGCAAGATAAACCCCAATCCAGTAGACGGAAAGAAATAATCAAAATTAAATCAGAATTAAATGAATTAGAATCCAAAAAAACAAAAGAAAGAATCAACAAAACAAAGAGTTGGTTCTTCGAAAAACTTAACAAAATTGACAGACCCTTAGCAAATCTTATCAGAAAAAGAAGAGAACACACCCAAATCAATAAACTCAGAGATGAGAATGGAAACATCACCACGGAAACAAGCAAGATTCAGAACATTATAAGGGAATACTTCTCAAAACTTTATGCTAATAAGTTTGAGAACTTGACAGAAATGGACCTCTTCCTAGCAAATATTGACATGCCAAAACTAAACCAAGATGAGGCAAACTATCTTAACAGGCCCATATCAAGCATTGAAATAGAAACAGCAATAAGAGACCTCCCAGCTAAGAAAAGTCGAGGACCAGATGGTTTCACAGCGGAATTTTACAAGGCCTTCAAAGCAGAGCTCACACCAATTCTCCTCCAACTCTTCAATGAAATTGAAAGAGAAAGCTCACTACCGAACACATTCTATGAAGCCATCATAACCCTCATCCCCAAACTAGGCAGGGACTCATCAAAGAAAGAGAACTATAGACCCATTTCTTTGATGAACATTGATGCAAAACTTCTCAACAAAATTTTGGCCAACCGACTTCAACAATTCATCCAAAAAATCATACACCACGATCAAACAGGATTCATTTCAGGGATGCAAAGCTGGTTCAATATACGCAAATCAATTAATATTATTCATCACATCAACAGGAGCAAGAATAAGAACCACATGGTTATCTCAATAGACGCAGAAAAAGCATTGGACAAGATCCAACACCCCTTTATGATGAAGGTTTTGGAAAAATTAGGAATCCATGGAACATTCCTCAATACAATAAAGGCTGTATATGACAAACCTACAGCCAGCATTATACTCAATGGTGAAAAACTAAAGCCATTTCCTCTTAACTCAGGGACAAGACAAGGATGCCCACTCTCTCCACTTCTCTTCAATCTAGTATTAGAATGCCTAGCTACAGCAATAAGACAAGATGCAGACATAAAGGGGATCCAAATAGGGAAAGAAGAAATAAAACTCTCCCTCTTTGCAGATGACATGATCTTGTATTTAAAGAATCCCATAGACTCCACTCCCAAATTACTCAAGCTGATTCAAAACTTTGGCAAAGTAGCAGGTTATAAAATTAACCCCCAAAAATCAATGGCTTTTCTGTATGCCAACAATGAGAAAAGTGTGGCTGAAGTTAGGAAAGCAACTCCATTTGTAATAGCCCCACAAAAAATAAAATACCTAGGAATTAACTTAACTAAAGAAGTGAAGGACCTCTATGATGAAAACTTTAAAATCTTGAAAAAGGAAATCAACACAGAACTTAAAAAATGGCAAAACCTCCCATGCTCCTGGATTGGAAAGATTAACATCGTGAAAATGGCAATACTTCCCAAGGCTATCTACAAATTCAACGCAATACCTATCAAAATTCCACCCTCATTCTTCAAGGAAATAGAAGAGGCAATCCAAAAATTCATATGGAACAATAAAAGACCCCGAATAGCAAAAACGCTCCTCAACGGAAAGAACACGGCTGGAGGAATATCAATACCAAATTTCAAACTCTACTATAAAGCCATAGTAATCAAAACAGCTTGGTATTGGCATAAGAACAGACCTCAGGACCAATGGAATAGAATTGAAAACCCAGAAATGAACCTACAGACCTATAGCCATCTAATCTTCAATAAGGGAGCTAAAACAATAGAATGGAAGACAGACAGCCTCTTCAGTAAATGGTGCTGGCAAAACTGGTTAACTACATGTAGAAAACTAAAGCTAGATCCTTATATATCACCCTGCACCAGAATCAACTCCAAATGGATCAAAGACCTTGAACTCAAAGCAGACACTCTGAAAACATTACAGGATGGAATAGGAGAAACCCTGGGTCTCCTTGGCTCAGGCCGAAATTTTCTGAATAGAGACCCGGAAACACAACAAATCAAAGAAAGGCTGGACAAATGGGATTGTATAAGGTTGCAGAGCTTCTGCAGGGCAAATGACATAGCTAGCAAGATCAATAGAAAGCCCACGGACTGGGAGAAGATCTTTACTAGCCATACAACGGACAGGGGTCTCATATCCAAAATATACTTGGAACTCAAAAAATTAAACCACCCAACAACAAATCCTCAAAGAAACAACTGCCCAATAAGTAAGTGGGCGAAAGACTTAAAGAGAAGCTTCTCTGAAGAAGAAAGAAGGATGGCCAATAGACACATGAAAAAATGTTCAACATCCCTAGCCATAAAAGAAATGCAAATCAAAACAACATTGAGATATCACCTCACTCCAGGTAGAACAGCAAAAATCAAGAACTCTAACAACAACAGATGCTGGAGGGGATGTGGACAGGAAGGAACCTTACTTCATTGTTGGTGGGAATGTAAACTTGTTCAACCACTTTGGAAAGCAGTATGGAGGTTCCTCAAAAGACTCCACATAGAGCTCCCCAATGACCCAGCAATCCCACTTTTGGGCATTTACCCAAATGATCACAAACAAGGCCACACTAAAGCTACCAGCACAACTATGTTTATTGCAGCATTATTTACCATAGCTAAGACATGGAACCAACCCAGATGCCCCTCAGTAGATGAATGGATCAAGAAGATGTGGTATATATACACAATGGAATTCTATGCCTCCATCAGAAAGAATGACATTTCCCCATTTGTTAGGAAATGGAAAGGCTTGGAAAAAATTATATTAAGTGAAGTAAGCCAGGCCCAAAGAAACATAGGTCCCATGGTTTCCCTTATTTGCAATATCTAGTATAGGTATGAGTCAAGCGGAAAAAGTCAGATAATGTGATGTTAGGAAAACGAAACCTCAAATATGTATTTTAATGTTTTTGTTTCTTTCATGCATGTATTTCTAACGCATTTATAAGATTATTTCTTTGTTGCTTTGTATGTCCCTCCCCCACAGTGTAACCCCTGCTTTCACTATATTTGATGTCAGTATAACATGTGGAGGAGATGGGGACAAACAAGTCGTTTAAGGATTCAGGTGGACCTGTTGCAACAATGAGAAGTACAAAATGTCATGTCAAAACCAGCTTTACAATGTCGGTGGGGGGGTGGGGGGTGGGGAGGTATGATTGGGTGGGAGGGAGGGGGGAGGCTGGGAAGGGAGGTGAAGGGTAAACAAAGGAGGAGGCTGCAATGCTTGGTAAGAAATGTATGCATTATCCTGCCCATGTAATTGTAACCCCTCTGTACAGTATGTTCTCAAATAAAATAAAATAAAATTTAAAAAAAAAAAAAAAAAGAAAAACGAACTTTACAACTTTGGCTGGCGCGGGGAGGGGGGGGGGTGGGGGCCCCGCGGCGGGCGGGGGGATGCGGGGGGGAGGGGAAGACGTGAAGGGATGGGAAGGGGAAACAAAGGAGGAGGCAACAATGCTTGATAAGAAATGTACTCATTACCTTGCCCATGTAATTGTAACCCCTCTGTAGGGTATTTTCACAATAAAAAAAAAAAAAAACTTCTTAATAAAAAAATAGCATTGACATTTTTGAGGGAACCCTTAGGAAATGAAATTTCAGGGTCAATAATTCTATTTTGTAACAAGAACCACGGAAACCATGTTATTTCCATAGATAACACATTTAGCTCCAAAAATTCCCAAACATTTTTGCTAGTTAATTATGTATGCAATTATTTTTGTACCAGAATTCTCTGTAGTTTTACAGCCAGTATGTCAATATAAACATTTTTGGTGTGATTTGTTTTCTTTTCAGTGTTTTATAGGTTCATAATGCTATATAAACCTATTATTTGCCAATTTGCTATTATTTGGAAGAAAATACATATTTTACATATCTATTTATTTACTATATGTTTGTGTAAATTGTGCTGTTTGCTATAAATAGATCAATAAAATTAATCTGACTGCTTTTCTGATTTAGAAGACTAGTTAATTATTACAAAAGAGAATTAGTTTCAAAACAAACAGATTAAGTATGTGCTATTACTTCCTATTGAAATGATAAAAAAATTGTTTGGACAATTCAATTTAAACACTAAATTATTAAATTTTGAAAATCAGAAAAATATACATATATATAGGTCTAACATAATATTTATGCTTGTTTTATGTTTATTCACAAATATTTTGCTCATAGTTATTCTATTTGCTATGGCTAATGAAAGTTTTATTCAGTTATTTAATTTATGCATTGTTCTTTCAACATTATAGTGAATTGCACATGAAAGAATTTTAAAGTAGGATAAATCATATTTGATTTATGTAGTAATTGTATTTATATTATTCCTTAGCCTAACATAATATGCTATTCAATAAAGCATTGACATGTGATTTTTTTATTTTATTATTTCCATTATGTGCAAGTCTCAGTGCTGGTTTATTATAATAGTTTAGAAAAGTAAACTAAGAATTTTATGCTTGGTGAATGCATGTCATTAAATAAATACTTTCAATGTAAAATAGGATTTTACTAAAATGATTCCTTTGAACAGTACAAATGCAGCTTTTAAAAGTAAAAAGATACTCTTCCAAAAATTTTTCAATTTTACTTCTTCTTGGTATGTTTCTTATATAATTGTTCTCTCGCCTGAAAAACCACTTGGGATATGTAAGTATATAAATACACATATACATACAAATAATTATTTCTCTAATTGTTCATAATTAGATATAAAAACTAAATGTTGTTTTATTGGTCACTTTTTTGTGTATGTATACTCTACCAACATCTCTTTGATATAATTTATTCATTACAAAAATTATTAAAAATAGTATTTTCTACTAGACTGACATTCTAACACCATTTCCTATTTTAGTATGACTCATCGGTAACAATGTCATTTTTTCTGGGCTTATGAATAGAGTAAGAAAATGCATTTAAATGGCTAGCACATATAGCTATTAAAAATGATTCATGTATTATCCTGGACTAAGTGATTCTGAGGGGTGATGGCCTGGTTAAGGTTGAATTTCTTGGAGTGTATTGTTGAGACTATTGACCAAGATTTCTGACCTATATGGACACCTTACCATGAATACCCTTTATATTCAGAGGTCAATATAAGGTCACTAGATGCTTCAAGTGTGTTCCAGGGATGCTGGAAGGTAGGTGAGAGGGCACTGAAAATAACTTGGCCTATTTCAGCATTTCACTTACAGCTGTAATACATCTCTGCAAATATGTCAATCACTGACTTGTGCCTGTCACAAATGTCATTCTGACACATCATTATCAGAGATTTTATGGCTTTAGCAATATAAAACATCTGAAATATTAACTAACCACACCCATGCATTAAAAATCTTATCCACTTCCTTCTTCATCTCTGATTTTGACCTCTAATTTCTGACCCTGTGTCTTCTTTAATATTTAGTGTTACAAATAACTTCCTGTTCTTTTTCCAACTTAGCTCTCATTTCTTTCTCTTGATTCCTCATTTACACTTAAAAGCCTCTTCAAATCTGTAATTTCTCCTTACTAGAAAAGGAAAAAAAAAGAAAATTAAAAAAGGAATACAACTTCTTGTGTGTATATGTGAGTCCTGTGGCTTAACTCAGGGCCTGGGCATTGTCCCTGAACTTTGGTTGATCAAGGCTAGCATTTATCACTTGAGACATAGCTCTCCTTCTGGCTTTTTGGTGTTTAATTGGAATTAAAGTGACACAGACTGTCCTGCTTTGGCTTGCTTTGCACCATAATACTCAGGTCTCAGCTTTCTGAGTAGCTAGAATTGAAGACATGAGCCACTGGTGCCAGCTACAAATTTCTTAGTATGACATAAATATAACTAATAAACTAATAAACATAACTAAGTTGAAAGAAACACAATTACCAGATACCATCTATAAAATAATTAAGCACGTGACTCAAACAATAAAATATTCAATATTTATACATGATTATGTTTATTAATTTTCTAGATAACTCATATATTCTAAGCCATATCTGAAGGCTACATCAGAATAAACAACCATATTGTCATAACTTATATTTGAAGATTTGGCTAGGAGTACTGTATTAGACAAAAATACATAAATTATATTCATTTGTTCTGTAAACTGATATATATTTTACTTATTTAAAGTTGATGAAATTTAATAACCTATTTTCAATAGTAAGTCAGTTTTAAGTAGAAGTGATAATGTTTGTAAAAATTCTAAGAATAACCAAAGGGCCACTTATCCTTCTTGGATTTTGTCTCATGTTCATATTCAGTCCTTTGTTAGGACACATAGTAAGTTTATCCATGTCCATCTATTATAATGCACACTACAAACCATCACCCTCTTCTCATTGAAGTTCTGTGGTGCTCCTCCAGTGTTTGTTGTCTCTGTGTTCTCATTCTCTCCTAACCCCTAACCTAGCCAAGAGGTTTTTACATCTCTCTGAAAGTCAATGAAGATTGTTGGCCATTTGTCAGAATATTTGTTTTTAGGAAACAAAATGGAATTATAGGAACAAGTTACACTTGAAGAATCCTTGTGTAATTATGATGTAATAACCTACATTTTACAAGCCTGTTTTCTGACAAGCATTAGAGAGAAAAAAAAACCAAAGACTACATATTGTGAACACGATTCAATTGATTTAACTTTCCCATATTGACAACTCTCCCCTTTGCTTTCTAGTCGCTAACGTAATGTACTTTCTTTTAACATCCAAATCTTTCTGCCGTATGGGATATGAGCTTTATATTAGTCATTTCTGTGTAATATATCACATTAAGTCACCTGCCACACAGTTCCATTCCAAACAAAATGGCAGAAAGTGTTGGTTCTATTTTTCCTCTTGATCAAATTAGTAATGGTCAAAACTTTTTAAAAAATCCATCAACAGTCCAGTTGTTGAATATTTTGTTTCAAGGAACTTAAAATATATATGAAAATTTGACTTTTTAATATAGACATAAAATATTTATTTTAAAACAATAATTATTGACAAATTAACAGTAAGCACTGTACTTCTTTGGCTTTTTTGCAGTGTTAAAACTGGAATGGAAAGCTTACAGAGTTCATTTTTCTGAGAGGCACATGGTTTAGAGAAGTTTTATCCAAATAATTTTATAAGTTCAAATTGGTTGAAGAAACTTCCTTTCTATCTACAATGATTACTTCTTAACTATACAGAGAGTTAGACACTCATTTTAAGAAACAGTGTGAGATTTCTTGAGCTCTAAACCTTGTATTATTTTCTGTATTTAATTCATGTTCTAAAGGGGTCATCCTTTGACTTTCTATAATAGCTGATAATGAACAGGTAGTATTCAGTTTCTTATAAGCTTGAAACTGTCAATAGGTAAGAAAATTAAGTTGATATTGAATAAACTATTTCAAATGAATAGGAGTAATTTGAAGATTAAATATAGGCAAATGGATTTTTGTCAGTATTTTATGTCTGCTAGACATAAAAGTAAACATAAAACATTTTTGTCATATATAAAGGAAATGTAAAACCCTAAACACTAAAACAGATTACTTTGTTGCTTCATAAAGCAAATAAAAACCAAAGTTATCCTTTTAGAATATGCTCTGATTAAAATTAGTGACTCATGAAAATGGATCCCTGATTAATTAGCTTATCTCAGGAATGCACAATGATTATCAGAGCCAGACAAAAATGTTAAGATACCAACTGCCTCTAAATTGTAGAAGGGTAGTTCAAGAAAAGGGCTGATGCTGGGCAAGAGTTAATTATGAAAACCATCAATTGAGACAAAGTACTGTTACACTCATTAAGCTAATAGGGGGATGCTCTCAAAATCACATTTAAAGGGCATTTCCATAGGGTCAAAATCCAAGCTAATGCCATTTTTGTTGTGGTTCATCAAAACTTGATCTGACATTTAAAATAATATGATGAAGAATAGAAAGAATATGAGTTTCCTGTTTGAATTTTTAAAGCACAAGTATTATAATATGTTTCAAAGTTTTAATAAAATTTGTTCAGATTTTTTTTTATCAAAATGGATGTTTTACTAATGATGGATAAATTCTTTTGTGGATTTTTTTCTTTTATTATTTTATCTTCAAGATGAACAACCAATTATAGAGTAAATTTCTCAAATTCCCTAGCAAATATTGACACAAGTCAGGAGAATCTCATATAGCATACAAAATACTTTCCAACTCAAAAATGTATCAAGATGTACTTGTAAATTTTATCTTCCTAAAACGCATGCATACACTAATGAAACTCAGAGTTCAGTTTTGTTTGAGCCATACGTTTTAAAATGCAGATGAATGAGGGGCAGTTCTGTTTTATGTAAGTCTAAAGTCAGAATGTATTTTGAAAGAAAAATAAATTCTTTCACTTTTTTTCAATTACTTTTTTATTTTATCAACATAATGGGCAGAAAATTAATATGAATACAAATAAATAATACAAAATCCAATAATCCAATAATAAAAATATGTAAGTATGAAAAATATTAGTAGCAGAAGCTTCAGAAAAATGAAACTCCTAAAATGTGATCAATAATTCAGCTAAAGTAAAAATTTATGCATATTTGTATCATTCGTACTATTAGTGTCTTCATCAGGACATTCTTATTTATTTACAAAAGTATTTAGGGTACTATTTATATTTGCTCTATGGATATTTTGGGGGACTAAAAGTAGATTTTTTTAGAAGACTATTCTAAGACTACAGCACTATCTACTTTTGGTACTGAAAGCTACAGTTATAGATTTTGTTTGTTTCTTATATTTACAGGAGTTGTTTAACTTGTTAATTACCTTATCAAGCTTTTATTAAGACTTTTGTTGACAAGCATTGGGCATCAAAATTTAAAGATTTTGTCCATTTTGTCCATTTTAGGCCTATAAACATGTACTGCTGACTAGATTTAAATGCCATATAATGCTTAGTAGTGCCATCTCTATTTCTCTTTTTCTATCTACCCATTTCTATAAGCTTTGTTACTGGCATTTTGTGTAAACAAATCAATTGTATCATTAAAATCACAACTGTAGGGGCTGGGAAGGTGGCTCAGTGATAGAGCGCTTGCCTTGGCATGCTCGAGTCCCTGGGTTCGATTCCTCAGCACCACATAAGCAAAAAGAAAAAAGCTGGAAGTGGCGCTGTGGCTCAAGTGGTTGAGCGCTAGCCTTGAGCTGAAGAGCTGAGGGACAGCGCCCAGGCCCAGAGTTCAGGCCCCATGACTGGACCCCCCCCAAAAAAAATAAATAAATAAATAAAAATTAAAATCACAACTGTAGAATGAGGAAGCAGGATTAGTTTGTCAGTATGTCATTTCCACTTACATGTTTTTCTTGGCTTTTCCCTCTGAAGTACTCTCTTAATTATCAAATATAAATTCAGTCCTTCTGCTGAGAATGGTATTTGGCTGCTTTAATGTAATTTTATGTTTTGCCATTAGCTTTTGTTTCTATATACAAATTACACGGTCAGAATAAAATAAGTTTAACTGTCAGGTTTCTTGTTTTCTTAGGACCTAACATTTATCTCCAACTGATAGATTTTTTTTTGTAACTGCATAACAATTGATTATTCTCCATCCCATTTTCATAGCATTACATTCTTTACTATGGACGCCAAAAATAAATATCACGGTAATTTTTCAATATATCTATATCCTGTTTTATTAACTTATTATATTGTTTATTATAGAGGTGATTAACAGAAGGATTACAATTACAATATTCAGGTAATGAGTACATTTCTTCCATCATTCTCTCCCAGGCCCTCCTTCCCACTACATCAAGTTGTATGGTTCACTTTCATCAATGTACAGTGAACTCCACTGCTGTACTTTTCATTGTTTCTCCCTCAAGATCAGTACCCTCCCCACTACCCTTCCAAAGACGTAGACTTTAATACACCATACAAAATGTAAAGAAGACAAAACCATCAAAACTGGAAATTCCAAGTTTTTTGAGTTGTAAAAATTGAGGAGAAAATACTAATACTACTGACAAGATGATCAAGATTTTCCCTTACTTACATTGTCTTTGTGGATAGATGCAAAGATAATTTTAGCCATATTAGTATTAAAATTATTAACTATGTAGGTGGAACTCAAAATCATGGCAATGATGCCATAAGGTTCTTTAGGACATACGTGATAAGAGAGAAGAGAGTTGAATCTGAATTACAAAATACAGACATGAAGTCTATATTAGTGAAACATTTACAAATTAGAAAAATCAGCATTAGCACAGTACTGAGTTTGCTAGTAGATAGAATTAGTAGTACACACTTGTAATCCATCATTGGAAAGCTGAAGCAGAATTCTAAATAAATCATCAGTTTCCACTATATAGTGAAACCCTCAAACCAATACATGAAAAAAACAATCAGAAAAGAAGGTAAACCAATACACAATATATGTTTAATGTAGATATACTTAAGGAAACTTAAAATAAATAACAAGAATAACACCTGAACAATTCTTTAAGAAGGCTGAATCTGAGTGGAAAAAATACTATTTCCTCAGTTTACTTTACTTGAAGAAGATAACATAAAAAAAGATACGTTTTAAAAAACAAAACGAGGGGCTGGGAAGGTGGCTCAGTGGTAGAGCACTTGCCTTGCATGCTTGAGGCCCTGGGTTCAATTCCTCAGCACCACATAAGCAAAATGAAAAAAGCCGGAAGTGGCGCTGTGGCTCAAGTGGTAGAGCGCTAGCCTTGAGCTGAAGAGCTGAGGGACAGTGCCCACGACCGGACCCAAAAAAAAAAAGAAAAAAATAAACGAAACATGATGGCCAGATTTATTCAGATCCATTTTGCATTTTGCTATAGATATTTATTTATTTATTTTTGGTGCTTATGCTAAAGCTTGAACTCAGGCCCTGTTCACTTTGTCTAGCTTTTGTGGTTAATTAGAGGTAAGAGTGTCAAGATCATTTTTACCTAGACTGACTTGTAAACTAAATCTTCAGACTTCAGTCTCTTGAGTAGCTAAGATTGCAGGTGTGAAGTACTGGTGGTTGGCCAGATTTTCACACATTGAGGCTTTCTATTTATATATTTTTGAGGGCCTGAGTTTAGAACAAGGTAAAGTACATTTATTTCAAATAGTGATGGTTTATTCTAAGAATTAATAATAAAAATATATAGCAGCAACAACAATAATAGCCTATAAAAGAAGCTCATTGAAAGTTTTAGAGAGTTTTAAAAATTATTATAATCAAATGAAAATTAAAACACAACTGAACATCTGAAACTCCATTTAGTATTCTGTTATTTTAAAACACAACTGAACATTTGAAACGCCATCTTAGTATTCTGTTATTAGGAGACATTCTGTTCATTGTTTGCATCTTTACTGATGTCACTTTGCCATGGCATGTTTTCTTTATTTATTGCTGTAAATTTCCAAGTTGACTGTGTTCTAGATTCTGTGTCATTGTGAGATGTGTCATTTGGTTTCTCTAGTCCATCCAGAAGTCCTGTAGCTAAATGGAACAAGTCCAACCTCCCAGAAAGATTGGTAGTGAGGCCGTGCCTGTGAATGGCCACTGGACTGGTTGCAGTGCTATATGTTGGTCTGGTATCCTGCACTAAGTTCCTCATCAATATAGTGACTTCCTGGAAGGAGGGAACACCAGGTTGCCTGAAGGGTGAAATGGCCTAGGTTTGAACAGGAAAGTTCCAGAATATCCAGGACTGACTGAATGGATCCAATTCTATGTCATCATTTTAAAGGAAGAACTCAACTCTGTAAGTTAGGCTTCAAGGAAACTCCAGACAATATACTTAGAGCAGTCCTTTGTCACTGCCCTGCATTTGCCTCGTCCTACTGAGAGAAGATTTTCATTTGTCAATGTGGACAGAACAATCACTCTTGGAGTTCTCACTAAAGTGGAAGATGGCTGACAGATTATGTTTAGACCTAGGCCTGTTAAAGCTATGTTCTCAGAGAAAAACTCCCTTGGGTGCAGGTTTGTTTGTAGATGGCTCCTCAGGAGATACTGGAAGGAGACATCATAGGTATTCAATAGTGGAAGTAAATAAATTAAAAGGTGTTAAATTGGGGAAATTGTCCAATAACTGGTCTTCACAACTTGTGAGTTGTTCACATTCAGACTTGAAAGATGTTAAGGGAAAAGGAAAAAAGAATGTATGTGGACAATGCATTTTATATCAATGCATAATTATAGATATGCATTCAATGTGATGTATATCGTTGGGAAACCTGGGATGAGGGAGAATTAATTAAAAAATTCTTGGGTTGTATGATAAATTTCCAGTAAGGAGGGTTAAGCACCACAGGGGTGCTCAAGAGATCCCCACAAGGGGAAACTGCGTGTCCAGGATGGGGTCACTATGGTGAATGCTAACAAGACAGTGCTCACAGATAGCTCCTGCTTTAACCTCTCAGGAAAAGGCTCCACAAGAGGTTGTGGGAGCACGAAGTTCACGTGATATTCTCAAAGCCTATGTGTGCCCTGGGATTTAAAATGCTAGTAAAGCAGGTGGCAGAGGGTTGTTTAACTTGTAAAACAGGCCTTCAAGGGACCACCTCAAAGAAGGAAAAACCCAGGTTTCAAACTGATGGTCTTCCTAACCTGTGGTGGTCTTTTGGTCTCCTTTTTTTAACACCAAAGATCAGTTCCTCCAAAATCTTTTGTGTAGCATTATCATTGCTCAAGGCTGACCTCAGGGACTGTTGATCCAGACTCTACACCGTGAGTTCTTGGGATACCATTAGAGCCTATAGATTGCATCCTGTCTCAGACTTCTAAGAAAACTAACTCTGATCTAGGTGGGACCACATCCAGGGCTACTCACCACCAAAAGGGCAGTGTGCTCCACACAAAATGGATGGACATGCTGATCTTGGGAAACCTGAGCCCCCGAGGGAAGGTAATAGTCTGTGTCATCGAGTCCTGGAGATACCAAATGACTTTAAAAGGACTGGAAAATTCGTTGTTGATCTTGCTCCCTGGGATGACTGAGAGAGATGGAGGGCTTGAAAACAACAGTATATTCAAGATTAAGTTTAATGTCCCAGAGGGCTTTGTTTTTCCCCCCTGCGGTGGATCAGTGATGTGGAATGGTCACCTAACAATCGGTGATGCAATGGGTAGACTTAGATGCTTAAAAACACAATACAACATGCCCGCCGCCTTGTGGCTCACACCTGTAATCCTAGCTACTCAGGAGGCTGAGATCTGAGGATAGCGGTTCAAAGCCAGGCCCAGCAGGAAAGTCCATGAAACTCTTATATCCAATAAACCAGCAGAAAACCGGAAATGGCGCTGTGGCTCAAGTGGTAGAGTGCTAGCCTTGAGCTGAAGAGCTGAGGGACAGCGCCCAGGTCCAGAGTTCAAGCCCCATGACCATCACCACCACCACCACCAACAAAAAACTAACCCCTCCCTCATTGTTATAGATTCTCACTCTATGATTGAGGCTCCTTCCATGTTTACGTATTATGGGCTAGGAATTTCTCTTACTGACATTCCTGTTCTGGTAGTTAAACTCTGCTTAGAATGAATGGAGCTTACTACCTTGGGGCCCTAAGATGTCCGTGATAGGCCTCAAGGTAGTTTTTTCAAGGTAATGGTAGCAGGGTAAAAGATTTAAGACAAGCCATAGCTGTTGAAGCTAGGTTTGCTTAAAAAAAAAAAAAAAAAATCTGATGGAGGGGCTGGGAAGGTGGCTCAGTGGTAGAGCGCTTGCCTTGCATGCCTGAGGCCCTGGGTTCGATTACTCAGCACCACATAAGCAAAAAGAAAAAAACCGGAAGTGGCGCTGTGGCTCAAGTGATAGAGCGCTAGCCTTGAGCTGAAGAGCTGAGGGACAGCGCCCGGGCCCAGAGTTCAGTCCCCACGACAGAACCCCCACCCGAAAAAAAATAAATCTGATGGAAAGAATGACATTGCCCCATTTGTTAGGAAATGGAAAGAGTTGGAAAAAAGTATATTAAGTGAAGTAAGCCAGACCCAAAGAAACATAGATCCCATGATTTCCCTTATTTGCAATAACTAATATACATCCGAGACACGCAGAAACGGTCAGATAAGTGGATGTTAGGTGAAATGAACCCAAGATAAGGATTCAAATGTTTTTTTTTTCTTCCTTTCTTGCGATTGTTTCTAACATATTTATAAGATGATTTCTTCGTTGCTTTGTATGTTCCTCCCCCACGGTATAATTCATGTTTTCACTGTATTTGATGTTGGTTTAATTTGTGGAGGGGAAGGGAAAAAACAAGTTGTTTAAATAGGGATACAGGTGGACCCATTGCAACAATAAGATATGAGATATACAAGACGTTATGGTTGAAAAACGAACTTTACAACTTTGGTGGGGGTGTGTGTGTGCCTGGGGAGGGGGATATGGAAGGGCAGGGATGGGAAGGGGAAACAAGAGATGAGGGAGGAGGCAACGATGCTTGATAAGAAATGTATTCATTATCTTGCCCATGTAATTGTAACCCCTCTGTACGGTATTTTCACACATAAAAAAAATGTTTATCAAAACTAACTCCAATTTACAAAAAATCTGGTCAGAATGGATAAACTATTGTTTGACTTCTTTTTCATGTTATGAACAAAAAATAATTCGAAATGTGTTACAGAAATAAAATTAAAAACTAGATTAAATAGCCTTTCAAAATAAAAGCACAAAATATTTATGATCAGGAGAGGGAAATTTTTTTCTGGCATAATATTCAACAGATATTATTACTCAATCGTGGCCAAAATTCAACTAATGTTTCTTACTTCTCTGAGAAAAGACTTAAAATATACAATGCCAGCTGAAATAAGTTAGTACAGAGTGCAATAATAATGTGTATTTTGGAGAAAAAAATATTTTACTTATTATTTTACTTGGAAAGAAACTGAAACATGAGACTGAAATATAGACCACCCCCCAAAAAAACAAAATAAACAAATAAATATGAATTCAGCTAATGAGTACTTGAGAAGTATGTTATAGGATTTAACTTAAATAAATTTCTATGCCGTAGAGAATAGCACATAATTTGGTATCATTGTCTAGAAAAGATGAAAGAGGAAGGAAAGAAGGAAGACAGATGAGGGTATGAAAGAAAAGAATAGATATGTGTGGAAGAAAGGTTATTATTATTATTATTACTATTACTATTTGTCAGTCGTTGGGCTTGAACTCTGGGCATAGGGACTGTCCCAGTGTTCTACAGCTCAAGGCGAGCCACAGAGACACTTCCGGTTTTCTAGTGGTTTATTGGAGATAAGAGCCTCATGGTGTTTTCCTGCCTGGGATAGCTTTGAATCACTAAAAATCTGTAAACACTGAGAAACATTATGTTACCTACGTAAAATATTCTTGTTTAATCATGGGAAAATACTTAAGATTATTTTTAGTTGTTTATATTATTTAGAATATTTTGTGATTTTGAGAAATATAAAAATAATATGGAAACATACTTCATATCATATTTATAGCTCTGACCAATCCAAATACTGATTTCAAAGAGCTCCTAAACTCCTAGTTGAAAGAGAATGAGTAAACACTCAGAAAAAGAAAATAAAAATATAATTCACAGAATAACTATAAAGTAAAATTATTAATAATTTTATGAACAATATTTGAGTAATCCCTTGAAAAGATATTGTGGAAATGTATCACTGCATCATTGTTGGTGTAGTAAATGATTGTACAGACTTCACACCCCAATAAAAGTAAAAGAAAAAAAGGCAAAAAAACCCAGAATCCTGTCACAGCTATTTAAATAAAGGCATGTAACTTTATAAATATTCCTTTTAAATTCCCATCTTTCTCTGTAGTAAGAACATTTCTACAATGTTTTGAAAAACAAAAAAAAGAAAGCAAGTGTTTAGAGATCACGAACAACCAATTTCATACTATAAGCAGTTGTAAATAGAGCTAAATTCCCTTTAGTAACACACTATTTATCTTTGTGCTTCATTGAGTTCAAAGAAAGACATTTTTTCAGAATGTAAGCAATTAACTTCTCACTTTTTTTTCTATTCCAGAAAAGACTTTATCAGAAAGTCATGGGATTAGGAAGCTACAAAACTAGTGGCAGAGTTATTCTGAGTGTATGAAATTTTAATTCAGCAAAACATGTAAAACCCGAAAGGTAGTTAAGACCCAACACAGGGAAAACATTTGTTTTCACAATATACTTATTTCTGCATTGTCGCTGACCCAACTGATTTTCTGCTGAATTCAAATGCATAGGTATTAGATTCTGGAATTTTTCTATTCTATATACTCTATTTCTTCCAAACTCACTACTATGGTGTACCTAGAAATTTTCCTGAAAGGTCCTGTCAAGGTATTTCAATGAAACATAGCTTATAGTGTAGACTTTTAATAAATCAGTTGCAAATATTTCATGTTAGGAGAAGCTGAAATGGCAGAAAGTTTATTAAAATGTACTTAATGTCTTTAGAGAAGATTAGAAATTGATCTGTTACCAAATACCTATATAGTGAGAGAGTTATAACTTTTGAAAGCTATATTTATTTTAATGTTAATACACATATAAACATCTAAAATTAAAGTTTCGCAATCTTATTAATGGTGATGAAACAAGAACTGAAGAGGGATTGTTTGAGGAAGGTGGTAATAACATATTCATTTATTTTTCTTCTTTAATTTTTAAAAATAACACCCTGGTCCACCTTTTTCTATATTGTTTTCACAATGGATTTTGTATGCATTTTAATTTTCTAATTAAATCTTGGTTGACATCACCTTTTGGGCATTGCACAGCCAGAGCAAGTATCTTATTCCTACCCCAGTCCTGATTGTGGACAACATGTAAGGCAGAAGACTCAAAAATGTACACTCTGTGTGATATGCACTTTTTCCATAAACAACATCTACAGCAGAACTCAGCGCATTTTATTCAATCCACTAGTATTCTGAAGAATTCATTCAAAGACCTTTTAGTTGAATTTCAATGTGAACTCTACTGCATGCTACAGGTACATTACAACTTATTCAACTTCAGTTTCTTGACTTGTATTTTTTTGGGGGGGAGGGAGGGTCCGGTCGTGGGGCCTGACCTCTGGGCCTTGGCGCTGTTCCTCAGCTCTTCAGCTCAAGGCAAGCACTCTACTATTTGAGCCACAGTGCCACTTCTGGTTCTTTTATTTTTTCTGCTGATGTGGTGCTGAGGAATCGAACCCAGGGCCTAATGCATGCAAGGCAAGTGCTCTACCACTGAGCCACCTTCTCAGTCCTCTTGACTTGTATTTTTGATATCATAGTCCCAACTACATATGTGGTGAGGTTTTTTAATTAATTAATTAATTAGCTTTTGTATTGTCAAGGTGATGTACAGAGGGGTTTCATAAGTAAGGTAATGAGTACATTTCTTGTCAAGTCTTGTTTCAAGAACAGTCTAGTCAAAATTGATGATACCATGAGGATAATACAATTAAATACAATATTAATTGTAAAAATTTGACATCATAACATTCTTCATAGACAGACAAACATACTTACAACTGGGTGAATCAAAATCACTAGATTTAGACTGTCCATATTTGTATGGTAAGAAGCACCAGGAAACAAACTTGTCTTCTGCTGAAATGTCCACAGCTGCTGAATATCACTTCAAACCATTTTGAAGGGACACTGAAAGCAAGGAGAAAGTTCAGATTCATTTTTTAAAATTTATTTATTTATTTATTTTTGTGAACATACTGTACAGAGGAGTTACAATTACATGGGCAAGATAATGAGTACATTTCTTATCAAGCATTGCAGCCTCCTCCTTTGTTTACCCTTCATGTCCCTTCCCAGCCTCCCGCTGTCCCCCCACACAATCCTCCCCCCCCCCCACCAAAGTTGTAAAGTTAGTTTTCGACATGACAACTTGTACTTCTCATTGTTGCAACGGGTCCACATGTATCCTTAAACGACTTGTTTCTCCCCTTCTCCTCCACAGATTCATTTATAAGGAATTCAAGGCCTTACAGTGCTGAAACCATCCGAATGCACACTGTAAACAACTGAACTCAACACCTTTCCAAATTAGACTCCATATTGATATGGAACTGTTGAACAAAAGAAGGAAATTCCTGATTCATGGCTGAGGGAATCAGAGTATTTATTATTTTTATGTGTCACAAAGGAAGGAGATAGCATAAGAAATACAATATGTGAGAATATTCAGGATTCACTCAAAATAAGATCTAGAGGGAAACCTATAGTTATAAATGCTAATATCAGAAAAATATTGCTTTTCTAAAATCAGTGATGTTAGGCTCTATTTTACACAATAAACTCACTTTATACTGTAAAAGATTGAGAAAAAGTAATTCAAGATTCAATATTGGGAATAAAAATAACTATAGAAACTAGTGAAACATAGTTATTGATGTACAACTGGATTATATCCAAATAAATTTTTCATTTTCAACTGAAAAGTTGAGGTTTAATCTGTTTTAAAAAGTTGAAGTTTACTTAACCTACATATAGATAGATAGATAGATAGATATAGATAGATAGATAGATAGATAGATAAATGTATACATATATATGAAAACAGCATAATAATTCCAACAACTCAACAAGCATGGTTGGATGAAGGAGGGTGGAGACAGGGCAATGAAAATATATAGGATAGGTGAAATATTTATAGTACATTGTAAGCATACTTGAAGGCATCACAATGGAAACCTGTTGTGTTATTTATATTTTCATAATTTAAATAAAGAATGCTAATAAATGATTGAAAATTAGGCCCCTAAGGTCAAAACCTAATTCCTTGTAAAGGTAAGAAAATTTAAGTACTCTCAAGTTGAGCAGAAAATACATCAATAAAACTATCAATGGTAAAGTATAAATGAAGTTGTCCTTCTCCTGACAAGAAAATATTAATTAGTGAATGCTCTGATCTATGCTTGTAACTTTGAGCACTTAGATAAAACTTTTGTTTGTTAAAAATAAAATTTTTACAAAAATAAGCAGAGACTTTTGTATGATATCATTTATGTGCACGCACGCACGTGTGTGTGTGTGTGTGTGTGTGTGTGTGTGTGTGTGTGCATTTAAAAGAACATTATGCTTGAGAAACCAGGAAGATAGACTCAAATATCCAACATAACATTTTAATGCAAGTATCTTTTTTTTTTTTTTTTTGTCTGTCAGAGGGCTTGAACTCTGGGCCTGGGTGCTGTTTCTCAGCTCTTCAGATCAAGGATAGCGCTCTACCATTTGAACCACACAGCACCATTTCCAGCTTTATTCTGCTTATGTGGTGCTCAGGAATTGAACCCAGGGTCTCATGCATGCAAGGCAAGCACTCTACTACTAAGCCACCTTGCCAGCTCCTTCATGTATGTATCTTTTCTGGGAAACATTCTGAAAATTGTAATCCTGCTGACAAGAACACATACACACGCACACCCATGCACACACAATAAGATTATAAGGGCAGTGAAATCTAGTCAGAAAAATAGCAACCAAAATAAAGTCTCAATTCACTTCTATTTATCTAATGCGTTTAGCTTATTTTCAAGTGCTTTTCCAAAAGAAAACCTTATGCCCAAGTGCTTTCATTGATAAATTCTGTTAAACACTGAAGCAAGTTTCACCTGGGTGCTGGTGTCTCACTGGTAAAATCCTAGCCAGTCATAAGGTTCAGAGATCTGGAGGATTATATTTCTTTTTTTTTTTTTTTTTTTTTTTGGGCACAGTCCCTCACCTCTTCAGCTCAAGGGTAGCGCTCTACCACTTGAGCCATAGCACCACTTCCAGCTTTTTTTTCTTCTTGCTTATGTGGTGCTGGGGAATGGAACCCAGGGCCTCAGGCATGCAAGGCAAGTGCTCTACCACTGAGCCACCTTCCCAGCTCCACTTCTTTTATTTTTTTTTTTTTTTTTTTTTTATTGTAAAGCTACTATACAGAGGGTCACAGTTACATGAGTGAGGTTATGAGTACACTTCCTCTTGAACATTGTTACCCCCTCCATTGTTTTCCCCCTACCATCCCCTCCCTCCCTCCCTTCCCCGAGGTTCTTTTTTTTTTTTTTTTTTGATTGTGATTAAATGATTACATAATTTCAAAGTCACAAGTTCATTCTAACTTCCCTGGAGCAAATTGTCTACCACAGTCTGTAATATATAACAGTGTTCACATGTTATATACCATATTTGTGATCAGCAGCATGAGGATATTTAGTAGTGGTTCAACCAGATGAGCGGGAGTTCTTTGTTTCTTAAGTCCTGTTAGTTTTGTCGTATCACTAACCTTTTGGATTTAGCATCCACTTATGAGGGAGACCATGTACCGTTTGTCTCTTCGTTCTTGGCTTACCTCGCTCAACATGATTCCTTCTAGCTCCATCCATTTCCCTGCAAATGCCATTATTTTGTCATTTCTAATGGCTGCATAATATTCCATTGTGTATAGATACCACAATTTTTGGATCCATTCATCTGTGGTGGGGCACCTAGGTTGTTTCCATATCCTAGCTATTGCGAACAGTGCTGCAATAAACATGGAGGTGCACGTGTCCTTGTATATTGGTTCCTGTTGTTCAGGGTAGATGCCTAGAAGTGGTATGACTGGGTCGTAAGGGAGGTCAATCTTTAGCTTTCTAAGGACCCTCCAGACTGCTTTCCAAAGTGGTTGTATAAGTGTACATTCCCACCAGCAGTGTAATAGGGTTCCTCTTTCTCCACATCCCCTCCAGCATTTGTCGTTGGCTGATTTGTGGATGTGGGACATTCTGACTGGGGTAAGGTGGTATCTCAGGGTTGTCTTTATTTGCATTTCCTTCACCACCAGGGATGATGAACATTTCCTCATGTGTTTCTTTGCCATTTTTATTTCTTCATTTGAGAAGTCCCTCTTTAGTTCCCTTGCCCATTTAGTAATTGGTTTGTTAGGTTTGGGAGGGATTAGTTTCTTGAGTTCCCTGTATATACAGGATGTTAACCCCTTGTCTGATATATTGCTGGTAAATATTTTTTCCCAATTAGTTGGTTGTCTTTCTAGCTTAGTTGCGATAGATTTAGCTGTGCAGAAGCTTTTTATTTTAAGGTAGTCCCATTTGTCGAGTCTCTCTCCAACTTGTTGTGACCCTGGGACTCTGTTCAGGAAGTTCCTTCCTGTGCCTATTAGTTCAAGTGTCTCTCCTACTCTGTCCTGCAGTAGTTTCAGAGATTCAGGTTTAATGTTAAGGTCTTTAATCCATTTTGAGTTGATGTTGGTGCATGGTGATAGGCTGGGGTCCACTTTTAGTTTTCTGCATGTGGCTGCCCAGTTTTCCCAGCACCAGCGGTTGAAGAGGCTGTGTTTCTTCCATTGTATGTCTTTGGCTCCTTTGTCGAATATCAGCTGGCTGTAGGCCTGTGGATTTATATCTGGATCTTCTATTCTGTTCCATTGGTCTTCGGGTCTGTTTTTGTGCCAGTACCATGCTGTCTTTGTGATTATAGCTCTGTAGTAGAGTTTGAAGTTCGGCATGGATAGCCCTCCCATATTGTCTTTATCCCCTAGAATTGTTTTGGCTATTCTAGGTCTTTTGTTGTTCCATATAAATTTTTGGACTGTTTTCTGTATTTCAGTGATGTACGTCATTGGGATTTTAATAGGAATTGCATTGAATTTGTATATTAATTTTGGAAGTATCACCATCTTTACTATATTAAGTCGGCCTATCCAGGAGCATGGGAGGTCTTTCCATTTCCTAGTGTCTTCTGCAATTTCTTTCTTTAACTTTTTATAGTTCTCATTAAATAGTTCTTTTACATCTTTGGTTAGGTTAATTCCTAAATATTTTATTTTTTGGGAGGTTATTGTGAATGGGGTTGCTCCCTTTATTTCCCTCTCTTCCTGTGCGTTATCAGTGTATAGGAAGGCAACTGATTTTTGTGGGTTTATTTTGTATCCTGCTATTTTGCCGAAGTGACTTATGATTTCTAAAAGTTTGGGGATGGAGTTTTTGGGATCGTGGAGGTATAGTATCATGTCGTCTGCAAAAAGGGATAGTTTCACTTCTTCTTTCCCTATGCGGATCCCTTTAATGTCTTTTTCTTGCCTTATTGCCCTGGCTAAGGGTTCTAGGACTATGTTGAAGAGGAGTGGAGACAGTGGACATCCTTGCCTTGTTCCTGTTTTTAGGAGGATTGGTTGTAGCTTTTCCCCATTAAGTATAATATTGGCTATTGGTCTGTCATAAATGGCTTTTATTGTTTTTAGAAATGTTCCTTCTATTCCTATTTTCTCCAGAGCTTTTAGCATGAATGAATGTTGAATTTTATCAAAGGCCTTTTCTGCATCTGTGGCGATAATCATGTGATTCTTGACCTTGGCTCTGTTGATATGCTGGATTACATTTATTGACTTACGTATGTTAAACCATCCCTGTGTCTCTGGGATGAAGCCTACCTGATCATAGTGTATTATTTTTTTTATGTGTTTCTGGATTCTGTTAGCTAGAATCTTGTTAAGGATCTTTGCATCTGTGTTCATCAAGGAGATTGGCCTGTAATTCTCCTTTTTGGTTGGGTCTTTGCCTGGTTTGGGGATGAGTGTGATATTGGCTTCATAGAATGAGTTTGGGATAGCTCCCTCCTTCTCTGTTTCTCTGAAGAGCTTGAGGAGTATGGGTATTAGTTCTTCTTTAAAGGTCTTATAGAATTCTGCTGTGAATCCATCTGGTCCTGGGCTTTTTTTTGTTGGAAGACTTTTGATAGCTTCCTGTATCTCATTATAGGATATTGGCTTATTTAATTGGTTAACTTCTTCTTTGCTCAGTTTGGGTAGCTTGTATTTCTCTAAAAATGCATCCATTTCCACCAGATTTTCTTCCTTTAGAGAGTATAGCTTTTGAAAGTAGTCTGTTAGAATTGTTTGGATATCTTGGGTACGTGTTGTGATGTTTCCCATGGCATCCCTAATCCTATTAATATGGGTTTCCTCTCTTCTTTTTTTAATTAATCTTGCCAACGGGCCATCAATTTTGTTTATTTTTTCAAAGAACCAGCTTTTTGTTTGGTTTATTTTGGTTATGGTTTTCTGATTTTCTAATTGGTTAATCTCTGCTCTCAATTTGGTTATCTGGCTTCGTCTAGTAGCTTTAGGTCCCATTTTTTCTTGTTTTTCTAGCTGTTTTAGTTGCAACATGAGATTATTTACTTGGTCTGTCTCCATTCTCTTGATGTGGGCACTGAGGGCAATAAATTTGCCCCTCAGGACTGCTTTTGCTGTGTCCCACAAGTTTCTTTGTGAGGTGTTTTCATTTTCATTGAGTTCTAGGAAATGCTTTATTTCTTCTCTGATCTCTTCTGTTACCCAGGCCTTGTTAAGGAGTGTGCTGTTCAATTTCCATGTATTAGAGAAATTTCTGCGGTATGCTTTGTTATTGAGAGCTAGCTTGATTCCACTGTGGTCAGATAGGATACAGGGGATTATGTCGATCCCTTTGTATTTGCTTAAGTTCCTTGAATGAACTATGATATGGTCTATTTTGGAGAAAGTTCCATGAGCTGCTGAGAAGAATGTGTACTGTGTTGTTTTAGGGTGAAATACTCGGTAGATGTCAGTTAATTCCGCTTGAAGTATGGCCTCACTTAATTCGGTAGCTTCTTTGCCAATCCTCTGGTTGGTAGACCTGTCCTTTGGTGAGAGTGGCGTGTTAAAGTCTCCTAGTATTATCGTATTGGGATCTATTTTATTCTGTAAGTTTGAGAGCATTTGTTTAACATATCTGGGTGCACCGATATTTGGGGCATATAAGTTGATGATGGTTATATCCTCCTCTTGGATTGTTCCCTTTATTAATATGTAATGTCCGTCCTTGTCTTTCTGTACTGATTTTAATGAAAAGTTTATTTTGTCAGATATCAGGATAGCTACACCTGCTTTCTTATTGGGGGAATTTGATTGGTAGATCCTTTTCCACCCCTTCACTCTGAGTTTGTTTGTATGTTTGGCTGAGAGGTGGGTCTCCTGAAGGCAACAGATGGATGGGTCTTGTTTTCTGATCCAGTCCTCGGTTCGTTTTCTTTTAATTGGCGAATTCAGCCCATTTATATTAAGAGAAAGTATAGAGAGATGCATTGTTGTCCCTGCCATTCCGTTTTCCTAAGTTTTTCTTCTTTCCTTTCCTCCTGTGCTTGCTCAGTTAGACTTTGAGTAATGCCTGTTTGGGGCAGGTCCCAGTTCCTGGTTGCTTTCTTCAGGTTGTGTCCCCCCTCTTAGAATTCTTTGTAATGCTGGCTTAATGTTTATGTATTCATTTAGTTTTTCTTTGCTATTAAAAGTTTTCAGTTCTCCATCGAATGTGAATGCTAGCTTTGCCGGGTATATCAGTCTGGGTTGGCAGTTATTGGCTCTCAGGGCTCGTATGGTGCTTTCCCAGGCTTTTCTTGCATTCATTGTTTGTGTGGAGAGATCTGCAGTGATTCTAATTTTTTTCCCGTTGTAGTATAGCTCCTTCTTCATTTTTGCTGCATGCAGGATTGTTTCCTTATTATTCAGATCCATCATTGTTACTATTATGTGCCTAGAAGTGTTTCTCCTGGGATCTTGCTTGTTGGGTGTTCGATAAGCTTTTGTGATGTAGTTAAGATGGTCGTTTTTGAGGTGGGGAAAATTTTCATTGACTATCTTGTTAAATAGGTGTTGCATTCCCTTGCTCTGGAATTCCTCACCTTCGTCCACTCCGATTATGCGAAGGTTAAATTTTTTAGCATTATCTGCTTGCTCTTGAATTTCCCTTTGGTTTAATTTGAGTGATTTTTCCATATCTGTCACTTTTTGGTCCGGTTGGTGTATTCTGTCTTCTGTATCTGACACTCTACCTTCCATTTCATTCACTCTGTTGACCGTGGCTTCTATTGTGGTTTGCATGATGGAAATGGATCCCTTTATGGATTCAATGTTGGTTCTCAGAGTACTGATCTCACCTCTCAATGAGGTGATATCAGTATGCATTACCTCTAATTTGGCGTTTATCTCACTTCTTACTGAGGTTTGTGCAGCTTCTATTTTTGCATCCAATTTTTGTTTGATATCCTGTATATCTTTTGATAGTTCATCCTTGTGCTCTTTCAATTTCTGATCCATTTCTCGCTTTATTTCTTGAGTCATTGCCTCCAGCAACCCTTGGATGTAGTTTTTGTCTTCCATTCCTGCTTTGCTCCCACTGGGGCTCTCCCCTGCGTGGCTGCTGGCTTTTGAGGTGAGCTTGCTGTCCTGGGTAGTGGTAAACCTTGTGATTTTTCTCTGTGATTTTCGCATGGGGGTTCAGGAGACTGCTCTTCAATCTTGTTTTGGTGTGTCTGTCTTTGCTTGGTTGCTGATTCTCTATTGGTAGAGAGAGTCTGTGTCTGATCTGGATTCTGTTGGGAGCCTATTTCCAGCTGCTATTCACTTAGGATTCTCAGCTCTCTGCTGTAGCAATTCCCGCCTTTGGAAGGGTTGAGCAGCCTAGACTGCTTGTGTTTGCTCCTGCGGGTGCTCTTGGGAAGATCAGATGCTCTGGATGCACTCTCCCAAATACTGGAGTCTGCTATGGGCTCCTGATGTGTTTTTGTTTGTTTTGGGCTGGTTGTGGGCTTGAACTCTAGGTTTGGGTGCTGTCCCTCAGCTCTTCAGCTCAGGGCTGGCACCCTACCATTTGAGCCACAGCCCCACTTCTGACCCTTTTTGCTTTGTTCAGGCGCCGGTCCCCTGGCCTGGTTCCGGCCCCAGCCTGGAGCGCGCTCGTTAGGCCTGTGCTAATGTGTATACCACCTTGGTTATGCAGCCTGGAGGACACAGTTCAAATTTCTTCTACTGTTGGTAGTCTTGACCCAGGGGCACTGTTCCTGGCTTGAGCATTTAAGCTCCCTTCCCGGGGCGCTCTTGCTCTGGCCTGGCCAGCAGAGTGTGCTCCACCGGCTGGTGGGGCTCTCGAACAGTTCCCAGTTTTAGTGGGTCCTGTGGTCCGGGTGTTGGGGTAGGGAGTCTAGGTCAGGGTCTGGGGATTCCCTCCAGCTCTGGTCTCCCTTGATGGATTCCCTGTACCCTGATGGGTACTCACCCTGTAGGTCGTCAGTTGTTGTTGCAGTCCGTCAGTTGTTGTTGCAGTCCGAGTTCAGTTGGGGTGGTTGCGGGCTGGGTTGGGCGGCCCCCCGCCGGGTCGTTGCGATCGCGACAGGTCCCTTTGTGGCGCTGCTGGTGCCGGGCGGCTTTGGCGGGATGGAGCCTCTCCGCTCCGGTGGAGAGTGATGGGTGGGGTGGGATCCTCCTGGAGACTCCCGGCTGGTAGGTTTCTCTGTTCCTGGCGATCCGCTGTTCTGCAATCCGGTACCTGGTGATCTGCAAGCAGCCCCCTGTGTCTCTGTGGCTCCGGCAGCCCCTGCCGGGCCGGCTGGCCGGCGGCTTGGCGCACTGCCGCGCGGCCAGTAAAGGTTGGGGGAGGGGTCTTCGCTCTTCTCTGTTCTGAAATTCTTCTTTTCCTCTCTTTCTTTTTTTGTTATTTTCCACCTCTGGTTTTTCTCTGAGTGTTCGTCTTTTTGTTGTTGTCGGTCTCTTGGGGAGATTAAAGGTTGGAACTCGAACTCTCTTTTTGGTTGGAGAGAGCTGTGGCGTTTCCCTACTGCCCCGTCGCCATCTTGAGAACTCCTCTGAGGATTATATTTCAAAAGGAGTCCAGAGAGAAAAATGTTTACGAGACTCTGTCTCCAATTAATCAACACAAAGTCTGGCTGGAAGCATGGTTGAAGCAGCACTAACTCAGCAAAAAATAAATGGCATTTCACATGAATTGCGCATTATACCGGGAAAGCAGTCATCATGTTTAAGTACCAAAGGGCCATTCTCAATGAGGGAATACAGTCACCAAATTCACTTTCATTCTTTAATCCCTATTTTGCCTCCATAGCTATTGCACAAAAATTTTAAAATAGATAAAATATTACTTAAAATTAGTATTATTCTCTTAGTACTGGTACTGAGGCTTAAATTCAGGATATGGAGCTGTCTCTGTTACTTTGCACTCAAGGTAATCTTCTATCACTTTAGCCACACTTCTGCTTCCAGCTAATGGGAGACACTAATCTCCAAGTATTTTTCTGCCTGGACTGGCTTTGAATCATGATTATCATACCTCTGCCTCCTGAGAATCTAGAAATACAGGCGTGAGTCATCAGAACCTACTTCTAAAAATATTTAACATTCAATGGTTTACAATTTATTGTGAATTTAGTCCTAAATAATCTTTCACCCATGTGAAAAGCAGAGGCTTTTATATGATATTATTTATGTGTGTGTGTGTGTGTGTGTGTGTGTGTGTGTGTGTATTCACAAGCACATTATGCTTGAGAAACCAACCACAAGGTAGCTTCAAATACCCAACATAACATTTTAATGCATGTATCTTTTTAATGCAGGTATCTTTTCTGGGAAACATTCTGAAAATTGTAATCATGCCGACAAGAACACATACACTCGCACAAACATACACACACAATAAGACTATAAGGGCAGTGAAGTGTGAACACAATTGAAATGAAAACTCTAGTCAGAAAAAAATACATCAACTTTCTTGCAGTTTTCCATTTCACAACTTTTTCTAAAAGTAGCACCTTGGTTTTAGACATATGCTGAATCTTATCACTTGGCTATAGTATTCTTCAGTGTTATATTAGGGAGTCTGAAAATGTACCTGGAGGGAGTCATGATAGAATACCTTGATAAATTTAGGGTCTTTCCATTCTTGTCACTACTGAAAGATATGGTTTCAATATTGAATACACTTAGTGGTGTTTAATTCTATATCAGTAATTGACAGAAAACTGAACCATCAATGATCAATTTTGCATCTTCTAAAAAGAATTTTAAAAATCATCTCTACATTCACATTTTCTTAAGAAATTTAGTTGGTAGATCCATCATTATTTTCTTTTGATCACAAATTCATTCTAAATTGAATTATATCTACCAAAAGAAGTTGTAATACTTGCAATGGAATTGCTTGTGGTGTCTATAACAAATTGCACCAAGGCTTATGCTTTAAACAGGTTTGTCCTGGGTCATTTGAAAAAGTTCAGGATATGAAGTCAGCTTACTTGGCTGAAGTCAAGGGTTGTCAGGGTTTTCTCTGCAGGAAAAAAATGTGGTCTTTGGCCCCAGAGCTTTTGAACGATGATAGAATACCTTGCCTCATGAGAGCAACTTTGTGTTATGCTTCAATGTCATGTTTTATTTTACTTCACAATTATATTTTTACATGTACACAACTAGCTACATTTCCCCCTGCTCTGGCCCTCTCTAGATCATTTATTTGGAGGAACAATTAGAAAATGTAAGCGACTCAGAAATAAAAATGCAGTAGTGGTCATATGCATTCAGGCTAGAAATTTAAAAAAAATATAGAAAATGGTGAGATTTTAATAATTCATCTAATTGCTGCATAAAACATACAAGAAGGAATCATAAAGTAAGATCTATTTCTATAAATTTGAGATCAGAATGTAGAATATGGAATGTCATATAGATACCTATCCTAAGTGTCATTTTTGTCCAACAATAGAATTTTAATCCATGATGTTAAATAGCTCAGAAACATGCATGGCATTGAAATACATAAATTTTAGATTGTATTCAAACTTTTATACAAAATTTTGACATTTAAAGGAAATGCCAAGAACAGCGACTACAGAAATAACAAGACACAACCAAAGAACTGAGATGTTTACATCCTACCCTAGAAAATAGTTTGTGGCATAAGTTGTAATTTTTCAAAGTAAAGGACAATAAATTAATATCATCTAATTAATGATATTTGAACCAAAATCTATAATTAACTGGGATTCAGAAAAAAGTACTACGTTTTATCATTAATAAATCATAAATAATTACTCTACTATATTTGAAATTTATATATGTGGTTGCTATTATTCTAGTGTAAAACTGCCTGCTTAACGTGAGTTCCTTTAAAAGTGGCTTGAGGCAGTTTATTTTCATTTCTTGAAATCTACTCAAGCACTTGATAAAAACAAAAAGTAATATAAAGAATTAGGAGGTTGAACAAATACAAGGTTATACAGTTCTAAACTCACCTCAGACTCATAAAAATTGTGGGTGGTTTCGTCCTCATATTAGTAATTCATGGGACTCTAGAGACATCCATTCGGACCAATATATTCAGTAAAAAATCTCTAGAGCGTCTTCTCTCATATTTCTCCATGTTAAATGTTGACCCTCTGACATTGTAATTTCACCCACACTAATTGTTTCATCCAGTCCTTGCTAGCAACCAGTATCCTTCTGATCCAGAATTATGATATTTCACACTTCTTTAAAGTTCCAGTTCCTAGGAGTTACATGGACACTGGATTAGCTATACTTTCTCTTTATTTATATGACATAAGAGTTAAAATGACCCCTGACTCTTGTCAGGAAGTGGTATAAAGTGAAGAGACAATGCCAAAGACATTATAATGAAAATATGGAAGTCATCATTAGCAAAGAAATACAGCCAGTGGTCAATCCCAAAGGACAAGTCAGTCAAGTCAAATCATCGGTCAAACATGGTTTAGGTATATTTTCAAATGTCCTTTCACCACTGGAATCTACGAGTTTCTCCTTATTACACTTGATAGTTCTCCATTTTCCTCCAAGACATTAAAATATAACAAAACTTATAAACTCCAGATTGTATAAAGTAACAGGAAGGAATTTCAAACATATAAGCTAAAACAGCACGTGTAATTAATAAAACTGATTATCCTACTAAATCATGACTGCTAGCTTAGGTTAAAAATGTAATTTTACACACATTACTACAGAATACAGCATAAAAAAGTCAAATATAATCATATGAGCAAAGATTTATCAGCAAAATATATAGCAATGTAAGAAAGATAGAGCAACAATTAAACTGTAATACCTGCTCTATTTATTTTGAGAAAAAGGTCTATTATTGTTTATTGTCTTTACTTACTCAATCATAGTAAAATCACATAAATCAAAATAAGCTGAAAACTGAAGAGAATGCTGGGGATTTTTAACACACTATCTTCTTTGCCATATTAGAGAAAACATCTATTGAAACCTTTGCTCTTCTTACTATACAGTTGAATGAATACTTATTTATTTAATACACTAATGTGAAAATGAAGAATATATTTCATCTCAGGCACTAGTGAAACAATTTAAGGGAAAAAATGGGTGCCTGAAAAGAAAAGATTTATTTTTGAAATTAAATTCATAAAGGAGAAAAGGACAAAGTTACATTATTTCAGATAAAATTACATTATTTCAAGGTTCAAAGACATTTCACACTATATTATTTTCCAAATCACATAAAATCAGTAAAAGCTCCTGAATATTATATAGTTTTTTTGATCCTAGAAAACATCAGGTGTACAAAAAATAATTTGATATTGCTTTTCAAAATAAAGCCCTAACAAAATTCTGCATTAAAATAATTTCATACTATGACTAAATTTTTTTATTTCAAGAATTTCAAAAAGTATTAAATTAGAAAATGTATTGATGAACTATTTGACAACTTAAATTTCAGTTACAAAAGTTTGTGATGTTCCTGTCTTAAGTACCTCATATTATTTCCAGTAAAAATTTTAGAAAATTTGAGTTGATAACTCTGTAACCCTAAGGATCAACCTAATAGTTTACAATATAGTTAAGTGTGTTTATGAAATATTTGTGACAAACAGTTGTACAAATATAACTAACAGAGCAAGAAATATCTCTTGAATATTCTTATTTTTCAAAAAGATCATGCATATTGTATGTATGCATGGTGAATATTTTCTGATTTTACATGTCATTTCTTTCAAGTGTCCTCTTGAAAAACAAGTATTTTATCTGAGTTTTCACTTTTTAAAATTTTATTTTATTGTAAAGATGCAGTACAGAGAGGTTACAATTACACGAGCAAGTTAATGAGTACATTTCTTGTCCACCATTTTACCCCTTCCCTTGTTTTTCTTCCACTGTCCCTTCCTTTCCCCACTGCCTTCACTCCTCCCCTCCCTGAAGTTGTAAAGTTAATTTCCAATATACTGTTTTGTGTGTATTATTGTTGCAATGGATAATTGATACTTAATTGTACAAATTATGTTAGACTACAGTCTATCTTCATACATTTATTTATTGCATCATTATCAAATTAGAGTATTTAGCATACCATTTCACCATGTCCTTTTAATTTCTTCATAGGTGAAATATTCAAAATCATCTCATGACTGGACTGTTTAAAACAGTATTGATAACCTAAGGATAGAAGGTCTGAAAAACAGCTTTGTAGGAAATGGCAACCATTGTCTTTTTGGAAACATTTTTTTTCTGAATATATTCAAAGAGGTCTTGAGCACTTATATTTCATATAGTATATAGGAAAACAATACAAACCAAATACCAGTAGAATGATCTCTGAGAACACTCATGGTAATAGAGTATGACAATTTAATCATTTGTGAATATAGTGTTTCAAATAAGAAACATATTAAAAGTTTAAAACATATTAAAAGTTTACAAGAGGGCTTCTTATGGTTTGTTTAGGTTGATTAAAACAAACAGGATTGTTATTTTCAAATTAGAGATAAGATTGTTCCCTATCAACTGCACACAAGTAAGTGTATCGATTGAAATGGATTTCATTTGGGAAGGGGAGGTCCTGTCAAATTGATAGCTCCTTGAGATGTTCCAGATGCCCTTCGCATCCATTTCTTACTTTCTGATGGTAATGTTACTTTCCTGTTTTAGAAATTAGACACACTCCATAAAATCTGACAAAGAACCTGAATTTTAAATAATTAAGTTTTAAACTAACCTTATATAAATACATAAATAATGAGGTTTTAAACTGTTTATCACCTTTACAATAAAGTTATAAAAGGAAGTGTTTCTACCCAAAAGTTGCTAATGGTATAAGGATAATATATTTCTTCCCCCAAATCAATAAACTCAGGGGAAAATGACCTATACTATGAAGTATTACAAAAATTAGGTGAAGAAAACATATTATAAAAAAGTCCTAAAGATTTTAGCTGAAGGCGAGAGCTCTACTGCTTGAGCCACAGCACTACTTCCGGTTTTCTAGTGGTTTATTGGAGATAAGAGTCTCATGGAGTTTCCTGCCCAGGCTGGCTTTGAACCAAGATCCTCAGATCTCAGCCTCCTGAGGAGCTAGGATTACAGGCGTGAGCCACCAGCACCCAGATCGTAAAGAATCTTTTAAGATTTATATAAAAATATTTAAGGTTCTCAGTTAAGATGTATGATTTATAATTTTGGCAAAAGTGTACAAATGTGAAAACAGAATATTCTGCATTTAGCTTATTCTTCACTTAGCTTTTTCCTACCTGCCTTATAAAAGCAGTTAGAAAATAGAAGCATAAAGATTATTTCTGCCCATATAAGAATAGCTAAACCTAGAATATTTCAAAAATTTAAACACCAACAAGATACTTCGAACTCTCTAAAATTTTGCATTTACAAATGATCATTTTTGGTGAAACAGACATATGTTTATTAATACATTTATTAGTGGCCTTTGGGATAGTTTATAATTCAAAGAAATATTCAAGCTACAATGTTTTTACTAACGATTCACTTTAAAAGGATAATTTTAAAAATACATCTTTGCGTAAGATTAGAAACTTTGTTTTTTATTCAGATTGCTATAGTGTGAAATACTGTAAGTTTATAAGTGAACTAAATTAATCTATTTTAGCTAGAAAAGCATGGCATTAAGAGAGATCTTTGGATATTTGCTTCATATAAGCTTCCAACATTCACCAAGTAGTCTATTCCGTAAACTCAACTTTGACATGATATTTTATTTCAGTCTCTTATATTCACTTATTAGTAGCAAATGTAAAGCTAACTAAAATGTTGAAAATAGTCATTTTTAATTCTACAAGTTTTAAAAACTTCAAATTTTGATGTTTAAACACTGCAAATGCCTTTCTTATTATTCCAATGTAATTTGAGATTTTCCATGAATTGGAAATTTAGCTTAGCGTAAACAAGCAGTAAAGCATAAAAGGGCTGGGAAGGTGGCTCAGTGGTAGAGTGCTTGCCTTGTATGCATGAGGCCCTGGCTTCGATTCCTCAGCATCACCTAAGCAGAAAAAGCTAGAGGTGGAGCTGTGGCTCAAGTGGTAGAGCGCTAACCTTGAGCTGAACAGCTGAGGGACAGTCCCAGGCCCAGAGTTGTTTAGGCCCCATGACTGATAAAAACAAACATACAGAAAAAACATAAAAAGCAATTTAGTAAAGGAGAAAATGAAAAGAAGAAATTGTTTCTGAGGTTTACTTATCTTTAGAATTGTGAAAAAAATGCATTTCAAAATGCCTGTGAAACTGATACGGTCTTTAACAGATGATCACTGTTTTATTTTTGACTTTTCTTCTAGAAAAGTCAAAAATGAAATTTCAGATCATGTTCTTGAATTGCATATTAAAAAATTAGAAACCAATTAAATTAGTGGATTTAATTAAGAAATTTCATCCATGCACCGAATATTGAAAGCAATCAAAACTGGACGATTTTCTTTCATCCAGGATAAAGAAAAACAATGCAAAATATAAAACTGATAAAAAGCTTAGCAACACAAACTCAAATGGCTTATTTTATACTTGTTTCCTTTATAGATAATGGTAAATTTGATATTGAAGAAGAAATATAATGTGAGTGTTACTCCTAATAATGCCCATTAATAACTGCCAGTTATGATATCAATGTATCAATTAGTTTCACTATCTGATTCTGTTGGATTGGTTATTCATGATGAGTCTACAAGCACTGCCAAAAAGAATCCAGTACAACTGAATTTTGCATGTTTATCTATCTTGATGTAATACTTTTGAAATTATTAAATGGGAAATGTTTACTGTGTATAGAAAAAGAAACTTTTCTCATCATCTGGCGTTTTCTTCTGGCTATGCAGTCAAGAATAAAACTATTGATAGGATTAGTTACTTGATGGTGATTTAGATAATCCTTTCAGTGCCAGAAGCTCTGTGATAATCAGTCTCTCCACACTATGATATTAAAGGTATCTTGTGGTTGTGGTTTGATACCTTTAGTATCATAGTGGAGAGACTGTGCTTGTGGTTGCTACTGCTGCTTGTTTTTATGCTACTTACTAGGCTGAGGCTATCCTCTTTCATTTCTTATTTGCTCAGACATTTTATCCTGAATAAATATTGACTTCTACTAGAGGATTTTATTTTATTACTGAGGTATAAATGTTTAATTTTTTAATACAGTGTGTCACATTGTTTATTTTTAAATATTAGGACAGTTATACCTTCCAGGAATAAACTAAACATTTTTTTGCAATCTATTGTGCTTTTCTTTCTACACTTTCTGTTTTAGATGTCATAATAATTAAATGAACATTTCTATGTACGTGAGACCTGTATATGAGGGACATCAGTGTTTAATTTTCTTCATATCTTTGTTTAATTTTGAATGACGAGGATGATTTTCTTGTGCAATATTAAAAATATGTCCTTTATATCATTTTTTGATGAAAGCTATATTAAATGGTTCTTTTTTTCTTTAAATATTTGCTGTTCCTCATTAAGAAAACAATTAAGACCTGCTATTTTCTTAGATTCAGCATTTTAATCTGTAGATTAAACATTTATGTATATAAACAGTCAAATCATTGCTTACTCTTCAATAACAATTACTAGTTGGATATTTCAAAGATATATAACATATGAGTTTTCAAGAACAGAGCCATACGCATTTTGTATCATTCTTTAATATGTGTAGTATTGGTAAGTTACATGATGATCCTTTCCTAGTGTTAGTGATTTGCATATGCGATTTCAATGTTGATAATGAGGAAAACTCAGTTTCAGTGAGTTTTTTTCTTTTTTGGTTCATCATGGGGCTTGAACTCTGGGCCTGGGTGCTGTCCCTCAGCCATTCAGCTCAAGGCTAGCTCTCTACCACTTGAGCCATAGTGCCACTTCCAGCCTTTTCTGTTTATGTGGTGCTAAGGAATCAAACCCAGGGCCTCATGAATGGGAGGCAAGCACTCTACCGCTGAGCCGCCTTCCCAGATCACATCAGTGATATTTAAAACAAAACAAAACAAAACTCTCTTTTAACTTAACTCCTAGAACTATTGTTAAATATATAACACTAATATAAATGTATCTCATTTTATGTTTACTTAATTAAGATAGAATATTCTTTGTCAATTTCTTTTTGACTAATGAGCTACCTAGGAGGATGTATTTTGTAACTTCAAAATATATATGGCTTTTAAATACAATTTTGTAAGAATCTTCTAGTTTAGATAGGTTATTATTAGTGATTCTAGAACAATGAGTTTAATTTCTTCTATTTTTCAAATCGCAAGTGAGGCAGATTGGGAACACACCTCTTAACTAGACTCCACACTGCTATGAGGAACCTGAGCAGATGATATATGCAAACATTCCATCCTCTGTTCAACATAAATCAACAGTCTTTTCTCAACTTTCCCCTACACAGCCCTTGGATAAGTTGAAATGTAGGTTTCATCTTGTAGAGAAAATATCAGGAAAAACATTTCTTTCTCTGTTACTTGATCAGAGATTTTCCTCATCAACAAGTCTATTCTGGTCTATATACATATTACTCTCTGAAACTGACATGTAGACAAGGTATGAAGAAACTTACAACACTGACATAGTCAATGGAAAACACAACAGAAGGCTTTCTGGATACAGATTGATTATTACTATGATTATCTCCTGGGTGCTACGATCTTCAATGCTCTGATAGTACTTGGTGTTTGTTCTCTGTTGATTCCCAAACTTCCTAAGAGTCTCTTCTCAATTTGACTTCAGAATCTCCAAAATTGCCTGTGAATCAGACAGATATGTTCTTTTCTCTGACTTCAAGTAATGGACTGATCTGAGTATTTCCTGGTGCTTATTAGAATACTTAGGGTAGGGAGGAGAAAAGTGCTTTTTAAAAAAATAATTTTAATTAGTCTGTATTATGTTCAGGGCCTGAGACTTTTAAGCTAGCATCTCATTCTCAGGTGGGCTGTCCTGGATGATTACTACTTACATCCCAATCTCTCCTTGAAAGGGTGTGTCTTTATTTCCATTTCAGGGGAGATATAGCCTTATGCTTTTGTGTCAAATTAATTATTTTTTTCTAATCTGTCCTTTCTTTCTTTCTTTCTTTCTTTCTTTCTTTCTTTCTTTCTTTCTTTCTTTCTTTCTTTCTTTCTTTCTTTCTTTCTTTCCTTCTTTCCTTCTTTCTTTCTTTCTTTCTTTCTTTCTTTCTTTCTTTCTTTCTTTCTTTTTCTTTCTGTATGTCTTTCTTTCTTTTTCCTTCCTTTCTTCCTTTCTTTCCTTTCTTTTCTTTCTTTCTTTCTGTGTTGCAGTACTGGGACTTGTATCAGGGCCTCCTTGAGCTCTAGATAGCCTTTTTCCTATTATAGCTGGCAGCCTACCATTGAGTCACACTTTTATTTCTAGCTTTTTTGCTGATTAACTTGGGACAGATGTCTCAATGATTTATCTCCCTAGGCTGGCTTGGAACTATGATAGTCAGATACCAGTCTCCAAAGTAGCAAGTATTGTAAGTGTGAGCCATGAATGACTAGCTGTTCATTCTTTTATCTGAAAAAGTGAATTGAAAATACTATTCTAAGAAATGATGCACAGAGAGAGTAAAAATAATTTTTGTGTATTGAGTAATTTCCAGGAAAATAAGATTTAATTATTAACTTCTTTAATATGCTTGCTTGCATTAGTATACTAAGGAATATTTAGATTGTCACCTCAAACTTATGAAATTATTAATTTAAAACAAAAACATTTCCATACATTTAGAGAGGAACTAACAAACTAGAACCCATGGACATACCCAATTTATTTTATGCTTTTATAAATAAAGTTTCATTGGAATATGGTCAGCCTGCTTACATGCCATAATGACAAAGCTAAGTATAGGGGATAAGGATATTTCAATATACAAAACATAAAAATACATATTGTTCCTCTATTCTAGCAAACTCATGCTTTGAAATCTTGCTCAAAAACATAGGAAACAAATTGTGTAGGTATTTCTTTGAGAAAACGAGAGAGTTTTTTTGATAATTGATATAATTGTATTATGCAAAGTTTTCTTTAAAGTGACCTCTTCAAAGTCAACTTTGATATTTTTTAGAGAACTTTTTAGAGAAAGAAGACATTAACCTCCAGTTTAGGTGTGTTTGATTTAGAAGAGATTGTTATAACTGGACATTATTGTTGAAAATCCTGAAGTGATCGCAAAGAGGGCAATCTCCATTGTGTCTCCATCTACACCATTTTAATGCTTTAATTAGTTTCTAATGTAAAGGATATAGAAACAAACACTCAAACACACTTGTCCACACACTCACATAACTACTTACATAAAATTTTTCTTCTCATAATTAAACCACTACCATATGAGCCTTGTGATAGTGCTTCATATTCAGTTCATGATACAAACAGAAGACATCCCAGAAGTCAGGAGACAACTATATCAACTGGATACCAAATCATTGATTCCCATCCATGGAGCTTTAATATTCAAGACAGAAAGCATTGTTTATAATTTCTTTGTGAGACACAGAGATCCCTTACAGGAATTTAACAGCAATCTTATGAGTTTAGTGCAGATGTGCGCATCTGAAAGGCTGTGAGTTTAAGTGGATTTGAGTTCTGTAATGAAAAGTTTGAACGTTGTTCTCCGAGGAAACACTTACTGGCAGAGCTTCAAGGAAAATCTAGGTGATTGCTGGGAGATTAGAAATTCTGATTGCATTACGGTTTTATCATTCCGTTGGAAGGGATTGTTGTCTGCTATTTTGAAAAGAATGACAGAGCTATATACAGGCTTTGGAAAACCTAAAGGATGGTACTTAAAAGCTGTGTACTTTTAACTTGATGATGTTATTCTTTTAGGCATCTGCTACAATAGCAATATTTAATCTTATATTTTTCATCTACTTTGTATTCTATCACAATAATAAAGGCATGGTGCTTTTATTTATTATCATTTAAATACACATAGACTATTTTCAATTTTATTAGAAATGTTGGCAGAGATAAACAGAACATTAGTTTTTTTGTCTGGTTTGTCTCTATCTTGAATAAGAGATATATCCCACTTATGGACTAAAACCCCCTAAAATAGGGCAAGGTGGAGAGTGCAGTTCTGTACATATCTTTATCATGAGGAAGCCTAAAATTTCCATCATATATTTAATGTTTTCATACTGGGGTATATATAACCGTACTTATTTATTAACCATATTTATAATTCATACAGCATTGTGTCAAAATGAAAATTCTACTGTTTTTATTTCCAACTATGGGGATTTAGTGAAGAGATTTTATATTTATATTTATTTTATTTTTATTATAATTTCTAACTTAATTTGTCAATATCACATGTATATTTGTGAGGAAAAAGTACAAAGATCTAAAGACCTTTTTGGTTTATGCTGGTACTGTAATAATTATAATAATATGTCCACTTCTAGCTTTTTGCTGAATAATTGGAGATAAAATTCTCATAAACTTTTCTGCTCAGATTGTCCTCAAATTAATTCTCAGGTCTCAGCCTCCTGAGTAGCTAAGATCACAAGTACAGAACCCACAGTGCCTGGCTCATTTACACGTTCCTTTTATAAAAATGAGCATGGGAGAAGTAAAGAAGTTGTGTTTGATTAATTATAATCAAGGAGTATTTTATTTAGTTTTCTGTTTCTATATCAGGCTCCAAGGGCTGATTCACTCATAACAAATAATTAAGCTTTTTGTGATTCAGTTTAAAAGGGCAACAGATCTAAAATTACGCCAATGCTGTTTGCTCATTCATCTCTTGGTGGAAAGCAGAAGAGCCAGCGGGTAAGGGCAAGAGGAAAACTTGACTGAAGAGAGGTGCTAAGCTCATTGTAGAATATCCCATTCTGGTAGCAACTAATTGGCAGCAAATACTCCAAACAAAAACTCCTACAAGTGTTTAAATGCATTCATGAGTGTTTTCATGAATGATCGGGTTATGGAAAACTCACTCTGTATCCTAACCATGTCTTAAAACCAAATCATCTAATATTGTTATGTTAGAAAGGATAAATTTTGACAAGGAAAAGCCACAACTAAAGTATAGTAGATGCTAAACAAAAGAGGCATTGAGTGGTTTAACCAGATGTGACTTTAAGTATGAGCCCTGTGCTTTATTATAAGATTTTGCATAATTCTCTATTTTACTTTTTCTGACTTCACATTAATCATGTCTAGATGTGATTATTTCATTTAGAAAATTGTCATATACTCAGCTGAACACCAGGGACATTTTACCAAGAAGAAGAAAGCAAAAGGTTGTTGGAAAATGAGTCTGTTTGCCAACATAAGATCTAAAAGTAAATATTACTCCACAAATGTTATAAAGTACAGACAGTGTGGGTCCATGAGTGTTGATAGAATTATTACAGCAAGAATTCCCATATCTTTGTTTTTTCCTGTAGAATTGTCCTGAATTTTGTTCTCTTTTTGCATTGAAAATGAATGTAATAAATGAGTTTAGAATACAGTTTTAGCTGCCTGCTCCAACTCCTTCAATGATCACTTTCGTTTAAACAGTTTGCATTGAGGAATAACTTCCAAATAGAAGCAGAAGGCACGTGGGTGAGATTTTCATTAAAGTTTTGGTTTCCAAGAAAAAATTGACCAACTGGACTAGTTTTCTGTTTGCTAATTCTGTTCATTTATTTTACTGCTTGCCAAGATGTCAGCCATGACACCATCAGATGCACAGAGTTCCACAATGATAAAGTTAGCAGCATAAGAAAGGCCAGTAATTTGAGCCAGAGTAGGATTATTGCCTTTGGATTCTTCGAGTTTTAGAAAAAAAGAGTTCCACCTGGCTGCCAGTGGTTCTCATCTGTAGTTCTTGCTACTCAGAATGCTGAGATGGAGAATTGAGGTGTGAAGTCATCCAAGGGAAGAGGTTTGTAAGACTATCTGCAATTAAACAGTAAAACTTTGGACTACAAATGTGGCACAAGTAGTGGAGCTTCAGCTATGAGCAGGCAAACTTAGTGAGGTTACAAGTTTCTGAGTTCAACACCTAATACCAAACAAGAATTCTGAGTTGTTTAGATTCTCCAATTATTTTTTCTCTTATCTGCTATGAAACATATTCTGAACATTTAGTAGTGATGATTGTTATATGTTAATGTATGCACATTTATAATGCATTTTTCATTTTTATTGTAGTGATTGAAGGCTAACACATATATTAGCAAATATTAAAGAGTATTAGAACCTTAAAATATAGTGGATTAACATAGGGATAACAATCGATTGTATTTTTTTTTCACTGACATTCTGCCTGCTCTAGAATGGCGAGATTTGCTGTAATTCTTTTTTTTTTAATTTTATTGTCAAGGTGATGTAGAAAGGGATTACAGTCACATATGTAAGATAGTGAGTACATTTCTAGTGAACTTGTTACCCCCTCCCTCGTTTTTTATTCTTTTAAATTGTATATAATTAAGGCTATATCTTCTTAATCTGCATAATTATTAAGCAATCAAGATTCATCTATGATAATAGAATAATGAATTTTGTTAATTTTTAAATTGAAGAGATGGAAATAAGAAAGAATAGCAAAAATGCAATTGACTGAAGTGAATATACATGATTATAATAATATGCATGTACGGATAGACATATCACAGTGAAATCTCTGTAAAAATAATAGGCACTAATAAAATACACTTATGACAAAAGTGAGGATATGTAGGAATAATAACCTATAAAAATTATGCAAAAACAATAAAACCAGTAAATAGACCATAAGTGTTCTGAACGTTTAAAGTGATTTGAAATAAACAATCACACCAGAAATGGAAACAATTCACCAGGTTAATATAACAAAATATTTCTAAAAGTAAAACTCTAGTCATTTGTAAAAATAAGTACCGAATAAACACCACATAGAGATATATATCCAAAGAGTAAATCTCCTACTCTTAGGTAAACTAAACGTGAAAGCCAAAAGATGGCTAAGGCACAATTGTTGATTTGTGTCTGTAAAAGTACAAATCATGTTTTATCCATTCATAAAACTGAATGGCAAGCATATAAGCATTTTCCAATCAAACTGAATTAAATGCTAGATGTAGTCCAAGATCACAGTAATGGTATGCAAAGACAGCATGCAAAATTGTCTACCATGAAGCATCAATAAAGAAAAATACACACAAAAATTAATTTATTTTATTATCAAATGTTTTATAAAGCATAGATTTTATTTTAAAATTTTCATAGCAAATTAACAAAAAAGACTGTCAGACAACAGAAGTAAGATTTGCTTGCAAGCTAATGAAGATATTAATGTAAATATATTAAACTACCATAAATTCTTTTTCTTATTTATTTGTATTATAAAGGTGAAATGCAGAGAGCTTACAGCTACCTAAGTGAGGAAATGAGAGCAGTTCTGGTTCAACACTCTTCTCCTCTCCCTCATTTTCTCGCACTATCCCGCCCCTGCCAACTCCCCTCACTCCCAAGTTGTAAAGTTCATTTCCAACATAGTGTCTTGTGAGTATCTTTGTTGCATTGATTCATCCTTTGTTCTTGCAATATTCTCTAATGCTATCTCATGTTATTTGTGAATAAAGATGAGATGTATTCTAGTTTGTACTTTATTGCTTTGTCTAGTTTAGTAAACACATAACTTTTTTGCTTTAGCTCTAGTAAATAATGTAAATTCCTTTCAGATATTACTTCTTCTGAAAATTTTTTTATTTTTTATTTATACTTCAATCAGCTTGACACAAAACTTCAAAATTCCTCAGGTCCAATGTTTAAAAATATTTTAGTTATTTATTCGCTCACAGTTACTAATTTACATTAATTGTATAAAACACAAAATCAATAGACTTCATCTACCTATCCACTACTATCTATCTATCTATTATATATCTACCTATCTTCTAATGTGTATATGTGATAGTACAAAACAGGGTTAACTCTTTTTTCTGATTTTGTTCCTTATCCTAATTATCTCTCTATATAATAATACTATATATGTATAGTGTTCAGAAACTTGTCAGAAATAGACTTCTTGGGCTATTCTGCTATTAAAAATGTTCTATTGGTCAATCTAGTATCTTGAGACATTTAGAATTAATATAACCTTAGATTGTTTGATAATCTATGCTAAATTTCCTATTAAGTCTATAAGCAAACAGAGAGGCAATAAAATCTTCTACTGCAATTTTAATATGCATATGACTGTTTTATAAAAAGAAAAATAATACTCAGAAGCCAATCCTGCTCATAACTTATCATTTATTTAAAGATTACTAACATGATCGCATTACTAAAATCTACAAGATAAATTTAATTTTGTTAAGTGTACAACAGGGTGTGATAAATCCAGAGGAAAATTCGCTAAAAGAAATTACATACTGAAGGATCATTAGGTATCTTATTATTAGGGTTAGTAGCCAGTTGATGAAATCTGCAATAAAACCCGATATAGTCTGAAGGCCTTGGAAAGAGTGTGAAACCTCCCTCACTTGTAATTCTCCACCTATACATGACAGATGACTGTTGTTGGCGTTTTTAAGATTAAATGTGTTTAAACTGTCTCCATTTGTGTATTATCTACTTTGAAAGTAACAAGATGTCAAAAATGATATAAAGTTTTGTGTATTCTATCTTGTACTAACTGACTTTCGAAGTGAAATAAAAAGAAGAATCTGATATTTGTATTGTCTTCTCAGAAGTAATTGTATTATTTAAAAGGAATTAAGTGTATTGCTCTTTAGGTTGATAATTTCATTTATTTGTTATTCAAAGGCAAAATGTAGTGTTATTCAAAGATGCAGTTTTCTTTGATAAAATCATTCTATTAAAATTCTACAAATTTAATATTTCTATATATCTCAATATGAAACTCTATTGCATATATAGATTTTTTTCAAAGATCATTTTCAAAAGAAAAAAGAATACTTAGGTTTGTGATAAATGGTATCAGATATTTTAATCATAGCCAAATGCAATGAAGCAATGAGAATAATTTCTTTCAGTAGTTTTCAAAACTATCTAATTACATTTCATAATCATGATTCATGATAGTTTTATGTAGCATATTTTGAATGACACTATTTCATTAAGCATTGTGTGTGTGTGGGGGGGGGGGCACATACCTGACCTGGATGTTGAACTCAGGACCTTGGTGCGGTGCTGTTTCTAAACTTTTGTGCTCAAGGAGTGCTCTATCTTTTGAGCCACAGTTCCACTTCCAGCTTTTTGGTGGGCAATTGGAGATTAGAGTGTCATGACCTTTCCTGCTTGGGCTGGGTTTGAATTGCCACCTCCAGCTTGCAGTCTCGTGAGCAGCTATCTCAGTGTGAGACATTGGTGCCCAACTATATATGTATATTTTTTTTCAAAACTGCCTCCAAAATACAAAAGTAGACACAAAGTAGTAACACTAATGCCCAATTTAAGGATGAAACTTCCTGTCCAGGAAATTTTGTCCAATTGAAAGATGATCTACTGTATGTATAAATTTGTATCAGTTGCCACAAAACTACAATTAAGGTGATGCATGTCAATTTGATGTATTAACAGTATATATTGTACATACAATATAAAAGAGATTTTAATGTACATGATTTAAATAAATACTAACTTACACATATTTGAATTGAAAATAGGTTATAAATTACAGTTGGGAATTAAATTCATATATCCAAATATTTTCAAATATATAATGCTTATTTTCTTAATAAGTAATGAAGTGTCTGTGGCGGGTGGCTCACGCGTGTAATCCTAACTACTCAGGAGGCTAAGATTTGAGGATCTCGGTTCAAAGTCAGCACTGGCATGAAAATCCATGAGATTCTTATCTTTAATTAACTGCCAGTAAACCAGAAGTGTAGTTGTGGCTCAAGTGATAGAGCACTTGCCTTGAGCTGAAGAGCTCAGGGGCAGAACCCAGGCCCAGAGTTCAAGTGCCACTACTGACAAGAAAAAAAAAAGTAATGAGTACAAGTGAGTTAAATTTTTCTATAATTTTTCATGTAAAAATCTTCTTGCTCTTTAACTAGACTGATTAGAGTTTTGTAGCAGATAATCTCAAAATACAGTACATCAAACGAAATGAATTGCTTTTCTTTTTGTCTCTTCTGTGTCACATTTTTTGTGTATGTTACCTAAGCACTCCACTCACTAAAGTATCTTTCCAGTTCTTGTATTTGTAAAACAGTTTCTCCATTGAAGTTGCTTTATAGCCTACAATATACCATATCTGGCTTGATGTAATCTTTCAAGTTGGCAAAATAGGGATTGTATGGTTGCATGGTGTTACAAGGGCTAAGGTTTCTTGTATTTTTCACTAAAGCACCTAGTGTTTTTCCTGTTCAAATGGCAAAACCTGTCTTAGGGAAGTATTCATCTTCCAATAAAACTGAATAAGAATGGAAACTCCTATAAGAAGGCAAATGATTTCCTTGAAAAAGATTATTACTGTTGTGAAGAAGGATGTTATTTCAGAAATGGTGGGAAAAAGGGTGAACAAATAATATGTGGAGGGGAAGGGAAAAAACAAATCGTTTAAATAGGGATACAGGTGGACCCATTGCAACAATGAGACATACAAGTCGTTATATTGAAAACGAACTTTACAACTTTGGAGAGGGGGAGGGGTGTTGGGTGAGGGATGGGGGATGGGGGAGTATGGGATGGGAAGGGGAAACAAAGGAGGAGGCTACAATGCTTGATAAGAAATGTACTCATGGGCTCGGAAGGTGGCTCAGAGGTAGAGCACTTGCCTTGCATGCATGAGGCCCTGAGTTCGATTCCTCAGCACCACATAAGCAAAAAAGAAAAAAAAAGCCTGAAGTGGCGCTGTGATTCAAGTGGTAGAGCGCTAGTCTTGAGCTGAAGAGCTGAGGGACAGCGCCCAGGCCCAGAGTTCAGGCCCCACCACTGCCCCCCCCAAAAAAAAGAAAGAAAAGAAATGTATTCATTATCCTGCCCATGTAATTGTAACCCCTCTGTACAGTATTTTCACAATAAAAAAAAATACAGCCTTGATACTCACTAGACACTATGTTGAAAATGAACTATATAACTTGTGGGGAAGGACTATCAGGAGGAAAATAACTGGGAGAAAGCAGGGGTGACACTGTTAAAAAAGAAATGTACTCATTATATGTCTTACATAACTGTATATCACCTTTAAAATACAATAGAAATTTTAATAGGCAAAAAGAAAAAATGTTATCTTAGGCAAGCTTAACTTTGCGCTACATCATCTCAATCTCTTTGAGCAGAAAAAGAAACCAAAATGAAAAAGAAGAAAGATGGGATAGCTTAAATATATTAATTCTAAATTTTCATTTTGGGGCCTCTCTATATAAACAAGAATGTAACAAGACTCTTATCATATTAAAAAATTAACACAATAGTTTAAGATTTAAATACAAGATCTTTAAGAGCACTAGAATTACAAATTGTGGGTTATCTCTGTCTCCTTGTTAAATATGAATACTTGGATATCACTACCAAAACTCAGGAGTTAATAGTAAAATGAGATTATATCAAAGAAATAATTTTTTTACACAGCAAAGGAAACAACTAGTTATGTGAAGATACAATCTATAGTTGGAGAAATTAACTATTAACTCATACACCTAATTCTATCTAACGAAGGGCTAATATATAGATAAATAGATAGATTGATTGATTGATAGATATAGTTTCTAGAGGAGCAAAATTTAAAAAACCATGTAAACTCCTGTTGTTGAGAAAATGAGCTAACTGCATATAAATGGCAAAACCTATACAGAAGAAATCATATTGTATGGAAGAGAGGAAAGAAATGTTTGTCTAAGACATGTAAGAAGAATAATGAAGGTAAAAACATGTGCAAAATGGAAGGACTGGGTGTCATAGGCCTGTCTGAGCACATCTTGTGAAGATTCATATTTCCTTTCTTCTTCCCTTTTGTTTTACAATTTAATGGCTGTTATTATACTTTTATGATACATATAATGTTCTTGTATCATATTCATCCCCTGTTGTCTTCTTAGCCATGTATTTATGAGAAAAAGCATGTGAAATGTTCTTTGTAAGTCTGGCTTACTTCTCTTAATACAAAGATATCCACTGTTATCCATGTTCCTACAAACAGCATAATTTTATTTTTCATTTCTGGCTTAATACTACTCCATTTTGCAGATATATCACAAATTCTTTATCCTAGCCAGCACCCAGGCTGATTCTATGGCACTGGTACTATGAATTGTGCTTCAAGAGATATGCTGTGTGGTTATCTTTACATTCTGTTGAATATTTGGTCAACAGTGGTATAGCTAGACAACATAGTTGCCCTTAAAAAAATTGAGTTGTCTTTCCCCCTACTGATATCCATGGTACCTACACTAATTTACATTCCCATCACTAGTTAAAAGATTTCTTTTGCTACAAAACTTTCTCAATATTTATTATTCATTTCCTTGGTGATAACCATTCTGCTTGGGGTTAGATGGGATCTCTTAATGTAGATATGACCAGAATTATTCTCATGGCTAAAGACATTGAATTTTTTAAAGTATTGATTAGACATTTGCAGTTTTTCACTTGAAAAATCTATATTAAATGCATTTCTTCAGCTCTTGATTGGATTAAACAAGTCTCTTTATCTTCTTTATTCCCTTCTATTTATTTAAACTTATATAGCCATAATACCTATAATCATCAAAATATTTTATTCAGAAAGCATTAACTTTTCTACCAAAATGCATTTGCATTTTGGTAGAAAATAATTTAATATTATTGCATCACGCACAATATTATGTTCTTTTTAAGATCTCTAATAGCCCTACTTTAAGAATCCAACTATTTTCTGTCATCTTTTTATTGTTAAAAATAATTTTATTATCTAGTATTTTGGTTTTTGTCTATTTCTATTTTATATATTTTTTATTCACAAAGCCATTAGGTATTAGATAATCAAAAGGAGCAAATAAGCAAAAATAAATTCAAGTAAGGCAGTATTTTACGTTAGATGTTGACTATTCCATTTAAGCCATCTTTAATGGACTTCTTGACTCTAAATATATCACTCCTTTCCCAGTTCCTGAATTTGGCTTTATAATTGACTAGCCTTCCTTTTCACTCCATCTTTCCTGTCCCTAAAGCACATTCACATTGGCTTACTATTTATAATTTCTAAAAATTCTGTCACTGCTGGTTTCCTTACTAAATCTCCAACTCTTACAAGTGATGCTGAAGATTCTTACTTATACTCTCCTTTTATGAAACCTAGCTAATTATCTTAATGAGAACCTATGTCACCAACAACTATTTTGCAGTTGATATTTAGGACATCCTCATGTTCAACATACATGGTATGAGAACTTTGAGTGACAACCCTGAATTGGTTTTTGTTTTGATGGTTTACGTGAGGTATTTATTGTTTAAGTCACTTGCCCAAATTTGATTCCTGGCATCTCACTTTACACAGTGTGTCCTTAGCCACTTAGTTACTTTTGAGTAAATACAAATTATATTAAGACTATAGAATAACCCTACTTCTTTTTAAAAGCATAATGTGTAATTGTCTATTTCACCAACTATATTACATAGTAAACTAACCTAGTCTATTGTACGGTTCTGAAAAAAAATTTGGCTGAAGTTAAGTTTTAAGCACATGCCCTTGCTATGATTATACCTAGAATGCTAAGGGACATCTGGCTAATTCAGTAAAATTACTCAAAGACATTGAAACTGCTTTAATAGATTCACATACACACTACTATTAGGCTACTGAAATACTTTGATTTTCATATCCTTGTAATATGTAGGCACAGCATAGTTTCACTTTGCAATTAGGTGTTATGATATTACCAGAAAGAGTTTTTAATTAGAGAATAACCAGGTTATACCTGAGAAAATTAATATTCAAGGTGCTATAGTGTCTGTTCCTTCTTTATCCCACAAGATGAGAGGGAAACAGCTGTCGCCAATTACAGCATATGGACTTACCTTGTTTTATTGCAGATCAGTTCTATTTGGATACATTAAAAAGTCTTTCAGTAAGTTTTTTTCATCATATTCCAAATAGGTGGAACACAGAGACAGACACACACACACACAAACACACACACACACACACACACACACACACAATCCACTAATTGAGATGCAAAATTTATCATATGCATTTCAAAAAATATTCTGTGATTTCCACAAATTAAAAACTATATACTAGCCACTGTGAGCTAATAAAATTGTTTTTCAATATTCCTTTCACAGATTTATTTCTGAGTATATTATTTATGTTAACAATGCTCTTACAATTATATTCAAACATTTAAACTTGCATTTGTGTGAAAGAACAATACACATTACCTTATTGAAAAAGTATTATTCAAAATTATTTTTATTGACCACACAGGACAGATTTATAACCTAGTTTTACTAGTACTCACACATATTCATTGTTTAACTCATGTAACTATAACCCCTCTGCACACCAACTTTACAATGAAATTAAAAAGCATAGTATACTATAGAAGACAAAAATTACATAAATTGTCATTAGAGGGAGCTGGCAAATTTAACTCATAAATTTTCTTAAAATTGCTGAGAAAAATCCACCACATTTGAAATGCAATGGACAGTAATATGTTTAATAGAAATATATAAATATATATATATTTGATAGTTGACTAAAGCATTACCTAACAGTAAACATCTTATTGCAGTTAATAATCTTCAAATTTAGTGAAATACTAAATGTATCATGTCTTGTCTTACCATGTGGAAAGACATTGGTCTATTTGTGGGAAACAGAGGATAATTTGCACTTGTTTAGGTAGAAATAGAGCATGACGTAGTTAATTGGATGTTAGTGATTTATTGAACAATTTCTCTCAAGAGAATCGGTAAAAATTAAAGTAAAGTAAAAGGAGAAAGACAGGAAAGGCAAAAGACCTCTCCTCAAACGTGCTGTCCGATTGTGTCTAGCCAGTGCCAGGAGCAGATCTGTAATGTAATTTGTGCTACTGAATCAGCTCATATTTGAGCCAGTGTTATGAGACATGAAGATCACCATTATAGTCATGCATCATCTATTGTGCTAGCTGTTTGCTAAAATGTGGCACAAGTCCCTACAACCATGAAGTGAGACAGCTTCAGTCATCAATGGATATCATGTAGAGGCTTACATCTCAGAGACAGGAATCCAAGTTCTGCACAGGAGCAAGGACACTAACCTGTCCTGTTAGAGGTCTGGTGGAAAGACTGATTATTTGCCTCTTCAAGTTGTACTAAATTCCCCAAACTCCAGTTATATACAGAATTCAAATGAACTACATAATATTTCAGAGTATTGGAAACACAAATATGCTGGTCTGAGCTGAAGTCGATGTGTGAGAAGTGTGTATATTTTCAGCTTCTAGAAGAACACTTCATTCCTCAGTTGGGCCACTTTTTTGTCATCACAGCAAACAGAAAAGCATATTTTAATCTTTTATCCATGTTTATATTGAATCTAGTGGTTGAAATCAGAATTATCTTCCATCTCAAAATATTTATTACACTTACAAAGCCCTTTTATTCCATATAAGTTTCTAGGATAATACGTTCTTATTTTTAGAGATCATTATTCTGGCCCAACACCTATCCGGTGGCAGTTTTTCCAGCTTAGTCATACAGAGTTGAGGAAGAACACTTGGATAACAAGTTCAAGGCCCCAAGTTCAGTCTTCAGTTCTGAAAAAGAGTATTAATCATACAGAATTATAGTCTTTACAAATGAACAAATATCAGAAATAGAATACTAGAGCAATATGTCCAAAAGCAGAAGAATGAACCTTGGTTTATAACTTTTTCCTTTTAGGCAGCATGATCAGCCATGAGCTTACCAGCCTCTCTTGAAGAAAAGCAGCCTACCTTGTCCATGACTGGATAATATGATGTATGCATTCTATGTTTAGTAAGCTGAAAATATTATTATGATTTATTTATTTTTTGACGGTTGTGGGGCTTGAACTCTGGGCCTGGGCGCTGTTCCTCAGCTCTTCACCTCAAGACTATCACTCTGCCATGTGAGCCATGGAACCACTTCTAGTTTTCTGGTAGTTTATTGGAAATAAGAGATTCACAGACTTTCCTGCCTGGGCTGGCTTTTAACTGTGATCCTCAGATCTCAGCCTTTTGAGTAGCTAGGATTACTGGCATGAGCCACTGGCACCTGGCTTATGATTTATTTTTCTAAATAGCGATAATACACAAAAGACACAGTAAATACTATGGGAGATTTTTCAGAATGAATGAATCTCTTGTAAATGATTATGCTTGGAAGCCTACCTATGGGTATGTATTAGGTATATTTAACATATATTAGTTAGTTATCTGAAAACAAAGCTACTAAGATAAAAAAGAAACAATTGTGATATATTTACATTTAAGTTTCAGCAATAGCAACAGCAGGAACAACAAAACAAAACAAAGAATTTGGGATTCTCATCCTACAAAATCTAAATGGATGTTTACATCAAAGATAGGTAGTTGAAGAAAGTAAAATAGTATTACAAAAATTAAGATTTTCATCTCCTTTATGTCATATAATACAAGGGTTGTTTTTACCTTCAGACTTTTAGCTGCAGCAAGTTGAATATAAATAGTAGAGGCTTCACCTGAAATAGAATAGAAATAAAAAGGAAACTAATGTATTTATTAATATCCCAACTTCTTTTGCTTCTTATTCCTATGAAATTTAATTTTAATTTTGCTTTTATTTATTTTTTATTTTTTTATATTTCGTCAGTCGTGGGGCTTGAACTCTGGGCCTGGGCACTGTTCCTCATCTCTGCAGCTCAATGCTAGTACTCTAATACTTGAGCCACATGCCACTTCTGGCTTTTTCTGCTTATGTGGTGGTGAAGAATAGAACCCAGGGTCTCATGCATGCAAGGCAAGCACTCTACCACTGAGCCAGCCCCTTTTCTTTATTTCTAATGGCTTTCTAAACTATAGAAATGAGCCCCTATATTTCTCTCTTTTCATTCTTGCTCAACTAGCCATATAAAATACCTAAGTTAAGAGTTAAGTGCACAGGACATTGAATATGTTTGTTTCTAATCTGACATGCCTTAGATACCAGATAACAATTTAGATGATAAATCATATGAAAGTTTTACATGTAGTCAACTAAAGGAAGTGAGTTAGATTTTCTATAAAATTGCATTTCAGTATTTAACTTTTTTAAAATGTTAATTAATATTTTTTAATTTTATTGTCATTGTGATTTACAGAAGGGTTACAGTTACATAACTAAGGTGGTGAGTACATTTCCTTCCATTTTCCCTACCCCTTACCCTCCCAGTTGTACAGATTATTTCCAACATATTGTCTTGTGAGTATCACTGTTGACTTAGTTCCCTCTTTGTCCTTTGTCTCACCATTTTGTTGTTCTCCATCCCTTCCCTATTTCAAATAAACATATATACAATACCCAGGGTACCAAAATCAAATACAGTGACAACAAGGGGATAAACCATAGTTGGCAAAAAAAAAAACAAAAGAAGCAAGAAATCACATAGTACATTAAAAACATCAACCAAACAACAACAATAAAACAACAACAACAAAAAAGCATGTATTTTGAGTCCTTAGAAGATGTGTCCAATATATTTTTAATTGTTTTGTGTGTATGAGATTTTACTTGTGTTTGAACAGATATTTATGCTTAAACATTATGAATGCGAGCATATACAGGATATATTATTGATCAATAATGTGTTGTCTGAATAAATGAATGAATTATTCCATGGTAAATTTCTATGCATTCAAATTTACCTATAAGTGAGATTATATGAGTATTTATATACATACATATCAAGAAATATCTAAATCATATGAGATTTAAATAGAAATTTAATGGTAATATAAGCAATAACTGACATACATTTTGAAGCAGTTGGTATATCAGTTACTAAATCTATACACTGGGCATGAGTAGCCTTAATAAATACATCTAAACCTCCAAAAAGGATACTTACTTCATGAATTGGCATATTTAATAGAAAGTTTAGGTAATCATATAAGATCTTTAACTTTATGAACACCTGTCAGAAAGAGCGCGGTATGCATAATTCATTATGTATTCATACAATGTGAAACCTGTTTATAAGGTCTTATAAGGAATAGCCTAGCGTTAGCCCTGCATCTTTTCCTATTTGATGATGTCTAAATACAAAATGTGTTCAAAATACTTTAATGATGTTATAATATTTTATGGTATATGCAATGCATGAAAAGAAAAGACATCCAGAATTGAAGTGTATATGTCAGTTTATAAATCATTTTTGTAGGAATAACATATAAATTCTGAGGAAGCACACCATATATAAACATAATTTTGAATATAGATACACTATAGAAAAAAAAATCCATGCTGCGGGTACACAAAATTTTATTCAAAATGATGCAGAATGCTGTTACTGTACTTGTGGACCAACCTATTTTTTCGAAACTGAATTGAAATAGCATATCTAAAACACATAAGTACCCAGGTGCCCGTGGCTCACACCTGTAATCCTAGCTACTCAAGAAGCTGAGATCTGAGGATCAAGGTTCATAGCCAGCCAGGGCAGAAAAATCCATGAGAATCTGATCTCCAATAAACCACTAGAAAACCAGGAGTGGCACTGTGGCTCAAGAGGTAGAGCGCTCATCTTGAGCTGAAGATTGCAATGACAGTGCCCAGGCCCAGAGTTCAAGCCCCATGACCGACAAAAAACAAAAACCACAACAACAAAAAATGTATTACCACTCTGAGAACATTTGATACCCTGTTTTTACCTGAACATTTAAATAAGTGCATGTTAGCAAAGTTTACATTTTAAATGATGTAAAAGTGATATAACTTCAGGAAATAACATCTTTTTCATAGTCTTTCAGTGAAGTTTGCATTGGTCAGGATTTTACAGAGAAGTAGAACCAGCAGAATGCTTGCATGTATGTCAATGGGAGGAGACATATTTAAATGGGCTTACAAGATCAGAGACTGACCCATTCTAAATATCAGTGTGCACACTGTACAGCCAGGGAAATAAGCAGCTGCTCTGTGCAACATACCGGACACCTCTGAGCAACGGGGATCAACTACAGTATCTAATGAATGAATTCAACTCACAGGACATAAAAAGGCTTATGCATTTATCATTTTCAGTTACCAAATCATTATTTTGTGAAACACCCCTTTTCTTCCATTTTCAGGTAGCAATACATACTCTGTCAGAGATGATGATTTCAGAACAGTATAAAAGCTGCATTGTCACTCCAGCAGAAGTCAGCTGAATCTCTATTTTCAGAAAAGTGTATGAAAAGATCATTGTGAGATTAACGCTGGGAGAATAAAATATAATACACTGTATCATCCACAATGATGTTATCAGATTTATCAAAGGTCTGCATGTGAGGATGCAGATAGATGTCTAGGCTGAAAGTACATTGCCAAAGCCAAAACTAATTTCATAGAGAAATAAAGATCATTCTTCCAGTATCTCATACTATGCCGTGAGGACACAAAATGAATGCATGTGTCTTGCTACAAATGTCTATTTTGGTGAGAATAATAGGCAATGGTATATTGCCTTCCCATTAGAGTTAGTTACCTCCAGAGAGGCTGTGAAGGCAAGAACATTCCACACAGTTACTATTTAATGTGGGTCATTGGTAAACAGACAGAGCCATTCCTTGTGATTTCAAAGGGAGAATTTACAAAATGTTATGAATGCTTATTTGCTGTCAAGAGAAACTGAACTGGAGTTTTTTTTAATGGATATGATAGAAATTCATATTGAATTACACTGATAAAATATGTTTTAAATTTTAAGGAAGAGAATGAACAAGATGTAAGTCCAGTTCTACACGGGGGATGTGGGTATACAGTTGGTATGAATGTTCATTACATGAATGAATAACAAAAAACTGTCGAGCTTCCGTGTTACAATTGCAAGCTAATTCATGTGTTTTAAATGTTCATATGCAGGGCTGGGAAGGTGGCTCAGTGGTAGAGTGCTTGCCTTGCATGCATGAGGCCCGGGTTCAATTCCTCAGCACCCCAAAGGCAGAAAAAGCCAGAATTGGCTCTGTGGCTCAATTGGTAGAGCACTAGCCTTGAGCTGAAGAGCTGAGGGACAGTGCCCAGGCCCAGAGTTCAGGCCCCATGACCAACCAATCAAAAAAAAAAAAAAAGAGTAGACAATACAGCTATCAAGAGTACCAAACCACATTTGGAAAGCTAAGTTATGAAGAATATACTGTCTACCTCGTTTTGTAGGCATTTTAACTTCAGAAATGCACATATCCAACCCCTTTCAAACTTTTAACACTTTCCCTGTTACCTCATAGTGTGGGAGAAAACTTTTACATAATTATCTTTACTTGTACCAAAGCAGTTCATGAATACAATGCACCTTGATCAATGCCACCCCTTTTAACATTTCAACCCATCCTGCTCCTGAACACCCCTTCCCTCTTTCTCTGACTACAGTTAATACATTTGTATACCACACAACATATTTAGTTATAAATTCAGAAAGCTGAGTCTAGCCTCCACATTTAAAGGAAACACACGTTTTCATTAGTTATACAGGGTGGGGAATATTTCAGTTATGTTTCTACACACATTTACAATATATTCCATTCATTCTCAAGCCCTCTATCCCTTGGGAGTAAGCTTTCAGCAAATGCTTTTAGTATTTATTTATACGATTATTACTAAACTCTGACAAATTAAACTGGGTTTTCCTAGTTCATTTATTAAAGACTGGTCATTGACAGCCATATTACTTCAATGTTACGATAGGTAAATGATCATTTTTCTAATTTAAAGCTGTTATCAGTATCTCAATCTAGTTACTCAGGAGGCTAAGATCTGCAAATCCAATGTCAAAGCCAGCTCATTCATCGAAGTACATGAGTCTCTTATTTCCAATTAACCAACAAAATATTAGATGTAGAGATTTCGAGCGAAGTAATAAAAATCAAGCCTCACGTGAAAACCTGAGAGCATGAGACTATTAGTTTGATACCAGGCACCACTGCATAAAAAAGAACTATGTTTAATAACTTGCAAAATAATAATAAATAAATATAAAACAAAAGATTTTACTTCTCTTAAATTTTATGATATTCATAAACAATTACACACATTTACTTTATTGTTCCAATTTTGCTTGGAACATTGTTAGAATATGTAAGAAAAGCACTTGCGGATTGTTACAAATATAACAAGAAAAAATGTGGAAACCATGTCTTCATTTGAACCATTTGAAAGATGTGATCAACATTTTATTTATGAAACTGAAAAACATGACAACTAGGGAAAGTCTGTGGCTGGAGAACATAGAGAATATCTGCACATATAATTTTCATTTTCAAACTAACTTGAAATAGTTAATAAACCAAAGTTTATAAGTAGATATCTTGCATATTTTTTGGTTTGTTAGAAAACCATAGTCTATTTATTCATGAATACTCAAATTACACAGATTTTATTCAATTCTGTTGCTACATCACCATTATAAAAATAGACCCAAAATAACAACAGGAACAACAAGACTATTTCACTATAAATCTCTGTCAACTAGTTTTATTCAGTGCTTTTGAATTATGGCAATGCTATCCCTACAAATGAGCTAATGGGGACAAATAACTTATACTGTGAGAAAATTGTGGAGAATAATACTAAGGTTAAATAAAATGTTGTGTTTGGCCAGGTGTCAGTGGCTCATGCCTATAATCCTAGCTGCTCAGGAAGCTGAGATCTGAGGATTGTAGTTCAAAGCCAGCCCGGGCAGAAAAGTCCTTGAGACTCTTATCTCCAATAAACCACCAGAAAACTGGAAGTGGTGCTATGGCTAAAGTGGTAGAGCACTAACCTTACCTGAAGAGCTAAGGGATAGTGTCCAGTCCCAGAGTTCAAGCCTCATGACTGACAAAAAAAAAAATGCTGTCTTTGGAACCTTACAAGCTAAATGAATGGCTTCCAATCTATGAATGTATGCAAAGTGACTATGTTGAAAACAATGGAAATGTGATTACTCATCTATGCATTTAAATCCTGCTAACTTTTGGACTTTCATCAAAACAGATGTGATTAGAAGGACTATGTACAAAAGATAGTGCAGGTGGTAAAGAATGCAATATTTTATATACATATATATAGTTAAAAGTAAGTAATAATTCAAATTATATATAGAAAACTTTCAAGCCTAGATATGAGTGACCCAGGTGACATCTTGTAGCTAATTGATGAATAACCTGGATACATTTGAGTGTCATGATTTTTCTCCAGTTTAAATATATTTGTTATGGATACTGCTTACAAAGTTTTTCAGTGAAGGTTTTTATTCTAAAATAACCTTAATCATAGCTCATTAAGCTCTGCTTTTTGCTTGAATATAGAAAAGCAGGGCAAAAGGTTTTCTAAATTAAATTTTTTCCTCTTACTTCATCATAATTATATCAATAAAAACATGTATTACATAATAAAGACAAGCAGAACAGAATAAATTTAGAAAATATAAATTACTTTGAACTTGAGACTTGAAGCCTGTAACATTATCCTAACAAATAAAAGTAGGCATTAGATTGCATTTTAATTAATCAATAAAATTTTATTATTTCTAAGCCTCGGGTGACGTTTTCATCTTACTATGTTTTTCTGTAATCAAAAAGTTAGTTAACATCACAATATTTTAAATGTAAGCTGTAGTGGTCAGAGTTGAATACATAGTACATACATTCCACTATGATGTGTTGAAAAAAATTATATTTCTCTATTCTTATTGACCCCCAACACTTTTAATACATAATAAGTCACTGGGGCCATTGTGATATTATATAGTTTACTGAAGCAGTACTTAATAAATAGTAAAATATTGCCTAGTTGAAAGTTAAGTACCTTTTGGAGACAGAATTAGCTGTTATAGGTCACTTGAGCAGTATTAAGAAAGTTCCTTTTGTCCAACCTTTCTTTGATTTGTTGTGTTTCTGGGTCTCTATTAAGAAATTTCGGCCTGAGCCAAGGAGGCCTAGAGTTTCTCCTATTCCATCCTGTAATGTTTTCAGAGTGTCTGCTTTGACTCCGAGGTCTTTGATCCATTTGGAGTTGATTCTGGTGCAGGATGATATATAAGGATCTAGTTTTAGTTTTCTACAAGTAGTTAACCAATTTTGCCAGTACCATTTACTGAAGAGGCTGTCTTTCTTCCATTCTGTTATTTTAGCTCCCTTATCGAAGATTAGTTGGCTATAGGTCTGTAGGTTCATTTCTGGGTTTTCAATTCTATTCCATTGGTCCTGAGGTCTGTTCTTATGCCAGTAGCAAGCTGTTTTGATTACTATGGCTTTATAGTAGAGTTTGAAATTTGGTATTGATATTCCACCAGCAGTGTTCTTTCCGTTGAGGAGTGTTTTTGCTATTCAGGGTCTTTCATTGTTCCATATGAATTTTTGGATTGCTTCAAGTTGCAGAGCTTCTGCATGGCAAAGGACACAGCTAGCAAGATCAATAGAAAGCCCACAGATTGGGAGAAGATCTTCACTAGCCATACAACAAACAAGGATCTCATATCTAAAATATACTTGGAACTCAAAAAATTAAATCCCCCAACAACAAATCCTCAAAGAAACAACTGCCCAATAAATAAGTGGGCTAAAGACTTGAAGAGAAACTTCTCTGAAGAAGAAAGAAGGATGGCCAATAGACACATGAAGAAATGCTCAACCTCCCTAGCCATAAAAGAAATGCAAATCAAAACAACATTGAGATACCACCTCACCCCATTTAGAATGGCTATAATCAAGAACTCTAACAACAACAGATGCTGGAGGGGATGTGGACAGAAGGGAACTTTACTTCATTGTTGGTGGGAGTGTAAACTTGTTCAACCACTTTGGAAAGCAGTATGGAGGTTCCTGAAAAGATTTCACATAGAGCTCCCCTATGACCCAGCAATCCCACTTTTGGGCATTTACCCAAATGTTTACAAACAAGACACACTAAAGCTACCAGCACAACTATGTTTATTGCAGTATTATTTACCATAGCTGAGATCTGGAACCAACCCAGATGCCCCTCAGTAGATGAATGGATCAAGAAAATGTGGTATATATACACAATGGAATTCTATGCCTCCATCAGAAAGAATGACATTGCCCCATTTGTTAGGAAATGGAAAGGCTTAGAAAAATTTATAAATGAAGTAAGCCAAGCCCAAAGAAACATAGGTCCCATGGTTTCCCTTATTTGCAATATCTAGTATATGTATGAGTCAAGCAGAAAAGGTCAGATAATGTGATGTTAGGAAAATGAACCCTTAGATATGTATTTAAATGTTTTTTTTTCTTTCATGCATTTGTTTCTAACTCATTTATAAGATTATTTCTTTGTTGCTTTGTATGTCCCTCCCCCACAGTATAACCCCTTCTTTCACTATATTTGATGTCAGTATAATTTGTGGAGGAGATGGGAATAACAAGTCGTTTAAGGATACAAGTGGACCCATTGCAACTATGAGAAGTACAAGTTGTCATGTGGAAAACGAACTTTACAACTTTGGTTGTGGGGGGGGAGGTGGGGGGGTATTGGGTGGGGATGGGGGGAAGGCTGGGAAGGGATGTGAAGGGTAAACAAAGGAGGAGGCTTCAATGCTTGATAAGAAATGTACTCAATATCTTGCCCATGTAATTGTAACCCCTCTGTACAGTATGTTCACAAAAAATAAAAATTGAAATTAAAAAAAAAGAAAGTTCCTGCTTCAGTGCACTGAATAGTACTTTCTTGTCTTAACATCTAAAGGCCTCTGACATCACAAAGGATGAGAAGGCAAACGGATTGGTTTTATTTCATTCAAGGAACATACAACTTGATTTTTGGGCTTTAAAGGTAGTTTGGTAAATGGATGATAAAGTTTCTTGATTACCTGGAAATTTTAAAACATGACTTTTTAAGATTCATAGTGTTCCTTTTCCTTTCATGATTCTCCTCTAATATTTAAAAATGGGATTTTTTTTTTGCAGTAGTTTTAATACTGAGAGCATTCTCAGCATGTTGGCATGTGCATTTTAATAAAAAAAAATGACTATTAAATTACTGAAATCATATAACAAGCATTAGATAAACTCAAATTTAGGTCTAAAATGGAACTTTAAGTAATATCCTAGTTATATAAGTTAGTATCTTTCCAACTGTGCAGTATGATTTACATTCATCTCAATATTTGTAAGTAATGATGCTAAAAGCAGCATATAGTCAGTAGAAGTTAGAAGATTGTGTGCCGCCCCCCCCTCCCCCCTCCCCCCTCCCCCCTCCCACCTCCCCCCTCCCCCCTCCCCCCCCCACACCAGCCCTGGAGCTTGAACTCAGGGTCTGAGCACAGTCCCTGAGCTTCTTTTGCTCAAGGCTAGCACTCTACCACTTAGTTCAACTTTTGGCTTTTTCTGTTTAGTTGGTACCGAGGAATTGAACCCAGGGCTTCATGCATGCTAGACAAGCACTCTACCACTAAGCCACATTCCCAGTCCATAGATTGTGTCTTGATAGCACCAATTCAAGGACCTTTTTGTTGGGGGGGGCGGGGGAAACTTTATATAGAAAAGAAGCCTGCTTCAACAAAATTTATGCAAATGAATTATAAGTAGGAGGGACATAGTTCTGATATGTATGTCAAATGATTCTTCAGTAGTAAATAGATGTAATTTACAACTATTGTTTCCTTGAACACATTTTCATACTCAAATAAAGCAGCCATTTCTATACAGAAGACAATGACCACCATGATATTTAAGGTACTGACAATAACCACGTGCCAGGGATTTCCCATTGTTTTATGAACATTGATACCTAATGTACACAGAAATTATGAGATTTGCATTACTGTAAACCCTGTTATATAAATGAGAATATTAAAACCCTATTGTACAATTGAGAATATAAATTAACCCTGGGTAAATCAGTTAAAATAGAGACCTTCAATTTATTACAAATTTAACTAAAATCCACTAAGTGCAGTATAATGGAGTTCGGTCAGGGAACAGCTAATAACACAACTTTGCCTTTTACAGGTAGCTTTATGCCATTTCTATTTGACTATGGTAAAGAAATTCACTTGGATCTTCTCTTTGTAAACATAAATGTTTTATGTACATGATGCTATTCTTGGGTCTTGATATTAAGGATAATTTGAAGATATTTGTGATACTTTATTTTATTTTCTCTTCATGTAAGTTAACAACAAGGATGCTTTCTGCTGCGAAGTTTTTCTCTTTTGCTTTCTACATAATAATTCCTAGTGAAATATTTGTTCTGTTAAGTTATAAACAACATGTGCATTTCTCTAAATGTATATTAAGGTCTTTCGATTCTTCCAAAGACAAAAATGAAAGTTTAGATGGGTCTCAAATACTATAAATACAGACATAAGGACAATATTTGAAGTGATTTGTAAGTGGATGACATCTGTATGTGTCATGTTAATTTGAATCTCTTTTCCCATTAACTCAGGTCTAAATGCACACCACTGAGCCTGAATTCAGGCTATAACACTGGAGTCTTCAAGAGGATGAAGAAATAGAGTGTTGTTTTCCTTCATATGTGATCAAGAAGGCAATTACAGTAAAGGCAGTCTGCTTCTGGTGGCACATGCCTGTTGTCCCAGCCATTCCAAACCAGAGGAATTAGAAGTTTGAGATCAGTTACATGAAAGTATTGGGAAGATCCTATCTCAGAACAAAACCAAAGTACTAGGATGTAGTTCAAGTTCAAGTGGCCATCATTTAAAATGTGCATGGTGATGGTGCTAGAAAAATAAAAAATATATAGCTCAGAAAATTGTCATGTCTTGTGTAGCATCCCAATGGAAAAATCTACTTAGTAACTTGGATTTACAAGTATTGAGTCACATTATATGAATCACCAACAATATGTATGTAGACACATATTATGTGTATATATATACATGTACACATTACTTATCTACATACATGTGCATATACACATATACATATGTAATATACATGTAAATGTGTATATATATATACAGACATATATGTACATATGTCTGTATAATATGTATATATGTGTGTATAATATGCACATATATACATGTATTCACATATTTTATTATATGCATAATATGTATAAATAATATGTGCATATTATAAATATGTATATATAATAAAATATACAACATATATTGTCTATTATACTTCTGAAGAATTTTGTTTTCTTTGTTCATATTTCATGTAATTCAGTACTTCAAGATAAAGTTTTTATGTTTGTTCTCATATATTTAATATACATGGAAACAAATAAAATAATATATAATTGGGAAAAATAAACAGTCCAAATGGATACATAAATAAAAATAAGACCTTCTTGAATATGATATTTTAAACAGTGTCAGTGTAAACCCATCGATTATAAGAAGTAATACACTATTACTCAAATAAAATTAACAATCGTAATTAAGGGTCCTGCATAGCAAAATGTAGTACTGATACCATGGAAATCTTGCCTTCAAAGAGCCCAGTAGATAGGTAAAATTGATTAGCTCATTGCATTACAGTGCAAATACATTTAGACTTACAAAACATCATCTGGCTAATTTCAAATTCCAAGTCATTATAAAATGATATTACCTGCAATAAATTTCTGACTATAAAGTGTTGCTCTTTAAGAAATGACTTTAACTTTATTTAATTTGGTATTATAGTATTAATTAGTTTTATAGGTATAAAATTTCAATGGTATCCCTGGGCATTTTGCCACTCTGAGTTCTGTTTTGTAAAATAAATCTAGCTAGAAATAATTATTTTTGTAGTGTGGGAGCTACGATAGTTTATTATAAATTAGATTTGGGAGATACTATTTTAAGAGTTGCTTCTGCCATAACATTAATTAGTTACTTACTTACAGAACCTAGTTGAATTTTAAAGACTAAAGTGAACAAATATTTTCTCTATACAGGCAAGGCATCATCAAATATATCTCATTTTAAAATACTTTCAATTACCTACCAATACCTGAGCTGTCTTCCCACATATATGGTAACTGGCTCTGCTCCTGGAGATATTCTGAGTTTGGAGAAGAGATCAGTACTTCTCCCTTGTTCCTTGGCAGCTGGTGGTCCCAGCTTTTGTCCCTTCTGCATTAAGATTAATAAGAGAACCATGAAGCCTATGTTTCTTTGGGGCTGGCAAACAGTTGTCTAAACATTCCCACAGAGAGAACAAAAGAGGATGTTCTTAGGAGACGATCACAAGGGCTAAAAAATTATGTGTATATGATCCTATAAAATGATGCTTATCAGAGCAAACTGAAATTTCTTTTTTAATGTTTTTTTATTGTGAAAATACTGTTCCAGAGGGGTTACAATTACAAGAGCAAGGTAATGAGTACATTTCTTATCCAGCATTGTTGCCTCCTCTCTTGTTTTTCCCTACCATCCCGTCTCTCCCACTTCCTCACTTACACCCCCCCCCACCCCCGCCTAAATTGTAAAGTTCGTTTTTCAACATAGCTTCTTGTACATCTCATTGTTGCAATGGGTCAATCTGTATCCCTATTTAAACAAGATGTTTTTCCCTTCCTCTCCACAAATTATACCAACATCAAATACAGTGAAAACAGGGGTTATACCAGGGGGGAGGGACATACAAAGCACCCCCCAAAAAATCACATGGTATCTTATAAATACATTAGAAACAATAGCAAGGTAGAAAAAACCACTTGTGTCTTTATCTTGAGGTTCATTTCACTAACATCATCTTATCTGACCGTTTCTGCTTGTCTCAGACATATACTAGTTATTGCAAATTAAGGGAAACCATGGGACCTATGTTTCTTTGGGCCTGGCTTACTTCGCTTAACATAATAGGTTTGTTCTTACACTGTCTGTGGCCCTTGCTCCACCCCTTTGGTTTATTCCCATCTGTTGCTGTTTTGATTTCTGTACACTTTGCCTTTTATATAACTTTATCTTATTTGGGGAGGGAAAGGGATACACAGAAAGAGTGGGACAAAGGGTGATCCAATTTAGCAGTGATTCTCACTATACACTGAGTTAAAAATGAACTCTACAATTTAGGGGGTGGGTGATTGGGAGGGGAAAAACTGAGAGAAAATGAGGGAGAAGGTGACACTGTTCAAAGAGGAATGTACACATTACTTAAGTTATGTAACTGTAACCCCTTGGTACATCACCTTCACAATAATTTATTTTATTTTATTTATTGCAAAGGTGGTGTATGGAGGGATTGCAGTTATATAAGTAAGGTAATGAGCACATTTCTTGTCAAACATTATTACCCACTCCCTTATTTTCTCCCATTTTCCACCAGACCTACCCACAACCTGTAAAGTTCATTTGCATTTTTTTAAAGTTAATTAACTACATAAGACATTATTTTCCTTGATGCATGTAGCCTCTTTAAATTCTTAAGGTGTTCATTTTCTTATATTTTTCAATTTATCATCTGATGACTTAATTTTAATTTATATTTCGTATAAGGTAGATTATATTTTCTCACTAGAACAATTCATTGGATGTTATTTTTAGTTCATGCAAATATTTATGAAATAATTTTAACACTGGTTATAATTTCTAGAGTTATTTAAATATATTGACTAGAAATTAGCAATTTTGAACTGAGCTCCATAGCAAAGAGAATGATTAATGAAAATGGAGTCTTGTCTATTTTGTATGGCAATGTAATCAGTAAAACAATTATGTTGAACATGTTTTAATGCTTCATATTTCAACCTTACTTATTTAAGAAATATACCATAGGGTTTTCTTAAATTTCAGTGATAGACAAGTGACACTTGTCTCTACATAACTACTTTCTAAACAATGTTATATCTGAACAGTGATGCATTACTCTGAAATTCATACGTGTATTATATTTAAAGGATGTATCATACTCTCCTTTTTATACAGTTGGAGGATAAATGTCAATTTTTACCTGCACAGTATTTAGAAATAGACAATATAACATTTATATTTACAATTCCTTCATCTGAAAAAATTGAACATTAATACTATGTGATTTCTTTTGTTCTTCTGTATGTTCTTCCCCCTATGGTATAACCCTTGCTGTCACCATATTTGATTCTGATGCCCTGCATCTTGTATATACATTTTTCTAATTTGGGGAGAGGAAGAGAAATAACAAAGTGTGGAAACAACATTACAGGTTGCCCCATTGTAACAATGAGATTCACAAGACACTATGTTGAAAGCAAACTTTACAACTTCAGGGTTGGGGGAAGGAGGGAGGAGTTGGAGATGTGGGGAGGGAAGGAATGGTAGGTGAAAAACAAAGGTGGGATAAAAATGTTGGATAGGAAATGTATTCATTACCTTACTCATGTAACTGTAACCCTCTGTACAGAATCTTTACAATAAAAAATAAAATAAAATTGTAAAAAATATTGCCCATTAAATAGGTCATTCAAGATGACAGGTAAAGCCACAATAAGATAAAGGTAAATATTACCAAGATATTCGCATTTAATATGTAAAAATAAAAAAAAGAGGGCTGGGAATGTGGTTTAGTGGTAGAGTGCTTGCCTAGCATGCATGAAGCCCTGGGTTCGATTCTGCAGTATCACATAAATAGAAAAAGCCAGAAGTGGCACTGGGGCTGAAGTGGTACAGTGTTAGCCTTGAACACAGAGAGACTCAGGGACAGTTCCCAGGCTCTCAGTTCAAGCCCCAGGATTGGGGAAAAAAAAAAAAAAAGAATGACACAAATATCAGTTAAAATAAAAATTAAGAGAGGCCGGGCGCTGGTGGCTCACGCCTGTAATCCTAGCTACTCAGGAGGCTGAGATCTGAGGATCACGGTTCAAAGCCAGCCCTGGCAGGAAAGACTCTGAGACTCCTATCTCCAATAAACCACCAGAAAACCGGAAGTGGCACTGTGGCTCAAGTGGTAGAGTGCTCGCCTTGAGCTGAAGAACTGAGGGACAGCACCCAGGCCCAGAGTTCAAGTCCCACGACCGACAAAAAAAAAAAAATTAAGAGAAATTGCAATATGTTAGAACTAACAACAATGCAAGGTCAAGGCCAGACTTGTTTTTTTATCTTAGACTGATTTTAAATGCAATATGATGCTTATTATAGAACATCATTTCTCAGTTTTAGGCATTAGTGTTGTCATCAGATGGCCATGAATGCTATGCTGTAGAGGAGCTACCTCGCAGTAGCTCCACAGTGCCAGCTCCCTTCTCTTCATACCACAAAAGCTTTGTGCATTTGTATTTTAATTTCAATGAATCCCAAAGAACTCTGAAACCAAGTAAGAAAACAAAGAAACTGATTAAGTTTTCTTGATTTAACCTAAAGGCGCATAGCAAGTGTTTATTATTTGAAGACATTTTCTAGTTGCAATTTGCATTTTTTTATGTCTTGATTTTCATTGTAAGTGGTTTCTTATTTTTTAAATGTTTTATTTTAAAAGTGATAGATGGAAGTATTACAGTTACTTGAATCTGGCAATGAGTATATTTCCTTTTGAACAGTGTCACTCCCTTCCTCACTCTCAGTTTATCCCCTCCTGATTTTCTTCCCCCAAAGCTGTATATTTCATGTAGAAAATAATGTCTAGAGTGTTTCACTGCTAAATTGTTTGACCCTTTGTCACACTATTTCTGTGCCTCTCCTTCCCCTCCCCAAATCAGATAAAACTTACATAGAAGACATACAGTACAGAATCAAAAACAGCAAGAGAAGGGAATAAACCAAAGAAAAAAGAAAAGAAAGAAAAGAAAAGAAAGAAAATGTGTAACTGTAAACAGTACAAGGAAAAAATACCTCTTTCTTCCCTATCTTAGAGTTCATTTTGATCAGCATCATTTTATATAATCATATGCATATGGTTTTGAGCCCTTGTGATCCTCTCCTAAGGATATTCTTCTTTGTTCTCACTGTGTAAATGCTTAGACTGCTGTTTAATTAAACAGGACCAGGTTTATTATTTGTCTTTTACTAAACATTGGGATTACATGTAGATTTATAGGCACATTCCAATTATTACAAATAACAGATACAATGCCACCTATGTATTTTTGGAGGAGTCTGGTTTTCCTTATAAATGTGACAATGACATTCTTTCTGGTGAAAGCTTAAAATTCCATTGTGCATATATGCCACATTTTCTCAATCCTTTCTTCCATTGAAGTGAATCTGAATTAATTCCATATCTCCACTATGGTAAACAAGGCTTCAATGAACATGCGCATGCTGATGGCTTTAGTGTAGCTTGGTTGTGGTCAAGTGGATAGATGCTCCGGAGTGGGATTTTGGGTCATAGGGAAGCTCTATGTACAGTCTTCTGAGGAACCTTGATATTGTTTTCCAGAGTGTTTGAACAAGCTTACATTCCCACAAGCAGTAGTAGCATTCATTTGTGGCCATATCCCTACCAGAATCTGTTTTTGGTAGATTTCTTGATAATCTTCTTCAAGTTTGCTAAAATATTTAGAAAATATGTATTTATATATATATGCACTCACACATATATACATATATACATATATACACATATATACATATACACACATATATATATATATATACATATATTCATATTCATTCATATTCATTCAAATTCCTCAGGTTTTCCTCTGTCTAACCCATCAAATGTCAAATGCCACTAAATTAAGTTCAGTACATATTTTCAGTTTGTAATGAGACTCGTCAGAATTGTTACTGATTTGCAATTTACCTATATAAGCATATGTAAGATCATATTCAACAGAAAATATAATATATATGTTTTTGGTAAATAAAGCTAATGGTCATTTTTTTCTATGTGGTCAATTAAAAAAGATGAATTCAACTACCTCAACACTCTATATGGGAACTAGAATTCATGTGCAACAATTCTATAATGAAAGTCCCTTAATGAATCTTTAATTATATACTCACTGGTGTAGAATCCAATTTTAAAACAATAGGCTGAACCATGAGGATTGTAGACCACTGTGAAAGAAGAAAAATAGTTATGTTATTAGTTCAGTTATGGACATAAAAATAATTTCAACATTATACAACATATTTAAAAATTGATAGAATGAATTGGCCTTTGAGCTCCTAAAATTTCTAACACATAACACAGAATTTTTGCCTGCACAGGAAAGGACACATTGCCAAGTTCTTTATAGAATATAATACTTTTTATATAACTGAATGTGAGATAGCAGAGTGTAGTCCCTAATAGTACTACACTTCTGGTCCTTAACTCAAAAGGTGACATAATAAGAATTATAGTTAAAGGATTCCATATTCATGAAATTTTATATTTACAAATGTATAGCAGCTATGTCATATTTTCTCCCATATTGTATGTGTATACATGTGTGTTTGCTGTACTGTAATATTAAATTTTGATGATAAATATAAAATTATTATACAAAGTTAAAAATATATGTTTAAAGAACAACCAGATAATATTTATAACTGCATTTAAAATTGCATAATATTCATGCAAGTGTTATAGTAAGTACTAGGGTTTGAACTAAAGACTCTACCCTTTCTAGGCAGGTACTCTATCACTTCAGTCACAACCAAAATGTTGTAACAACTATTTTTGTTGAAAAAGTTGAAACCAGTTCTGAGTAATCCTAATGAATATAGACATATATAAAACCTTTCTGATTGAAATTTCTTTAAAAAGACATTAAAACTTTGTCTAATATCATAATGACTTATTAGAAAAGAAATTAAAGATACAGTTGGTAAATCTTAATTAATATGTCAAGGTAAATTTATTTAAATTTTAACTGTAATAATACTCTTAGTAATCTTGTTTTAACTGAGTTTTCTGTAACAGCAAATTACTTCTAACCTTCAGTTTAAATTGTTATTCTGCTGTGTGCATTATTCCCACATTTAGAAAATGCTATAGTTGAAGATGCTCTTCAATATTGTTTCCTGACATCTAAAATTATAAGTTTCTAAAACTATAAGAATTTGTCTAAATACTTGACAAACTGTGAAAATATATTCCCTGTCTTTTTTTGAGATGCTTAATAAAGCCTCAGTGCTTGCTAAAGTGCAATGTAAAAGCAAGAAATTAGCTAAATATACCTATGAGTGTTGTGTGACTTTTCTTCATGCACTGATCTCACCAGGATAAAATTAAAGTGAAATTTTAATTAGTATAACATTACTCAGCATGCCCCAAACACTGTAATATTCTATATTATTATAAATGTTACCATCTCAAGGGACTTTTATTATACAACAGCATGATGTAAAAGGATTATTCATATTTTATAACATTAAGTAATTTCAACAAAAACTTAAGTACCTGGAGTATTTATTATTGGAAATGTTTCTATAAAAATCTTACAGGTTTATAAAATAGAATACATACATATAAGTCATTCAGTTTTATTTGAGCTACATAATTAAGATAGGCGATTATTAGTAAAAGTTTATACTGTGCTGTTTTCATTCAACTTATGGAGAAATACAAGCGGTAGATTAAGACATAACAATCACATATACTGAACTGGGATTTTTTAATGTTTATAATTTACAAGCTGTATTATGAAACAGTAGTTTAAGCATTTACTGTGTGTTTAATGACTTAACCTAAAAATGGGTCTGTAAAGGCTGACTCAAGATTTATTATGTTGTATTTTAATATTCTGAAATGAGGGAAACATATATGGCATATGAATATGTAATATTCTACTGGAATTACATTTACATGTTCATCAGAAGTTTAACTATACTAATCAAGAGGAGGCAATAATGCTTGATAAGAAATGTACTCATTACCTTGCCCATGTAACTGTAACCCCTCTGTACGGTATTTTCACAATAAAAAAAAAGAAATTTGGTTTAGATGGATCTAAATTCTACTAAATCAAGCAACCTTTTGGAGAAAACATAAAACCTAATTTTTTACCTTCAAAAAAGCCTGTTGAAAGATACATTGATTAAATTCTTATTGTGTCACCTTTTGAGTTAAGGACCAGAGTTAGGGACTACATTCCACTACCTCACATTCAGTTATATAAAAGACACTATGTTCTATAAAGAACTTGACAATGTATCCTTTCCTGTGGCAGCAAAAATACTGTGCTATGTGTTAGAAATTTTAGGAGTTCAAAGGCCATTTCATTCTATCTGTGTCCGTTTTTAAAAATATTTTGTATAATGTTTGGGATTATTTTTATGTCCATAACTGAACTATTAGCATAACGGTTTTTCTTCTTTCACAGTGGTCTACAATTCTTTTGGTCTCAGCCTATTGTTTTCAAATTGGATTCTACACCTGTGAGTGTATAATTAGAGATTCATTAAAGGACTTTCATTAAAGGACTGTTGCACATGAATTCTAGTTCCCATATAGAGTGTTGAGGTAGTTGAATTCATCTTTTTGAAGCTCAGTTTCTTACTATTTGGTTACAGAATCAGCATCTCTAATTGGTAAAATTCATCGTTGACAATGACTAGTATACAAAAAAATTAGCTATTTTTATCATTATTATTCTGAATGCAAAAGAAATGAAATTTAATTTTTATGAAACTATTCTTGCTCTCCCAAACTTTTCTTGTACTACATAGTAGGTAGTGTGTACACATTTGTCTAGGGAAGAGATAATTGAATGAATATTTCCTAATGTTGAATAATAATAAAATCAACTTTCAATTTTCAAACAACTTCTAATTGTTAAACACTTCATCTTATAGCTCTTTCTTCTACTGCTATCCTTCTTTTTGAGACTGAATCCAGATATCTAGAAAAACTAGTCATATTATTCTGGAGTATTGATTTTGAACTTATCTCTGTTACAGAGTGTCTGATATCTGTAGGATATTCCAAAGTTGGCTTTATCAGATAGCTACACATTGAATTAATACCATGTAGATATAATCTTCTTAAAGAGAAAATTGACAGGCTGATACATGCAATGCTTTTTTAATTTCACAAAATTATTTGATAAGAATTTTAAAAAAGTCTACATTGTAAAAATGTTGGCAGGGCTATTTAATTTTACCTGATTTGAGTGGCAGAACTACATTATGTGTTTGAAATATTATAAAATTGCTTTTATAGGGAGAATTCAACTTTTCTTTAATCTACAAAACACTTATCAAATGGCATTTGTATTTATTTTCTTATAATGTTGCCCTTACAATTGTTAATACCAATCTCATTATTGTCTATTCATAGGACTATATCTTTTTTTTCAGAAAAGAATTTTTTTATTGTGAAAATACTGTACAGAGGGTTACAATTACATGGACAAGATAATGAGTACATTTCTTATCAAGCATTGTAGCCTCTTTGTTTCCCCTTCCCATCCATTCGTAGAGGGGAAGGGGAAAACCAAATCGTTTAAATAGGGATACAGGTAGATCCATTGTAACAATGAGATGTACAAGTCGTTATGTCGAAAAGGACTATATCTTCTTCTTCTTCTTTTTTTTTGGGTGGGGGTGGTCCGGTCATGGGGCCTGAACTCTGGGCCTGGGCGCTGTCCCTCAGCTCTTCAGCTCAAGGCTAGCGCTCTATCACTTGAGCCACAGCGCCACTTCCGGCTTTTTTCTTTTTGCTTATGTGGTGCTGAGGAATCGAACCCAGGGCCTCTGGCATGCAAGGCAAGCGCTCTACCACTGAGCCACCTTCCCAGCCCAAGAAGGACTATATCTTGAAATCACCAATAATCAGCTCCTGAAAATTTGACTATGTCTTTGACAGTTTTAGAAAAAAATGGCACAAAAATTTAAACATTCTTCATTCCAAAGGTGTGGTGTATATTCTCTGTAATTGAAAGTGGACATGATTTTGAATGACTTATGCAATGAGAATAGTTGTGCTGTTGATAAATACTCCATCCAATGGGTGTTGTTGCAAATTACCATATTCTTAGAATACTGCTTGTTCTCTGCATGAGAACTGGACAGTTCACACTCATTACTTTCAGTTTCTTCAGCTGTGGTATACAGAGAAGGAAAATATATGAATTCTTTATTCTCAGTCACTGACAGCTATTCAAGAAAATTCTAGCTGTTGAGTGAGCCCAGTTGAGATCACAGTCATTGTGCAAAATATGTAAGGTGTCCTTGCTATGTTTTGTCTAAATTTGTGACAAGCAAAAGATAGAAACAAATAAATGTATAACTTTATGTTGATAATTTTGGGTTGCTTATTATGTACCAATAGTCACCAGAAAAAAAGAATATTTGTACATAAAATGTAGATATATTAGATACCATGTGAATTTGTTTAATTTATATAATAATATATTAAGACTAAGAGAATCCCTGAGGAATCTGTAAACTTTTCCAGGTCCAATTGTTCAGATTCTCCCATCAGTTTATATTTTATTGGATACTTTTAAAATTACCCACTGAGGACTATGGTAATATATATATATATATATATATATATACATATATATATATATATATATACATATACACACACATGTGTGTGTGTTTATATTATACTATTTATATTTTGATTTTTCTTCATAGTTTCACAGGATGGCAATGTTTCTTACAAAAGTACAATAATTTTTCTGCTCCGACTTGTATCAAAACTACATTTATATGATGAATTTCTTATGTGCCAACCAATTCATCATTTTAACACCCAAGAATTTGACAAAATGTTGATGACAAAATAGACATCAGTAGTTTCTATTCATTGCTCTTTCAGTTCATACTTCAATAAGAAAATAAATATTCAGTATTTCTTTTATAACAGAACAATTTACATAATAGAACAGTTTACTTTACAAAAGGAAAAAATATAAATCAATTGCCCATTACTGAATATAAACATTAATTTTGTTATTCTTAGAAATCAGTAGTTGGAAAATGAAATCATCTTAACTACTTTGAGAATAATTTTTACTTCTCTCTCATTCTCTGTCTCTCACACACATATGTATGCATGTATATGTATGTATACATATATTCACATGCATCACAGCATTTATAATGCATTTCATATATTTAAGTTAATATATGTTATGGAGTCTATGCATAAGTTAATGTATTAGCTTGGTTATTATAACTATTTATTCCTAAAATAGGACTTTCATGATGATGTCCTTGAAATGGGAATATGACCTTGATGTGTCACCAACCTCAATTCAAGCTACGAAATCTCATACCTTGAAGCAAGACAATATTTTATGATAAATTCCCTTGAAATTTTAGAAATTCAATGTGATATAATGCTAAAAGGATGAAAGGTTCTAGGAGAATGAACATACTGTAATAGAGTGACTTTTTTAATAGTGAAACAAGAAGATTATATTCCAAGGGAAATGGAGAATAGCATACCTGAAAAACTGTATGTGGTTTTAAAAGGGACAGTTCTATCTTAAATAAGTCAGGGCTGGTTTGCATCTGAAAGCCAAGGATGCAAGAAGCAATGCCTGGATGGACCCTGCCAAATAGAAATTAATATTATTAACTTTAAAAGTACAAAGACTAGACGATTATATATCAGACTCATAAACAGCAAAATGTCATATGTTCTCTGTCTCTGTCTGTCTGTCTGCTGTCTGTCTGTCTGTCTGCCTCTCACTCTCGCTCTCACTTTCACTCTCACTCTCTGATGATGGAAATAAACCCTAAATAGATTCAAGGGCACAGAATATTCAAAAATCTATTGAATGTCTAGTTCTCAAGCTTCTCTGAAGTGCATGGTAAAATATTGTGCACCTCTTACCGAAGAAAGAAAACACATATCTCAATGCAATGAATGAGTATAGGCTACCTTACTTCGATTCACACTGATGACTGATGGAGATTTCCAGATAACCCTCTGAATAAGGAGAAACTCAGCACATATTACTTGATGGATGAGTCAGTTCATCTATGGGTTCACATAAAAATTATACTGCAGTTCTAGCCCAACCAGGGATGAGCTTGCCAAACAGTACACACATGCACGCACACACACACACACACACACATACACACACACACACACACACACACACACACAGAGTAATAGTTCAAGTAATAATATTGAATAAAGTGCTTGAAAGGATAGAAACCCATCTCCTGGATGTCTCTCAATAGTGACTTAGACAACAAAATACATAGAAAAGAGAAGGTGTGGTAAGGTAATAGCTTGTAAGTGGATGTGTTTGAACAGAATGAAATATCAAAAGTTTTCTCTCACTTATTATTACGTCTATCTATAGAGTTTGACCATGGAACAAGGAGACACTACATTATTAAGCAGATAAATCTCTGAAGCTAGTTAATGTCAGTCAAACTGATGTATGATTATTTACAGAAAGCATATAGCATAAATGACCACCTAATCAACAATAACCAAATGGCTTAAAATCAGAATAACCAAATGCTATAACTTGGCATATATGTTTCTGAAATTGCAGTATTCATAATGGAAATTTACTATACAAAGTTTTATTTTATTATATTACATCTTCTTCATCCTGGTATGGTGTGAGTTATATTTCGAGATGTATTCTAAGAATGTGTTTAACTTTCTTATCAGTATAACATTGGGCAATACTAATTTCAGGAACTATATGGAATATTTAGTATGTTGGAATTGGGAAAATCCACTACTGCATATGTTATAGGATATACATTTACAATCCAAATACTACAGTAATGAGCCATGTTGATTAGGGCCAAAGGTTTACCCCATTCTGTCATCACTTCAGAATCAGTGCTGAAAAACATTCTGTAATAATGGGCACATGTCATTCAGTATGCATAAGTTTACATTGAGCTGGGATGCATGGCATGAACAAAAGAGCAGCCTAATTATCACTCCCAACAGCCTCATAGGGAAGATATGAAATAATCAATGTTTACTTATCTGGGCTCTACAGGGTTACTAATCATTGTGTATCAAAGAACACATTCTTGTAAAAAAAAAATATGTTACATGGAATGATATCCAATTCCTACTGCCCGGAGAAATGGAAATACCAATGGGAAATCAAAGCTACTCCAGTTTAAAAAGGTCATAGTGACTTGTGGCTCAAGCATCTTGCTGATGAGCATGTGAATGGATAGTCCTGAAAGCTAATCTTCAGATGCACAAAGAATGGAAAGTGTAAAGTAGACAGAACAGAATAATGAGCATATTGATTGGGAAACCAAGAGCAATTGCAGTGGTAAGGATTGAAGAACATCTCACTGACTTTTCCTAAGAGATACTCAAAGAAACCCAAAGAAGCTAGCGGCTCATACTGTCAAATACAGAGAAGTAACAAATATGAAAAAGAGATCAACATTGGGAAAGTGCCACTGTGAGAAAAAAACTTATAGCTTAACTTTGAGGAGTGGACTCAACGGACTACAACTCTTGGCTTCTGAAAAGTCTACCCTAGTTACAAGTGTTGTCCCTGGATTAAGTCATATTTTCTTAGGGGATCCTACAGTGATTGAACACAGATGGAATATATCTGCTTGGTTTGTTCAGTCCTACAAGGGAAATTTCTGACAGACACCATTCTCTGTAGAGATTCTTTTCAGGTTAGCTAACCAGGTTTAGTCCAGCTTGCATCACAGTTTGACTCTGCCATCCTAGAACCAGTTCCTCAGTCTTCTCTTCATATCTGTGGATTCCTAGTCACCTCAGGAAGCTTTAAGAGTTAGGTTTGAGAAAATTCAACCAAACTCCCTTGCTATACATTAAGACATAGAGAAAGAAAACAGAATTTAAATTCCTTTATTTTATTTTCGGTCATTAAATCAGTTTCTGGATAGAAGCATATCTATCGTAAGAATAAATCAAGTTCCCTGTAAAACACTATCTTAACCAATAGCCTTGGTAAAGTCTCTCTGGTGATTACTCATTTGTTCTAACTAAATGGAGTAGAGACAATTCTGAATATCTAATAATAAAACATGATTATAATTAGATTTTCAATTCTCTTTGTGCGGCTATAAAGATCTTTTTATATTCCACTCTCCCACCTTAATTCTCTCTCACACCAGAGCATTTATGTTTCTGTGTCTTTGCCATATGTTTAATGATTATAGCTTCCACATTTTTTTAGCTGAATAATGAACCTTCATCACATAACTGCTACTGGTAACATATGCTTTATCTCCTTGAAGAATGCTGCTCACTGACTATACATTACAATTTGGCACAATTTGGTAAACTAAATCAAATTCAAATAATGTGCTTTTAAAGTGGAGTACCTCATTTACAAAGGACAGTGGTTATTTGTATCTGGGCATTGGTGAATTACGCTATTAGCTCATGTCCAGTATTGTAATATCTGTAATAGCAGTCAAGGTTTTGATTTGTCTGCTTTTCAAGTACTGTGTTCTTCATTAGTCTAACAACTATAATATATTTTATGAATTCATGTATTCATAAATATTACTATAGTTGGGATAAGTGTTTTTGAGAAGCCTGTGTATTTAAAGGCTTGGTCTTCAGTCTATGATATTAGTGAGAGGTAGTGGAACCATTCAGATGAAGACCAAGCAAGAGGTTTTCTGGTCCTTGATGTTATATCTAACGTGCAGTCTCTGCTAGATGCACCTACTATTGTGTATGCTCTTGACAACAGCCTAAAATAATGGGATCCAAAACAAACTTTCTGTCTCTCTGTCTCTTTCTCTCTCTCATTTGGCAGTGTTTGAGTTTCAACTCAAGACATGAAGCTTATTGAGAGACAATCTCCAAGCATTTTTTATTGTGAAAATACCGTTCAGAAGGATTATAATTACATGGACAAGGTAATGAGTACATTTCTTATCAAGCATTGTTGCCTCCTCCTTTGTTTCCCCTTCCCATCCCTTCCCATCTCCCTGAAGCACACTTTTAAACCATTTTTCCTCCAGTCATTTTGATATAGTCTCTCAAATTTCCCAGAGGCTTGTGTTGATTGCCATCTTTCTATTCATACTTCCTATCATAGATAGCATTACAGGCCTGACCCTCCATGTCCAGATGTTGAGAGGAGTCAATTTTTCTGGTTTATATTTTTCACAATATAAAAGAATTGAATTATATTAAAGAAAGCATACACCATATAATATGCAATTCTTTTTGTTGTGATTGATCCAGGGAAACATCTTTCCCCTGACGCACCACACACTTCTTTAGGTTAATGCTTATTCTTACTCAAAATCTTCATCTGCACAGTTCCTGTGTACTTTTAATTCTGTGAATTGATGCCTACCCACTTCATTATACTTGGTGCTATTTAATTCTTCCATATGAAAGATTAGAAACATTAGAAATTAGAGAAGTTGAAGAAATCATAACCAAAAAATATTGTTAGTTAAAAAGAATGCCAACCAAGGAGATTAAATAATAATGAAATCTACAGCACAATTTCATTAGGAGAAAGTAGAGCCAATGTAAAGGAATGTATAGCAGCCTAAATGGTCAGAGACAAATCATGATTAGGAATAATGGGCTGGAATATGAATTTAGGAGTTTCATGTACTAATTAGGCATAGCTGTGTCTGAAAAAGTGAAAACATTGTACAAAGGCTTACAGGCAAGAATGCAAACAAGAGACCTAGCAATAGTGTTAATCACCAGAGAATACAGAACTAAGAGACTAAGCAATTTTTGTAGAACTAAGTGCACAAACCAAAAGTTCTTCAATGAAGCATTTAAATCAGAAATTTGAGCACATAATCTTGAAATTAGGAAATAATGTCAGTTGTAGCATCAAAATAAGAGGTGGCAACAAATTGACAAACATAAATTTGAGTATTCATATTTACAGTAATTCGGATTATTTTCATAAATAATCCTTCATCAATGATTAAAGGGGCATGCCACTGGGATATCTGTGTTGCTAGAACTGTGTACCTTTTACTTTCACTTGACCAAATATGTGCCACTCAAAACTATGGAGATTAAAACAATAGATAGCTTTTCTGACATTGAACAGGTCTGTAATTATAGTTTGATATCAGCTAGATAATTGTTCTTACTCCAGGCTGCCTCCCATCTTTTATGTTGGACTTTAGTTTAATTTAAGAATCTTTTCTTCTTATTCAAAGAGAAACTCAGAGAAGGTTCAGTTTACAGTGACTGCTTGGAGCTTGAGGGAAACAACAAGTTGCAAAAGCACATTATGAATCTATCTTATACCAAGTTTGCTAGCATTCAATTTGCCAAGGGAAGATACCTGGTATGGTCAAACAGCAGTGTCAAAGAGTCAGTGTATGCCAAACAATTTTCTATCCATCATAACAGAAATGAGAGCAAATGAAAGGGGTAGTGATTTTCAGCCTGTGAATGATGCTTACAGTTAATGTTCTAAAATTTAAATTGGTTGACATGCTCAAAATAGAAATAGATGAACTAGATTACAGAACTAATAGCACAGAGAAGACTGGAAACATGATTGCAAAAGTCATGAAAATTGTTATAAAGAAGAAGAAAGGAGGTTTTGTCTTAATTGCAAATGAGTATATTAAAGCCAAATTTATTGGACTTTTTTGACTTTTTAGATAGGAAAAAAAGTTTAAAATGGAAATCATATTTTCAAGTTGGTTATTTGTCAGAAATTTTTAGAATCTAAATATCAGAGAAGCATTTTTAAAAATCTGGACTACTAGCCAATGCCCATCCAATCCTAACTATATAGGTAGCTGAGATATTGAAGATGGCCATTCAGGGACAGCCCAGGCAGGAAATCGTGAGCAACAGCATCTCCACAATTATGAGCAAAATCAGTCAGCATATACTTTCTATGTAACTATGGCAATATATGCCAATATTAAAAATATGTACAAGGGCTTCAAGTAAGAGGGAGAAAGATGGTTGTTTTGAATATGGTGTAAGCATTAAAGACTACCACTTGTAATGAAATTCCTACTTATAAGACAATTTTGCTATTCTAAAATTTCACAGAAGAATAAAATTGTACTAAATAATTTCAAAGTAATGGCTTTCTTGCCATGGGAAGAAGTAATTATATAGAAATAAACAGGACTATCTGAGAAAACTTTCATTTTTAGATAATACAAAATTTATAATGATGAATTTATCATAAAATCATACTATGTTTACTAATAACTTTCTGTCAAAATGTTCCTATAAAATCTAGCAGTAAAATATATGAGAAATCTACACAGAGACATTCTCAGGGAGATATGATTTATATCTTAATTTAGCTGATAAGCCTAAAGTGAAAAATAAGTGATTATTATATAAATATAAAATCAAGTTTCAATGAAGTATAGGCTTCTGTCAGAACAAGGAGATGCATTCAAAAGCTGCCCAACAGACAATATTCATAAGATCGCATGATATCAGCAACATTTCAATTTAAAAACACATGTAATAGAAGATTTTCAGCTAATGGTGACTGTAGACAGGAGAAAATAGAGATTGACAATATAACAAAGTGAATAAGATAAAATCAAAGTAGGTTTACTGGGCATATTTACAATGGGTAAAATAAATATAAAACACTACACAGTCCAAAAACATGTATTTGCTTCAATTTTGTAAAGGATACCAATTTATAATATTGTTAATGAAAGGGTTTTCTAAGTGTGAATTACAGAGTGACACTTTTAGAGAAATACCAATGTGTTGACAAAAGGATAAAGAATAACTCAACAAGAGATAATACATTTCATACACACACACTCACACACACACACACACACACGCATGTGTGTGCCTGTTTATATGGATATGTGAAAATATATGACAGGGTAATTGGTACTTTGGTGAAGGCAAGATGTTTATTAATTCATTATTATTATTATTGTTGCTGTGGTTGTTTATTATAAAGGTGATATGCTGAGGGATTGCAATTATGTGAAGTAACAAGTACACTTCCTTTCATAAAATGGCTTCAATTTTTTAAATGCTTAGATTTTATGCTTTTATCATAATGGGGTAGTTTAGCATTGAAGAGTAATGTTAATGAGTTAATCAAAATTACATGATAGGCTGAACCTAATTTAATGTTCCACCAGCTGTCCATTTACAGTTCACCTGGAATATAGTCTTAGTTAAATACTGCACTAATGCCTTGAATATTTTTTGTGTTTGTGCCTAAATGTACTGAGTTTCTCTGTTCATAGAACTTTATACTGTGTATAAGTATTATTGAGTATTATGTCTTGCTTTGTACATTAAATATCTTATAAGCTGGATGTGGGTGGTTCATGACTGTATTCCTACCGACTCAGAGGCTGAGATATGAGGATCACAGTTTGGAGCCAGACTGGGCAGAAATGTCCCTGCGAGACTCTTAACTTCAATAAACTAAAATATATCAGAAGTGGTGCTATGGCTCAAGTGGTAGAGCACTAGCCTTGTGCACAATGAGGTTGAGTGACAGTGTCCAGCCCGAGTTCAAGCCCAAGAACTGGCAAAAAAAATATATATATATCTTAAAATATCATCTCAATCTGGACTAATAGAAAGTTTGTATCTAAAATCTTACCTCTCATGTAGTAAAAACATCAATAGAAACAAAGAACATGCCATAAATTTTCTATTTGTATTGTTGTTTCATAATGTACAAAATACTGATTGTTATTTTCTCTAATTAGAAAGAATGTTTACAAAACTATTGTTACATGATTTTAGAACTATTCATTATACATAATTAAGTAGTTATCATTTACTTATATTTTATTTTTTAACCAATGAGTTATCATTTCAATATTTCATAAAAAACTTTCAGAAGATATGTTCAATATATGATCTTCAAAATATCATTTATCAATGTTTTTCCCTCAAAATAGAGATGTATTTTAAAATGATAATTATTACATAAATAAATGTTATTAATATTAGTGAAAAGAAAACTAATAATCATTATATATTTTCTGAATATGTCACTTGCCAAGACAGAAAATGACTTACTATTTTTTCTAAATATCCTATCACAATCTCTAACTATTTTGCTAAATTTTGTCTTCTATGTATGTACTTACCATATACAATTGTAAGTAAATTAATTTAAGAGCATAAAAGCCTAAAATGCAGAAAATCTTTTTCCCTCAATGAGTGGGCCAATGACTTAATTTTCAGGTTACCTTCACTATGCTTATATTGATGCATCACTGTTGTCAGGGAACAGCTACAACATCACTTTTATACTCCAATGGTCTCCCATTCAAGCTTCATTATAATTCAGCAGCAGAACGTGAGCTTCCATAACTCTCCTACTCCCCTTTCTTGAACTTTAATCTTAGCTACACATCCATGGTGGTACCTAATCATGTAGTCCCATAAAACTTGGTTTTGAGTCTTTTTTCTTTCTTTTTAGACAGTTATTTCTAAATGTTCTCCCTGTTCTTTACTGTCAATAATCATATTATTAAATCATTTCTTGAATAAATATAAGAACCCTATTTCTCAAAGAAGCTCAAGTCTTTCAAGCTCATGTCTTCAGTTAATATAGAGATACAACATGCATTTTGCTGACAACATGTCTGGCTTTGAAAATATTGTCAAATACATTTGGAGAAATTAACCATTACTCAATTTGTAATTTAATACCTAGAATTTGTGCATTGAATGGTATTCCTCTAAAAGATGTGTTGAACTCTTTATTCCTCATACCTCAGAGTGAACTTGCTTGGAGATAAAATTATTACACTTATAATTAGGAGTGAGTCATGCTGGAATATGGTTGAATCCTAATCCAATATTACTATGTCCTTAAAAGAAAAGAAATGATGTCACACACCAGGAATGCCAATGATGTTAAAGATTAAAATTCTCATCTGTAAGCCATGGAACATCAAGAATCTCCAATAAACCATATGTTAAAAAGAGGCAAGGAGAATATTTTCTTATTAGCTTTGAAAATGCATGGCTGTGTTCACATTTTCTTGCCTTCAGAACTGTGAGGCAACGAATTTCTATTTTTTTTTCATTCTTTTTTATTATTGTGAAAATACAGTACAGAGGGGTTACAATTACATGGGCAAGGTAATGAGTGCATTTCTAATCAAGCATTGTTGCTGCCTCCTCCTTTGTTTCCCCTTCCCATCCTTTCCCATCTCTCCCTTTCCACCCTCACCCCCCGCTCCTCACCAATGTGGAGGGGAAGGGAAAAAAACAAGTTGTTTAAATAAGGATACAGGTGGACCCATTGCATCAATGAGATGTACAAGATGTTATGTCGAATTTCTATTGTTTTAAGTATCCTATTTGTGCATATTTGTCATTGCTTCTAAAACTCCATTGAATGGTGCTCTCATAATTATTACATGGAACCATGTAAAATAGTATGTAGCATTGCTGTCTGATAAAAGTACTCTTTATGCATATTACATTCTGTCACTGTTATTTCTAATGTTTATTCTTGAGACTAAGCTCTGTTTTCTACCACTCTTTCAAGGTCAGCTTGTGAAAGCCAATATTCGTTTCATGGATACACTACATGGAGCAAAAAAGCTATGTTCCATATGCAAGTTTTGAGTCACACGTGAATCATTTCAATCTAATTGGAAAAAAATATCAAAATATTTAAACACCTTCTGCCAAAACTAAAGTGTGTTGGATCTGTATTTCATGACTCTGTGACTTAAGAATTTCTAGGTGTTCTTTCTTTAAAAGAGTCCCTATTTTGTATTGCAGCAAAGATATTTTTCTGATACAATTCCTTGGCACTGCTATGGGATTTGCTGGTCTGTTTGTTTCCCTAATAGCTGTTGTACTCGACAGCTTCTATCTTAGCCCAGTACTGTCTCTGATGATCTGGTAGTGAGCAGCTAATATTGGAGCACAGCAAATGAAGAAAAGAGTGACTATCAGAGAGTTTCAGTAAACAGATCCAGAGAACAAAGTCCTTCAGTTAGGAAACTGTGGATTGACAATGAAATCCTAATAGAAATGTTTCAATAAATGTAAAAATTCAAGCCATTATGAGAAAGAATAGGTATTTTAACTTCTAAGGGTGTATCTGCCATAGTGATCACAGAAGTATTTTAGATAAAAGAAATACTTTGCAAATGCTAGTCAATTCATGTTAGGATATAATGAAACAAGTCTCCTAGGGCTAAAATTCCTCCTTGGGAGTGAGTTAAACACTGAAGGATGTCACATTAACTCCACCTAACTAATATGCCATCCCAAATCATGAGTCCTTTACTTCCCAAAATGAAACCATATGCTAGGATAACTGATTTTATTCAGCCATATTAATTATATTGTTTAAAGGAAAAATGATTCTGGAAGTGTCATTTCTCATGATATTCACATAATGAATTAAGCATGATACTCACAATGAATTAGCCACAGGTATATTCAGACACATGTCTTACACAATATTCTCATTGTGTCTTCAGAATGAGAAAATAATATTTTCTCCAAAATTAAATCAACTTAACAGAGAAGCATATTCTTTGAAATTTTAGTTAGACCTTTCAAACAAAAGAAGATTTCAGGATGTAATAAATTTATGATTGCAATCAAGTCTGGTATGTAGTTAGTCCACATTCTTCTTAATTGTTGTATGTAATCATTAAGAGAAGAAAGCAAGGCCACAAAACAATGGAAGGACAAGCACCAATGGTTGGTGTAGGACAAACAAGTAGTGATAACCAGCTCCAAATTTTATAAAGTTAATAATCATCATGGAGCTGAATGATGCAAAATCAATGATGCATGCAGAATAGAATTTTCTTTATCATCAAGATGTCCATGCATGAAAGACTACAAGTAATTATTTCACACAGTGTCAATTATTTTGTTCAAAAATTTTGAATATTTCGATATGTCTTGTACATCCCATTGTTGCAATAGGTCCACCTGTATCCCTATTTAAATAACTTGTTTTTTCCCTTACCCTCCACAAATTATACCAACTTCAAATACAGTGAAAACAGGGGTTATACCGTGGGGGAGGCACATACAAAGCAACATAGAAATCATCTTATAAATATGTTAGAAACAATAGCAAGAAAGAAAAACCATTTGAGTCCTTCAACTTTGGTGGGGAGGGAAGATGGGAAGGGATGAGAAGGGGAAACAAAGGAGGAGCAACAACTCAATGCTACATAAGAAAAGTACTCTTTACCTTGCTCATGTAATTGCCACTCTCTGAGTGGTATTTCCACAATAAAAAAAAGTTTAAAAAATTTAAATATTAAGCAAACATAATATTTCTCATTCATCATTTAGGAAAACCTACAAATAGATATATAACTAGATATTTACAAACCTCCTTTCAGTGAAAACTTTAATAAGGTGAACTAATTTCAGTGTACATGTGACAATTACAAAAATATGTTACAACATGAATTGTCTTATTCTTTATAAACATGTTGGTTATAGATACAGAAGATAAGGAAAAGTGTATTTTTTGTCCAGTTATTACCTATAGCTAACTAGTAGCCAACTGACTGATTTGTCAGATGTCAACTCTTTTTTAAATTTATAAGCCAATAATCTCAGAATGCTCTATTCGAAAAATTTTGCTAAAAATTGACATTATTTTAAATTAAATATTTGTCTATAAATATTTCTGCTTTATACCTTCATCTGTAATGGCATCCATGGATGACATTGTTGAAAACACACAATATTGAGGCACAATGTTGTCTTTATAAATTTAACCAGAAACTAATAATTGGTGGTATTCCATTGTTTTTGTACAAGCTACATATAACATTAGGATAAATATAGGCATATGTATTATTTTGATGCATTTTTACATATGCTCACAAGTTATTGAAAGGATGCATTTTAAGAAGTATATTATGTGATTTAGGGACTATGTAAAGATTATAGAGTATAACAACATATGATAATTTACAACCTATAATCTAATATAATATAATCAGTGCATCAAGAACATATTGATCGTTGACCAATATGTAATTATTACATACATAGTTCCATATGTAAAAGCATATGTTATCAACACAGTTATTATTTTACTATTAGTTAATTTTTAATTTTCTTTTTCTTATTGGAATTCAGATCTTAGGTATATTGGAGATAGTTCAAATCTTATCAGGAGAAGAATTTTGTGGGTATTTGGCATCCACTTAGGTATATTAAAATCTCCTATACTGGTCTTTTGTGTATGTGTGTATATGTGTATGCATGTGTATGTATGCAAAAGTGTGGAGGAAGTGTGTGTGTTTGTGTGCGTATGTCCATCCTGGGGCTTAAATTAGGACATGGGTACTCTCCCTGAGCTCTTGGTCTCCAGGCTAGTGCATCACACTGGCTTTTGCTTTTCTCTCTCTCTCCTTCTTTCTTTCTTCCTTCCTTCTTTCCTTCCTTCCTTCCTTCCTTCCTTCCTTCTTTCCTTCCTTCCTTCCTTCTTTCTTACTTTTCCTGTTAATTGGACATAAAAGACTCACAGATTTTCCTGTGGGCTAGTTTCAAAAAATATATGCATGCAAGTATACATGCATGTATGTATGAAGATGTAGGTGTATGTACGTATGTATTCCAGTCCTGGGCCTTGAACTCTACATTTTGGGAGCTGTCCCTGAGCTTTGTGTTCAAATCTTGCTCTCCACCACTAGAGCCACAGCTCCACTTCTGGCTTTTTCTGTGATTATTTGGAGATAATGGTCTCACAGATTTTACTGCCCTTGCTAGCTTTGAATCTCCAACCTCAAATCTCAGCCTCCAACACAGCAATGATTAAAAGCATAAGCCACCAGTGACTGGCTTACACTAGTATTTTTGACACTGAAAAAATGTACAGATATTACAAGTCAGAATATCTTTTGTCTTTTTAGTAATGCTGAATGTTTCATAATTTTAACAGACCACCACAAACATAAAGACATAAATCTCTCATGTTTTCATTTCTCGTTGCTAGAATTTATAATTATTTAAGGTTAAGGGCCAAAGAGACTTTGTAGATGTGATTAAAGTTATGAATCATCCAATGAGAAATGTACTTTGGATTGTCTATTTAAGTAAAATATAATTCGATAAGCCTTTAAAATGAAGTCATTAAAGGACACAAAAGGCTGCATGTGGATTGGAAGTATGAAAAAGACTTGTCCCAGTGTGGTTGTGCTTGAGGATTAATAATGTCACACCTTAGGTTTCCATCCAGGGAAGGTGGCAGAAACTGAGAATGATCCTGACCCAGAATGCAGTTACCACCTTGACAATAGTGTGCACCAACCGAGTAACAACTCAATGAACCTAGAAGTAGTGTTGACTAAAACGACACGGGACAACATTCTGTCAACTGCTAGCTTGATTTTAGCTATTAAGGACAACAACAGAAAAAATCAATTGAGCTCAAATGCACTTTTAATGCATAAAAAATGTCTACCTTCAAAAACAAAACAAGACAAACAAAACCAAGACCCTATGTACCCATGAGAATGTAGAGAAAAGAGAATTCTTCCATATGTTTTGGTGTGGGCATTAATTAGTAAAGCTACTGTGGGGGGAAAAAGGTGTAAATGTACTTCATCAAAAAAGGTCTTTGGGAAAGCGATGTACTTTTGACAAATAACTTGGTATATAGATTATGTTACATCTGTAATGAATAGTCCCCAAGTAGAATTAAAATAAAACCATAATTTGTATCATTTCCAGACCTGAGCATTTTTATGCTTCTAATTTACATTTAGGGTTGTGATTTGTAATAGCACATTATCCATTAGATTGGACTGTATTTAAACTAATTTGAATGAGGTTTAAAATAATATTTTGAACTACTGTGTAGATTGTTAAAGCCATGCTTTTAACATGTTCATTAGCAACATTCCCCACAGTCCTCTCCTTTCGTGACAAAACCAAAGTACCTGGTTGATGCTAATCTGGAAGGACATTCACAGCTCATGAAAGAATCATCACTGCTAATCAAATCAGAGAGAAAACCCACCACTCTGCACCACTGGAGACACTTCATGTACTGAATATTTCATAAGAAGGGGGCCCTAGCTGATGTTGAAACTCTCAACAGCTTCAGGTTGCGTGCAAATATTTACTTAAACATTCCGGCTCAGTCCAAGGGGTGTGCAGCAACAGTACCAGTGAGCCGCGAGTGATCCTTATAAATTATGGTAATTACTTGTGACATGCTTTTTGCTGGGTCACAGCAGCTTGCCTTGGTCCCTCTTGCTTTGCCAGCAATTCTTCTCCTTGCATGATTAAGTGGGCAGGGTGCCACAGGAAACCGGATGCAAGCAAAATGACAAATGTCTGTTTTGACTGCTTAAAATGGAACTTGATTGTTGCGTTGCAGAAACATCAAAACACAGTCAAGGACTGATACTAAGCCCCTGAGTCAGGAGAATTGGCATACGGTAGGACTTGAAAATCTGGGAAAGGAGACAAAGTTTGTGAAAAATTGCAACACTAATTTTCTAGATATTCATCTACAAGGTACTGCTACATATTTTATATATTTCAAGAACATTTTGCCTCTACATATATGTAGAAAAATGTTTAAAGGTACAAAGCAAAATAAAGGATTGGTTTGTTTTCAAAGATAACTTTTTAGGTTTTAATTAAAAAAAAAAACTTGGGATGACAGGTGTAGTCAAAGATTAAAATTTCAAGAATTAAATAGGATAGAAAACATGACTTTGAGCAATTGTAATTTTGGTAAATTCATTCACATAAATACTAACATGCAAACTGATCTTTATTGCTAAATTTTAACAGCAAACTACTTCATAGTCTTCTCACATTTCATTCCTTTCTTTTTAATAGTTACTCAGTGTGACCTGCATTTATCATTAGAGTACCAAACTTGTGAGTTATTGGTGCATTGTATATTGAAACCAGGACTCAGTGCACACAGGGAAATATTAGACTACTTGAGCTATACGCTCAAAGACTTTTTTTATTTTGCTATTGTATTTCTTTATATTGTCTTTAAGTAGTTCTACACAGAAGGTGCCTTTAACAAAACAGTTTATGAATACAGTGTCACCCTTTATGTCCTTTCAATCCATGGCTTCCCTTACTTTCTTTAATTTTATCTATACAATGAATTCTTGATTGCATTTTCTCGCTTTTTACCCTTCATTTATCTATCCGTCTCCCCTTGACCTCCACCCTGACCATATCTCACATGGTCTTTCCTGGTGATTATTTGTTTGGGCTTTAACCTAGTCTTTCTAAAACAATAAGTACTATTTTACCTCTGTATAGAGTCTATTATACATCAGTTAATTTATTTGTAAACACGTGAATAGTACCCAATAGTTTACTTACATAAATTTATAAATACATTCTATCACAAATGAGGGAAACACTGCAACTTTTGTTTTTCTGGGTCTAGATCACTTCATATAAGTTTTCCATTTCCTTTTTATTTCCCATTGTACAAATGGTACACAGTCATTCTAATGGATGAGTAAAATTTCATTGTCTATATATAATTGTACATAGAGATCTTCATATATCACCTTGCATCAACATACATTAAAAAAAAAAACTTCAGTGAAAGACTGAAGCCATGAAACTATTACTTCAAAGGGAAAACCTAAGTCTCTTGGGCAAAGGTTGAAACTTTCTAAGTAACGGTCCAGAAAAACAACAAATAAAAGTTTTGATAAATGAGATTGTCTCAAACTTAAAAGTTTCTGCAAGGCAAATGATATAGGTAACAAGTTGAATAGAAAGCCCACAGAACAGGAGGAGATTTTTTACCAACTATACACCAGACAGGGCCTACTATCCAGAATCTGATTAGAGGTCAAAAACTTAAATGCTCAAAATTAAACCCTGAAAAAAACCCCAAAGAAACAACAATTAATAAACGGGAGAAGAAGAATCAAGAATGGCCAATAGACATTTACAAGAATGGTTAGCCAGGTGCGGGTGGCTCACGCCTGTAAACTAGCTACTCAGGAGGCTGAGATTGGAGGATCACAGTTTAAAGCCATCTTGGGCAGGAAAATCCATGAAACCCTTATCTCCAATAAACCACCAGAAAACTGAAAGTGGTGCTGTAGCTCAAATAGAGCACTAGCCTTGAGCTGAAGAGCTGAGGGACAGCTCAAGCCCCACGACCAACCAAAAAAAAAAAAAAAAGAAAAAGAAAGAAAGAAATGCTTACCATCTCTAGCCATAAAGGAAATGCAATTCAAAACAACACTGAGATTATACCTCACTCCAGTTAGAATGGCCATTTTCAATGAAACAACAAATGCTGTGAAGAATGAGATGAAAAGGTAATTCTAATATAGTGTTGCTGGGAATGTAAGCTTGTTTAACTATTTTGGAAAGCAGTATGGAAGTTCTTCAGAACTTAAACATAGTACTAACCAATGACCTAGTAATTCCACTCTTGGGCATTTAGCCAAGGTTACAGCAAAGCCACTAGCACAACCATGTTCATTGCAGCACTATTCACCACAGTCAAGGGATGGAATCAGCCCAGGTATATATCAGGGTATTTTATTTCTGAGATGGAATCTTAGTAATTGCCTGGGTTGGCCTCAAACTCATGATCATTTTCTCTGGAGTAGTTGGTATTAGAGACTAAATTCTGAAACTTTACTCTAGCCAAAAGGAGTTCACTTTATATTCATATACCACTTAATTCCTTCTGACTTAAATGCTGCTATTTGGAGCGCAGCCTAGAAATATGTTCTCAATTATTACTAAGAATAAAAACTGATGAATGAATGGCACTGAAAAGAAACTAATGTAGTAAATGTTTCAATGTGTTAAATATCACAGATTCAACAAATAGAAACAGACAACCAAATGATATGCACATAAGAGCAAAATTCTCTTTATCTTGATAAAAAATTCTACAATATATAAAACACAATGTTAACTATTTTCTTGAAAAGTTTTTTTTTATCAATTTATGATAAAACTATGAACTAGAGAGGTAACGATAATATCAGTAATATTGAAAATATTTTAGCTGTTGTTTTTAATGTAGTTATAATGTACCATGTGTTTTTTTGTTTCTGTTGTATGTTCTTTCCCAATAGTATAACCTCTGTTTTCACTGTATTGATTCCAGTGCCTTGAATCTTGTATAAACCCTTTTCTTATTTGGGGAGGACAAATGAAATAACAAAATGCTGAAATAAGGATATCGGTTGACCCATTGTAACAATGAGATATACAAGACAGTATGTTGAAAATGAACTTTACACCTCGGGGGTGGAGGGAAAGGAGTGGAGAGGTTGGGGTGGGGGCTGGATGGTAGGGGCAAAACAAAGGAGGAGGTAGCAATGCTCAATAGGAAATGTACATATTACCTTATTCATGTAGCTGTAACCCCTCTGTACAGTATTTTTACAATAAAAATATACATACAAACAATACTCAATAGGAAATGTACACATTACCTTGCTCATGTAACTGTAACCCCTTTGTACAGCATTTTTACAACAAAAACATACAAAAAATACGTATTTTTAAAAGCTGTCAAATTTATAGCATTATAGTTAATTAGGAATAAGTTAATTTTTAAAATTGAAACAAATATTTTAGGAGGTTGTACAAACAGGTTTTAATTCAACATGTCAGTTAAGTGAATATAATGCATGTCAATCACTGTACCCCTTTATTAAGTTTCTTTTCATCTGGAATAGTTTATAGTGAAATTTATACCTTGTACTGTTTGTCAAAGAAACAGAAAACAAATCACTAAGACAGAACACTATATTTTTAATTTTTATAGGAGAAAAATAGTATTTGAAAATAAAGCTTATTTCTTTCCCCAAACACATAATTTCTGACAATGCTGAAGATAATTCATTACAGTGAACCACAAGTTACGGTAGGACATAGAGAGGAACAATGCTATATTTTCCAGCTACTATTCTGTTTGCTTTGTTTTTCTGTGATCTGAATATAGAGAGAGTAAGTGATGTTTTTTGCCAAAAATAAAGATCTCTTACCCCACTGAAGTCCTTTAATAGTAGCTCTTCTTCCAAATTTCATACAGTAATGAATTTCCTCTTTATGCAGAAGCCAAAGGGTAACAGATGAATGTGTGTATGTATGTATTTTTCACATGTAGAAAACAGTAAACATAAATTATTTATGTTCACTTTAAAATATATTCTGAATCTTGCAAGAGAAACAATTTCTAGTAATGTTGTATGTTTTCTAGACATAGTTTTATGTATTTCTGTATTTGTTGGTTATAATGGTGATGATTATGTATGGGTTTTTAATGTATGTATATGAATATGTGTGCATGCATGCATATATGTGCAGAAAGGAACACAAGATTTTATGTCAACATCTTTGCACATTTTAACTTGTTGAACTACTGTAACCACTTTAGATGTTTGGATTTACTATTTATTTTGATGGAAGCCTCTAACCATATGTCCTGGGAATGGTCTTGCTCAATATTTATACTGAAGACCTAGAGTTTATGGGAATAAGATGCACAGATTGAACATACCAGATGCATCCAGGATAGGTGCAAACACTGTGCAAGAGCACAAGAAGAAAGAAAAGAAAGCAAAATCAAAGTAATAACATTTTTAAAAACTCACAGCAATAAAAACATCTCAGAAGTGAGGAAATCAAGCACAAATAATTACCCATTCCACAGGGATAAAGCAGATTTAGCACTTTGTTTTGAATAATCCATCAAATGTATTAAGAATTATATTTAATGAGAGTGAAACAATGCTGTGACAAATTAGTTAATGGCCCTTTTTGGATTATGACTTAGTAATAACACATATCTGTTTCAATTATTCAGCTGAAATTTACAAGATAAATTACAGAGGTTGAATAGGGTCTCACAGCATCATCTAACAAAGGGAAAACAGCACCCTCGTGGCCTGAGTTATTAATCCACTTGTGAGAGCAAGGTAGGTCTATTTCTAATTAGATGCAGGGCTACTCTTAATCGATCATTCTACCTCGTGGCTCTTACTTCAGAACGAAAAGCTTTCTTCATTGCCTACTTAGGTTAATAGATGATACATGGTCAAGCAGTTTCCATTTCATACAGAGAATAATCAAAGCAAATTTCTTTGGGGTCCTAAATATAATATGACCTGATCACAATAATTGTCTAATTCCTTTGAGTTGCTATAGAAAAAATTTGCCAAATGATGAGATTTATAAACAAAAGCTTACATCTCATTTAGAGGCTAGAAAATCCCACATGAAGAAGACCCGGTGTTTCTGTCTTGCAAAGAACATTTTTTAGTCCATAGATGGTGATTTACCCTGTATCCTCATGTGTCAAAAGGGAAAGAGCACATCCCAGCTTCTCTTTTGTAATGACATTATGCATTATATCATGAATTGGTTACTTTTGAAATGATCCTTCTTCAAATAACATTATGATCGCCTTGGATTGAGCTTTTCAACATAAGAATTTTGGGAAACACAAATATTTAGAAAAATTAGCCCCCCAAAAGTATATTAACATCAACCATAGGTTTTAAACTATCAAGTTATCTTTTCCAAAGCAAAATTATAATTACATTGTGAACTAACATAAGAGACTAACATAATAGAAATTATAGAATGTTTCTTAATAAAAGGAAATAACTCATCTGTGTATGTGTTTGTGTACTTTGTGTGTGTTTGTGCTTGCTAATTATATTAGGTAAAATTATTATAAACAGAACAAAACGCTCTCATGAACACACCTTTTGCCATACAAATTATGAAATATTCATTAGAAATAAAGCTCATCACAGTCTTCTCATTCTTCTTCAGTTTTCTTTCCTATATGGTGACATATAGGATGGTGACACTCTAGGTTGTCCAGAAATAAAAATAAAGATAGTTTCTTCATCTTTAGCTACAGTCCATGGTCAGTGTCAAGAGACATTATTCAGAAGACAAGATACCTCAATGGAAAGTTTGTGAAAACTCATGCTAACATTGTATTGTAACCAAACAGTGCCTTTGAATGAAAGCTTTTCAGCTATCAAGAAGTATATTATTTAATTAAGCAGTTACAGTTTTACAGCCAGATAATTTTGAAATCCAAGAACTCACATTATATGTATACATATTTACATATATTCTACCATGGAGAGAGTTATAAGAATGCCATAAATTCTCAGTTCATTCCAATTTTAAGAAAATTATAGTTCATCATTTATGCTATCAGATTACCAACTTAAATCTTAAATATTTTACTCAAACAAAAATAAGAAAGATGGAAATTCTATGCACTTCCAGTTATGTATATTTATGAATGTTATAATTCTGTCCTCCACTTCTGCTAAGAGGGATTAGGAATTGTATAATAGGTTAATTCCATATGCCTGTAATATGTTAATTCCTTATGCCTGTAATTATTATAAGGAATTTCTATCATGACTGATTATTCACCAAACTGGTAATAATCACTATTGTGTGTGACACATGTCACTATGTAGCAAGTGATGTGATGGTGTTTGTTTTACTAATGGAAGTAAACAGTGACTGTTTTCTGGAAACTGATACAATTAGTAGCATTATCTTCAGCGAATTGGATCATCATCCATTTACATTTTATTTGCACACATTCCTTACAGGGCCAGAGGATTATTAAACCCATATTAAATTCTTATGTATTTGAAAATCTTTGTGACTAAGTTTACATCTTCAATGTAAAGCCAGTTTCTTTAAGTAGCCCTCATGTTGGTACATGCACCGTTGTACACTTTGAATGACACTTCTCTATAAAGTGCATATTTTTGTCAATATCTAGCTCAAATTTTGCCTTCTAGAACTTAGATCTTATGTGTTGCAGAACAACATAGAGTACACTAGGTTTCCACAATACCTTCTATTTCTGTGTCTAGGTCCATTGATTCTGGTACAAATCCTTCTTTTTTTTCTCCAATAAAAAAAGTAATGGATTTCATTATGCCTTATAATGTACATCAATTATATTCAACCTCCTATTAACTTTTCTTTTGCACCCTCCACCTTTTCTTGTTTCCTATTCCTTGTAATCACCATTTTGTGTTATGTCCCTTTTGTTCTCTAAATTGCACAAAGGAGAAAAAATTATGATACTTTTCTTGATGAGACTAAGTGGAGTTTGCTTAGAGTGATTCATTTATTTATTTTGCCACTTGTACACATATAAATTCATAATCTATACTTCAGAAAAATCTTATTTTTAGAAATTATGGCATATTAGATTTTAGTAGAATAAATTTCAATGATAAATAAGAAGTAAAAAAAAATCCAAGATTATTTGAGATCAAACTGAATTAGAATAGCTAGATGGTGTTTATGAAAAGAGAAAGCTGCCAGTGCCTGTGGCTCACACCTGTAATCCTAGCTACTCAGGAGGTTGAAATCTGACTACCACCGTTCAAAACCACCTTGGGGAAGGAAAATTCATGAGACTCTTAGCTCCAATTAACCATCAGAAAACCAGAAGTTGAGCTGAAGAGCACAGGGACAGTGCCCAGGACCAGACCCCAGGCCCTATGACCAACAATAAATAAGTAAGTAAGTAAGTAAATAAATAAATAAGAGAGAGAAAGCAAGTGTATATATAGGGATCTTCAAATGTGGCATATTTCAAATAGAAATGCTAATGATTGTAGATTGTATTGTTATATTGTTTGATGTTCTAAAATAATCACAGATTATAATTTTATGAAGGACTCCAGGAAAGACATATTTATAGAGAGTTTGCACATCTTGTAGAAGAATTTGAAAAATATGGGTTTATGTGTTTTCACTGTAGTTTGCCTTATAAGAAGGTTTCCTTGTAATTATAAAATTATGCATAAAGAATAGTGTGATGAGGTCTCTAGAGTGATAGCTATGATTTACTATTTAATCAGGGGCCTTTTTATATATCTATTTATGTATCTCGATAATTAATTTTAGTTGTAATGCATGCACCCTGAGGACAGAAATTGTTCCTTACTGTATCTTTTATGAAATAGGTCCTATAGTTCATTTATTAGAACAACCTGTTAAATGTATTATTCAAAATTAATAGGATGAAAAAAGCAAGAATGCATATTAAGATAAAAACTCAGAAAATGTATCCAAATGCGGAGGAAAGCACAAGACAATGCACAAAGAATATTTGAGTTGCATTGTACACATAAGACACCACAAATTCCCATTTTAAAAAATGTCCCCATTTGGAATCGAAGCTGATTTTTTCTAACTGCCTAGCCATTCACAAATTAAACAGTTATTAGTAGTCCATTAGTATGATCCTGTCAACGTATTTTTGTGACAACATTGATTTATTTATTGTAATTTTTCCTTGTAATTGAAAAAATAAGCGATTTTGTTTCTTTTTAGCATAAACTACATTAACAACATTCACTTTTGTTTTTATCTTGACAAGTGTGCTACTTAATTAGCAAATACAATGTGTATTATATACTGAGCTTAGGTGATTAAAAAGTAAGCTTCTATATCAGGTAACTTATGACTAAAATTTCTCAGATAAAATGGGCTTATCAAATTAAACTATCTTGTATGTTTGGCAAAATATGAAAAATATCAGAACTGAAAACATAAATTATTCACTGTTTATTGCAATATAACTTTGTTACTCTACAGTTGTGATGAGTTCGTAGAGAAATGGTTCTATAAGGTTTAATACTATTTTTTAGAAAGTTTCCCTTTCAAAAATTAAGGATACTAGAAATTCTTCCCACTCACTTTATTTTAAATTTCTGATAGGGTATTTATTTACTATAAAATGGACTCTGTATTCAGAAAATTTATGTGGAAGTACTTGCCAGGTTCTGTTTTTTTGTTGTTGTTGATTTTTGGGGGGTTATTTTGGTGAAAATACCATACAGAGGGGTTACAAGCAAGGTAATGAGTACATTTCTTATCAAGCATTGTCGCCTTCTCCTTTGTTTCCCCTTACTATCCTTTCCCATCTCCACCTTCCTACCCTCCCAAACTCCTCCCCCTGAGCCAAAGTTGTAAAGTTCGTTTTTAGAAATAACGTCTTGTACATCTCATTGTTGCAATGGGTCCACCTGTATCTCTATTTAAACAATTTGTTTTTTCCCTTTCTTCTACACAAATTATACCAACATCAAATACAGTGAAAACAGGGGTTATACCATGGGGGGGGGACATACAAAGCAACAAAGAAATCACATAGTACTATAGAAATATGTTAGAAACAAACCATAGCAAGAAAGAAAAAATATTTGAGTTCTTATCTTGGGGTTCATTTCGCCTAACATCAACTTATCTGACCATTTCTGCTTGTCTCAGACATATACGACATATACTAGTTATTACAAATAAGGGAAACCATGGGACCAATGTTTCTTTGGGCCTGTCTTACTTCACTTAATATAATTTTTCCAAGTCTTTCCATTTCCTAACAAATGGGGCAATGTCATTCTTTCTGATGGAGGCATAGAATTCCATTGTGCATATATCACATAATCAAAGAAAGGTTGGACAAATGGGCTTGCATGAAATTGCAGAGCTTCTGCATGACAAAGGACATAGCTAGCAAGATCAATGGAAAGCCCATGGATCTTGGGAGAAGATCTTCACTAGCCACACAAAGGACAAGGGTCTCATATCTAAAACATACGTGGAACTCAAAAAATTAAAGCGCCCAACAACAAAGCCTCAAAGAAACAACTGCCCAATAAATAAGTGGGCGAAAGACTTAAAGAGAAACTTCTCTGAAGAGGAAAGAAGGACGGCCAATAGACACATGAAGAAATGCTCAACCTCTCTAGCTATAAAAGAAATGCAAATCAAAACAACATTGAGGTACCACCTCACCCCAGCTAGAATCAAGAACTCTAATTAAACAATAGATGCTGGAGGGGATGTGGACAGAAGGGAACCCTAGTGCATTGTTGATGGGAGTGTAAACTTGTTCAACCACTTTGGAAAGCAGTATGGAAGTTCCTCAAAAGACGCCACATAGAGGTCCCTTATGACCCAGCAATCCCACTTTTGGGCATTTACCCAAATAATCACAAACAAGACCACACTAAAGCTACCAGCACAACTATGTTTATAGCAGCATTATTTACCATAGCTAAGATATGGAACCAACCCAGCTGCCCCTCAGTAGATGAATGAATCAAGAAATGTGGTATATACACCCACTCACTTTTATTTGGAGCATTTACTTCAGAGCACTTTTTCCTTTGTATTTTTGGGAATTGTAAAAAATTTAAACCATTACATATACCACCAAAGAGCTTCATAATGCAAAGATGTGTTTATCAAAGAATTATTTGAAATATCCTCAATAATGAGTGCCCATATTTCATTTTCTGTTTGCATTTCTATTTTCTTTTTATATCATTAGTAAAGTTTGCTTTTGTTTTTATTCCAATTTTTCAAATACAATTATACTGTACAGCTCTCTTAGACCTTGCTCCCTGTGATGAGTCATAGCTACAGCTAATACCTGAGCACTTTATGAAATTTGAAGGATATATTTGAGCCATGGCAATATAAACAGATTTCTTAACTGATTGGGATTTTACTGAAATTACATCAATCTTGGACATATCTTGATTCATAGTGAATCTCCAATGACATTGTATTTTATTAAGCCTGAAAATTTCATGTATCCATTTGCGTGTCTGCAATTTAGTGTTTGTTCCTCTATCATAGTCTTTAAAAATGTATAGCACGAGCATCTCTTTCTAAATGGCTTGGAATAATTTTAGCAGTCAAGGTATTTTCTAATCAGTCACATTTGAAACAACATACCTGAATTGTAAATAGAGCAAAACCTAAATTATGTGTTTTTTCAGAATAAAGGGCTTCTCCCATTCTCTGTCTTTCTGCTTGTCTGTTTTCACATATTTTTTTTTTCAATAGGTCATATTTAAGTTTGGTTACTAAAAGCTTACTTCTACTCATTTAAGACCCTTTGCCACTTTAAATATACTATAAGCAACCATTTATTTCCATGTACATCTTAACAGAATGTATTTTAATAAAAAAATGTTTTATTCTACACTGAATGTTAATTTTTACCTACACAACTATGTAATTAATCATTAGAAAACAATTTTCAAAATGACCTACCTGTTTGATTGATTAATTTATAAAATTGTCAAGAACATTTCATAAGTTTTGTATGGTTTATCTATTCAATAATTTTTTCAATAACTGAAATAATTGTTTAAGAACTCAAAATATTTTACACTGAGAATTTATTTATTTTGTCAGCTGTGGGGCTTGTACTCTGGGTCTGGGCTATCTCTCAGATCTTCAGCTCAAGGCTAGTGCTTGAGCTACAGTGACACTTCTGGTTTTCTGGTAGTTTAAAAATAAGGGTCTCACAGACTTTCCTGCCCCAGCTGGCTTTGAACCCTGATCCTCAGATCTCAGCCTCCTGTGTAGTTAGGATTACAGGCATGAGCCACCAGGACCCGGCACTGAGAAATTTTATTGTGATGGTTATTAAAGATTCTGTTCTTGAATCAATATGAGTATATGTATTCATAATTTAAATGTTGTAAATATATTGTAAACTATAAAAGATTGGCAAAGGAAGTTTCTGAAACATTAATGTAGGAATTTAGCTATTTAAGCTATATTGTATTTTCACTAGAGCAATAATTCAGATTTAGTGAAGACTGAAAATAGAGTAAAATGAACCGAAACAGAGCAAAAATTTGTTTAATTCACATAGTACTAGCTATAGATTGGAAAACTTTAATGTAAAATTTAAGTAGTTTAAAATTGAAGTATTTTTAAAAAGCATTTTGGCATAAGTAAGTATTCGTAAGCCAGGCCCAAAGAAACATAGGCCCCATGGTTTCCCTTATTTGCAATATCTAGTATATGTATGAGTCAAGTGGAAAAGGTCAGATAATGTGTTGTTAGGAAAATGAACCCCTAGATATGTATTTTAATGTTTTTTTCTTTCATGCATGTGTTTCTAACGCATTTATAAGATTATTTCTTTGTTACTTTGTATGTCCCTCACCCACAGTATAACCCCTGCTTTCACTATATTTGATGTCAGTATAACTTGTGGAGGAGATGGGGAAAAACAAGTAGTTTAAGGATACAGGTGGACCTGTTGCAACAATGAGAAGTACAAGTTGTCATGTCCAAAACGAGCTTTACAACGTCGGTGCGGGAGGGGGGGGGGCAAGGGGGGGAGGAGAAGGATTGGAATTCGGGGGGGGGGGGGGGGAGGCTGGGAAGGGATGTGAAGGGTAAACAAAGGAGGAGGCTGCAATGCTTGGTAAGAAATGTACACATTATTCTGCCCATGTAATTGTAACCCCTCTGTACAGTATGTTCACAAATAAAATTAAATTAAAAAAAGTATTCATTTGTTATCATTTATTTGTCTTTTCTGAAACTAGTTATGTGAGTACATAATAAATTAAATTATATAACTTGTTTAGTATTGAAAAATCTTTTTTTCTTTCTTTTTCCTTCCTTCCTTCCTTCCTTCCTTCCTTTCTTTCTTTCTTTCTTCCTTTCTTTCTTTCCTTCTTTCTTTCTTTCTTTCTTTCTTTCTCTTTCTTTCTTTCTTTCTCTCTTTCTTTCTTTCTTTCCCTCTCTTTCTCTTTCTCTCTTTCTCCCTTCCTTCCTTCCTTCCTTCCTTCCTTCCTTCCTTCCTTCCTTCCTTCCTTCCTTCCTTTCTTTGTCATAGGGCTTGGAATCATGGCTTGGATCCTATCCCTGAGCTCTTTTGCTTAAGGATAGCACTCTTTCATTGTGAACTACAGCTGCAACTCCAATTCATGAATGGTAATTTGATATAAAAGTCTTACAAGGTGGTTAAGAGGGGGGAATTTTCTTTCTGGGGTGGCTTTGAACCATGATCTTCTCATCTCAGCTTCCTGAATAGCTAGGATTACAAGCGTGAACCACTGGTGCCTGGTACTGAAAATATCTTATTAGGTAATAAAATGTCAAAAGTTATAAAAAATATTATAAATAAGAAATGTTAAATGAACTGGTCAGTAGTAAATTTGAAGATCAATTAAAATATGTCTAAATCCTATTTAGAATTTCTATGCTAATTTTCTGTTTTGTGTCAACTAGCTTAAAAAATATGTACACTAATGAAGCACAATTTTTGGGTGATCAATCACCTTAAATGACAAAGAGAGTTTCCCTGAAAATGGTTTCATTGTGTAGAATTTTAAACTAAATTAGTTTTTTTTTTCCATCCAGACATAATAATAGGAAGTCCCATGTCATTTTGTGGTATTTTTTCTAAGTACTACAAATGGTATTTGAAAACATAACTGATATATAGATTTATTTTCTTCAGATATATATTATATGGCGGAAAATAATTCTCACCATTTTTCTTCATTTTAAGTATATAAATATTGAGGGAAATAATCTATTTATAGTTTTACTTAGGTTGAATGCACTTACCACACTTCATTGTTTGCACATTTTATACTTAGAAAAAGTGTTAAGAGTCTTTTTTATTGATTCACAGATAAAACAATTTCATTTTTTTTGGTTTTGTTTCATACTTTGACCTACAACCCTAGGATCCATTAGGGCACTACAATAGCCAGGTGTAGACACATCAACTACAAAGAAATAGAACTAAAATGACACTGTCTCCAGCTTGGGATGCATTAATAGACCTGAGAATTCAAACGTAGAAAAGGCAATTTTTTCCTGCTGGGAAGTGAAGTTCTCTGGAGAGCCATCTTAGACTGAAAAACATGATATGAAAATCAATAAAGGCCCTATTGTGCTACTGATGTGTCCGGTAAGTGTCATTTTATATCTTGCTGGCGGATATCTAAAGGAAGTGAAAGCTACTTTGCTCATTGTAATTGAATGACTCCTCAGTCATCAGTGGTGTATTTTGCTGGTCCATGCAAAAATAAAATACACTGTATGGTCCGGTTTGTATTAGGAAAACAAATGTGAAAACCATTATATTTTTCACAGATGTAATAAATGGAATCACGGATGTTTTCCATTTTCAAAATCCTTGTAATTACACATGAATGTAAGTGGATAACTGTAAATACTGAGCTAATTGACAGGAATGGGTCGGGGAATCATCATATTGGTTAACCAAGGAAAGGAACTTGAAGGCAGCAGGATGATTTGTGCCAGATGAATGGCTAATTTGAAAGGCACAACTGCATAAATATGTGTTACATCAGGCTGAAGAAATTGGAAGTAATTTAGAAATGAATTATCAGGTTTTTTTCTTTGTTATGTATGTGATTAAATCTTATATATATATTTTTTTCAGATAGCTACAATTAAAGCTTAGCTCTTTCTTTGGTAGCTCTCTTTGGTTCCGCCAGTGTCACTTGCCAGTTTTCCTATCATTGTACTTTTATTTCATGAAAAGACATTATATTATCGGATTGGCTTAATTTAATGTGAGGAAAGTGTTTGGCTACCGAAACCACCGAAATTTGAATTTTTTAAATTGTGATTGTACATTTTTCTCTTTTAACCTGTAACTTACTACAACAAAAGTCTGAAATAATACAATCTTTTCCAAATGCCTAGATGATCTAGGAAATTTTACAAATTAATAATTTGAATATTTAGTTGAAATGACTTCTTATCAGGTAGTGCAAGACCATGATGTCAGAACTGATTAATTTATACAATATATGATTTTAATGCATAATATGAAATGCCATTGTATACTACTGTGGGGTTCATAAAAATTTCAAAGGCATAAATCGTCAGGTATTTGAGAAATGGAAACATAGGGGAATAAAGATGTTTTAATAATGAAATAAATTAAACTAAGATTGCTTCAAGTTTATATGCTAATGTTTGTTATTTGGCCTTTATTTTAGCATTTTGCAAACCTGAAATCGGTTCATGGATTTTTTTCTTTTAATAGTTGCTGAACTTTTGTGAATATATTTACAATGAACCAAGGATATGTACAGAATATCTCATCACTTCTAAATGTTAACAATGTAAAAACAGTATTAGCTATAAAAAAAACCTACATCATAAAGTGGACAAGGTATTAAATAGATATTTCTTCAGAAATATGAAATAGTCAAATTATGAAAAATATGCTCAATATCACTAATTATTCAACACATGAAAGTAAAATCTATGATATCTCTCATTTTACATAGATGAAGATGCACATTATCAACAACTAACAAGAGCTTAAAAGGAAACATAAAACAATAATTAATGGAATGATTGAAGTTATATAAACCCTTGATTCCAGGCAGAAATGTAAAATGGCATGCACACTGTAGAAAAGTAATTGCATTTTTAGGTATATACTATGAATTCAAAATAGAATCTCAAAGAGAACTCTGTAAAGATGCTGAAATTTAATATATATAATAAATTGCTAATGTTATAGAGAGGGGAAAAAGAATTCTATGTATTAACTTTTAGAACAGCTTTATTTACAACATCTAAAATATTTAACAATTTAAATGTTAGTTGACATGAAAATGGGAATTATGGCATCTGAAATGTTACTTAAACTTGGGCCTGGAACAGAGGGCAGTGTCATACTAAGGTTGGGCATACTGTCTTTTGAGCATAGTATGAGATCTGAGAAGAAAAATGTGTCTCTGAATATATATCTATGAAACACCATGAGTGTTTGCAGGCAAACAAATAATGATTGCTTGGTTCAAACTTAGGAGATTGTGGTACATTTGTAAAATATCAGACAATTTATTTTCTAAATGCCACAGATATGAAATGTCTAATATAGGCATGTAATACTAATGATAGAAAACAGTGAGTATAACTAATTTACATTACGATGCTCCCATTCATAACATTTACTTAGCTCCTTACACACCAGAAAAATTGGAAATGTATTGTGTGTTTATTAAAATAAAGACATTTTATCTGAAGATTTATGGTACAGTTTATTTATATGATCTTATTTCAGTATTAATAAATTTTATATTTCATTTAGCCAAATATATGCATAATTTTCATTTATGAACAATAACTGTCATGCCAGATAATACTTCTAGCTTATTTTGGTCTACAGTCCAACACTAATTTCTCAAGTTTAGTTTTAATCCTTTAGTGTTGGACATTAACAGTTTCTTTGATTTTGAAAATGAGGTTTATCTAAGTAACCCATTTATACACATATATATATATATATATATATATATATGCCCTGTCATCTTTATTTTGACAATAATATTTAAAATAATATCTTTAATATCACCTTATTCATACTACAACATATAAAGAGACTCCTACATCCAAACAGAACAGTGAAAAATGTAATTACTGAAACATTTTACTTTCATTTTTTGTTACCTGAATATAATGAATTTTATGACAATCTTATATTTCTCTTTTCTTCCTTCCTTCTCTTCCTTCCTTCCTTCTTTCCTTTCTCTTTCTCTCTTTCTTCCTTTCTCTCTCCCTCCCTTCCTACATTTTTCTTTGTTTTTCTCTTTCCTTTTTTCCTTGACTCCCTCCTTTGCCCTCCTTTCTTTATCCATCCTTTTATATACCTTTAATTTTCTTTCAATCCATCTGTTTATCCATCTATACATCCATTCCTCCATCTGTCTCTCCAGCCATTTCTCCACCATTGCTATTTTCCTCCCACTTCTCTGTTTGTATCACCTAACTTGAGGATTTGTTCTTCAAACTTTCTACTTTAAGAAATACTATTTTACTGTTTGAGTAATATTTCATGTTATATGATATATCAGAATAATTATTTTAATAAAGATTAAACAAATGGGATATTAAAATTATATTTGACATGGAGCAAATAAAATGAATGGTGGGAATTTTCTGTATTGCAAAAAAGCCTAAGTTAACTAAATAATTCATGTTGAATATAATGTCACTGGCTAAAACTCAGTTCTCACTTTTCAAAATTGTACTTTGATAGACTTGTTAGGCAAATAACGTTATATTATTATTGTTATTATTTGAGAATATCTCAAGGAATTAGTAAATTTTTCATGCCTTCTGGAATTATGACTGATAAACTTAACCCTGTTGCCTAAGGCATTTGATATACTAGATGCACATGTTGTGTATTCTTAAGAATGTCACTTCATTCACTATCTTACTTATGTAGCTATAACCCCTCTGTACATCACCTTGACAATAAAATTTAAATTAAAAAAAATGGAGCTGGGCGCCGGTGGATCAAGCCTATAATCCTAGCTACTCAGGAGGCTGACATCTGAGGATCTCAGTTCAAAGCCAGCCTGAGCAGGAATGATTGTGAGACTCTTATCTACCAGGAAACAGGAAGTGGTGCTGTGGCTCAAGTGGTAGAGCGCTTGCCTTGAGCTGAAGAGTGTAGGGACAGTGCCCAGGCCCAGAATTCAAGCCCCACGACTGACCAAAAGAAAGAAAGAGAAAAAAAAGAATGTCTCTTTAAGCCGGGTGCCAGTGGCTCATGCCTATAATCCTAGCTAAGCAGGAAGCTGTGATCTGAGGATGGCAGTTGGAAGCCAGCCAGGTCAGAAAAGTCCCTGTGATACTCATCATCAATTTACCACTCAGAAATTGGAAGTGGATGTGGCTCAAGTGGTAGGTAGAGCGTTAGCAGTGAGCACAATGGGCTCAATGACATTGCCCAGGCCCTGAGTTCAAGCCAGTGACCCTCCGCCTCCCCACAAAAAAACTATCACTTTAACTCTAAAACGAATCGTCAAGTGTTATTTGTCTAATATTAGCTTCAGAAAGTCTGTTGTACTATCCATAACAATTAGATGGCTTGAACACTTTACCACTATATTTAACATGTGGGAATGTGCTTTAACAGATACTGTTAGTGCCTTTCTTGTAATAAGATTATGTGACTGAACCATAATTATATACTCTGATTTGTGTTTTCTTAAGCTATTCAACTGAATACAAAATTATAGCTTCTATTTCACAGAAACAACAAATAAAAATAGCACTTCTAAGCCTCAAAATATAGCAATTTATCATGAACGTTTGGTAGACATTAAAATCACTTATCCAATAGAATATGAGTTGAGTATAGACTATTTCCCTTCTTAGTGTTTATATCAAGGTGTTGTAAGGATAAATACTTTGCTCATTGTCCAACAGTTTGTGCTTTTTAATTAATTCTTGTTAGATTATTCAATGGTGATTAAAGACAGAATCTTTTCAAACACACATGCAGAATCTTTAGTGGCTCTGTGGTATGAACTTAGAGCCTTTCACTTACAAAGTAGGAATTCTACAATGAGTCATGAACTACAACTGCTGTATTTTTTCATTTCTTTTTTTTTTTTTTAACAGAGAATCTCAAGTTATCCATGTTCTGGTGGCAGTCATGCCTGTAGTCCTAGCTACTCAGAAGGCTGAGAGCTGAGGATCACAGTGCAAAGCAGCCCGGGCAGGAACCTCCGTGACTCTTATCTCCAATACACCACCAGAAAACTGGAAGTAGCGCAGTGGCTCAAGTGGTAGAGAGCTAGCCTTGAGCTGAAGAGTTGAGGGACAGTGCCCAGGCCCAAAGTTCATGCCTATATTCTTAGCTACTTAGGAAGCTGAGTTCTTAGGATGGTGGTTTGAAGTCAGCCCACACAGGAAAGCCTTGAGACTCTTATTTCTAATAAGCAACCAAAAAACTGGAAGTAGAAGTGTGGCTCAAAGTACTAGCCTTGAGCTAGAAGTATCAGGGACAGTGCCCAGGGCCTGAGTTTTATTTCCAGGACCAGCAGGGTGAAGGTGAGGGTGCAGTAGCAGTTGGTGGGTTGGAAAGATAAGGATGAGGATTTTCTAGGAGCTAAACATAATTTTCTCAGGATGGGAGTTTTAAGGAGGCTCATGAAGAAGCAAATTATTTTTTTTGTGGTTGTAAATCTGAGAAAGTTTATTTCTTCCACATGACAGAGTTAGAACATGAAAGTGGAAACAATTCTTGTATGACTATCAAAATTTCCACTGTTCTCTTACTTAGGTTCAGTAGATTTTCTTAAACAATACACTTCTGTTCTAATTGTGTCTTTTTCTAATTTTAAGAGTGCTGACATATTTACCATTTGCAGTTAGACATAATTCTTGCTCCTTTTGTGAAGGAACAGTCAGATATTTTTACTCTGATTTCTAAGGCAATTACATGGAAGTCCTTTCCTAAATGGCTTGCCTAATACAGCCAACAGAAATGTGAAACATGTGAAAATGTTCTATTTCCTAACTTGTGCCAGTATATGAATTAAATCATGAATAACTCAGGTATCTCCAATGCTATGATAATACATAATTTACACATTGTTCTATTGGATATTATGTTTTAGAATCTTCATTCTCTGACAATATTTCATATGTGTATTGGCCATTCTTATTTTTTCTTCAGAAAAGTTTCTTTAAGTCTTTAGCCCACACACATTTATGGGGCAGTTGTTTCATTGCGGATTTGTTGTTGAGGGATTTAATCTTTTAGTTCCAATTATATTTTAGATATGAGGCCCTTGTCTGTTGTATGGCTAGTGAAGATCTTCTCCCAATCTGTGGGCTTTCTATTGATCTTGCTAGCTATGTCCTTTGCCATGCAGAACCTCTGCAATTTCATACAATCCCATTTGTCCAACCTTTCTTTAATTTGTTGTGTTTCTGGGTCTCTATTAAGAAAACTTTTGCCATTTTCACCATGTTGATCCTTGCAATCCAGGAGCATGGTAAGTTTTTCCACTTTCTATGTTCTGCTTTGATTTCCTTTTCAGGTTTTCAAAGTTTTCATTGTAAAGGTCTTTCATTTTTTTTCTTTTTTTTTTCAAGAGCATTTTTTTATTGTGAGAATACTGTACAGAGGAGTAACAATTACATGGACAAGATAACGAGTACATTTCTTATCAAGCATTGTTGCCTCCTCGTTGTTTCCCCTTCCCATCCCTTCCCATACTCCTCCCCTCCCTCCACCCAAATCTCCCCACACCCCACCAAAGTTGTTAAGTTCGTTTTTCGACATAACCACTTGTACATCTCATTGTTGCAATGGGTCCCCCTGTATCCCTAGTTAAATGATTTGTTTTTTCCCTTCCCCTCACCAAATTATACCAACATCAAAAACAGTGATGAAAGTATGGGTTATACTGTGCAGGAGGGACATACAAAACAACATAGAAATCATCTTATAAATATGGTAGAAACAATTGCATGAAAGAAAAAAAAACAAAAAAAAAAACATTTGAATATTATCTTGTGGTTCATTCCCCTAACATCAACTTATCTAACCTTTTCTGCTTGACTCAGACTAGTTATTGCAAATAAGGGAAAGCATGCAATTGTAACCCGTCTGTTCAGTATTTTCACAATAAAAAAAGAAAATGTGGTATATATACACAGTGTAATTCTATGCCTCCATCAGAAAGAATGACATTGCACCATTTGTTAGGAAATAGAAAGACTATCATTTCTTTAGTTAAGTTAATTCCTAAGTATTTTATTTTTTGTGGGGCTATTAGAAATAGAGTTGTTTTCCTGATTTCAGACATGCTTTTCTCATTGTTAGCATACAGAACAGCCATTGATTTTTGAGGGTTAATTTTATACCCTACTACTTTGTCAAAGTTTCGATTCAGCTCAAATAATTTGGGAATGGAGTTTGTGGGATTCTTTAAATACAAGAGCGTGTCATCTGCAAAGAGGGAGAGTTTAACTTCAGCCTTCCCTATTTGGATCCCCTTTATTTTTGTGTCTTGTCTTAATGCTCTTGCTAGGCATTCTAATACTAAATTGAAAAAAAGTAGAAAGAGTGTCTCATTCCTGAGTTTAGGGGAAATGACTTTAGTTTTTCACCATTAAGAATAATGCTGACTGTAGGTTTTGTCATATGCAGCCTTTATTGTATTGAGGAATGTTCCATAGATTCCTAATTTTTCCAGAGCCTTCATCATAAAGGGGGTTGGATCTTGTCAAATGATTTTTCTGCATCTACTGAGATAACCATGTGGTTCTTATCCTTGCTCTTGTTGATGTGATGAATTATATTAATTGATTTGCCTATATTGAATCAACTTTGCATCCCTAAAATGAATCCTGTTTGATCGTAGTGTATGATTTTTTGGATGAATTGTTGAAATCGATTGACCAAAATTTTGTTGAAAAGTTTTGCATTGCTTTTCATCAAAGAAATGGGTCTATATTTCTTTTTCTTTGATGAGTCCCTGCCTGGTTTAGGGATGAGGGTTATGATGGCTTCATAGAATGAGTTCTGGAGTGAACTTTCTCTTTCAATTTCATTGAAGAGTTGGAGGATTATTGGTGTGAGTTCTCTTTTGAAGGTCTTGTAGATTTCTGCTGTAAATCCATCTGGTCCTGGACTTTTCTTAGATGGGAGGTCTCTTATTATTGTTTCTATTTCAATGCTTGATATGGGCCAGTTAAGTTGGTTTAACTCATCTTGGTTTAGTTTTGGCATGTCAATATTTACTAGGAAATTGTCCACTTCTTCAAGATTCTCATACTTAGTAGCATAAAAGTTTGAGACGTATTCCTTTACAATGCTCTGAATCTTGGTTGTTTCTGTGGTGATGTTTCCATTCTAATCTCTGAGTTCGTTTATTTGGGTATGTGTTCTACTTTTTCTGATAAGATTTGCTAAGGGTTTGTCAATTTTGTTAATTTATTCGAAGAACCAACTCTTAATTTTTTCTATGTTTATTTTTATTCTAATTTCTTTAATTCTGTTTGGTTGTAATTATTTCTTTCTGCCTACTGGATTGAGGTTTAACTTGCTGCTCTTTTTCAAGGAGGTTCAGATGTCTCATTAAATTGTTGGTTTCAGATCTATCCAATTTGTTGATGTAGGAACTCAGAGCTATAAACTTGCCTCTGAGTACTGCCTTTACTGTGTCCCAGAGGAGCTGGTAATTTGTGTGCTCATTTTTGTTGAATATCATGAATATTTTTCTTTTCTGATCTCTTCCATGACCCACTGGTGATTCAACAGTGTGTCATTCAGCCCCCATGTGTTACAGAAAATTTATGGTGGTTTTTGGTATTGAGTTCTAATTTTATTCCCTTATGGTCTGAGAGAATGTAGGGCATAACTTCAATATTTCTGAATTTGGACAAGTTTTCTTTGAGACCTAAAATGTGGTCTATTTTGGAAAATGTTCCATGTGCTGCTGAGAAAAACGTGTATTCTGATGCTGCTTGGTGAAATATTCAGTAGATGTCTGTTAAATCTAGTTGATCTATGCAGTTGTTTGGATCTGCAGTTTCTCTGTTGAGTTTTTTCTGAGTTGACCTATCTTGTGGGGATAGTGGTGTGAAAGTCCACAACACTTAATGTCTTTGGATCTATGTGAGATTTGAGGGAAAGTAGTGTTTCTTGGATAAATTTGGGTGCTCCATTGTTTGGTGAATAGATATTTAAAATTGTAATATCCTCTTGAAGGAGAGATCCTTTAATTAGTAGGTAGCGGCCTTCTTTATCTCTTCTCACTAATTTTAATTTGAAGTCTATTCTATCTGATATTAGGATTTCAGCTCCAATCTGTTTATGGGAGCCATTTGATTGGTACATTCTATTCCAGCCTTTCGCCTTCAGAATGTTTGTTTTTATAGGCAAGATGTGACTCTTGAAAGCTGCAGATAGAAGGATCTAGCTTTTCAATCCAACTAGACAGTCTACGTCACTTAATTGGAGAGTTCAGTCCATTGAGAGTTAGGGCTGAGAAATATTTGGTAGTTCCTTCCATGTTATCCATCTTCTTGGAGGCTGGAACAACTGGGTTCTTCCTATGGTTCTTGGATTCTCAGTTTGGGTGCAGTTTCTTGGCCTTTATTGTGGTCTTACTGATTTTCTATATGTAGGACATCTTTAAGTACCTTTTGTAGGGCTGGTTTTGTGGAGATATATTGTTTCAGGTTTTCTTTGCTTTTTGACCTTCTGTTATAAAGGAGAGTTTAACTGAGTACAGTATTCTTGGTTGATAGTTGTTTGTCTATAGGGCATGGCATACATCATTCCAGGCTCTTCTTGCTTTAATTGTCTCTGCTGAGAAATCAGAGGTTATTCTAATTAGTTTCCCCTTATAGGTGATTAATCTTTTCTCCTTGACAGCTTTAAGGATCCTTTCCTTGGTCTGAATTTATCCTGTGTGGATTATAATGGGACAGTGGGATGTCCTGTTTTGGTCTGGTATTTTTGGGGTTCTAATAGCTTCTTGTATCTGAATAGGCCTAAATTTCTTCATGTTTGGGAAGTTCTCTGCTAGGATCCTGTTAAACAAATTTCCTAGACCATTAACTTCTGTCTCTAGGTGCTCCTCTACACCCATTATCCTCAGATTAGGTCTTCTAATGGTATCTTCCATATGTTGAATAGATCTATCATATTTCTTGGATTTGTCTTGGATAGTTGTATGTTCTTTCTCTATAATATCTAGGATGTCTTCAATCCCTGAGAATCGGTCTTCTGCATGGTCTAAACTAATGTCAAGACGTTCTATTTTGTTTTTTATTTCCTTCCCTTCTAATTGGTCGGCTTTGATGGCTTCAAATTCTTTGTTGGAGCTTTGTTGTAGATCTTGTTTGAAATTCTTTACTTCTTTAATTTGGTGTTCAGTGTTTATTCTTAAATCACTTAGTTGATTGGTTAGGTTTTGCTTGGAATCCCTTTCCTTCTGGATTCTTTCAGCTATCTGTTTATGGATTCCATGAATGGCTCTACTGATCTTTGTCTATTCTCATCCTACTCACAAAGTTCTGTATTACTCTTTGATTAGCTTCCTCACGTTCATGTAATTCTTGTATTTCTCTTTGTTCTCATTCTGCTCCTGCAATACTTGTATTTCTCTTTGACTGTTCTCACCCTGCTCATACAATTCCTGTATTAATCTTTGATTAGCTTCCTCATGCTCATGAGATCCCTATATTAATTTTTGGTTAGCATCATCATGCTCATGAAGTTCCTGTATTAATCTTTGATTTGCCTGGTCTTGCTCCTTCTCACACTCACACGGAGTCCTTTGAAGGTTTTCAATTTTTTCATTCACTATGTTTACCAGTAGTGTTTGTAGAGGTTTTTGGGAACTCTCCTCTGGATTATTCATTAATTGTTCTGTCACCTGATTATCATGAGTGGGTGTTGAGATATTCAGACTTGCCATTTGTCTTGTGATTCTTTGGCTTATTCTGCCCATTTGGTATGACAGTAACACCAATTTTGTGCTAGAACACTACCTTAAGGCATACATCAACCAGAGTCCGGTAGTTGCACAGTCAAAATGGCTGTAGATACAATCTATTCAACATCAAACAACTATGGATTAAAGGCAAGAACATCAAAGAGGAAGCCAGCAGACCAGAAATTAATAGGTTTAGGGAGAATTGTGGGGGAAAATAGGATTAGATGGATGTGAAGAGGTAAAAGGAAAGAGTGAATTTAACCAAGTCCTAATTTCAAAGAGGAAAATGGATAGGACAGAATGAATGGAGAGAGATGAAAAAAACAAGAAAAAAATTAAAAAACAAAAATTTCAATTTAAAAAAATGAAACACTTAAAAATTATGTTAGTATAAAGAAATGATATTGAGAGAAGAGAATGGGAGGATGAGAGGAGGAGAGGGACAAAAAGGAAAAATGAAGAAATAAAAAATAAAAAACTTAAAATTGGAATACTTAAAAAAATATATAAGTATAAGAAATAATACTACTAATAAAGAAGTTAAGCCTAAGAGGTTGTGAATTGAGTAATAAATTTCTGAATTAAGTATGTACACAATGAGGGGTAAGGTCTAATAATCGATGACAGGGTGAGCAGAACAACAATTCAGTCATACAAAAAAAAGAAGAAAGAAAGAGAAAGGAAGAAAAAAAGAACCAAAAGGTCTAAAGAGATTTAAAACACACACATACACACACACACATACACACACATACACCTCTAAAATAAAAATTATGAAAGAAAAAATAATAGAAAACAATTTTTTAAATTAAAAATATGTAGAAAAAAGAGTTCTTTGATTTTTTTTTGGGGGGGGGATCTTTTATCTCCCCTGTGTCTGTAACCAGTCTCTTGGTCTGCTTATGGTGTTTGATTTTCCTTTGCCTTAATTGGTTTCTTAAGCTCTGCCTTATCTAGGAGTTTGTGATCCTCCTCCCAGGCTAGTTCAGTGGATCTGCTTTTAAGTATCACAAAAGAGGGAGATGGCTGTTTCTTGTAGCTTGGAGTTGCTGTGATGAGGCTAGGTTCTGGGTAATGTTGAGGCCTATCCACAATTGTAACTTTTCCCTGAGGGGCTAGCTCCTGAGGCACTCACAAAGCCCAGCCTGGAGCTGTTCTCAGGGTTTATGTTTACTGAGTTTCAATTGTTTGTCTAGGCTGGCTCTGTTGACCCAGTGAAGAAAGTCAATCCTCCATGGGCGGAGCCTCCTATACCTGGATGGGGTGACTTTCCCCTGGGTGGAGCTGAGCCTGGCAGGTCAGGTAGGTTTCTGTGCCCTGCTGAAGGGCTCCTATTGCTGAATGGCCTGAGTTGGAGCTAGGTGCTCCACCTGGCCTTTGTCAGTATTGAAGATGGAGATCTTCTCTGGTGGTGGTAGAGGGCTACCTTCCCACCACTACTTTGTGATAAGTAGTGAGGATGTCAGGGTTCTACTCAGGCCAGACTCTTGGTACCTGGGCCTTCCCTGTTCTGCGATTAGCAGGATGAAAATTTCTGCTCCTTGTCAGTTCTTAATGGTGGTGAGTAGAATCCACTGTCACACTGCATCTGGTGCCTTTGTCCCAAACTCTCTCTGTTGATATGGCTGCCATGGCAGCCGCTGCCCTCCAGCTGCTCTACCACCACCGCAGGCACATGCTTAGATCTGTTTCCTTGACCAAGTTACCTGGATTTTCCCTCTCTAGCAAAACTCTCTGTACTGTGATGGCACACTTGGTGTGATTCTCTGGCTTAGGACTGTTCACTGAACACTAAAACTGCTTTCTATGTGAGAGCTTGTTTAGCCTCCAGCTACTCCAATGCCTCTTCCTCCGACTTTCAGATAATTCATTTTCAACATGGTATGTAGTGAGTATCACCGCTGAATTAGTTCATGCTTTTCTAAATTAGCTAGTCTAATAGACATGATGCTTCATTATTATTCTTAATGAATAGTCTTCATTCAGTACTCTAAAACAGGTTTGTATTTCTCTTCTACTTTTTCCAAGATGAGTTGGCCTGGGGTTGTCACTCTGAATTCAGACTGGAAAGAGGTATTTTTTAATCGACAATTACAAGTTCACAAAGGGAAGAAGTCAGTTACCTGATCAGAGATACACATATTTCTTTACATTGTGAAAAAAATAAGTAGTATGGTCATGACCAACTTCAAATGAGTTCAAAAATTACAATCATACTATATCTCCTCCAGCAAAGGAAAATGTATGATAAAAATAATGGTAACAGCCTGGTGCTGGTGGCTCATGCCTGTAATCCTAGCTACTCAGAAGGCTGAGATCTGAGTATCACAGTTCAAAGCCAGCCCAGACAGGAATCTCCATGACTCTTATCTCCAATACACCACCAGAAGTGACACTGTTGCTCAAGTGGTAGAACTCTAGCCTTGAGCTGAAGAGCTGAGGAACAGCATCCAGGCCCAGAGTTCAAGCCCCACGGCCGACATAAAATAATATTAATAATAATAATAACAACAACTACAACAACATTCTCCCAGAACTCTAACAATTTATGTTAGAGAGCAGACAGGCCAAAGATTTACATTTCATAGCCAATTCTAAAGTCATTCTGTATTTGTTTGGTACATTGGGAAAGCAGATATCACTGTGATCTACTAGCTTTAGCTGAGGGTACTGTTGGAAAATGTATTTTATTTCCAATACTAACTTAGATAGATTGATAGTATTGCCCAAGGTAATATGTTGAGAAGTCTCTTCAAGGCTCAGTGGAAAAGATTGCCATGATGGATTAGTATGTTTCAGATAAGCAAAACCATTATGGACATCTGAAATAGGAAGTTCAATCATTTTACTCTCTAGAGTTCTATGTATACAAAGTAAATAGCCATGTGTGGAATCTGTAAAAAAAATGTTTTAAAGAAACTCTCTTGTCAACTAGCAGGAATGTTTTTTCTATATAAAATTTCGATAGACTTGTTATCTCACAGATTGAGATACTTGACATGTAATGGAAAATAATAAGAAATTCTCTTATACAATTGTCTCCATGTGTGTTCCTAACTTTTGTTATATAGTCAGTTTTGACTAAGAGGATCAGAAAATGGTGATCCATTTGAAGATAATTCACAAAGGGGGTTCAATTATTTGAGCAACACAGATAAATTATTAAACATCCATTAACAAATGCTTATTTTCCTTTCTCTGTTTCTTTGTCTCTCTTTCCCTTTTCTCTGTCTCTGTGTCTCTCTCCATACTCTCTCTACCTTCTCTCTTTTTCTCTCCATCTGTGTGTGTGTGTGTGTGTGTGTGTGTGTGTGTGTGTGTGTGTGTGTGTGTGTGTGTGTGTTTTCCAGTACTGAGACTTGAATTCATTCTCTTTCAACCTTTTCTGGGACTTGAACTCATTCTTTTTCAGCTTTTTCTGATCACTATTGGTGTTCTGCCATTTGAAGTATTCCTCTGCTTCCAGGCTTTTGCTCGTCAATTGGACATAAAATTCAGATTGTATGAATGAATCTCGGGAATCCAACAATTGACCAAAAAATCCTCCAGTTTTAAAATATTTTTATTATCTTTAAGTAGGTGTACAAAGGAATTACCATGCCCTGAAGCATTTTATAACTACAGTACATCTTGATGACCATCACTCCTTCCAACACTCTTACCTACTCCTCCCAAACAAACCCCCATCCCGTCTTTATCTTAATTTAGATCAAGTATTGAAGTTTTTGCAATTAAAAAAAATGGGTGATATGTACAATGCATTTTGATCTGTGTCACACTTTAAAATCTTCATCCCCTCACCTCTTTCCACCTACCCCTTACCTTATATTTCTCAATTCTGTGGTAAATGCAACGAATCCCTGCCTGCATTCTTCCCTCTTCTCCCTTCATTCTTCTACTCCTCTCCTTTGTTCCTGTCCTTTCTGCTTACAAGTATCCATTTCCTGATATTTATTTTGTTGGGCTGTAACTTAGTTTTTTTAAAGAATTATATTGTACAATTCATAAGGAAATGGAAAGATGTGGGAAAATATATTAAGTGAAGTAAGCCAGAACAAAAGAAACATAGGTTGCATGATTTCCCCCATTTGTGGTAGCAAGAATGTGCCTATGAGTAAATGTGCCTATGGTTAATAAAGGTGTATTACAAATTAACAACCTGAAGAATTTAGACTTTTAAAATACTTCTACTATTTTTTTCCAAATTCTACTCCCAAAATACTTCCTATGACAATACTGACATATAATTATAAAAAAAAATAAGAAAGAGGAAGAGAAAGCAGCAATTTTTATACTGTCTCTGATTTGTGTGCTTCTCTTTGTGCTGACAATGTAATTTTCTCAGATTAATGTCAGATAATATCTATCATGTGATTAAGATGGATGGAAGCTGCTATTGACATCAACACAAAATTTTTCTAAACAAGTAGAAAAGCATTCTGGAAAACAATTCATATTACACAGAATCACTGCAACTCAAACAGTGTCTCAGCATTAGGCTACAAGGGTGTTACCAACCCAGATTTAGCCATTTTATGTATGATAGTAGTAGCTTTAAATGATGCAAGAAAAAAATTATTCTGGCTGATTGGAATAATACCTTTATATATTCGTTTATAATTTGTGATTAAAACAATGAATGTCCCATGTAATACATAATTTTAATATACATTTGGATATAGTAACTTATGTAATAGGTTTGCTAGTTAGATGTTTTGATCAGATATAAGATCCATGGGCTTTGTATGCTTCTGAATATCTAATGTCTCAGTTGATGATTTCAAAGGGTATGGTTAGAATATATAAAATGTACCTCACTTTTATATCTGAATATTGGTGCTGTGAAAATACCAACCGCTAGTGGTGATTGAGTTGTTATTGTTCAGTTAGATCATCCCAGTTTTCTCTCCAAAATGGTACATTCCATATAATTCTGTTTTTTATGTCATTTCCAGACACCTGAGACATGTATTCTCATACAGACATTAAGGTGGAAGTTTAAGCATAGCTTATCAATTCTTTGTGTTTGGAAATCAGTCACTACCATTTGTGCTACGTTTCATTGGTCAGTATCACTACAAATTCATCAGATTTCAGGAGTGAGCCTGCATCTCATCTCTTGATGAAAAATATATCCTACACCAAGAGAAAGAATGTAATGGTGTTTTGGTTTCTCTAGTTTTGTAAAACAGAGGCTAATCAGGTTCTTTCTCTGGCCATAGTCATTTAAAATCATTCTATCAAAAATTGTATTTTTCAGCCTAAATCACCAAATTGCATTGCAAACGGCACCATCTTGGATCTGCAGGTACAGCTGAATCTTCTAAGGATAGATATTTTCAGTCTGAAGAACAGAGAACTAAGAGCTAAGTTTGTTATATCAAACAAACTACATATAACAAACACAAAAACAAATGCTTAGCCATACTATACCCTCTTATTCAAGAACTAGGAAAATAGAAGGCCTGGAAGCATCATGGATCCAGCCTGCTGCTTTTTTCTAATTCCTACAGTTGAACTCTTTCCTTCTTATTGGGATGATTTTGCTGGGTTCTTGGGTCTGTTTCTTGGGTATTTGGCACTATTCTCTAAAGAATTCAGTTTCTACACAAAGAAGATCATACGCCTCAGAGGTTTCCTTGCACTGGTTTCTGCTCATAGAAATATGAGTATTGATCATTTTGTATCAATCTTGCTATTATTCTACTGTAATATATTTTTTCAAAAGTTCATTAACATGCTATGAATCAATCTATGACTTCATTATACAAGAATTATACATCCAAATCTCTTTTTGGTAAATCCTAATTATTTTCAAAATTTTCAAAGATTGATGAAGAAAAAGATCTTTCTTTTTCCAGAATGCCTGTTGTTTGCCGAATAAAATCTGATATGTGCCCTTAACAATCTGAGTGGTTTTTATCTGAATGATTTCCTGAAGCACAGATAGTTCTTCCTATAGTCTAACAGACATTTTAGTCTCACCTTGGATTTCCTTTTCTCACTAGAGCCAACAGTGCTAATAATCTTTTTTCACTATAAAATAAACATGGCTCCCATCATCAAAGAATACTTTCTTCTTGTTTCTATAAGCTGTCAATGACATTTTTCCTGAAAGATATTGAATTCCACCTGTAATCTTTCTGAGATTGCATTACCAACTACCAACAACTACCAAATATTTAGCCCTAGAGAAATTTATATTTTTAGGTTGCTGTTTTGAGCATACACATGTTTTTAAGTTATGAATTGCTTAAAAAATCTAATGTATCTCAGTGTTTAGTTCATTTTTTTTACCAGCATATAGAGGTAATTCCAAAATATTGAAATAGGAGCTCTAAAATATTTTTTCAATATAAAGAACTGACAACACTGCCTGAAACAGAATTTTCTAAAATATAAGGGGCTCAGAGCCAACAGTTCAGTCTTTGCAACTATAGTATAGAGTCTCTTGTTACCAGAATATTAACTGAAGAGAAATATGGACTTTAAAGTCGATAATGTTATATGTAATATTATATATATCTCAATAATTACTACTAAAATAGGAAATGTCATTGCTCTATTATATAATTGAACCTAAACCTTCTACTTTAATTTTAAAAAGGGTAAATGATTTAAACGTTACTGTTTGTATCCAATCATTTTGTATTTGACACAATAGTTGAAATGTAAATATTTTAAGTCAATAAGAAAATATTAATTAATTTATATGCAAATTGAAAAAGCAATTTGAATTTAATTTTCAGTTTAGTCTGAATTTGGAAAACATATGTAGAATATGGATTCATATATAAATAAACATCAAAACTTTTGTAAATTCTATAAAACAACTCGGGGTCTGGGTGCTGTCCCTGATCTCTTCAGCTCAAGGCAAGCACTATACCACTTGAGCCACAGCACCATTTCCAGTTTTCTGGTGGTTAATTGGCGATAAGAGTCTCATGGACTTTCCTGCTGGGGATGGCTCTGAACTGCGATCCTCAGATCTCAGCCTCATGAATAGGATTATAGGCATGAACCACCAGCACCTGGATGCCAAATAATTTTTAAGACAATAAATACTACAGCAAATTATTCCCCATGATAAACAGTTTTGAGACAAAAAGTTTTAAAGACAGTAGTGTACCAACTTAGACATGTGATATGATTCGGCATCTTATTATTCCATGTGATTTTTTGGATTTCTTCCATTATTTCATTAAAGAATGATGTTGGGATATTGATGGGTATTGCATTGATTTTGTTGATAGCTTTTTTGTTGTATTGCCATTTTTATGATGTTAATCCTCCAATAAGGTATACGGGAGGTTTTTACACTTTCTTAGTTCTGCTATAATTTCCTTTTATCAGGTTCTTAAGTTTACTCATCAGTACTTTATTTTTTTACAGGCTATTACACAATGAGTTTATTTTTTATTTCAACCTCATTCTTATTATTGTTGGCATACAGAAAAGCTACTGATTTTTGTGAGTTAATTTTATACCCCATTACTTTGCCAAAGTTTCAAGTCTGCTCAAGTAACTTGTGAGTGAAATCTATGGGATTCTTTAAATAAAGGATTATGTCATCTGTAAAGAGGGAAAGTTTTACTTCATATTTCCCTATTGGGATCCACTTTATGTTTGAATCTTGCTTCATTGCTCTAGATAGGAATGTTAATACTATATTGAATAGGAGTGGAGAGAGTGGAATCCTCATCTTTTCCTGAATTTAAAGGAAATGGCTTTAGCTTTTCACCATTAAGTATAATGCTAACTGTAGGTTTGTCATACATAGCCTCTATCAGAAAGAACAGTGCTGAGGGAATGTCATTACTAAACTTCAAATTCTATTAGAAAGCTATAGTAACAAAAACAGCTTGGTACTAGAACAAGAACAGGCCTGAGGATGAATGGAATAGAACTGAGGATCCAGAAATAAACCTAAAGACCTATGGCCACCTAATCTTTGATAAGGGAGCCAAAACCTAGGATGAAAGACAGCCTCATCAACAAATGGTACTAGCAGAATTAGATATGCACATATAGAAAATTGGAGATAGATTCTTGTATATCACCCTGCAACACAATCAATTCCAAATTAATCAAAGACCTCTAATTAAAAGCTGCAAGCATTCCAGGAAGGAATGGGAGAAACACTAGGGCTCCTTGGTACAGTCAAAATTTTCTTAATAAAGACAATAAGCCAAAGAAAGTTTGGATAAATGGGATTGCATTAAACTTCAGAGTTTCCGCATGGTAAAGGACATAGCTAGCAAGATTACTAAAAGCCCACAGATTGTGAAAAAATCTTCATTAGCCATACAACAGACAAGGGCTTTATATCTAAAATATACTTAGAACTCAAGAACTTAAGTCCCCAAAAACAAATGAGCAAAGAAACAACCAATAAGTGGCCTAAAGTCTTAAAGAAAGACATCTCTGAAGAGGAAATTAGACTGGCCAAGAGACACATGAAGAAATGCTCAACATCTCAGGCCATAAAAGAAATGTAAATCAAAACAGCATTGAGATTTCCACCTTACCCCAGTTAGAATGGCCATTATCAAGACTCACTAGACACTATGTTGGAAGTGAACTTTACAACTTGGTGGGGACAAGGAGTGGAGAAGGTGGGGCAGTTAAGGAATGGTAGGAGAAAAACAAAGGAAGGGATAACAATATTCAACAAGAAATGTACTCAGAACGTTATTCATGTAACTGTAACCCCTCTGTAGAGCATCTTTACAATAAAATAAAATAAAGACAAAATCTAATAACAACAGAGGCTGTGGGGATGTGACCAAAAGGGAATACTACTGCACTGTGGGTGGAAGTGTAAACTTGTTCAACCACTCTGGAAAGTAGTATGGAGATTCCTTAAGACTCACATTCAGCTCCCCTATGACCCAGCAATTTCACTTCTGGGCATTTACCCAGATGATCACAAACAAGGCCATATTTATTGTGACAATCATATTTATTGTGACATTATTTTTATTTTTATTTATTGTCTGTCGTGGACTTGAACTCTAGGCCCAAGTGCTGTCCCTGCACTTTTCAGCTCAATTCAAGCACTCTACCACTTCACCTATAGCACCACTTCTGGTTTTCTCTGGTATATGAATAAAACGGAGGTTCCTGCCCAGGCTGGCTTTGAACCACGATCCTCAGACCTCAGCCTCCTGAGTAGCTAGGATTACAGGCGTAAGCCACTGGCACCCAGCTATTGCAGCATTATTTACCATAGCTAAGATATGGAACCAACCCAGATGCCCTTTATATAGGTGAATGGATCAAGAAAGTGTGGTATATATACATATTTGTATGCTTCCATCAGAAAGAATGGCATCACCTCATTGGTAAGAAAATGGAAAAACTTGGAAAAAAAAAACCATATTAAGTGAAGTAAGCCAGACGCAAAGAAACACAGATCCCATGGTTTCCCTCATTTGTAGTAATTAGTATACGTCTAGGACAGACCTAGTAGATGAGCAGAATAGCTCAATTATCTATGTACTTATGACCATATACATTGATTCTAAGCAAAATGAACTCCAAGATATGACAACAAGAGGTTTTTCTTTGTTTTTGTTTTTAATGTACTAGACGATTTTTTTCTCTTTTCTTTTCTTTCTATGGTTTATCCCCTGTTGTCACTGTATTTGGCTTTGGTACCATTGGTATTGTCTATACAGTTACCTGATTTGGGGAAGGGAAGGGGAATAATCAAATGGTGAAACAAAGGACAACAGGTGAACCAATGAACGGTGATAAGAAGACAATATGTTGGAAATGAAGGGTACAACTTGGTGGGGAGAATACCTGGGAGGCAAAGTGGGAGAAAAATGAGGGAGAGGGCAACAAGTTCAACAAGAAATGCATCCACTACCTTATGTATGTAACTGTAACCCCTCTGTTCATCACCTTGACAATAAAATTAATTAACAAAAAAACCCTAGCAGATTGAATACTAAAGTAAAATCTGTTGATGTTGACCCTCTCCTTATCTAAGCCAGGTGAGAATAAATGAAAGGACTTTTAGGGCCGTACCTGAAAACACTTTGTTTTCCAATAAGATCAATACATATTTAAATTATTGTGTCATGTTTATGGAACTAAAGTATTCATGATTATTTCCAGAATGCAAGTACATTTTCCTCAATTTTTGTAACTGTCTTCGGTCTAAGCAATAACTTGATTTACATTTATCAATTAAGTCTTGTAAACATTTTAAAATATGACATAAGTTGACATGTTACAAGAGATAGGGATTTGTGTGTGTGTGTGTGTGTGTGTGTGTGTGTGTTTTGTCCATTGTGGGGGCTGAACTCGGGGACACTGTCCCTCAGCTCTTCAGTTTAAGGCTAGCGCTCTCCCACTTGAGCCTCAGCGCCATTTCTGGCCTTTTTTCTGCTTATATGGTGCTGAGGAATAGAACCCAGGGCCTCATGCATTCAAGGCAAGCATTTTACCACTGAGCCAGCCCCTTGAACTAAGATAGGATCTTTTAAAGTACATTTCTCATTCTTCTGATAAGAATGGCACAAAAGGAATATATTTATATATATGTATATAAGTATAAATACATATATATAATATATATTAAATATAATCAAAATTTGAACATCAATTGCCAAGTTTTCAGAGTCAATCATTTCCATTTCAAATTTCTCTGAGACCAAAAATAAAATAGAAAACAAAATAAACCCAAAATGGGAAATTAAGTGATTTCAGAAACTGTATTTGTCATTATAGTTATGTTGTATTTAGATTTTACTATATAGTTTGGAATCATTTTCCTTTTTCTTTTTTTTTTTTTTGTGGGTCCTGGGGCTTGAACTTTGGGCTTGGGCGCTGTCCCTGAGCTCTTCAGCTCAAGGCGAGCGCTCTACCACTTGAGTCACAGCGCCACTTTCGGTTTTCTGTTGGTTTATTGGAGATAAGAGTCTCACAAACTTTCCTGCCTGGGCTGGCTTTGAACTGAGATCCTCAGATCTCAGCCTCCTTAGTAGCTAGGATTAGAGGCGTGAGCCATCGGCATCAGGCTGAAATCAATTTTTAAATTGTCAAAAGAAGTACATCAAATATGTTTCAAATTCCAGTTTAAGATAAACACTTGCAGATTGCTTTGTAGTTCACCTATATATATATATATATATATATATATATATATATATATATTATTGTTAAAATGATAGCAAACAATAGTAACCTTTATGAAAGCAGTGTGTTTTTGCTCAGACAAAGAAAAGGCTCACAGGTTTTCATTTTCTTCAGTTTTGCCTGTGAGTTTAACAAAGATAAATGATACCATAAATCAGAAGAAGCACTGCTTACTGCTTCACATTTTACCACTCTCATCTTTTCCACTTGTGTGTTTTCTTTGTTTAAAAGAAGATGACACCAAGAGCCCTATTTTGTTTCTAAAGAATTATTTTAACACAGGTTTTACAGAAAAATAAAACAAATTACTATTGAAAAGGAAAGCCTTATAATCATAATTTTTTTAAAGTTGTTATATAGATAAGTATATATACACATTTATGCATATATATTATAGATGTTCACAGGAAATAAACTAATGAAAATTAGCATTATAGATGCATTGTTTTAGTTTTCATTGGTAAGATGGTTTAATAATTTAATATATCATAGGTATCTTATTAAAATATATTTCCTCTAAGTTGAGAATTTTCTCATCATGGAAGAATTTTATGTGATTTCCTTTCAGGTGAAAACTATTATGGAAGTTGCAGCAACTGTTTTGTCAATGTGTATTGGGCTGTAAGAATATTTAAGGATACAGAATACTACTTTGAAAGAATCACATGCATATGAGAGTTACATCTTAAGTTTTTTACCTTTTATAACAAAACTCTAAATAGGTTCTAAACGTCAGAATTTTTCAAATTACTCTGATGTATATAACAACTCTAAATATTACTTTTAAAAAGTTTAATGAATTTTAAGAATTGAGATTTATCTTTAAGATGAATAAAGGTATTTTGCTATATATTGTGTGTTATATATTTGACAACAATATCCATCTAGAATTATAGTTGTTAAGTAGCCCTGAAATGAAAATAAAAGTAATTTGGATTTTGATACTATGTGTGGAGGACACATAAATTGAACTTCGCAATCTTTCATGTATATCTCAGATCTTAATTTACTACTCTAACATTTCTTGATTATAATTATTTGAAGTGTGCCATGTCCTATATATATTTAAAGTCAGTATTGTTTTTTGCAATGCATGGCAAGCACTAATTGGAGAAATGATACCCATGTTAATGCATATGAATGGTATTTGATAAGTAATATTTCAAGCTCACAGATGTCTTACTTCATATCAAATCTAAACCATAAACATCAATTAAAAATTAAATTGCAATTTCTGCCTTTCCACAATAGCACTTAAGACAATGAATGTTTACTTTAATTGATGGCAGCACTTAATATGAATTAATAAACAGAAACAATTTATCTGATTGCAAAGTACAGATACTGACTCATGAGTAATGTCTTCCAGAAAGATTTGTGATAAGGTAGATAGTTAAGTAGCTTTTAAATGATTGCTATTTTTGATTATGTACTTTGGAAGCCATTGCAGTCATTTAATAGAAAATTCATAAAACTTGACAATTATATACACAGAGAAATGAAATAAAAAATGTCATATTTTTGTCAAATTAGGAAAATAATGAATTGTCATATATTAATTGTATAAAAAGGTTCACTGAGATGTTTTCCACATACATAGAAAATATACTCACATCTAACCCATGCCTTCCATCAGATTCCCTCCTCCTCCTTCCCTCACTCTACACAGGCCTTGATGCAACTTTGGTTGTATCCATTTGCAGGACTTTTTCCTCAACAAAATTAGTTTATTTCTGTGACAAGATAATGATTGTTTTTGTCCCCTTCTTTACTTTGTTAAAGTTAAATTTTATTTTCAGGGTGCTGTACAGAAGGATTATAGTTATATAAGTAAGGAAATGAGTAATTTTAAACAGTGTTACCACCTCCGTCATTTTTTTCACTTCCTCACCTCTCGATTGTCCTTTTTCTCCAAGTTGTAACCTAAAAGATAAATAATTAGACTTGGATCTGATTAATTAGCAACACTTGAAGCACTTGCACAGTGAGAGTATGGGAGGATATTTTTAGTGGAAAATCACAATGGCTCAATAGCTGTGTGCATATGATCATATAAAATGAGGCTTATCAACATGAACTCCAAGAAATGGAAACGAGAGGCTTTTCATTGTATTGTTTGCAGTTATTTCTTTTTTCTTTCTTTTCTTTTCTTTTGGTATATTCTCTGTTGTCACTGTCTTTTGATCTGTACCCTTTGTCTTGTATATAAGTTTTTCTGATTTGAGAAAGGGAAAGAAAATAACAGAAATGGTGAGACAAAGGGTGAATCAATTTTTAAAAGTGATACCAGCAGTAGTTTTTAAATTCTATGGAAAATTTTTTTAAAAAACATGATTTATAGTAATACTGAGGCCTGTCTTTCAAATTGAGAGTATGGTGTAGCATTCCCAGTAGCAGTAAATGAGAATTCCTATTTTCTTCATCTTTCCAGCACTTTGTGTTGTCACTGTTCTAGGTTTCGGTCATTTCACTAGGAATGATGTGACTGTTGTGGTAATTTGCATTTCCATGATGACATATTAGACGCAGCCACTTTCTAAAGGATTCTCTGATACCCGTATGTCATACTGGCAAGGATTAGTATAAAGCTACAATAATAAGAATAATCAGCTATTGGGGAGTAATAGAGAAATAAATCTATGCAGCAAAATAGACAGCCCAAGAATGGACCACATAAATACAGTCAAGCACTGGTAAAGGAGCAGTGGCAATAAAGGGCACAAGCACAGTCTCTTAAGATATGATGCCAGAGCAACTTGCCATTCAGATTCATATAATGAATTAGACTAAACCTGAGAGCCCCTCACGAAAATTAACAGAAATTGATCATAGGAATAACTATGAAATCCAAACCTATGAATCTCCCTACAAGATAGAGAAAACCTCAGTTACTTTAGACAGAGTAATGACATTTTAGATGCAACGTCAAAGGCTTGTTGTATGAAGGGAATGAGTATCTTGACTTTCTAAGTTTCTATTATACATAGCATCCAGTTAATTGAGTCTGCACTAGCATTTCATTATGTGCTTTGTGCTGACTAATTTTATATAATTATCATATATAATTTTATATAATATTCAATATAATATTTTATATAATAATATAAATTATATAATAATATAATATTATAAATAAAATATAATCTATAATGTAAAATATTATGCATTATATTATATATAATTTATTATTATATATGGTCAATATTGCTCCCAAGTTTTCATTCAAAGAAATGTACTTTGTAAAATGAATTAATGCCATGTACAATGGTAGACTCTCATTCTATATATAAACACTAAAATGAGTTCCAAATATATTTTAGATATGAGACCCTTGTCCATTATATGGCTAGTGAAGATCTTCTCCCAATCTGAGGGTTATTGATCTTTCTAGTTATGTCCTTTGCCATGAAGAAGCTCTGCAACTTCATGCAATCCCATTTGTCCAACCATTCTTTGATTTATTGTGTTTCTGGGTCTCTATTAAGAAAATTTCGGCCTGCACCAAGGAGACCTAGGGTTTCTCCTATTCCATCCTTTAGTGTTTCATATTGTCTGTTTTGACTCCTAGGTTTTTGATCCATTTGGAGTTGATTCTGGTGCAGGGTGATATATAAGGATCTAGCTTTAGTTTTCTACAAGTTGTTAACCAATTTTGCCCGCACCATTTACTGAAGATGCTGACTTTCTTCCATTCTATTTTTTTAGCTCCCTTATCAAAGATTAGATGGCTATAGGTCTATAGGTTCATTTCTGGGTTTTCAATTCTATTCCATTGGTTCTGAGGTCTGTTCTTGTGCCAGTACCAAGCTGTTTTGATTACTCTATCTCCCAACAACAAATCCTCAAAGACACAAATGTCCAATAAATAAGTGGGCTAAAGACTTAAAGAGAAACTTCTCTGAAGAGGAAAGAAGGATGGCCAATAGACACATGAAGAAATGCTCAACTTCCCTAGCCATAAAAGAAATGCAAATCAAAACAACATTAAGATACCACCTCACTCCACTTAGAATGGCTAAAATCAAGAACTCTAATAACAACAGATGCTGGAGGGGATGTGGACAGAAGGGAACCTTACTGCATTGATGGTGGGAGTGTAAACTTGCTCATCCACTTTGGAAAGCAGTATGGAAGCTCCTCAAGACTCCACATAGAGCTCCCCTTTGACCCAACAATCCCACTTTTGGGCATTTACCCAAATGTTCACAAACAAGACCACACTAAAGCTACCAGCACAACTATGTTTATTGCAGCATTATTTATTATAGCTAAGATCTGGAACCAACCCAGATGCCCCTCAGTAGATGAATGGATCAAGAAAACGTGGTATATATACACAACGGAATTCTAAGCCTCCATCAGAAAGAATGACATTGCCAGATTTGTTAGGAAATGGAAAGGCTTGGAAAAAATTATATTAAGTGAAGTAAGCCAGGCCCAAAGAAACATAGGTCCCATGGTTTCCCTTATTTGCAGTATCTAGTATATGTCTGAGTCAAGCAGAAAAGGTCAGATAAGGTGATGTTAGGGTAATGAACCCTAAGATATGTATTCAAATGTTTTTTTTCTTTCATGCGATTGTTTCTAACACATTTATAAGATTATTTCCTTGTTGCTTTGTATGTCCCTCCCCCAGAGTATAAGCCCTGCTTTCGCTGTATTTGATGTTGGTATAATTTGTGGAGGGGAAGGGGAAAAACAAGTCGTTTAAATAGCGATACAGGTAGACCTGTTGCAACAATGAGAAGTACAAGTCGGTATGTCAAAAACAAACTTTACAACTTTGGTGGGGGGGGGGGGCGAGGAGGATTGGGTGGGGGGACGGGGGAGGGGGGGAGGACAGGAAGTGATGGGAAGGGGAAACAAAGGAGGAGGCTACAATGCTTGATAAGAAATGTACTCATTATCTTGCCCATATAATTGTAACCCCTCTGTACAGTATTTTCACAATAAAAAAAAATTAAAAAAAAACACTACAATGTTAGCAAAGGAGAAAGTATAGACTGAATTCTTAAATCAGAGTTAAAGTTTTGAGTAATATAAGATATTGTAAGGGCTGGGATGTTGACTCAGTGGTAGAGTGCCTGTCAGGCATACAAGAGACCATGGGTTGGATTCTTCAGCATCACTCACATAAGCAGAAAAAGCCGGAAGTGGCGTTGTGGCTCAAGTGGTAGAGTGCTAGCCTTGAGCTGAAGAGCTGAGGGACAGCGCACAGGCCCAGAGTTCAGGTCCCACAACCAAAAAGTAAAAAAAAAAAGATATTGTAAGCTCAAATACGGTGTAAGAATAGTGAAGACCATCCAGCAGCTATTGCTGACTCGACAAACTAGCCACTGTCTTCCCTTGAGGATCCCACAATTCTTTCTAAGAGGAGTGAATGTCTGAAACTTCAGTCACAAGTCAATGAAAACACTGAATTACTTAGAGAAGAACCCTCTTTATTATAGTTCTATTCCAGTTTTCCTTCCAGGCAAAATTAATTGAACGAGCTAGAAAAATAATATTCTGATAAAGGGAGATTTTTAAGAGTATTAAGATGTAGACGAGATGCTATTACTTTTTATAACTGAGAACATGTGACAGATAATTTTGCTTCATTACTTAATTTTCCCCTTTTTCCTACTCAAATATTTAATGATAATTATGTATCATAGCATGTACCTTGAAGTATGTTTTTTAAAGTGGAAATTGCATTCCTACTCCAAGAGGTCTTTAATAGTGCAGATAATTTTAAAAACAGTTCATCTTTCAGGACCATGAGATAATTTAGGCCTAATGCATTCTACTTGTTAGTGCCATGGAAGGCATTAGTTGCAACCACTTTTTAATGATATTCCTAAGAAATGTATTCACTTTATTTATATATTTATTTATTTTGGTCGGTCGTGGGGCTTGAATTCTGGGCTTGGGCGCTCTCCCTGAGCTATTCAGCTCAAGGTGAGCGCTCTACCGTTTGAGCCACAGGGCCACTTCCGGTTTTCTAGTGGTTTTTTATTGGAGATTAAGAGTCTCACGGACTTTGTTGCCCGGGCTGGCTTTGAACCACGATCCTCAGATCTCATCCTTCTGAGTAGCTACTATTACAGGAGTGAGCCACCGGTGCCTGACCTCATTTTATCTTTTGGAGCAAGAAGCTACTTGTAAATATCATCAAGAAGTTGACATATTTTAGGAGATAGTAGTCTAGAAAGTATTTAAATTTGAATTAAATTTTAGGAAAAAAGCAAATATTCACATTCCTTAAGAGGTGAATAAGTAATAATGAATCAAGAATTCCCATTCCTTTCTTGTGTTAGTATGACAAAGATTGATAAAAATCACAAAACTAATCAGTTATCATGAATACGATGAAACTTTTCAATTCTCATTTATAACTATTTAGATGTTTTGAAATATATAAAACAATAATAAATAGAAAGACATTACTAGAAAAGTCACTCTGATATCCCAGAAAACAATGAGCAGAAAATACATTATTAATGTGTCTTCAATTAGTTGAGAAAACAGATTATTCTTTTTGACTTGCTATTGCTAAGGTTAAGTGACTCAAAATTATGAATTATTAAATTAAAAGTAGGCTGTAGATGTAGACATGGACTACTTGCTTGTTGAGTTGACCTTCTCCATTTGCTTTTTAATGTATTCAGATTTATACTTATTTTTGAAAGTAGACTAAATATTCTTGGCTCTCATAGTCTCAGACAGACCATGACTGTAAAAATGATGAGCTGTCCAAAGATAAATTATATGTGTATTATTTATTTATATGTATTAGATATGTATACAAAGTATGTTGAAGAAATTATAAATATCTCTCATATCAGTATTGTGTAACATAACTTGAACATATGTAATATATACTAACAATTTGAGTTTTAATAATATTCCAGAAAACAATTTAAAATTAGTAAACCAGATTATCAAAAGAAAACTTCCTGAAGTTCTATATTTGAGGTGGTGTGTATATTGAAAGGCAATTTTACATACCGTTAAGTGAATAAATCAGTGTACAATTTTATGATTCACTTTTCTTTCCTCATTTTTTTCCTTTTTCTTGTATCAAAGTATGGTTATGTAATTCAAGTTATTCCAAGTTATTGATCTTCCTGCCTTTGCTTCCTGCGTGGTCTCATCACAGGCGTGTACTCCCATACATAGCACTTTCGAGATTTTTAACAAATGCCAACACTTGTACAATCACTGTCATTCGTTCAACACTTCCATCATCCAGCTGAACAACCCAGTTATTAAAAAATACGTGACAAGTGTCATTTCTTTTTTTCTTTTTTGAGGAATCTGGAAAATGTGTATGTATGCACATATTCTGTGTCTAAATATATCTATCAGGAATATAAGTATATATAAGATAATGTAAACAGGATAAGATGTATGCATAATCAACATGGTCCATGTGGTGTGATAATTCATTGAAATATCTAAAATATTTTAAACACTAGTACTTCATCTTATTTTTCTATTTTATTACTATTACAATAAGTAGGTAGCAAGATATTAGATTATTCAAAAGTTATGTTTTTTCCAAAATTTCATATACAAAAATTTGAAATCTTAATTCACTCATGAATGGTGAGACAAATTTTCCAAGCAGCCTGGGATATGTATCACGTTTAAAGCCAACCTAGGTTATACAGCAAGAATCTGTCCCAAAACAGCAGATTAATAATAATAATAATCACCATAATCGAGTCACCTACTTTCTACATGAACCTGAAGTTATAATTACTACATATAAATGTATTATTCAAGGACTTGGTATAGTCAGATATTACTTCATATAAAATTCTTCTTTTCGGTGTACCAAATACTTACTTGATGTTTTTCTATAGTGCAAGTTTTTAATTTATCTCTTGTAGATACCTACAAATAGAAAACAATGGTGTTGATAACAGTAATTCAGAAGTCAAATGTCCCCTGAAGGCCCGTTTGTCCTATCTCGGACTTAGATGGAGATGTGGAAACTATTGAAATGTGGGAACCTTCAGCAGGTGAGTCCCAGGAAGGCCTTCATTCAGCAGCAGGCAACAGAGGTGACTGTGGGATCCTAGTCTCTCACTCAATTTCCATTTCCTGTCTTATTGTATAGGTTGTTTTTCTCTTTGGAATGCATTTGCCATCATGTGCTGCCTGGGTTTGAGACCTGACATTAGAGGCTGTACATTTGGATTCTCTTGAATCTCTTGAACTATAGATGAAAATAATCCTTTTCTCTTTGTAAACCAATAGTTGAAGTATTTCATTATTGCTCCAGAAAGCTATACTAAATAGGCAAAGTTTTTTTTTTTTGGAATTGAAATACAAAATTTTGATCTATATTAATTTGATCACTATTGTTAAACATGTAAAATATTTATAAATACTTATTTTTATGAAGATTTTTAGTGAAGATTTAATGAAAATTTTATTTAATTCATGGACGGAATTAAAACTGAATTTTAACTTTTAATTTTTAGTCAACTTTTAGATCTCTCAGGAATATATTCAGCATAAAAACAACTTTTTAATGCATTCATTAAATTAATTAAACTCATTATTAATTTATTTTTGTATTTTTTTACTGGTGTTTGAATTAAGGGCCTTATGCTTCAAAGCCACTCTACCTTTGAGCCATTCTGCCAGCCATGTCAATAGAGATGGATCTCATTACTCATCCAGCTCTCCTGGATTATAATCCTTCAATTTCAGTTTCCCTTTTATAGTTGGTATAAGAGACATGTGCAACCACTCCCAGCTGTTGGTTGAGTTGGTTCATGAAATTGTCTAGGTTCATTCTAGCTGTGACCTTGCTGTTAACCTCTAGTTACCTTTCAAGTAACTAGAATTATAGATGGAACCCTATTGGTAGCCATTACTACCAGTACTGCTCTCATAATATTTTTACCCACTACCCAATTTAAAACATCATAATTTTGTAGATAACTTACCGTTAATCATTAATAATTTCTGCTCAACTATGTTTCAAATAGAAATTGCTATTCATTCATCAAAGATACTGTTTATACACACAGTGTCATTCTTTTGTTCTCAAAAAATTCTGCTTTGGGGAATTCACATTTATCTACAAAAATGTATATTGTAGTTATATTTCTGTATCCCAAGTAATACAAATGTTCCTAAGTCAATTACAGCTTTCTATCTTTTTAATTTGGACTTATAATTCGATACCATAGTTGTCAAATAATTAGGCATACCATTTTGATATTTGAAACATTTATCCAATTGAGGTATTTGTCAAGATGTGCTTTATTTTAATTTTTGAGGGAGATTTGTTGATTTATTAATTCCATTTTATACAATTTAAAGGTATTATAGGTGCATATAACCATGAGGTTATTTTCTCAGCTTCAAATTCCTCATGTTGATTGTTTATGTTGTTTGTTTTCACTCTTTAACTCTTCATCTGTGAGCTGGTATAACTTAGTCAACAGCAAGTGTGAATCTAAATATTAAAATTACTATTTTTATGGTTAGTAAAAATAATTTAGTAAAAAAAAATAACTAAATTGGAAATTTTTAGCCCATCATGGGGCTTCAACTCAGGGCCAGTGTGCTGTCCCTTTGCTTTATCACTCAAGGCTAAGGTGCTGCCACTTTGTTTGTTTTGTTTGTCGCTTGTGGGGCTTGAATTCTAGGCCTGGGTGCTGTCCCTCAGCTCTTCAGCAAAAGGTGAGCGCTCTACCACTTGAGCCACAACACCATATCCAGTTTCTGATGGTTTATTGAGATAAGAATCTCAAGGACTTTCCTGCCAGGGCTGGCATTGAACCTGATCCTCAGATCTCAGCCTCCTAAGTAGCTAGGATTACAGGTGTGAGCCACCAGCTCCTAGCATACTCCTTATTTATTATTATTATTATTAGTTGATCGTGGGGCTTGAATGCTGGTCCTGGGCATGGTGTCCCTGTGCTCTTCAGCTCAAGGCTAGCACTCTACCACTTGAGCTACAGCGCCACTTCCGGTTTCTGGTGGTTTATTGGACTTTCCTGCTTTGGCTGGTTTTGTACGGTGATCCTCAAATCTCAGCCTCCTGAGTAGCTAGCTAAAATTACAGGTGTGAACCACAGGCTTTGGGCTGCTCTAACACTTTTAGGCATAGTGCTGCCACTTCGAGTTTTCTAGTAGTTAACAGGAGGTTTGAATCTCAGGACTTTCCTGTCCCAGCTGTTTTGAACCAGATCCTCAGATCTTACCCTCCTGAGTAGCTAGGATTAATAGTGTGAGCCACCATTAAAAAATGTGAAAATCCAACCAGGCACCTGTGGCTCATGAACTCTGGTTCAAGCCCCACAACCGACCAAAAAAAAAAAAAAAAAAATGAGAATTGTCCATATTGTGGAATTCCAAAATATGGAAACAAGAGGTGTTTCTTTGTTGTTATTTTTAATGTATTATGTGATTTCTTTCTGTGTGTGTGTGTGTGTGTGTGTGTGTGTGTGTGTGTGTGTGTGTCTGTCTGTCTATGCATTTTCCTATGGTTTATCCCTGTTGTCACTGTATTTGATTTTGGCATCCTAGGTATTGTATACATGTTTATCTGAATTAGGGAAGGAAAGGGGAACAACAAAATGGTGAGATAAAGGACAAAAGGTGAAGCAATAGGTCAGTAATACTTACAAATATTATGTTGGAAATGAACTGTACAATTGGAGAAGAGAAAAGAGGGGATGGAGTGAGAGAAAAATGAATGAGTAACAAGTTTGACATGAAATGGACTCATTACCTTACCTATGTCACTGTAACCCCTACATCCATTACTGTGACAATAAAATACATATTCTAAAACAGTAAAAATTTTGATTCCAGTTCTAGAACTTTATCTTTGTTTCATTAGTTCAGAACTAGACTAGAATACTTGTTTTGAATCATTTGAAGTTGAAAGGCAAGAATGATTTTCACCAGACTTAGCTCTAAATGTTCTTTCATATGTTTGCATACTCCTTATATCATTTCTGCTCTGGAAAACCCCTCATATCATGTAAATAAACCCAGCTTGTAATTCTGTATGTATCTCAGATTCACTCATTATATGTAGAAACATAAGATGTCTGTCTTCTATTAAATTAAGCCCAACAATATATTATTGTTATCTTCTGTTTTCTATTAAAACTTATTACATAAACCAACATTTTCAATTTATAAGCAGTATCTAAAATGTTAATTTATCATTGATATTTATTATGTCATAGGTAATGGTATGCATGTTGATATGATTTAATACATTATTTTTAGACCATTTACATAAAAATGTTATCTGAGAAAATTATAACTTACATTTATTTAAATATGTTAGTCTTATATTTACATATCAGTTTTAAGTATTTAATTTAATGAAATGGTCTATTTTAAAATCCTTTACATCAATTTGTCTTGGCTTGATTTAACATAGAAAGCTATCAAGTACTTTTTGCTCCATTTGCATAAAGTAATATTTCAGAAAGTTTACATATATTGAAATTTATGTATGATCCCTAAGATGAAAGTTTAATATGTCATGAAAATATATGTCAATAAATATCAACTCCATTTAGTAAAATATTCAACACTAAGTGAAAAAAATACCATTTAAAGACGTAAGTTAAACTAATTTGAATGTTTGCACATAAGTTAACACATGATTTTACTTTGATTGTACAGCTTTGTCAACATGTGCTTAATTGCATCCAGAACACTGAGGATTAAATCAGATCCCCAACCCCAACATATTTTGGTACTTCTACAAATTCCAGATTATAGAATATTAAATTACCATGACACAGTGTATACCACTCTGTCTCACTTCTCTGTCTCTGTCTCTGCTCTGTCTCTGTCTCTCTCTCTGTCTCTCTCTATATCTCTCTGTCTCTCTGTCTTTCTCTCTTTGTCTCTTTCTTTGTCTTCTCCCTTAGGACAGTAATTGACTGTCACGATTAAAATCTTATTAGCTTTTCTAACACAGCCAATATCAGGTAGGTGTGTACAGAGGAAAAATAGCTTCCTGTATTGATATCACTAAATTTCCTTTCAAAAATGTGAATTAAATTGGTGTGTGTGTGTGTGTGTGTGTGTGTGTGTGTGTGTGTGTGTGTGTGTGTGTGGTCAGTTCTAAAAGATTTTAAATGGCTCTTTAACAAATACCTATTTTGGATACCAAAATTTTTTTTCTAGAGAAAGAACTTTAATAAAAAATACCATATTACTGGCACAAGAACAGGCTCAAGGACTAGTGGAATAGAACTGAAGACCCAGAAATGAACCCACCGATCTATAGCCACCTAAGGTTTGATTTGGAAGCCAAAAATAAAGGATAGATGAAAGACATCCTCTTCAACAAATGGTACAGTTAGAATTGGTTATATACATATAGAAAACTGAAGTTAGATTCTTGTATATCTCTGCAACAGAATCAATTCTAAATGGATCCAAGACCTCAATGTAAGACCAGATACTCTGAAAATATTACAGGAAAGGATGGGGGAATTTCTAGGGCTCCTTGTCAAGATGTCATAAGTAAATCCAGGAACATAACAAATAAAAGAAAGATTGGATAAATGGGATTGCATCAAACAGAAGAGTTTCTGCATACCAAAGGACATAGCTAGCAAGTACATAAAAGCCTACAGAAAGGGAAAATATCTTTACTATGGTTCAGACAAGGGCATTGTATCTAAAATATACTTAGAGCTCAAAATATTTAATCTCCCAAAAACAAATCCTTAAAGAAACAACAATCCAATTAATAAAGTGGCTAAAGACTTACAGAGAGACTTCTTTGAAGAGGAAATGAGAATAGCCAATAGACAAATGAAGAAATGGTCAACATCTCTGGCCATAAAAGAAATTCAAATCAGTACAACATTAAGATTCCACCTCACTCCAGTCAGAATGGCCATTATCAAGAAAACAGTAATAATAGATGCTGGAGCAGATGTGAACACATGGGTATGTGACTACATTGTTGGTAGGAAGGTGAACTTGTTCAACCACTGAGGAAAGCAGTGTGAAGGTTCCTTAAAAGACTAAACATAGCATCTTGCACATCTCATTGTTACAATGGGTCAATCTGTATCCTTATTTAAACAATTCGTTTTTGTCCCCTTCCCCTCCCCAAATTATACCAACATCAAATACAGTGAAAACAGGCGTTATACCTTAGGGGAGGGACATACAAAGCAACAACGAAATCACATGGTACATTACAAATATGCTAGAAACAATAGCAAGGAAGAAAAAAACCACTTGTGTCCCTATCTTGGGGTTCATTTCGCTTAACATCATCTTATCTGACCTTTTCTGCTTGTCCCAGGCATATACTCGTTATTGCAAATAAGGGAAACCATGGGATCTATGTTTCTTTGGGACTGGCTTACTTCACTTAATATAATTGGGGGTGGGGTGTAGCTGAGTAGATGGTAGGGAAGGGATGGTAGGGAAAAAACAAAGGAGGAGGCAACAATGCTGGATAAGAAATGTACTCATTACCTTACTCATGTAACTGTAACCCCTCTGTACAGTGCTTTCACAATAAAAAACTTAATTTAAAAATACTGTCAAAAGGGAGGAAAAGTTATTGTAATACAACATGTTGTCATGGCAACAAAAAGAGTAAGCTCAGTGGAAGAGAAAATGCTTAGAAAGACCAAAGATTTGCATACTTTATTCGGATGATTTAAGAAAACACATATATACATAGATGTGTGTGTTTGTATAGTATGCATATATATATTTTTTATAGGACTTTCCTTTTAATAAGATACTTAAGTAAAATAAAATTAAATATATCATTTTTTAAAAAGACTAAACATAGAGCATCCTTTTGACTGCTCAATCTCACTCTTGGGCATTTACCCAAATGATCACACACCAACAAGCCCTTAAGCCACCAGCACAATCTTATTCATTGCAGTATTATTCACCTTAGTTAAAATATGGAATCAGCCCAGATGACCCTCAGTGGATAAATGGATGAAGAAAATGGAATTTTATGCTTCCATCAGAAAGAATGACATTGCTCCATTCATAAGGAAATGGAAACCCCTGGTAAAAAAAAATATATTGAGCAAAGTAAGCCAGACACAAAGAAACACAGATTGCATGGTTTCTCTCATTCATAATAACTAGAACATGTTGTGGATATTCTTAGGAGAGGATCAGTAGCTATGTGTTCAATAGCTAAGTACATGTGGCCATATAGAATGGAGGTTTGTTTCTTTCATACTGTTTGCAGTTGTTTGTTTTCTTTTTACCCCCTTTGGTTTATTCCCTGTTGTCACTGATTTTTATTTCTCTGTTCTTTGTCTTCTATGTTTATCTGATTTGAGGAAGGGAAGGGGAATCACAGAAATAGTGGGACAAAAGGTGAACCAATTAAATAGAGATACTCATTACACACTATGTTGGAAATGAACTTTACAATTTGTGGAGGAGGGGAATGGTAAAGGGGAAAGTGGCAGAAAATGAAAGGGTAACTGTCCAAAAGAAATGTACTCATGACCCCATTTACGTCACTGTAACTCCTCTGTACAGCACATTTACAATCAAATACAAATTAAAAATTATATCCTAATGGTTGACAGATGCTGACAACTTCACATGAAAGCTGCAATCCTGTTAAATTAAATTTTGTGATATATTTTGGGAAAAATGTCTGTCATACTTGGAAAAAATAATGATACTACATAGTTCAAGTATAAAATATACATAAAATATTAAGTAAACTTTTTTAATTAAAAAATTACCATGTAAATTTTTTCAATGTTACTAATTTTGTTATTAGTTTTAAAAATGTCCCCCTTCATAACAATTTTATTTGTTTTAGTCTTATTTCACATGCTAGAAGCATCTTTATTTCAAATGGAAGCATGAAATAACCCACAATTTTATTTGTGTTTGGGAAGAGTAAGTACTGTATATTTATTTTTGAAACTGGTTATACCATAAGCCAAGATTCCTCTGAATTGACTCTGTTGCTCACATTGCCCTGGAATTTGAGATTCTCCTACAACAGCCTAGAGAGTCCTGGAATTACTAGTATTTGTCACAATGACTTAGTTGGAAAGAGCAGGGATGTTGTTGTTGTTGTTGTTGTTGTTATTGTTGTTTTGTATTCAACGGCTGATACAAAGGTTTGAACAAAGGTGCTTATGCTTGCTAGATAGGTGCTCTATCTCATGAGTCAAATCTTAATTTTTTTAGTTTAAAGTTACTTTAAAGTGACAGTTTTTTTTGCCTAAGCTCATTTCAAGTCTCAATCCATTTTACTCTCTTAAGAGGTTATTAACTTTAATCAATCTAATTATTAGTATTATTTTAAAAATTCAGGAGGCTTTCTTAGCTATTGGTTTCATTAAGTTTTTGCATGTTTAATAGGTTGAATAATTGTCTTCAAAGAGATATACTCAAATACTATTCCCTGGAATCCTATGACTTCATTTTGAGGTCAAAAAAACATATTTGGAAGTATGTTTAAATTTGTAGGTATCATCTCGTTCTGGATTTAGCATGAGTGAATGACTCCAAAGTCAAAGTATTCCTATAAGAAAAAGCAGAAAGAAAGTTGTTACACAGGGACACAGGAAAGATCATGAGAAGTAGGCAAAGATTGAAATTACCTTGCCACAAGCCCTCAAACTGAAAAAGCTCTGGAAGTGTCTAGAGCCAGTAGATGAATGGATCAAGAAAATGCAACATAATATGTATATTGCATATATATATATATGAATTGTATGCCTCCATCAGAAAGAATGATACCACCCCATTTGTTAGGAAATGGAAAGACTTGGAAAACATTATATTAAGTGAAGTAAGCCAGACCCAAAGGAACACAGGTTCCTTATTTGCAATAATTAGTATACGTCAAAGATAATCTTATCAGATGAGCAGAAAAGTTCAAAACTATGTACATATGACTATATAAGATGATCCTAAGTGAAATGAACCCCAAGATAGGGATACAGATGTTTTATATTTGTCGCTGTTGTTTTTAATGTACTTTTTAATATACTATGTAATTTGTTTTTGGTTTCTTTTGTATGTTCTACCCACATGGTATAATCCCCGTTTTCATTTTATTTGATTCTGGTGCCCTGCATCTTGTATATGCATTTTTCTAATTTGGAGAGGGGAAGGGAAATACAAAATGTTGAAACAAAGATATAGGTTGACCCATTGTAACAATGAGATGTGCAAGACACTCTGTTGAAAACGAACTTTACCACTTCGGGGGGGTGGGGGGTAGGAGTTGGAGAGATGGGGAGGGAAGGAATGGTAGGGGAAAAACAAAGGAGGGGGTAACAATGCTCAGTAGGAAATGTATGCATTACCTTACCTTACTCATGTAACAGTAACTCCTCTGTACAGTATCTTCACATTAAACACACACACACACACACACACATTACTGATTTTATACTCTTGAAAATACTGATCTTCTGTTCTTGATTCCCAGAATTTTGAAAGAGCACAGTTCTATGATTTTTCACTAATTTGTTGCCACAACCCTAGAAAACCAATACACTTCATAACACTCATAAATCACTAACCAAAAGAACTAAGCCACCCAGAATTATAGCCTCTTTGGTTTAAAGACTTCAGGATATTTTTAAAGTTTTATTAGTCTCAAAACGTGAATATTGTTCAGTTGTGGTAGTAAATACTTACAATCTCAATTGCACAGGAAGCACAGATTGAAAGAGCATAATCTATGGCTGGTCCACTGGCATCAACAAAAATGAGATCCCGTCTGAAGAAAATAAATAGATAAAGCAATAAAGGGTTGAGGTATAGGTCAAATGGTATAGCACCTCAATACTAAGTTAAAGGTACTGATTTTTAAAACATAGTAATGCAAAAACAAACAAACAAAACATAACTAAAACCCCCCAGTACCCACTAGCACCCAGTAGTGATGCTATAAACATATATAAAACAGATTATTAAATCAGAGCAAAGTGAACAGTGCCACATGAAATTTAAATATCTCAAGCAATATTAGATAAATGAATAGTGAGAACTTATTAAATGAAGCATTAAGTTTTAAAGTCTCATATATGTTATGCAAATCTAATAATATTATATAGCCATATCATTTTGCTTGTAAATTCATTCATGTGAACTTCGGAGCTGAAACTTGGAATGAAATGTGAAAAAGTTAAATTGTATCCAGTCCTTAGAACAAGATTCATAATTCCAGAGAGAAGAGATCATATAGGTTGATGAATACATATCAGGGGGGAAAAAAGGTGCAATATACAAATAATACAAAGGAGATTTTTAACACAAATTGTTAGTTTGCCATTAAAGGAAATTTAAACATATATAATGTTGATATCCATATAAATATTGGATGATTTATCTTTTTCCAATGATACTTTCACAAGTAATTTGAGATTAAACACATGTATTTATTAGTATTAAAACATAAGCTCACATTACCCATCTCATTTTAATCCCCAATCAGTTTCTTAAAGATGGAAGAGATGACATGGATCAAGATGGTTTTACTACTAAGCTGATTTATGCAATTGCAACTTCTTAGTGTAACTACCTAATTTTAAAAAAAAAAGATTCTTAAGAAAGCCTAAAAAATGACTGCTAGCGCTTTTGAAGACATGAAAAATGGTTGAAAATTCTCCTTAAGTCTTAGTTCTGTGTTAGGAAGAAAAAAAAAAGAACAAAATCAAGTTCCATAAAGACAGTGTATGTTAAACAAAACATTTCTGTCTCCATGAAGTTTTAGTAAATCAAGAAAAGTTTAGCAATTCTGCTACTTAAAATAATATTTGTGAAATGGTATATTTCTTTCAGTTTGCAATGACCCTATTGCCTGCATTTTTAGAAATGCAGAAAGCCTTACCAAGAATTTGGAGGTAATTGCCATTTAAGGGTGAGACTGTTGGAATTATTTGTCATTCAGTTACAATTGTATTGAGTTGTCTCTGGAGTTGTGAGTGGGTGGAAATGAAAAGGAAGAAGATGCAAGAACAATGTAAACTAGGATGCGCGAAGATTAATTCATTGGAATGTAGATATTCCTATCAAAGCCTTCTATCATTGTCAGAGTTAGAAATATAACAGTGCAATAATAAACACTAAATATTTCATTTTCCATTTCCTCATTAATTCTGGGATAGCTCCTTCTGAAGTAGAATCATTGGTCAAGTATGATTTGAACAAAATTGTGTGTCCTCTCTGGATTTTCCCAAGTTTTGGAATCAACATTTGGCTGTGATGTATATTCTTCAATATTATTGCTATTATTTGAAGGATTTTCTTATAATCAACTTGTGATTTTGTGTCTGGTGTGCTGTTTAACAATTGAAGGGTGTGTGACTACACTAAAAAAAGTGCAATTTTAAAAATAATTTTTAGTGAACATTGCCATTTCTAATACAGTTTCTAATTGTGCTTTAGAATATGAATTTACAATATTCAAAATGTGTTTCCTTTGAAAAAATTAAAATGATATTATATTAGATTTTGGAGTATAATAATTCCATTTTAAAATGGAATTATGTATTTATGCATTTTTGATGAACAATAAGTTTTCAGAAAAGACCAAAAAATATCTCAAATTACAGGTGTCACACTCACTGATTCCATTAACAAAAGAATATTTTTATAAATACTTCGAATCACTTAAAAATGAACACCAACAACTGTATTGGTAAATGAAATATCATGAGTGTCTTATTCAAAGTTTACTTGATGAAATAATGCATTTTAGCTGTGATAGCTTTCAGAGAACAATAATGAAAAGATATTAAAGTGAACCTCAAATAATTACAGAAATAATAGGCTGTATTTAATCTTGGTTCATTTCTATTTTCTTATTTGTAAATTTATAAAATTTATTCATTCAAATTAAGTTACAATTTTTATCATTATTAAATTAGATTATTGTTTGGTCATATAGCAGCTATAATTTCTACTGATACATAATGTTTTAGTATTATGAGTACTATATATAGTCTATGAATGAAACAAAGAGAGATGGGGTATGTTGGGTTTTCTAGTAATATAGCATATAATTATAACTTCTCATTATAAATGAAGCATGATAATCAGGATTAAATATGGATAGATTTTATAGTTCTGTTACTCAGTTTGTGACTTTTGATAGATCAATTTTCTTAGAAAAAGCTTTCATTTTGTAAGAATGACTTAGGTTTTCTGAGATATGTTTTCAAAAATTAAATATGTTTACTTGTAAATAATTTTGATTTTTGAAGCAACTCAGTTTTGAAGTTCATGATAAAGTATCAAGGGTTCATCTATACTATAAGCATGTTGTCACTTTCCAGATATTATTAAAGAAATAGAATACAATTTTAAAGCAGTATTTTGGAGGAACAAAGATGGACAAATTATATTGAGGGGCTGCAATAAAGAAACCAATAGGCATTTTATCATTATGTTTAGAAGTAATCAAGGTAAAATTGTATAATAAGTAAAAACAAGTACTTATCAAAAGACGGCAATTTAAATTTGAATGTTGTATGGATTTATATTTTTCCCAGTTTGAACACCTTTTCAAAAAACCTTCATGGCCGGGCGCTGGTGGCTCATGCCTGTAATCCTAGCTACTCAGGAGGCTGAGATCTGAGGATTGCGGTTCAAAGCCAGCCCGGGCAGGAGGTACCGTGAGACTCCTATCTCCAATAAACCGCCAGAAAACCGGAAGTGGCGCTGTAGCTCAAGTGGTAGAGCGCTCGCCTTGAGCTGAAGAGCTGAGGGACAGCACCCAGGCCCAGAGTTCAAGCCCCACGACTGACAAAAAAAAAAAAAAAAAAAAAAAACCTTCATGTATTTACTTGACATTTTCACACACACATAAACTATAGTCATATTAACAATATGGGGTTAGAAGTGTGAACCTTCCAAATTACTCATTCTTAATAACTTGGCTTCCGTCAGCTTCCATGTAATCAAAGTAGCATGGCACAATGTAAGCGACCAATTTATTGAATGCTTATTTTGTTACATCAAGCTGAAAAATGTTAACTGATATGCCAAGTACTTCCTACATCAATAGGGGGCATGTCTTGCTTAGCAAAAGTGAGACTTTGCAAATTGCATTGTTGATTCTTTTTCAGGTGGATTTTGCTAACTATGTGTGAGTTAATGAGAAACTAAAAAAGTGCAACCTATATGTAGCTAAATCTCTGCAGTAGAAATTGTAGGTAAGAAAGATGCTAATCTTTTCAAAGAATGGCTATTAAAACAAATTTAGATATAAACTGTCTCAAGTTGCTGAATAGCGCTGACTCCAAACTTGGGCCTACATATTAACTATGGGCAGATATCTCAATCTTGTGTGTGTGTGTGTATGTGTGTGTGTGTGTCCTTTGCCTTGCACATGTTAGGAAGTCCCTCTGCTATTGAACTGTAGTCCAAGTCCCCAACTAAAGTTTTTTTTTTGTTGTTTAAGAATTTTAAGAATAGAGTCTCTCATTTTGTAGTATTCTATCAAAATATCTACTTAGCATATGAATGGTTCTCATTAGGTATTTTTGCATGCTAATTTTTAAATACATGTAACGTATGATATGTGAAAAGAAAATATATGAAAGATTTCAGCTGTGCTTTCTATTAAACATTCTAAAATTGATAAACTATGCAATAGTTTGGTTAAGCAAGTTTATAAATACCATGTCATATATAGACATTATATTTCTAGTATTATTTTATAATTGAAAACCATGTAACTAAAATTACATGCTTTTAAAATGTTAATGTGCTATTGTATTGTGAAAACTATTCAAATACTTGATAGATATTTTATACCAGTTCCTTTATTTTACATCTTAATTTTCTTATGCTAATTGTAAGAAATCTACAGACACTTGTATAAATTTTTGTGCGAACTATGTGTTTTACAATTTAGTAAAATTTTGAAAGACTAATAGGTGATTTTGAATAACAAAGTAATGTTACAAAAAGGAATATATTTAAAGAAAATCCTTAAACAGTTAGAATTAAAGATATACTTTCTTATTAAATAGATGCTTGCCATTTGACCCATACTCACGCCTTTTATTAGTTTAGATATTTTCCAGTTAGTTTTTTTTTGTTTTTGGTTGGTCCTGGGGCTTGAACTGTCCCTGCACTCTTCAGCTCAAGGCGAGCACTCTACTGCTTGAGCCACAGCGCCACTTCTGGTTTTCTGAGCGGCTGATTGGAGAAAGAGTCTCACAGGCTTTCCTTCCCGAGTTGGCTTTGAACCGCGATCCTCAGATCTCAGCCTCCTGAGAAGCTAGGATTACAGGCATGAGCTTTGCAGCTCGATTTTTAAGTTTCTCCTTGGACAGCGGTCCAAGGAGAATCTTGGTAGGATCACAAATATATCTCACCAGGCCTGATATTTTGGTGATGCTGGGCCTTCCTGTTTTTTGTTTTTTTATTATTTATTTGTGTGTGTGTGTGTGTGTGTGTGTGTGTAAAAATAGAGAAGAAATTTAATCATTGTGAATACGGAAAGAATAGAAGAGATAAAGGAGTTGAGTTTACTCCAAGTTCTTCAAGTGGCTAATAGAAACTGAGATTTTACAGAGAAAAAGCAACAAAAGAGAAGGTGGTTGTTTACACAGCTGACAAGAGCTAGTATCTTGGTCTGGCTAGTAGCCTGATCATCATCTCAGTTCTGGTTTTTCCGGGGTCTGGAGAAGTTCTGCTTCCTCACTCCAGGTGATTATTCTTCTCAGGAGTGCAACCTTGTGGGTGATGGTCCTCATGGGAGGGAAGGGTGGCACTTGTCCTGAGAGGCTCTCTCGGGGCTTGGGGGTAGGTTCACTTCTTTCTCTCTCTCTTTCTTTCTTGCTTGCTTGCTTCCTTGCTTGCTTGCTTCCTTGCTTGCTCTCTCTCTCTCCTTCCTTCCTTCCTTCCTTCCTTCCTTCCTTCCTTCCTTTCTTCCTTCCTTCCTTCCTTCCTTCCTCCCTCTCCCCCTCCCTCTCTCCCTCCCCCCTCTCTCATTCTCTCTCTCTCTCTCTCTCTCTCTCTTTCTCTTTCTTTTTTTCTTTTATTTCTGAGACCAAGATTCAAGCTCAGTGTGCCACTTTTGCTCTTTGGCTAGCACTCAACTCACTGAGACATGCCTCCAACCCTTGGGAGTAGTTCCAATAGCGGTTGGAGGTATGTATGTATGTATATGTATGTATGTATTCTATTTGGGGTTTGTCGGGGGGCAAGGTATTAGGGCTTGAACTCTGGTTCTGGGCACTGTCTCTTAGCTTTTTTACTCAAGGCTAATGCTCCACCTGAACCACACCTCTATGACTGCCTTTTGTAGTGGCTTATTGGAAACAGTCTCACAGACTTTTCTTGCCCAGTCTGACTTTGAACTAGGATGGCTCAGACCTCAGCTTCCTGATTATTAGCTAGGATTACTGGCTTGAAGCACTGTGTAATCCCCCAAACACACACGCGTGCACACACACACACACACACACACTTTCCTGGTTCAAAGATCTTGAATCCAGGATCAACATGACTGACTGACAAATCTTCATTGATATTAATTATAAAAAGAAATATTGAGAAAAATCAAATTAAAAACAAGGCAAGCATTTGAGTTACCTTCCTAATGCTTTAAGCCAAAATAGTTCTATCACCTTTAAGCAGTTGTTTAAATGAGTGCCATTCAACAAAACAATATGTTGTATTTGTGGATACAGAATATTTTAAAAACTGAAATTCACACATGTGGACTATTGCAGTGGTAGGTCATTTGGCTCAGCATGTGTAAAACCCCTGTTTTAATCTTCCGCAAGTTAATTAATTAATTTAATTTAAGTATTTTTTGTTTAAGACAATAATAAGAAATAATACATATGTACACTGGTAGATATACAAACTGTATTTCTACAAAAATATCAAAGTAAAACTTTTACTTCTATATTAACTTTCATTTAAAAATTTATCTCTATTGTTATGCATTAGTTTATATTCATATTGTACCACCGCATAGAATAAATTTTCATGTATGTCCTACCCGGTACATATACACAACATCCCTTGCTAAATAAGTGTGGCTGAAATAGTGTGGCTAGTTGACCAAGAAGAAGGGTAAAAAGGAAATTTCCATTGTTTTGTGTTGTGTTTTTCTTAAAGGAAAATGTCTACAAAGGTAACTCTAATATGATTGATAAAAAATACAAAAACGAGAACTGATACATATTTTTTATTCTTACCTTATTTTGACATATTTAAGAGTTTTTAATTACCATATATTAATTGTGTAACAGGGATTTACTTTTGGTTCTATCTATACATATATTGTATCCCAATCAAATCACTTCTCCATCCGTATACCTCTATTCTCCATTTAAAAAATAAAAAAAAGTGGGAAGAGGTGACACTGTTCAAAAACAAATGTACTCATTATCTGACTAATGGAATTGTAACCTCTCTATACACCCCCTTTAGAAAAACAGTGTAAAATTATATTGACAAAAATAAAGTTTTCATTGTTCTATTTTCAAACATTCTAATGAAGTACCTCAAAGATATTCACCATTATTATCCCTCTCCACTGACCCTTTGAAATAAGGAGGTCAGGTCTGGCCGGGGCCATACTAGCCACATGGTGGATGGTAGTCTCTGGCATCTTGTCTGTATGCTGGGGGAAGGAAATGCCTCCCAGGTGATAGGTGTACCTGGATCCCTGGAGACAGAGACTGGCACTTGGCTTATAGGTTACTGAACCTGTCAGTCCAGTGCTTCCGACTGCGAATATCTTGTGGACCTGACCCCTGCTCCAACACTGTTTACACCCAGACCAGCACAGGCACCATTTTGCCATACAAAATGATCGTGTCCTGTATCCTGTCTCCTGGCTTGTCTCCAGTAATTGGGGCATCTCAATTCAGTTCTCCATTGGAGCTGAATTGATTTGTTGGTATTTTTTTTGTTTTTTCTTTCTTCTCTGTCCATGTTAAGTGTATTTGTGGGTTACAGGCCTTTTTTAGCTACTGGCTGCCTGCAGCCTGCTAACTGTATAATAAAGAATCCAATATCCCATCTTCCAAAATATGGCTTCTAGAATAACTCATCTTACAGCACCTTCCTTCTCCCATTGCCACTCAGCATGTAAAATAATCTGTTGTATAATTTAATTTTAGTCCTTTATTGTTCTTTAAAATAGAAATAATCTTTCATAAGAAACTAGTAAGTATCTCCATCTCTTTTCTAATTAATTTCCTAAATATCTTGGCTTTCTGGGTTTTCATGTAAACTAGCGATTACTTCCAGTGTCATGTAAGGTATTAGCATCACTTCTTTCAGCATACACATGCCTAATATGTATTCTTCTGTTGTTAGGTACAACATAAATTCAAATTTAACACATAGAGCTCACTCCTTATAGCTTTTGTGAAGGCTTTGCCTGCTGGTTCATCATCTGCTTTTGAAACTCCACTATCATTTGTGTTTAAACTTTTGAAGACAGTAGGTAATAGCTCCAAAAAATACTTATTGGAAACATAAATTCAATGAGAAGAAAAATAGAAAAATGGCATTTTCAGAGCAGCTGTCATTTTTATGTGTACCAATTCAGATGACTTATTCTTTCCGAAATAGTCATAATTAAAGTTTTTTAGTCCCTATAGGCTAAGCAAAATGACTAGGTATTTTATTGAATTAAATGGGTCAGCTATTATGTGTCAACAAGACAAAAAGACGTTACAATATCCAAAGTATATCTGCGTAAAGAAAGAAAATAGGCCTTGTGAAATTTATACATTTTATTGGTACTAACAATCAAATACATTTTTTTCTCCAAAATTATCTAAGTAATCCACAACAGGAATGAGATCAACTAATGAGAAACAGTTAAGGAAATTAGATAGATAGATAGATAGATAGATAGATAGATAGATAGATAGATAGATAGATAGATAGATAGAATATATTATATGAAATATGTAATTAAAATTGTATATATAATTCACATTTTGTATTTATAGGATACAAACATGTCGTCTGCAAAATTAGAAAGAAGTGTCAAGTGAAAGACTATCCCGCATGTACTTTTAACAACTTGTAGATGATCTGAAGATGTATACAATAATGAGTCTTGAATTAGTTGAAGTTTAGCCAATATTGTAGACTTATAGACCTATGATATGAGTAATTATAGGCATTAAATCACTCTTTATGACTTGGCTTTAAGCTAACCTGTAGGTTGCTTTTTTTTTTTGTTCTGTTTTTTCTTTTTGTTACATCAGAACTTTCAATAGGAAGGTTTAAGTCTCTTATATAGTCAGCTCTTCTCAAAGGGCATTAACTGAGATGGACCTTTGAGATCTCCTGTTAATATACTACTAAATAGTATATTAAGTATATTTAGTAAATTTCAATGTGTTTCTAGTGATATGGTTGCCAACATTACTTTCATGTGTTTAGCTCTTAATGAAGCTCCAATTTCCTTGAAGTGGTTATAGTTTTCTATTTTTGTTTAATGTAATACAGTTGGAAAGAGCTTCTTTTGTCTCTCTTGGCTTGACTTATCATAATTTTTCCTAGATCCTTTCAATTATTTGTAAATGATGTCAATTCATTCTTTCTAATGGATGAGTAAAATTCTAGTGTGTATATGTACCACATTTTCTTGGATCTACTCATCCATAGTGGGGCATCTGGGCTACTTCCATATATTGACTATGGTGAATAGTACTGCCATAAAAAAGTGCTGGTAGCTTTATAGTATCATGGTTTAAAGGATATGTTTAGCTTTTACATTTGTTTTATGTCTTATGTGGATGTTAGAATTTATTTATAAATATATACATCAGAGTAGTATTCAGGTATACATAAGCATGGTAACCAAAATATGGTAGATCAGGGGAGAACTCCAATGACTTAATTTCTTAGAAAGACTAAGCTAAGAGGATTGGTGTAGTCATAAAAACAAAACAAAATTGAGAGAAGGATTAGGTTGGGAGGGATGGGGATTAGAATGATGAAAGGAGTGAAATTGATTAAGGTTCATTATATTTGTATATTACTTTGATAAATTTCAAATATTTGTACAACTACTTAATGATAAAAATAAAGAAGTAAAAAGAGCTCCTTTTTATTGATTACTGATAATATCTGCTTAAAATATATGAAATTTGACTATTCTGTTCCTTACATTTTCAGTGATAACTTATATAATAGAATAAAAAAGTCTAGATCATTATCATAGGTAGATTCTCATTTGAATAGGTAACACACACACACACATATATATATATATATATATATATATATATATATATATATATATATACATATATATGTAAACACACATTCACCCACTTTGTAATAATAAAACATTGTGTTTCTTAACAGAGAAGCTAGTTGATTTCATGGGTAGTAATGAAAAATAATAAAAGTAATGAATATATTAGTTGATCACATTTTCTTTCTAAATTCATTCAAAATATATTTGCATGGAAGTGGTACTGTGTCTTAAGTAGTAGAGTGCTAACTTTGAATACAAAAGTTCAGAGACAGTGTCCAGTCAAGCCCCAGGACCAGCACCAAAAAGGAAAAAAAAGGGACCTGCTAATGTTGCTTCTAAAGCAAAGTAAGCCAGACCCAAAGAAACATTGGTTGCATGTTTCCCCTCATTTGTAGTAATTAGAATGTGCCTATAAATCTACAAGTAAACACAATGGATGGTAAAAGATGAAACAAATTATACTTGGACATGATAAATTAAACCAGACTCTAAAATGTGTGAATATACTGTGAGACCAATAGAGGATATCCTTAGGAGAGTATCATAATGCCTCAATGATTCTTATCAAAATGAACTCCAAGAAATTGAAACAAGAAGCTTTTTGTCATTTAACTTATGTGGGTCCCCCCACCTCCTTTGTCCCTGTTTTAATTTCTGTATATCGTGTCTGACATGTAAGTCTATCAGTTTGGGGGAGGTGGATGGGGAGAACCAAAATGGTGGGACAAGAGTGAAAAAATGGAGCAGTGATACTCACTAGACAGTATGATGAAAATTAACTATACAGCTTGTGGGAGAGGTAAGTCAGAGGGACAAAAACAAGGGAAGAGATGACACTGTTCATTATTTGTCTTATGTAACTATAACCCCTGTGTACATCACCTTTCAATATTTTTTTCTAAAAAAACTGACTAGGAAAATGAATTAAATAATTGTATAAAGTATACTAGGAGGTAATGGCTCCTTACTAAGAAGTATTTGGTATTTTACTCAATTTGTGGAGTGTTTTTTCCTCATAATTTCATACTAAATACAAATTTTACCTCTGAAAACCGTATAACTCTTATTCATACTAGTAGTCATAGTGTTTCAATTTTTATTTAAATTTTATTGTAAAAATAATGCACAGAGGGGTTACAGTTACTCAAGTCAAATGTACATAAATAAAAACCTATAGTAACTCCCAAATACATACTGGTAAATAAATGCAATTATTTTTGTAATATTAAGTAAATTTATAGACAGTATTTTTGGAAAAGACAGTATTACATTTAATAAACTGTAGCTTCATTGATTCATTAACTTTATTCTCTAATTGAATGAATTTCTATTGAATTTTATTCTAATGAATTTCTATTGAATTGAATGAATTTTGCTAACAAATGACCTTTAATATTTCATACTTAAATGGAAACAGTTTGTAATTTCAATTTAAACTTAAAATTGATAAATTATGTCTTCTATAGTTTTTCCAGAAGATTAATTTTGTGAAAAGACAAAGCTACACAAATATATTATTGACTACTCATTTTATATTACTTTGTTGAAGTTTAAGTGATAATTATCAGAAAATGTATTACATATAAAATCACTACTGCTCGTTTTTTTGCATAGTTCAAATGGCAAAATAGTGATAGATTTAGAAGCTGTCATTTGATGATTGCTGACTTTACGTAAGTTTGGGTTCTATATATATGACTATTTTTAGTTTCCAATATAACAATTGTGTCCTATATCCTCTTTTTTTCTTGCTTTTGTATTTTCTTTGCTTAAAGTTTACTTCTTGAGAAGTTTTTACGTTGTAGACATAAGATTAGGGAAGTTTGCAACTTGATGACAATTGCATGCTTGCCCAATTAGTGACATGATTGTTTTGCACAGGAAATTGGGTGTGCAAAGACTTTCATTAGATTCACATTCTTTAGGCTAAGTTCTCAAAATCTATCGCTGAAAAAATAAATTTACATTTAAATGTACTGCCACAGCTACAAGTTAAATCCCAATTTAGCCCTGTCAACAAAAATTAAGGTTATATATGTACAAAAGACTAGTCTGGTGGAATGACAATCAGGTATGATGTATATAACTTTGAATTTGATGTTAGTTAATGCCTTCTGAATAGGCAGATAATTGTAAGTTACAGATTGAAGGCTTAGAAACTTGAATGCTTCTATATAAAAAGTTTTAAATTGAGTTTCCAAAGTTTGTGATGAAAAGCTGTGATTACTATGTGAACACACTGAGAAAGTTGAAGAGAAAAAGAAAATGGTGAGGAATGCAAAAAGTGGTTAAACAATAAAGTTTGAGATTAGACATTCTACGGTTTCTGTCTGTTGGTCAATGATTATAAAATATTTTTGTCTTGAATTTCTATATATTAGTGAAGGCTTCAAATTTTTACTTATAAAATTAATGAAAGTTCCTAAAACATATAAAAACAAACAAAGCAAGTGCTGTTGGCCAAGTGCTGATGGCTCATGATTCTAATACTAGCTATTCAGGAGGCTGACATTTGAAGATCATGTTTCAAAGCCAACCTGGGACAGGAAAATCCAACATACTATTTCTCCAATTAACCAGCGAGAAACTCAGAAGTGATGCTGTAACTCAAGTGGCAAAATGTTAGTCTTGAGCACAAAAGATCAAGGACAGTGGCTTATACTCCTCCACATCAAGCACCAAGACCAGCATAAAAAACAACAACAGTAGACTGGGAAGGTGGGAAGTGGTACAGTGCTTGCCTTACATGCATGAGGCCCTCAGTTTGATTCCTCAGCACTGCATAAGCAGAAGAAGCTGGAAGTGGTGCTGTGTGTGGATCAAGTGGTAGAGTGCTAGCCTTGAGCTGAAGAGCTGAGGGACAGCTCCCAGGCCCAGAGTTCAGGACCCACGACTGGCAAAAAAAAAAAAAAAAACTAACATAACAAGTTACCTTCATCAAAAAATGTTATAAAAAGGTGAATAAACTCTATAGCTTATTAAGCTATTATTACCATATCCTAGAAGCGCATATAAAACTATTATTAAATTCCATTATTAATTATCATATAAAATTATAGAGTAACTTTTTTCCCTGAAAGTATTCAGGGAAATGTCTCATGTCATCTAAAAACACAACATGAGAATGACAATCTAAAGTAATTTAAAATTTTTAACCAATAGATTATCTATCTTATGTATTAAAAGACAAATATCCAAGAAAAAAACCACAAATAATGCCAAAACAAATGGATCCAAATACAGAGAGTTTAAAATTTTGGGTTATCTCTTTGCCCTTTGGGAGCTAGTAGCTAAAATAATGCCATAAATAGCATTGCTCCTATACATCAGAGTTTATCTCTCATAGTTCTGGATCTTGGGAAGATGTTCTCTTTTTTTTTATTTATTTTTCTTTTAATTTCTTGTTTTGGGATTTTTACTCCCAGCCTAGCCACTGTCCTTGGGTTGGAACTCTACCACTTGAGCCAAAGCACCACTTCTAATTTTGTTATGTAGCAAATAAAGGCTGTTTTCCCTTCATGTTCTCTCAGGATGAAAGGGTGAGAGCGGTCGTGAGTGTTATTTTACCCGGTCAACAAGCATATTTATGCCGCCGGGAGTCGGTGGCTCACGCCTGTAATCCTAGCTACTCAGGAGGCTGAGATCTGAGGATCGATTGTCAAAGCCAGCCAGGGCAGGAAATTCCATAAGACTCTTATCTCCACTTAACCACTAGAAAGCTGGAAGTGGTGCTGCAGCTCAAGTGGTAGAGCCCTCATCTTGAGCTGAAGAGCTTAGGGACAGCGCCCAAGCCCAGAGTTCAAGCCCCACGGCCGACAAAAAAAAAAAAATCATATTTATGACAGCTCTCCTCTTATACCCTAATCATTCCCAAAGGCATCACCTCCCACAAGAATCACCTTGGGTGGACTATAAAATATATGGTTACTTACAGAAGGGAACTGTGGAGATGGTCCTTCTGGCATGTGTGGATAAGAATGTTGAGGAGAGACCCAACCATTTGAACTCATATTACTGACAAAGGATGAGGACAGTAAGAATTCTAATGCTTAAAGGGATATTAGAATCAGTATTAGTTGATTGGTGTGGATACTTTCTCTTTCTCAGGGAGACTCAGTGAAACAGAAGACTATAATAAAGAGGAAATAGATAAGATAGAAAGTAAAAGTTAATAATGATAATTAACCACTGCATGTTCATAAAATGGGAGCCTGAAGAGAATTAAGGCAAACCAAACATTGAAGGAAGAGATCAAGCATATACATGGAAATAGGATGGAGGGTAAATAGTAGCTGGTGACGGATGATTTATGGATTGTATATATAATCCTAAGGGTACAAATATACAGTTAGGGAAGTGTATTTTCCTAAGGAACATACAAAAACAGTAAATGCAATCGCCATTCTTGTTGTTTACTAAGGAAGTTGAAAATCTACATACCTGTAGAAATTTACATGTTAGTTTTAAAGTTTATTCACTATTACCAAAAACTTTGGAACCATAAAGATACCTTTTAGTAAGTAAATGAATGCATTTTTTAAGAGCAGGAGCATCCCAAGAGAGAATCTTTAGGACCTCTATTCCATTAAGTAGGAATCTGAGGAACCCTACATCATGTTACTTCAATGCTGGATATCTTGGAATGAAAATATTGTACTTAATTCATGTTCAAAACCATAAGAATCAGCACAGCTAGTAATATAATTCTTAGTCTCAGATAAAGTTTGAAAACTGTAAAGTCTTCAGAACTTAACTTTTTAAAAGTTTTAAAAGTTTTTTTAAGTTGTTAAAACTTAAAGGCCTGTAACTTAGGGAAGGGAGTCCTGCTGTAAGTTTTGAGTCTCAAACATGAAGAGCCTGACATCCTGAGTGGTAAGAGCAGGAAAGAGAGAATGTTTGATACATTTGAGAATGTTAAGACATTTGTACAAAATATAATACCCAAGGTGATCCCTAATACAGAGTATGGATTTAAATGATTATGAGGAAAGAATACTTTCAAGAAATGTGTCATTTGGATAAGGAACATTTACAATAATACAGTGTTTTTATTTATCTATTTTTTCATCTCTGTTTTGATATGTATCTCAAACAAGGCGGGGGGGCCTGGGGGGGGTGGGAAGGGATGGGAAGAGGAAACAAAGGAGGCTACAATGCTTGATAAGAAACGTACTCATTATCTTGTCTATGTCATTGTAACACCTCTGTACAGTATTTTCACAATAAAAAAGAAATTATGTACAGAAAAAAGAAATAAAAGATAATAAAAGGATTTTAAAAATAGCTACATGATAAAGACCACAAACCCAACAAATCAAAGAGAGATTGGACAAACGGGATTGCTTAAAGCTGCAGAGCTTCTGCATGGCAAAGGACATAGCTAGTAAGATCAATAGAAAGCTATACAATAGCTATACAACAGACAAGAGCTTCATATCTAAAATATATTTAGAACTCAAAAAATTAAGTACTTCAAAAACAAATCCTCAAAGAAACAACTGCCCCATTGATAAGCTACCAGCACAACTATGTTTATTGTAGCATTATTCACCATAGCTAAATATGGAACCAACCCAGACACCCCTCAATTGATGAGTGGATCAAGAAAATGTGGTATATATGTATATATAAATATATATGTATATATATACACACATAATATACATATATACATACACATACATGTGTATACATAAATATATATACATATGTGTGTATATATGTATACATATATATGAATTATATGCTTCCAGCAGAAAGAATGACATCGCCCATTTGCTACGAAATGGGAAGTCCTGGAAAAAAATAATATTAAGTGAAGTAACCCAGTTCCAAAGAAATTTAGGTCTCTTATTTGCATTAATTAGTATACATTTAGGATAATCTTATCAAATGAGCTGAAATGCTCAAAAGCTATGTACATATGGCTATATAATATGATGCTAACCAAAATGAACCCCAAGATATGGACACAAGAGATCTGTCTTTATTATTATTGTTTTAATGTACTATGTGGCTTCCTTTTTGATTGTTTCCTTTGTATGTTCTTTCCCCTATGGCATATCTCCTGTTGTCACTGTCACTGATTTTGGTACCCTGTATCTTTTATATACATTTGTCTAATCTGGGGAGGGGGAGGGCTACAGCATAATGCTGAAACAACGACCCAGGATGACCCATTACAACAATGATACCCACAGGACACTATATTGGAAAGGAACTTTACAAATTTGGATGGGAGGGATGAGGGGGTGGGAGGAGTGAAGAGCTGGGGGAAGGAAGGGATAGTGGGACAACAACAGGGAAGGGGTAACAACGATCGACAAGTAATGTACTCATTGCCTTACTCATGTAACTGTAACCCCTCTGTATAGCATCTTTACAATAAAATAAAATTAAAAAAAGCTACGTGTATTAAAATGAATGTAAATTTGCCCCATGTGTATTCACTATTCCTAAGAAGAAAATAAAGTTGAACCAGTAAGTTGTTCAATCTTTTTATGACAAGAAACTATGTAGTTTAATATTTCAACCTAGAGTACACAAACAATTCTGAATGATCCTAAAATATTCTACAACTATAAGTATATGAAATATCTCAAGACACTCACACATAGTATATAATGTTTTGTTTCACAAAATACTTTAATGCATTGTCTCTTTTATTCCTTTAATGTTTGGAATGCTTCTTATGCTTTTCAATATAGTATGTAAAATTCCGTATAGAAGCACATAGGCCCAGTTGTGTAAATCATCCAAAATTATGACAGCTTTACACACTTATATCACACAATTGAACCCTCTCTTTGTTTCACTAGTATGTTCTCAATAGCTATTGATTAAATGCAGATATTTTGAATACTGTAAATTATATAAAATTCTATTTCATTCTTCTCTCTTGAAAGGAACAGATTAGGATGTATTTCATATAAGGCAGGTCAATTCCTTTTGTTCATTTGTAATCTGGTTGAAGTTAATAGACCCAATAAGTCATTCTCTCAGAATAAGATACTCATTCCAGAAGGTATCTTAACCCTTTTGGTACATAATGGAACCACGTTGCACTTAGGAGATTGGATTTTATAAGTCCTTTAGACACAGGTGATAATAACTGGTGATGAAAATTTTAGGTGCATGTTAGACGATATGTGATCATAATATTTATTGAGGAAGTTTAAATACAAATCTCACACTGGAATGAAAACTATTGCATGCTATCATAAAATAAAAGATAAGTAATAAGTGACAAAAGATAAAAGTGCCCGTCACATTAGTAGTCTAGTGTTATTACTGAGAAAAATATACCAATGGCAAAAGGATATATATTACTCACTACTTTTTAGACTACATGAAGATAAAGCAAAAGTTAGGTAAAATGTATCAGTTTATAGTTCATCGTTTAAAGAAAATCCAGTGTTTTAATGAAGGAAGAGATATGTAATACTGGTCATACATGAACCACAATTTCTCCCTGCACATAGATAATCAACACTAAGTTCTAGAAGAGTTGAGAAATAGGGGGAAAACATAAAAAAAAATCTTCAGCTTGCAAAAAAAAACCTGTCAATTAGCATCTTATAAAGAAATTCAATGTAAAGCAATAACACAGTATTGAAATGTCAAATTATTATTTTTCTTTATACATAAAATGTCTAATTACAGTTTCCAACCAGTGATATTCCCTCTATACACTTTTCCCAAAAGGCATTATTTCCTGAATTATTACAGATCCCAGGATTTTTATCTTAATTTCCTTATTGCCAGTGCCCTTCTCATTTGTCTCTTCTTCTTTCACAACTGAATTGAGCCTTCGTACTTTGCTTACAGCTCCTGTGTACAGTCAGAAACTACAAAAGCATATGCATTTATTACTATGTTGTATCAACTCCTACATATCAGCAATTGTGTAAAGCTTGTATATAAAGGAAATAACAATAACTAAACCAAAATGTTCCTTTCTCTATTGCAATCTATCTATCTATCTATCTATCTATCTATCTATCTATCTATCTATCTATCCACATGCATATATAATGCATATATCTACATAGACAAATGTATGCATGTATTTATTTGTAAACACATCTATATGAATATATACATATACTCATATGTTTATACATGCATATATAGATATGTATACATATATGTATGCTTTATATTCATATATATGATTATAATATATGTACATATATAAGATATTCAAAAAGTTCAGTGAATGTCATACAAGTTATATTAATGGAAACTGAAATATTACCACTGATACCTCTGAAAGACAAAAATAATGCATGTTAATATTGCATTTAAATTTGAACACATTGTTTACATGTACAGAAAACATAAGACCAAGTAAAACATAAATTGACTTAAAGGTAGAAACTTTGGTAGCCAACTACCAACACACAAAAATTGGAAAAGTAGGCTGGGCTCCGGTGGCTCACGCTTGTAATCCTAGCTACTCAGGGGGCTGAGATCTGAGGATCACAGTTCAAAGCCAGCCCAGGCAGGAAAGACCATGAGACTCTTATCTCCAATAAACCACCAGAAAACTGGAAGTGGCACTGTAGCGCAAGTGGTAGAGTGCTAGCTTTGAGCTCAAGAGCTGAAGGACAATGGCCAAGCCCAGAGTTCAAGCCCCACGACTGACAAAAATAAAATTTGGAAAGGTATTTAATAAATATTGAAAAAGATAATAATATTCCTTATTTAAAGCTAAGAAAAGGTTTATTTAATTTATAGACATTTTTCTCCAAATTAATTAAGCTATTGGAGTTTGTTAAATTAAAAACCTGCCACTTAATTTTCTAACTAAAAATAACCATTTCCAAACCACTAAAGCAAAGAATATATGCACACCTATAGACCAATAGATAAGAACATTTTATAAAATCAGTTTCTATCAAATCTGATAAAATTGACTTTAATTGTATATCATTGTAATAAAAATAGTAAGATCACTTGATATAAGTGAGAAAATATATTTACAAACCTGGATATACATTGTAAGTAAAAAAAAAATCCAACAAATTTTATTTTAATCCTTTGTGAGGATATAGAACAATGCCATGGTCTAGGTAACTGGTTTTTTTGGGGGGTCCGGTCGTGGGGCCTGAACTCTGGGCCTGGGCGCTGTCCCTCAGCTCTTCAGCTCAAGGATAACACTCTACCACTTGAGCCACAGCACCACTTCTGGCTTTTTTCTTTTTGCTTATGTGGTGCTGAGGAATCGAACCCAGGGCCTCAGGCATTCAAGGCAAGTGCTCTACCACTGAGCCAGCTTCCCAGCCCTCTAGGTAACTTTTTAAATGATAAAAGCTTATTTCTCACAGTTCTGCCAACTAGTATGAAAAGTTGACAATTAATCAGACACTTTTTATTCATATACTGTTTTGTAGGATGGGTCCTTCTTTGTACAACCATTTCAAGATAATAAAAAATAAATAAATAAGAAAATTTCACAATTAAAACAACTTGGTGAGGACTAATTCTTGGTTTCATGTTCCTAGTGCTGCTTAAGTCTTGTATGAAACTGCAGGCCCAACATGGTGCTTTTCATAAATAATGTCAGTGTCAAATAGGGTCTTTTGGGTCATTTAATTAATTAAAACAAAAACAAGTCCAATTATTAGTCTTCTGCAAACACATAAAACTTCGACATTTTTCTATCTACAAAGGGGACCAAATGTTCTCCTATCTGACTAACGTAAAATAATTAATGCTTCGTATGCATGACATTTTAGTATCAATAGGAATCACTAAGGTAGCCAATGTGTTAAGACTCTTTTGTTGCTGTGTCAAAATGTCTGTGTCATACACAATATAAGGGAAGGATTGCTATTGGCTCCTGTTTCAGAGGGCTAGGTTCAGAGACTCGTGGCCTCATGGGGTTGAGTTCATGATGGCAGCAGGTGCATTTGGAAGAAACAGTTATTCACACATGGAAAATAGAAAAAAAGAGAACGGAAAAGAGAACAAGAGAAAAAGAACACTACAGGAAAGATGCCGGGCAAGCTGCAGACTTTTAAGACTGTGTCCCTAATGACCTATTTCTTCCAACCAGACCTCACCTTCTTAAGTTTCTAGAAGTTCCTGAAATGATTCCAGTTGAGAATCAAGCTTTTAGTTCAGGAGGTTATAGGGAGAATATTTCATATCCAAACCACAACATCCAACCACAGCATTATCTCCACTCACAACCCATTTACTATAAAGTCCTACACTACTATGCTCTTTAAAAAGTCAAGAAAGGGGAGGGAAGTAGGGAGGAGTAAGTGAGAGAAAATGAGCGAGGGGTAATAATATTTAAAAACAAAAATACCCAGTACCTTCTGTAACTGTAACTCCCTGCTAATCACCTTTTTAGTAAAAATAAAAAATAATAATTTTTAAAAAGTACCCCAATATAACACAATAGCCTACAGTAGAAATCCCTAGCTCTGTTGCTTAGAAGCTATTTGACTCATATGTTGCATCTTCACTTTCCTTGAAGCAAGTCAGGAAAACAAACAATTTGAAAATATGTTTCTTCTGTCATTTTGCGAATATGTATGCATTAACAATGCACGTACATGGGAAAAAAGCTGAAGGAATTTGGGGACAAAAGAAATGCAGGCAAATAGGAACACCTAATGGATTTAAAAAGGGTAAGTGGACTTGGTGTTTTAGCATTTTATAAATCACAAAAACTTTGTGATTTGTCCCCCCGAACAAAGACCAAGTATTTACTTTTTGTTACATCACATAGGTGTGTGGGGGAATGTAGTTGTTTAGATGGGAGGGAAGGGATGGAAGGGGAAAAACAAAGAAGGAGGCAACAATGCTTGATAAGAAATGTACTCATTACCTCTCTCATGTGATTGTAACCTCTCTGTACAGTATTTTCACAATAAAAAACTTATTTTTTTAAAAAAAGAAAAAAAGCCATTTTCTTCCTATAAGTTGCCCATTGTACCCTGCCCACAGACTTCCCTCTGCCACACCTTGGAAGTGGCAGTCTTTGGTAAAATAGTCAGACATATTGGGCTTCTGTTTTATAATACTTACAAGATATGCCCTTAAGGAAATGAAAGGTTGTTATTGCAGTTCACCCGATGAGAGTGTGTAGAATTTATTTTTCAGTAAGTTAGTCAATCAATACACAATTTTGCAGTGTCTATCAAAAATAAATGCTATGCTATGTTGGAAACAACTGCAAACAGGACAAAGTCCCTGTGCTGTGCGGGATTGTGCATTGGATCGGAGGGAAGAATAAACAAGTATGCACATTTCATAGTTTCCCACCTGAGAACTGTAAAGAGAAAAATAATAAGAGAACTGGGAGTCAAGGAACAAGGTGAATTATTAAAAGGAAGCTTTCACTAAGGAGGTGTAATGTTAGTTGTGAGTAAAATGCAGAATTGTAGTTATGTATAAAAATTTTCATGAATGAGGCAAAAGTTTATTTCTTAAATATGAAATGAATTGTAAGAATTATATGGATAAATATTCAGGTTAAACTATTTAGTATATTTCAGATACGTATTTGGCAACTCTGTACCTGTCCAATTTGTCTATTAGAAGTAATGATTGGTCATGTCGAAAACGAACTTTACAACTTTGGTGGGGGATTGGGAGGGGGGGAAGAGGCTTGGAAGGGATGGGAAGGGGAAACAAAGGAGGAGGATACAATGCTTGAAAGAAATGTACTCATTATCTTGCCTATGTAATTGTTACCCCCTCTGTACAGTTTTTTTTCACAATAAAAAAAAGAAAAAAGATAAAGGAAAGCAAATATATTGTTTTCATCTTCCTGATTGGGTTCAAATATGATAAACGAAAAGCCATACACTGTAACAAGTGCAAAAGATAATGGCCTATTATTTCTATTTGATATGTGATGTACTGTATTAAGAAAAAAATATTCTGCAGTCAATTTACTTTTAGGCTTTCTTCACTACCCTTGACAGCTACAAACAGTAAACTTCATGCTCTAAAACCAATCATTACTTCTAATAGACAAATTGCTTCATATGGCATGAAAGACAGAGGAGAAAATTAGTTAAATTGCTCTTCTATTATGTACTAATTTTACAGAATGAACTTGCCTAACGTACACACACAAACATACACATATATATGGTATTTTTTACCTATATTTATATACAATGTTTTGGTGTAATATTCATTTGTATTACACAGATACTGATTAGTATATACTAAGAAGAACTTGCCTTAAGTACTGTTTTGAGAATTGTAGTGGAATAATAATTTCAAATTTCAAATATCTAATTATACTACATTTGGCACTATTTATTTTTTAAATATATATTTATTTTTTAAATATATATAGTATTGTAAAGATACTGTACAGAGGGGTTACTGTTACATGAGCAAGGTAATGAGTCCATTTCCTATGGAGCATTGTTACCCCCTCCTTTGTTTATCTCCTACCATTCCTTTCCTCCCTACCTCCCCAACTTCTCCTTCCCCACCTCCTGACAAAATTGTAAAGTTCATTTTCAACATAATGTCTTGTACATCTTATTGTTACAATGGGTCAACCTGTATTCTTATTTCAGCATTTTGTTATTTCCCTTCACCTCCCCAAATTAGAAAAATGCATATAGAAGATGCAGGACACCAGAATCAAATACAGTGTAAACAGGGACTATACCATGGGGGTAGAACATACAAAAGAAACAAAAAAATCACATAGAAGATTTAAGTACCTTGAAAAGAACAGCTAGAAAGATCCCTATCTTGGAGTTTGTTTCACTTAGCATCAGGTTATATGGTCATATATACGTAGCTTTTGACTTCTACTTGTCCTAGACACACACTAGTTATATTTGGCACTATTTATTAAAGATCAGCTGTAAGAGGAGTTTCCTTCACTCTTCTCCATAATAGAATTTTATTATTAATTTATTAAGTATAATCGTAACTTAAAATATCCTTTTGTTCTTATCCCTTTCCCAGAAGAGCTCAGATCATACTGTAGTATGTTTTTAAGGATATCACCATCTAGATGTTAGATTATGTGAATTGGATGTGGTACCTCAGCGAAGCATGCAACATGCAGCATACTACATGCAACCAGATATTTAAGTCTACACACTTGGGAATATTTTATATATCTATAATTTTAAGATGCAATATATGTATATATATAGATAGATAGATAGATATAGATAGATAGATATATTGAAAAGGTCATTTTCTCCAAAGTGTTAAATTCAGGAATAATGAAGATGACTGTAATGTTAAAAGTTTGACCTGTTGTTTCCATTGAATATACTATAAAATTATCTTTAGTACTATGTCCTGAAGGCTATGACAGGCATATAAATTCAATATGTGATATTCCAATGAAGAGTAAGTAGTTTTATTTAGTTCATGCATCATTCATAACAAAAACCTTTATGCTTTAGAATTCATGACTACAACACATCTTATTTTGCATAGAAAAAAATGTAGTTTTCTTTCACTCTCCCTAAATTTTCTATTGTTTAAGTCTCTGGAATTCTAATAGTATTTCCATTCACTCTGTAGTATTATTTATATGTTTGTTAGAGTCAGTAAATAGTTTCTGAGGGTTAAACTTTTAAAATGTGCACATAAAATGTGGTTAGCTATCCAATTGGATAAAGATAATTTTAAAGTTTTTAATCATCTCAAAATTCTATTTCAGATAATCTAAATTACAAAGAAGTACAATTTGAATGCAATATGCAGTTGCACAGGACATTTCATTTGCTCCACTAAAATATATATTTAAAAACAAATATGTGATGGGAAGCATTTGCCAATGTGGGTCATAGAAAAAAGGATGCTTAGAGACACTAGTAAAAAACGTATCCATCTAGCCCATAATAGACACAGACATCATTCTCATGAAACGATATTGTGACCTATCCATTATAAAAGGTTTCTAATTTTCTGATAAAATATGTCCCCAAAATTTTCATTCATATTTGCTTCACAGTGATGACTCATATACCTCCCAATTATTAACTATATTTTCCTGAGATTGTGGTGTTAACAAGGCTTGTCAACTTGGATATGATATAAGCATGCAATTTATAGAAATGCATAGGAGTGAAGTGGTAATTCTAGTTAAGTATTTAGGTCCCTGCTATGCTTCAATCCATCTTATAGATTTAACTATACATTATAGACATCCCACTACTAGATAGTATGAATGTACAAGGACAATGCCATAATTAGAATCATCCTCTTGCCTTCCTTCCACAATAACATTTTTGATACTATATCTTTTTCAAATGTAAGTAAGTAGCCTAGATAAAAAATGGCTTCATTTGAACTTGATGCCAATGTTATAAGAAACTTCAATATGATGGTTGAGTACAATGGGAAGACACAAAAGAAATAGACTTAATTAAGACCCTACTAGCAGTTGTTCTGAAAATAGGGAACAGTTATAGTGACCTTGGTAGTTAGAAGAAAATAAATTTAAAAATTTCAGTGACACAAACTGTCACCCCTCAATGAAATTCACTTACTCTAATGAATGACTCCCATGCCCATAGTATAGCTTCTTTGAATTGCTTAGGTTGGTGCATGCAGCATGTCATTTACATTCTGTGATAAATAATAAAACATCTCTAGTGGCATAGCAGTTCTATTATGCTTCCTATTACAGTCTGTGACTGTGTTGAAATTGAATTTCAAATTTTAAATCTATCCTGGCCTATTGCAATTTTACAACTCAACTTGAATTATTCAAAGTCTTTTCAGAGCACTTTTGAAGATACAGATCATAGTTATTTTATATAAAAAGTAGATATTATATCAGAAAAAAGAATTAATTAAAATGGATTAAAATATTAGTTTGTTAAAGAACTGGTCAGTTTATTGATTTTCAAATATAGGTTATTTGATATTCTATCAAATGATAAGTAAAATTGGTTTAAACATTATATTGACTACCACATTGAATTCTGTTCTTTGATGCATAAAAAGTCATTTTTCTTTCTCATTTTGAGTAATATTTCAGCCCTTATTCAATTAGACCAAAATTTTATGTGATCCAAATAAACTAGTTGCATATAGGAGTAGCAGTATTTCAAGGAAATATGCCCTCAATGATTTGTCAAGAAACCTTGTTAAGCTGCAGTCATGATTCATAGGTTACTGTGCTCACAACACAACTGGTCATGTGCAAATTCTGTATTAAGGTGAGATTCTGGACTTCTATCAGTTTTAGCAGATATCAACCAAATAAATTCTTTATCTGCTTTAACCATAGAAATATAAAATATGAAACATATGAGATATTTCACTGAATCACCAATCGCTTATATCTGATGACTTAGAGCTAAAATTTGGTTCTTATATTAAACCTCATTATGAGTGAAGTTTTAAACCTCCAAAACATGTTGAAATCCTAACATCAGTAATTGTATGTCCTTGTTTTGATATTATATTATGATGAATCTCTGGAAGCGAAGTATAGATCATATGAGGGCAACCTTATAAAGATAGGGGCTGTTTGGATAAGAAGGTATTCAAAACGAAAATACCACATGCACATATATACAGATAGGTGACTGCTGTATCTATAATTGAAAGGAAGTCAAAGAATTCCAGTACACTCCCACAGCTAGCAGACCCTTAAGACCAGATTAGTTCTTATGTTCTCAGTAGATTATTCTGTCAAAGTATTGATCTAGGACTTCTTGTTAGCAGAAGGCTTAAGAGAATATTTTTTTTCTTTATGTCCTGCAGCTTGTGGCTCATTGTTACAGTAACCAAAATAAAGTAGTAAATATGTATCATGCGGTTTTTGACTGGCACAAGAAACAAATATATCCCATGAAAATATTAAGCGGTATCATAAGAGAACATTTTGAGAAATGTGTAATTTGAAACTTTCATTTCCCTCCCTCCCCTTTTTGTGTACTTATTTTAGGAGTCTGAAGGTGTAGTTCTGAATTTTAGGAGTCTGAAGGTGTAGTTCTGTATTTTGTATTGTATTCTAAAAATGTATATTGAACTCTAAAATGTATATTGCGCTGCTGTAAAAATTGACAGTCTTAATGAGGGAAAATGCTTTTATTTGTTTGTTTAACAATGTTATTCAGAGATGAATGCCACCTTAGCTCATGATTGTCTTCGTAGATATTCATGAGGTTGAAGATTGAGAATGCCAATGTGAAGCTAATCCTAGAAGGAAAATCTAGGAGGGTCTTTTTTCCAATTAACCACCAAAAAGCTGGAAATGGAGCTGTGGCTCAACTGGTAGAGTGCTAACCTTCAGCACAAAAGTTCAAGGATAGCACCCAGACCCTGAATTCAAGCCACTGGACCAGCACACACAATCTCTCTCTCTCTCTCTCTCTCTCTCTCTCTCTCTCTCTCTCTCTCACTTTCTCTTTCTCTCTCTCTCCCTCTCCCTCCCTCCCTCTACTCTCTCTCTTTCTTTTTTTCTCTCTCTCAGACACACACACACACACCACACCACATACACACACAAAATGTTATTCAGAGAATGCATTTATAACAAATAATTATACAAATTTACCAATCTATAATTTACAATGAAAAGTTTGATCAATGTCTAATTTCTTTGATAGTTTGCTTACTAAATTAATGTATTTGATATTAATTACCAGTTTAGGTGTAGAGATTTTATAACTTTTGTACTCTAATGATTGAAACACTAATTCTTGTGCTTTCAGTATGCTTCAAAATAAGATTTAGTCCTTTCTCTTTCTTTAAACTGTCCATTACAGGTAAATCATATGCAACAACTCAATGATGAGAATGGTTGTGAGAATGTAGTATGGTAATAAGATAGAAAAAGCTACTTTTCCTAATATGGTTACCATCATTTCTGTTTTTGAATGTGAGGTAACTGCTGTGTCTTCCTGTCACAGATGATTTACAGTGAGGGCTGCCAGGCATGAGGAGAAGTTTGAAAATCACTGATGTGATACTTGAAACGTGTGTTTCCTTTTATCTTCATGGTGATATTCAGACAACAGGACAAAATAAACTTGAACATAGGATTTAGTACAAAAATGAGGTAAGATTGTCTGTTTGCATAGCTATCTATGGACCTATCAGATTTGAAGCATATTCCCAGCATATGAATTTCCTGGAAATTGATATTCTTAGATACTATATCATTTTCCCAAATCTCTGAATATGTGAAAAAAGATTAAAATATGCAGAAACTTGTTCATTTATATTTCAGTGCTAATAAATTTATAATTAGATAACAGAGAAATTATAATGCTGATTAGGATTCCAAATTAATAAGACAACTGTTATTTTTAATGCATTATCACAGAAAACTTCACGTACATGAAAATATCAGGGTGATTGCCAGCATAATAAAATAATTAAAAAATTGCCAGATAATAAAAATAGCATATGATGGCTGAAAATATATAGGTTTTGCTTCACTAAGTTACTTTTGTTATCTTTTCATAATCAAAAGTCAAAGTCAACATTCTGTATTTCATAAGACTATCTATTGCATAGAAAATAATTCATATTTGTGTCAGAAATCTTTTGTCTTCTAAGTTGAAAATGAATGCCAATTTATGCATTTTAGAAGATTCCTATTTAGGATAGAGTTGAATGTGTGATCAATTCTTACTTGTCATATGTTCAAGAGTATCTTTCATTACTTGTTTTTTTTTAATTTTCTCTGTACATTCTTAAATTTAATTAGCTAGTTGACAGTACAGATTTCTTTCCTTCAAAAATTTCATGCCAAGTTGGTGTTTTGGACATAACGGAATTAAAGACATTAAGAAACTTTGAACTAGGCAATTTTCAAATTATGCAAAATGAAATAATAAGACTAGAATAGTTTTTGTTTTAAATTTCCTCAAATAATCAGAGTTACAGTATGGTATTATGGAAAATGAGTTTATTTAAAAAATTATCAAGTACTAGACATTTTTTCAGTACTTTTTTGGCTGGAAAATACAGTATTTTTGTAAAAAATATTGCATATCATCCATGCCTTCAAAGAAATCATTCTCAACTGGGAGAAAAATACCAACAAATAATCATAGTAATTTGATTTGAATACTATAAGGCAAATGTAATCAAAATTATGGTAGGATCTATCAGGAAAAAGCTAATAGCTTCTCTGTTGAAATATCATGCTACACAACGAAGTACAGTTTATTTACATATATATATAAATTATTTATTTAAGTCTCTTAGTTATATCTATTAGCTATAGCCTTTTGAATAACTTTTTTCTCTATTGCTTGTTTTAATCTGCCATTCTACCCATTTTTCTGTAATTTTTGCAACCAATTTCAAATGTTATTGTACATATTTTTAAGCATTTTTCTCTTTCTCTTACAAGTGCTTTTAGAAATTTATCTACTTTAATATCTCTCAGTAACATGTATAAGCTGTAACAATCTCATTTCTCAATTTAAAAAAATTCTGCGGAATTTCTATAAACACCAATGAGTCATTAATTCTCTTATCTGACACCTCACCATCGAATCAATGCTGAATGAAATCTGTGCAATCATGAATTTCCCAGTTGACTTTCATAGCAGTGTAGAAGTGTTTCAACTTGGTTTTAATGACTGACGGTATTGCCACCCACACTATTTCTCCTGAGATGACATTTGTATTCTCTAAAATATAACCTGCATTGATCAGGATCCATTGTGTTCATAAACTACATTGTTAAATGGCAACTCCTTTTGTACAACTAAAGATAATAAAAATAAAAAAATAAAGTAAAACAAAATAAAATGCAATCTGTTAATATGGAAACCAGAGTTTGACTATCTATTATGGAATTGGTTTCTACTATTTAAATCTAATATCCTTAGTAAATTTCACTTAATGTTTTAGGAAAAGTAAAATATTAATGAATGAAATTGGATAAATGAACAGGTTAACAATCGTATATTATATAGTCTCACAGGCACAGGTACAGGTGTCATTATCTACATGGTTTGCCTAGTACACAAGGACATAATTTTTAATTTCTTGAGAAACTGACAAAAAGGGTTGATGTTTTAAGCAGAAGAGCTATGACAGCTATGTTACATAAATGAAAAGGCTCCCATTTAGGCAGGTAAATATCAAGTTTTAAATCCTGCATCCCTCATGTATTAAGAATATGAATAATTGTCTAGATTTTTTTACCTTCAATTTTTTAGTATAGAAAGATGCCTAGTATGGAATTTATGAGAATTTTATGTATTACATTCACTATAGTGTCTGGAACATTAGTTTAGCTATTACTATAATTACAAGAATATTTATTTTGCTTTGTTTTGTTATTTATTGGATTATCTACAAGGAACAGATGATTGGCCACCAGGAAAGAATCCAAAGAAGCTTGCACAGGAAGAATGCTAATGATGTTTATACTAAATTCATATTGTTTCTTTAAAAAATAACTATAAATTTAGTAGCTAAAGATAAATGTTTCTAGGGGTCGAATGACTGACCTGGGATTCACTGTGCTAAAATAATGTCTCAGGTGGGAATTTTCTGAAAGATGTGTCAGGAAAATTTTTTCTCTGTTTATGTGCCTGTATTTACCTATTAATGACCGCTTCAAAGCTAGCAGTGTACTATTGTCAATTCTCTTTATGATTCTGAGCCCTGCTTCTTTCGTATAATTATGATAACTCTATGCTCCACTCACCAAATCTGCCCTACACCATATTTTTGTTTTAATCATATCTGCAAAGTTCAGTTGTATTATAGTTTAATGGGATGTGGGATTAGATTCTGTCAAAAACATGTTGCCCAGTCAAACACATTCCTACACATCTCTGCAAAAGAATTTTGCAAAAGCAATTAGAACTAGTAATAAAAGACTAAAAATGAATTAGTAATAAGGAAATAATAAGAGAGGTAATCATAAAATCACATGAGAAAAGGAAGGGAAGGAATTCTAAGCAGGAGAAGGAAATGGCTCATTGATTGATTGATCGATTGACTGACTGATTGATTGATAGGAAGGAGGACATAGTTAAGGAGCTTATCTCTTCAAACTAATATGCTATGCCAATTACCAGAAAGGAAGAGTTGTGAAAGTGTTTGGGTAAATAATGCAGTAGATTCCCCAGGGAAAATTTGAATGGAGGTACTTATGGATAAAAGTAGACATAAAGGAAAAGTTGGTGAAAACATGCCTATGACTTACATTCTCTCTTTCACTGACATCTTAAGGTTAGTTTACTTCACTTTCAATATACAAATTGTATTTGTGTTAAAGATGTTTAATTGTACTGTGCATGACTATTTCCTTTTTGGACCTTATATGACGACTTTTTTGTTCAGTTTATGCATTTTAAGGCATTTAATATATCTATAAGATCATGTACTGGAAACATCAGATAATTTATTTTTATCATGCTCACAAGATTAATGAAAAACATACACAAGCACACACTGAACACTTTTTCTAGAAAACAGTTCAGAAGACCTCATTGTCTCAATGAAAGATAATTTTTATCATAAGTATACAACATATGAATAAAGTCTAAAAAAGTTAAATATCTGTGCAGAAATGAGTTTATTAGTAGTACTAATAATCGTTACACTTGACATACCTCTTATTGCATGGATTCTTATAATGAAGAACTGATGTTCCCATGCTATTCCTTAACCTGGGAATGACTAAAGCATTAAATATATCTAGACATTTGAAATAACTTATTTGTTTTCAAAATCATAGAAAGTTTGTTTTGTTCTTGATAATTTGGTTTTTAATAATTCTAAATAAAGATGAAGGAAGGTGATACCTTCTTTGTAGCATCGATGCCCTCTGGTCAGTGATACTTTCCATTGGTCATTTTGTCTAACCCAAATTATACATAGAAACAATCCATTACTACCAACATCTTTAAAGTAGAAAGCGAGAGGGAAATAAGCAAATTCAGGAACAATTCTTATTATGTCACTCTGATAAAAATGCTATTTTCTGGTCATCTTTTTCATTTAAATTTTAATTAACAACAAAGTTTACTTGTTTTATTATAGACTAAGAAGTTTTAGGTTCATAGCAAAGGACAGGTTTTTTTCATTATACTTCTCTTTACCCAGATATAGTCTTTTTCTCAAGCAATTTTCCATACCAAGGATCAACATTGACCTGCCAGCCATTATCACCCAGAATGCAAGGTTTACTTTAGGCTTCACATTAGAATTCTCATACTGCCTCCAAATTCCCTACCCTCAGCTCATTGCCTCTCCACCCACATCCCCTAAACTTCCTAAAATCTACTGATATTCTTCTTACTGTAACCAGGATTTTATTTTTCCAGAATGACATGGAGTGTGAATCAGAAAGTGTCAAGCCCATTTATACAGGCAACATAGTACTATGTATAAAATGTGTTTCATATATTTTCATTGTTTGAAACCACATTTCTATTTTTTTAGTAGAGAAATTACGACTATTAAGGGGAGGATTTTTTTTCTTTTTTTGTCGGTCATGGGGCTTGAACTCCGGGTATGGGCACTGTCCCTCAGCATTTCAGCTCAAGGCTAACACTCAACTATTGAGCCAAAGCGCCACAGCACAGTTATGTGAGTGCATTATGTGATTATATTGTAAAATAGAATAATTATATATTTGATACATAATAGATACAAAATTATATATTACTAACATACAATAAAGATACCTGATATAATATATATATATATTAGTAATATCACTCTATTTTTAGAAATTATATGACTTTTCATGTGATTACTAAAGTTCTTGGATATCTTTCTTTATAACTGCAGTGAATTCCTAATATAATATTTTAATCAATCATGTGTTACTTATCTAACTGAACTCCACATCCATATTTAACTTTGATTTGTGTACCAAAACTTTCTTATACCCACTGTGGTTGCTTTCCTAGAATTTGCCAATGTCATTTAAGAAACCCTTGGATAAGACATGTTGTAGGCTGTCTGAACTATGACAATCAGAAGGTACAATTTACAATAATTATTTGCCCCAAGTTTCTTAACCCTTCTTTATATTACTAAATATTGTAAAACTATACTACTTGAGCCCTAATTAGATAAGCCCTGATTTGCAAAGTATCTTATAGTTATTATGTCAAATTCCAAACATTGTAATGCATTATGTAAAAATTATGATACTTTGCACCTACATTTCAAAATGGAAAGAAATTACTTAACCACTGCTGCATAATCATGTTTTCTCCTTCAGTTTCAATGACTGTGACTTGGGAGCTTTATTAGAGGTTGTAAAACCTTCTTCTTCAGTGAGAATATCGTAGGAAACAACAGAAGACAATGATGTTTTTCACCCCTACACCAGTTATTTGCAATTCATTTACAATTCTGTCTTTGCAAACCTTCAGAAATTGATATATTGCATCTATTTAACAAGAATTTATTAGTAGAAAGGATACCAACTTGACTCTTGAAATGTGAATGTTATCTTAATTAAATTTGAGCTCTTGTACTACATGTACCTTAGGACCTGGGAAAAGATGAGTTCTGTAAATCAAAATATTAATAATACACATGAATATTAGGTTATTAATTTCTATATGTCTAGATATGGAATGCAGTACTCAGTAAACATAATTTGTGTTGTTTACTAGAATGCTTTTCTTTCACTGATGGCCAACCTATGGTACTGCTCACAAATTCACTAATCTTTCAATATTGTTACTTTATAATGATCATAATCATGTCATTTATACTTACGTCAAAGAAGTTATGGAAAATATATTTAACTGTAAATGAAATAAATATATCCTATATGTATTGTGCATATATTTACAGATTCATGTATAATATTTTTTTATAAAAAAGATTTCAAAACATTTCGGTTCTAAAGTAGTGCATGGTGTTGTTTAGTATTAATTTTTAAAAATTCAAATGCTTTTAGGATCAAACTAATTAGTGGTTTCCACATAAATGTGTTTATTTGTTCTTATTCTTTTCTTCTTTTTACATAAATATTTCTTTTTCAAAGCATTAATTCCTTAATCATCTATCTTGTACTATATTCATCTAGATGCCTAGGGAATGTATTATACGCCAAATTAAAAATGCAAGAATTTAAGGATATGAGTTATTTTATTCAAAAAAGTTGGGCTTTGGATATATGACTTGATATTTATTTTAACAAATTATAAAAATCCTAAATTAAGAAGAATCTTACTATATGTGGCCTGCACATACAATGAGTTCAAGATTGTATATAATCTCTCTCATTTCCGAAGATGTACTAAAGACTATGTTGACACAAATTGTTGCATGAAACTGTAAGTGAATATGAGTGTAAACTTTTTCATATAATAGAACATATTCAAGGCTTGTGAGTAATGAACATAGTCTTTCAGAACTTTCTTGTTAAGGGCTTATTAGAATCATTTTGCCTTTGCTGTGTATGGAATACAGTTAGGGAATATATGATTACTAACAGTAAAAAAGTTACATTCTGGGAAGAACTTTAACTTTTACACATCTTATTTCGTCTGGTGTAGACTGTATGAGAATGCACAGGAATTGCATGCTTCGAGCTAAAGACAAGACTATAGGCTGAAAAAAGACATAAAGTAAATAGTATCTCTAGTGATTTTTGAAGAATTATCAAGACTAAGAAATGAAATCTCATGGTGGATACAAAATAAATAGCATGGAATATAAATCACAGACATACAATAAAATGTAGAGTATAATTTAGTGAACCTGGTAATTCACTTTAATGGTACATGAAATCTAATTGACATAAATATTAACTTTGCAGATTGTTAAGTTTATAATTACTTTTTGTTCTTATGTTAGCATATTGAATTAATTTATTTCAGTAATTTATTTTGATCAAATCTATAACATTAAATGTATAGAATACTGATACAAAATTGAGTAAAATATGTATTTGCAGCCCACAGATTGGGAAAAGATCTTCATTAGCCATAAAACAGACAAAGGCCTCATATCTAAAATATACTTAGATCTCAATAAAGTAAATCCCCCCAAAATAAGAAACAAGCACAAAATTAATAAATGGGCTAAAAGCTTTTTTGAAGAAGAAATAAGAATGGCCAATGGACAATGAAGAAATGCTCAACTCTTCTAGCCATACAAGAAATGAAATTTTTTTTAAAAAAATTGAGATTCTACCAGTTAGAATAACTGTAATCAAGAAATGCTTGATAAGAAATGTACTTGTTATCTTGCCCATGTAATTGTAACTCCTCTATATGGTATTCTCACAATAAAAAATAAAAAAAATAAAAAAGAAATCTAGTAACAACAGATGCTGGAGGGGATGTGGCCAAAAGGGAACCCTACTGCATTGTTGATGGGAGTGTAAACTTGTTCAACAACTTTGGATAGTAGTACGGAGGTTCCTCAAAAGACTCCACATAGAGCTACCCTATGACCCAGCAATCCCACTTTTGGGCATTTACCTGAATGATCACAAACAAGGCCATACCAAGGCTATCAGCACAACTATGTTTATTGTAGCATTATTCACCATAGCTCAAATATGGAACCAATCTAGATACCCCTCAGTACAAGAGTGGATCAAGAAAATGTAGAATTTTATGCTTCCATCTGAAAGAATGACACTACTCCATTTGTTAGGAAATAGAAAGACTTGGAAAATGTCATATTAGGTGAATTAAGCCAGACCCAAAGAAATATAGGTTCCCATGGTTTCCATCATTTGCAATAATTAGTATAAGTCTAGGATAATTTTATCAGGTGAGCAGAAAAGCTATGTATATATGACCATATAAGGAAATTCTAAGTGAAATGAACCTCAAGATATGAACACAAGAGATCTTTCTTTGTTGTAGTTTTTAATGTACTATCCAATTTTTTGTTTCCTTTGTATGTTTTTCCCCTATTGTCATTGTACTTGACACCCTGCATCTTGTATATACAATTGTCTAATTTGGGGAGGGGTAGGGGAATAACAAAATCCTGAAACAAGGACACAGGATGACTCATTGCAACAATGATACTCACAAGATGCTATGTTGGAAATGAACTTTATAATTGGGAGGAGGGAAAATGGAGGAGGTGGGGGAGGGAAGGGATAGTAGGCGAAAAACAAAGGAAGGGGGTTACAATACTCGAGAAAAATGCATTCATTACCTTACTCATGTAATTGTAACACCTCTGTACAACATCTTTACAACAAAATAAAATTTAAATTCAACTTAAATAAAATCAAATTCAAACAGAAAAAAGATGTATTTGCTATTGCTATCTCTGACTGAATAGATTATAAATTACCTGAAGACAGAAAAATGTTAAATTCATTCTTTTTGTCCTATCTTCTTAACAAGTGTCACTTATATATGTTAGGAAATGGGAAAAACTTGGAAAAAATTATATTAAGTGAAGTAAGCTAGACCCAAAAAAATGTAGGTCTCATGGTTTCCCTTATCTGCAATAACTTAGTATATGTCTAGGACAAGCAGAGGAGGTCAAAAGCTACGTATGTATGATCATATAACATGATGCTAAGTGAAATGAACCCTAAGATTGGGACACAAGAGGTTTTATCTTTGTTGCTGTTCTTCTTAATGTACTTATATTGTACTATGTGATATTTTGTTTATTTTGTATGTTCTTCCCCCATGGTACAACTCCCTTTGTACTGTATTTGATTCTGGTTAACTGCATCTTGTATATACATTTTTCTATTTAGAGGAACAAAATGCTGAAATAAGGATACAGAATGACCCATTGTAACAATGAGATGTACAAGACACTATGTTGAAAACGAACTTTACAACTTTGTGGTGGTGGGAAGTGGGAAGTGGGGGGTGGGAGAGGGGAGGGAGGTGTTTGGGAGGTGGGGAGGAAAAGGATGGTAGGGGAAATATAAAGGAGGGTGTAGCAACACTAGATACAAAATGGACTCATTATCTTGCTCATGTAACTGTAACCCCTCTATATAGTATCTTTACAATAAAAATATATATTTAAATATATATTACAGAAAACACCAAATATAGTTTAATAAAAGCAATATATTAATAACCAAGTAATTTGATAGTATAAGCCTATATAACTAACACATTCTTCATTCAATCTATGTATTCCTGGACAATTGATAATTTTGAATAGTGTCAAAAATAGTGTCAAGGTATTCTTTTTTTTTTTTTTTTTTTGGTGTGGGGCTTGAACTCTGGGCCTATGTGCTGTCCCTCAGCTCTTCAGCTCAAGGCAAGCACGCTACCACTTGAGCCACAGTGCCACTTTGAGTTTTCTAGTTGTTTATTGGAGATAAGAGTCTCATGGACTTTCTTGCCAGTGTGGCTTGGACCCACAGTTCTCAGATCTCAGCCTCCTGAGTAACTAGGATTACAGGCATGAGCTACTGATGCCCAACTAGTGTCAACACATTCTTACTAAGACTTATAAACCACATGGTATTCCCTGTAGATAACAGCTTCAATATGGGAATTGATGGAATCAATGTCAGTCATGTGTCCTAATAGTTTTAGTGGCTTACCAGGTTGGTATTTATATAATTTTTGTACTTACATAATATCTTCAAATTCAAATTAATTGTTTGAACTTAATTTTTCAATGAATAAGGATAAACAATTTTGTGCAAATACCGTTTGAGAAATTTTCAATGCACAACATGAAAAATATGCAGAAATGTTGAGTGACTTCTACTTGAAACGGTCTGACTCCTAATACAATTGACTTTTTTATTTTTAATAAATCACAAGTATATTATTTCCTTTTGAAGTAATTTTTCATTAAGCTGTGAGGTAATAACATTTTCTAGATGGCAATAAAATGCACATTAGTTCGCTGACTGTAACTGGTTCTCATTGCAACATGTTCTTGTATAAATTATCATTACATTTCTTTAATGCTATAAACAAAATGATTATCAACAATCTTTACAAATTTAGACAGAGCAGGGATTATAAGAATTACTGAACTAGATTTATTTGTTGTCACAATTGGCTTTTTTGAGTTGTCTTAAAATGTAAAGCGAACACTAATAAGCAGCTATCATCAGTCTTTTTTTTAGTCCCCTTGGAATAAAATCTTTACTGAAAGTTAATGAGTCATTTGGCAATATTAGTTAATAGTTGAAGGTAGTTTGTTATAAATTACACACCTGTCAAAATTGTACTTTGTAAAGAATGAGTAATGCCAATGTTTTTCCTGCTGCAGATTGCAGACGTTTCTTTGGCATAGAGTAGTTTATTATACTAGATATGCATTGTTTCCTCCATGAGTCTCTTGATGAATTACTGTGTCATTGGATTTTGCTGGAACAACAATTCTGTTGCTCCCAACAATCAGCTTTTTGAAGGCTTGCTTCAGACTTGAAAGCTACCTTAGTATAGAACAGGTTCTTCTCAGGATCAGCAATTGCTAATGAAATCAAGAAGCAGTAGAAGATTACAAGCCTTTTTGTATCCAATTAGTTATTTTGAATGCAACTATTTACTTTCAAGTACACAAAGATTTCAGCCAAGTATTTTAGGGGTACACATCATGACTCCACTTCTTTTTCCTAATATAACTTTACCATCCTGACTTTACTTGTTATCTTTAAATTATTCCTGTACTCACTCCTGTGTTTATTTTAGGAAATGTCAATTCTAAACAACACAAAGAAACAATGTAACATTGCCCAAACTGCCTTTTGTATTTAAAAAGACAGGAGCTGTTTTTATCCTCTTTTGAGTTGTAAGAAATTATTTGTAGATGCTTGATAGAAGTCCTTTGATTCATGTGATTCTAGTGTTGCACTTTTGTCTGGCTTATTACATTATATATACTTTCAATTAAAACCATGAGAATAAGTTGCTTAGTCAAAATTATAAAAAAAGATATAAACGCCAAACACAAACAGCATCAGACCTATTTGTGATTTAAAATATTTTGGGAAGTAAAATTTATAATAATTATTTAATATTTGAGAAAATAAACGTATGCAATTCTAGTTAGAGAAGTTCATACATTTCTTTAAAAAAGTTTTACTTTATTTTATTGTAAGGGTAATATACAGATGGATTACAGTTACATGAATAAGGTAATTATTACATTTCTGGTCAAACATTGTTACCCCCTCCCTCATTTTCTCCCACTTACCCCCACATACCAGTTCCCCTCGCCGCCGTCGCCTCCCCCCACCCCGCCAAGTTATAAAGATCATTTCCAACATAGTGTGTTGTGAGTATCTTTGTTGCATTGGTTCACCCTTTGTCAATTGTCTCACCATTTTGTTATTCCCTCCAAATCAGATAAATGTATATATAAGACACTGGATACCAAAATCAAAAACGTGACAACAGGGGATAAACCAAAGGAGAAAAAAAAGAAAGAAAAAAAAGTAATATCTTCATTTAGTACATTAAAAAAACACAAAAACCAACTCTTGGTTTCAAATCTAGGAGTTCATTTTGATTAGCGTCATCTTATACGGTCATATGTACGTATCTATTGAGCTACTGTGATCCTCGGCTAGGACTATCCTAGACATATACAAACATACTCTGGGAAAAACTTTCCAGTGTTCTTTGATTCCACTGAAATATACCACCAATTGTTTGATTTGTCATCAACTTACTGAATCAGTTGATTAGATAGCTCTATATAGATTAGTTATGTCTCTAACCAGATGCTCATATGTGTGTGTGTGCGTGTGTGTGTGCATGTGTGTACAGAGTTATTATGTAGTAATATTTATACTTAACTATATATAATTAATGTTTCTTTTCTATTCACTAATTTTAACAAAAGTCTTCAAGAGCGTTTGATACCGTGATCTATCAACTTTTCCATTATAGGTTACTTTCCTATCATCAATTAATATTTGGGATGCACTCTTTTACTTATTACTTATATAATTACAATATATCTATCAAACATATAGATAAACACTAGTTACAAAATAGGTTAAATTTGTAAGACCTGTTCTTATACTCAAGGAACTGACAATCTTGCCCATGAGACTTGTAATCAAATTAGATTATTGAATTAAAAGAAGTAATTACAAAGTTTAGCAAAGAAAGAAAAAAAGGAACTCTTAAGTCTTCAGTGAGTTTATTGATCTGTATCTGCTATTCTTATTTCTTCAGATTTGATACTTGTGTATTAGGGAAGCTTACAATTTTTCCTATTCATGGATGATATGCTAATTAAATCATTATTTTAAAACATTGAGTTATGTAAGCCATTAATGATATCCTTGGAGAAGCCATTTTTGACAACACTATGATTTATAAAGGACAAAACACATTTTTAATACTTGAGGAATTTTCAATATGACTTCTCATGAAAATAACTAATAATGAATTAATTCTTATGAGTTAGTGCTGGAGATAAGCATGTCCCTTTCTATTTAGAACACTATCAATATTGAGAATAGTGTTTGTTTTTCTACTGGCTGTTTTATCTTCCCCATTCAGAAATGAAGAGAGGTAGAGAAAAGGTTTTTGTTTTGTTAGTTCATAGCTCCTATAAATCCTAATGTTTTAAAATTTAGTGATTTAAATTCTTTTTTTTGTCTTCTTTTCTTTCATGAATTCTCTTTTGTATTCCTTCTTTAAACACTGTTATTATAAATGTTTTTATCTTACACATATGAGGGTTTTTACAAGACTTAGAGCAAGCAAATAAACCTCTGGTTTTAAGTTCCTTTATAATTTTATTTAAAAATTTCTTTTAGTGGATATTTTACATTTAAAAAAACCATGTTCCTGTGTTGATTTTTCTTCATAGAATAGAGAAAATTTTCTGCATTAAAAAAACACAAATCATGGATGGAAGGATGAATGAATTAAAGGATGATTGAGTTATAATAATCCATTGTGTGTGGCAATAAGATGGAGATTATATAATCAATCCAGAATTTCCCAGCATTTCATGGAGTCAACCAGACCACCTTCTCAGATCTTCCTGGATAATTGTCATGACAAATAACATCAACGTTAGAGTTTTATTTTGATTCTGTTTCAGGAAGCTTCAAATGCAAATGCTGTTAAATATTCAAGCAAAGGCTGAGATGAATTATACAGATAGATATAATGTAAGTAATATGTATTAAGTAACATGAACGTATATAATTACATGTTTCGTTTGATCTTTTCATGTACATGTGGTATAGGTGGCAACTTAAACCGACTCAAAAGGCACATACTGGGTCATGAAGTTAGACTGCTGAAATGGCAGTCTTCAGGATGTCCATAGTCACTAAAAGGAAACTATTATTTAATCAAGATTAACCAGAGTTCCCCATTCTTTCATTCTACCTGCAGCTGTCTGTGTTCACAGCCACATTTCAAAACTATCCATCAGCCATCTCAGAATGCCATTTTCAAGGTAAGCTAGCATGCAGTGTGACTAGTCATATTCCAATTAACTTTAATGTTGAGTTCTCAGTGACAGCTCCAAAATAAATCCATTCTTTGCATATATCTACCACAGACTAATTTTCAGCTGTTCACGATTTTTTTTCGGAAGTATGCTCATACACAATCTTCCCACACTCTTACTTTTCAACTGACAGGGAAAGATTTAATTTGAATATTATGAAACCAGAAAGTATTAATTGATCCTTTAAAGTCAGCTAATTAATACTCCAGTCATGACAACATAATATCAAAAATCATATTAAGAGAAGGTAAAGGATAGAAATAGATATTTTTAAATAAGCCATAAAATGCTCAGGAAATATTTGAAAATATACTCAATTAAAATAAATATCTGGGAGATTCAATTCAAAATATAAGTAACATATCACCTCACTGAAATTAGAATTATCAACAAGTCACAGAAATGATGGCAGATTCAGAACCCAGCAATGGTGTAAAAATCAGGAATCCTACTTTTCATCCTATTAGTCAAAAGAATAATTAGTGCTGGCATGTATTTAGAGAAAAAGTAGACATTATCACTGATATCATGTGTGTAAATTATTACATTTATTTTGATAAGTGTAATAAAAATCCAAATATAACTATTATGCATTCCAGTAATTCCACTCCTGCATATTATCTAAAAAAAATAAAGTGAACGTGAAAGAAAGAAAGCACAATTCAAAATATTCAAGAAGTGGAATTAAGTGCCTTTAGCAACTGTATGGAATAGTGCATATATGCAATCTGCAAATATGAAATCTGCAAATATGAAATCTTACTTTTTGTGGCAAAATCAATTAACCTGGTGCACAATTTACTATATGAAGTAAGTTAATAACAGAAAGACAAATGATCTCATTTACTTCTGGAATATAAAAACCCATGATCCATGAGAGATACCCAGAATACTATTTAATAGAACCTCAGGAAGAGTTAGGGAAGGAAAGATGAAGCTATGTGATTACTGAGCTACCAAGTTACAATTAGAAAGAATACATTACAATGTTCATTTGCACTGTAGATGATTACAGTTAGCATATTACTATGTAAGTCTCAAAATAAATGTAAGAAGATTTTGAATTTTTATACGATAAAATAATTGAGAATATTGGTATGGTGAAAATCATGAATTGATTAGGAAATGTATGTATGTATTAAAATATACCTCATAAATGTATAGTTATGGTATGTGAATTAAAAACAAAAACCTGAAAAAACTTCAAGCATGGTATGAAAAATTATAATGACAAGTAGCTCTCTACAGTTATTCCAGATTTGTTTTAAAGGTCCATCACTTTAACTTGCTATTGGTCATTCCTCACCCATCAATTATTAAAAATGTTAATATAATACAAAGGTCAAATTATATCTATCTAATCTTATTTGGGGTCAGGAGTGGGGAGCGGGGACTGGGATTTGAACTCAGTCATGCATTCTCTAACTACTATGGAGTTGTACCTCTGGCCTTTTTTGTGCTGGATATTTATGGTTTCCCTTATCTGCAATAACTAATATATGTCTAAGACAAGCAGAAATGATCAGATAAGTTGATGTTAGGTGAAATGAACCCCAAGATAAAGAATCATAGGTTTTTTTTCTTTCTTACTATTGTTTCTAACATATTTGTAAGATGATTTCTTTGTTGGTTTGTATGTCCTTCCCCCACGGTATAACCCTTGCTTTCAGTGTATTTGATGTTGATATAATTTGTGGAGGGGAAGGGAAAAACAAATTGTTTAAATAGGGATACAGGTGGACCCATTGCAACAATGAGATGTACAAGATGTTATTTAGAAAAACAAACTTTACAACTTTGGCACTGGGGTGCCAGTGGGGGTGGAGATTTAGGGGGAGGGAGGGAATGGGATAGGATGGGAAGGGGAAACAAAGGAGGAAGCAATAATGCTTGATAAGAAATGTACTCATTACCTTGCTCATGTAATTTTAACCCCTCTGTACGGTATTTTCACAATTAAAAAAAAAGAAATGCTACTAGATATTGTCAAGATTTCTCTAATAAGCTGTAAAGAATACAGTGGTTTCTATGACAACATTCAAAAGTTAGGGGACCTTCCTTCCACTTGCTCTTCTCCATTCTCCCTTTTTCAAACATATGTCAACAGGTTTCATTGTTCTATTTTCACAAAGTGCATAACACATTTTGATCATATTAAATCTTCGTTTATCCCGTCTTTTACTAGTAATCTCATCCTAGATAGGAATTTTTATATTCCTAACTTTTAATTTATTTTAGGGTATACACTTTCTTCAAGGGAGTTCTATTATACTTCACATATTAATATGCAACATTTTAGTCTAATTGACCTGTTGTTTATGCTTGCTTTCTCCATGCCTACCTACTCTAATCATTCAGCAGCTTTCAGAGTTTCAATTTTCCATTGCCATTCACAGATGCAATACATTTCCATAATATGAACATATAACATTCCACTAATTCCTTGCAAATTGTCCCACAATTACAAATAGATACACACCCACACAATTCCATGTTTTATTTAAATGTTTATCTTTTAGGTTCAGTACCCACATATAAGACAAAACATGCCCCCTTTATCCTTCTAAACATGATTCATAATTTACTTACCATAGTATTCTACATTTCCATCTATTAAAGTGCAAAATTTTATTATACTTTCTTAATCCATTCATCAGTCATAGAGAACCTTGGATGTTTCAGGATGAGCTGGCTATTGTTAATAGTGCTGCAATAAACCCAGGTATTCAAGTTCCTCTATTGTATCCTAATTTACATCCCTCCTGACATATGTCCAAGAATGTCATCACCCATTGATTCCTAAGTTGCACTTTTATTACATACTGATTTCCTTAGGGCTTTTATTTTTTCATTCCCACTAAATATGAGTTCCTTTTCCCTATATTCTCACCAACATTTACTGTCTAGATTCCTGAAAATGGCCATTCTCACTAGCCTGAAATTAAATGTCAGTATCATTTTGATGTGCATTTACTTTACGGGCATTTCTTCATGAATGTGTTGACTATTTATATTTCTTTTGAGAATTTCTTGTTCAGTTTATTTACCCATTTATTAATTTTATTGATTCGTTGGTGGTTTAGCTTTTGAGCTCCCCATATATTCTGGTTCTTCATATAATTCCTTGCCAAGTATTTAGATGAAAAATATTTCTCCTGTTCTGCAGCTTTTCTCCTTAGTCTATTGACTATCTCTTTTGCTGTGAAGAGTGTTTTAGTTTAATGCAGAGCCATTTGTCACTCTTTGCTGTTATTGCTGAGTTCTGTTGGAGTTCTAGTCAGGAAGTTACTGCCCATGTTAGTATGTACTGTTCCTTTCTATAGACATTTTTATTTAAAATCTTAAATGCCAGACTATATTTCTATTCTTGACTTCTTCCATTCAGTCAAGACTGAAAGATCTAGCAACCAAAATCTTAATTTACTTTGTGCCCTAAGATTGTTCAATTTCCTACTGTTTTCTAGAATTTCTGCCTTTTATTAATTGTCAAGGTGATGTATAGAGTGGTTACAGTTACATAAGTAAGGTAGTACATATATTTCTTGTTAAACTTGCTACTCCTTCCTTCATTTTTTCCTACTTTACCTCCCCCACATCCCAAGTTGTACATATCATTTCCAACATAGTGTCTTGTGTATGTCACTGTGGAGTTGGTTCACCCTCGTACTCTGAATCACTATTCAGTTGTTCCCCTTTTGTTCCTTAATTCCAATAAACATATGCAATACTAGGGTACCAACATCAAACACAGTGACAACAGGGGATATACCATAGGTGGAAGAACATACAAAAGATACAAAAATAATATATTAAATACAGCAATCACAAAGGAAAACCTCTTGTGTCCATGTCTTGGAGTTCATTTTGCTTAGCATCATCTTATATGGCTATATGTACATAGCTATTGAGATATTCTGCTCATCTGATAAGATTATCCTAGATGTATACTAATTATTACAAATAAGGGAAAACATGGGACTTGTGCTTCTTTGGATCTGACTTACGTCATTTAATATGATTTTTCCCAAGTCTTTCATAGTACAGAGAGTTTGGCCACCTTTTTTTTCATTTACAATTTCTACCACTTTCTCACCAAACCAAAGATCTCTATATCAGTCTGAACTTTCTAGTTAATGTTCACAATCTTTTCTTCCATTGTTTTTTGCTTTTTACTTCTCAGGAACAGAGTGTCTACACCCAGCGTCTAAAAGAACAACATACATAATGCTATAAAGGCCACATATTTCTCCTGATATATAGAATGGGGTAAATATCTAATTACAATGTTCAGTGCTCTGCTCTTAACTCTTGTCAAAGAAAAATGTATCTATGTTTCAACATGAACACACTGAATAAAATGTCAGGTTGTTTTTTGTTGTTATATGTTTGTTTTTGTTTTTGTCGTTGGTTGTAAGGCTTTAATTCAATGCCAAGGGGTTGTCCTTGAGCCTGTTTGTGCTCAAGACTTAGTGCTCTTCCGATTTTTAAGTGATTAATTGATAAGGGTCTCACGAGGACTTCTTTGCTGGAGTTGAATTTGATCAGCCATACTCAGATCTCAGGTTCCTGAGTAGCTAGGATTACAGGTAAGCCCAAGTTGTCCAACCAGTTATTTCTTTATTCATTCATGCAGCCATTGATCCTTTCACACTTTCAGCAAGGATGTGTTAAGCAATTGCATGTAGATATACCCAAAACTGCCATTAGAAAATAAGAATCCTTCCCCCCTGTTAGTTTAATGTACTATAGAATATTGATTTCTAGATAAACAACTTATATACATCATTCTGAAAGATGGTTGTCCAGCTAATAGCCCATTCATGAAGGGCAGATTATTTATCCAAATCTAATGATTCAGAGAGGTCAGGAGAGCTTTATGAGAAGTAACTAAGTTTGATCTGTATCCCAAATTAGAATTAATAAGTTATTTAAAACAATAAAGAATAGCAGGTGTGTGTGAATAGATGAGGCTTGAGATGCCATTGTGATTCATATACTTCCATGCTCATGATAATTAAGATACTTTGTATTTGTTCATTTACATATCTGTATTCATGACAAAGGCTGTACCTTTAATTATTGGACCCATTTGTTCACAAAAACATGACATGTAAGTGTCCAGTACATGTTTATGATAACAAGTCACTTCCTATAGTTTACATGAACTTAAAAGAAGTATTTTATTATCTTTAGGTAGTTATACACAGGAGTTGCCATTCAACAAAGTAATTCATGAGTTGAATGCATCTGCATTTACGTCACACGTTCCAGGATTCTCCCCTTCCTTTCCAGCCCACTTCTTGCCTCATTTTTCTTAGTTTTGTCGGATATACTTTGAAATTTAACTACCTTCTCCTCTCACTCCTTCGCTTCAGTCTTCTATCTCTCTTCCCTTCCCACTTACTCGCCATTTCAAGTATCCACCTTCTGATGTTTATTTGGTTGAATTAAGATTTTGCTTTAGAAACTAATTACACTAAATTCTTTCCTCACTCTACTGTCCTTCAGTTAGTATGTTTGGATGCACTTACATACCAGGCAATGTGTTTCCTTATACATGAACTTTCAATAGAAGAGTCAGTGCAGAACCTAGATATCCAGTTTCTTAATGTTTAAAATTGCACTGTGTAGTCCATATACACTGGAGAGAGAAACACGAGGCATAGAGCAAGATATCTTTCAATGGGATGTCAAATAGAAGTTTATAAACTTCCACCAGTAGATGAGTGCCACTTTTTTACTTTTGTGGTTTTTAACATATTATTTTCTGTAATGCACAATTAATCATTTATGAAATGACTTTAATACAAGGAAATGGAAGTTGGGCCTCAAATAAGAAGTTTTATCACTGAGAGGAGCCCATTCTCCATTAATACAAATCTGTACTATAGACAAATAGGTTACCTTAAATTCGCATTTTTTAAATCACAGTTGTAGATGCGCTTATAAACACTTAGAATGTGTGACATCTCGTAGAATCAGTTTCTCTATTCCAGTCCTGCCTTTAGAAATGGCTTTCATTTATTCTTTGTCATGTACGTTTGGCTTGTGGCAATATTTATAATGAGTCAATCAGCAAAGGTGACTGACTGAATTGATTTATGCCAGATGAACCTATCGCTTTCACAAAAAAATGGCATGAACTCCATAAATCTAAGTTCTCCAAGGTATTAGTCAGCTTTAATGACAGGAGAGATGTTCACCCAGAGTGTTAGCTATGCCTTTCCAAGTCTGTCAATTTATTCTGCAAAGAGTAGAAAGACTTCTAAGATGCAGCTGACATAACTTCCCTTTATTTCCTGGAGGTGAAATGACATGAATTGATATCCATCTAAAAGTTTGAATTTTTTAAATATTTCCAAGAATTTTAATTTAAAGAGACATCAATAAGTCAGTACATATAAATAAGGAGACTAACCATTATTTAATAAGGACTTTATATTAAGCACTGAGGTTCATTCATGCATTAAAAACCTTTATAAATACTAAAACGGCCAATGCCATTTAGCAATTTTTAAAAATTGGGGCATTAGAAAAATTGCCAATCGTATAGTAAGCAAAGTCCTGAGCAAAGATTTAAGCTTTGACAGTCCAATTCTAAAGCCTGAGATTTAAAGCATGATACTACTGAAAGACTCCCCTCTGAATGTCAGTACACTGTGTATACTGAGCCAAAAAAAACTATGTTCATAAGATTTCCTTTCAGTCAATTACTGGCTTCATCCTAACATGGGTAAGGACAAACAGTCACAGTCTACATCAGTCTGAGAATAAAAAAAAAAATTATCTTTAAAATAATCAGTTCAAACATGCCTGCCTAACAACCACAACACATTGTTTCAAAAATAGTAATAATAATGATAATGATGATGATAATGATGACAGCAGGCTAGTTACAAAACTTTAGACTTCAAGAGAAGAGAAAAATACTTGTTTAATACCAGTCTTCACTTTTTTTTTGATATTGGGTACTTATTGTTACTTTGGCCTCTTTGGCAAGTGCTCTAACACTTAACAACACTTAAGCTTTGACCCAGTTATTTTTAATGTTTTATTTGGTTATTAGATAGGGTCTCACATTAAATTAGCCTGGGTCGGCAAATATGATCCTTTCCAGCTCCTAGGTAGTTGCAATGAGAGGTGTGGGCCGACAGACCTAACCAGGCCTAACTCCGTACTTATGATTGGGCTTTGCATGCTGAAAAAAATGGTTCTGCTTAAAAACTAATAGAGATTTATTTATTTATTTATTTTATTTTTTGTATGGGGCTTGAACTCTGGCCTCGTGCTGTCCCTGAACTCTTCAGCTCCAGGCTAGTGCTCTACCACTTCAGCCACAGTGCCACTTCTGATTTACTGGTGGTTAATTGGAGTAGACCTTCGATCTTCAGATCTCAGCTTCCTGAGAAGCTAGGATTACAGGCAAAAAACACTGGCACCCAACACAATACAGATTTTTTTAAATAAATGATTAAAACAAATAATTATTATACCTGAAATGGGTAATGAAAATTCTTTTTATGTTTCTTATAGACCTTAGGACGAATTTCAGTGAAAAAGCTAAAACAGATTTTTTTTGGATGACAAGCTATGAATTTTATGAAGAAAATTAAAACAGTTAAAACATACTATAATAGAAAAACAATGTAAACAGTTTAGAAATGGAGAATGATGTAAAATAAAACAGAGCTTTTCATTTATTTTGGCTAGGATTAGATGCATCTAAATAATAAACAAAATAAAATAATTTGCTAAATCTAAATTTATATTTGTAATTTTTAAGTTTTTACATTAATGTATACTTTGTGCTATTATTATCAAGAGTAAATTTTAATGATTACTGTTTTTACACGTCTATTGTACTGTATGCACTGTTACTAAGAATTGTCATTTAGAATGCAAGTGAATAGAAATTGGAGTTTTGCAAATTTCTTTAAAGTAACATGCATTAATCTGTTTCTTACTATACTAATCAAACTTTGGAAGAGACTACAGCAGTATAATACAGCCAATCTGAAAGGCTGGTGGAAATTAGCTCAAAATTATCAGGCTAGATTTCAATTACTATTTTGCAAAGCATTTATAAGAAGTGGTAACAAGAGATAATCTGGTCATCGTTGCCACTATAGAAATAAATCACAAAATCAGATAGTCACAGAGAGGAAAAGTAAACTTTTAGGAGAAACATTTTAAGGCACTAATGATTATTCCTCTTCATTTCCTCTTTGGCAGGTAAGAAAAGTGGTATATGTCTGAGTCAAGCAGGAAATGTCAGATAAGTTGATGTTAGGGAAATGAACCCTAAGATATGTATTCAAATGTTTTTTTTTTCTTTCATGTGATTGTTTCTAACACATTTATAAGATTATTTCTTTGTTGCTTTGTATGTCCCTCCCCCATGGTATAACACCTGCTTTCACTGTATTTGATGTTGGTATAATTGTAGAGGGGAAGGGAAAAAACAAATCGTTTAAATAGGGATACAAGTAGAACCATTGCAATAATGAGATGTACAAGTCGTTATGCTGAAAACGAACTTTACAACTTTGGTGCGGGAGTGGCGGGGGGAGGATGGGATGGGAAGGGGAAACAAAGGAGGAGGCTATAATGCTTGATAAGAAATGTTCTCATTATCTTGCCCATGTAATTTTAACCCCTCTGTACAGTATTTTCACAATAAAAAAAGAAAAAAGAAAAGTGGTAAATAATGTAATATAAATATCTATTGTTTCAAAAGCAAAAGAAATCTATTTAGACTCTGATGGTAGTTATTCTAGATTAACCTATCCTAGGCTGCTGGATACTCTGGTGTTTAGTAAAGTATGTTTACATTCAATGTGTATTTAAAACTTTGTGTAATATTAGTAGGGTATTTTTGTCTTTATTCCTACCAGGAGATCTTGCCTCATACTATGCATAGCTTTCAAAGTGACAAGGGTCCTTAGAATCATGGAAACAATCTTCTTCACTTTTGAAATAATAAATTTATACTCATAAGGCACTTTCTTAAAGCCTGACATAAGCAAAAGAAGCAAAACAAAACTTCATCTAGGCACCAGTGAATGCAGATAGCTTCCACTGTTGGATAACACAGATTTATATTGGGGACTCACTTATTCTGTCCCACTTCAACTGTGTCAACAAATGTTTCTGCTACAGAAATTGAATTCAAACTGTGGCTGATTTCTAATCTGGAGCAATTCATTTCTCTTGATGTATGTAAATTGATCAAAATATATTATTTAAAATAGTTGAAGATCTAAAATAGTCCTTTATTATTTGTATCAGTATATAGCTGAGTCCTCAAATGAATTATAAATCATTTCCAAAAATTTAAAATAGTCTACTAATCTTTCATTTCTTTTCATGTTTTTTTTTCCCTTTGAAGCATATGCTCTTTGAATCTAACACAGTTAATTAGTTAAAAACAATATGCCAATGGAAAAACAAAAGTTATAAATAAATATGTAAATATATATAAATATATATACTCACAACTCAAATGGTTATTAAACCATTTGTTGAAATATTACCAATATATTATGATTGTCAAGCTGAAGAGTTTGCATAAATAATGATAAAATACTATTTTCCTAGTTATACTGAATAAATAATGACAAATTCATTTGTATGAGCGGTTTATATATGAGTATTTTTAACATCAGAACCTTGCCAGAGTGCAGTTATATTACTGCTGTGAATAAAAGTAATCATTAAAAACAATCTTGAAATAATATTTAGGCACTATTTACATCAAAATAATGCCATTCTTTTAAGAAAGTCTCAATACCATTACCTCTACAAGGAAATCAATGAGACCAAATAGTAAAAGATTATCTCAGAAAAACATAGAAGTAAATTAATTAGTTATTTATATGGCATAAAATCCAAACTTATAAAAAAAACTATGATTATAACTAGTACTTTTCCAATTCATAACATTTATAGAGTTGTTTAAAGGGCTAAAAAGTTTTGTTTATATTGTTGAAAAAAATACCTAAACTTTTGTTTAAGATAACTCTCTTTATCAATGTAATTCAGAAGTGAAAGTTCATCATATTTACAGGGGTTTTCTGAGTAATTGTGCAAGCTATTATTAGACTTTTTATTTGCAGCACTATAGAATAACTAATAAGATATTATCCTAATCGGAATGGGTGGAGATAAATCTATGAGATTTCTATGCTGCTGATCTTAAGAGTAAGAAATGAAACAAATATACAATGCTTTCTAATTTTTGCATTATTTTTGCACATTTACTTTTCTCAGCTAACTTGTTAGGGCGTCTCACCCTGATTCAGAATTTTAGAAAGATAGATAATTATATGTTATACTTTCACATTCCAACTTGTGATACATTTTTAGTAGTTATCTATGCCAAGTGTGTCAAGTCTGTAGGAAAAGCTTATAAAATAATGCTAACAAAATTGCTTTTAACAAATAACTTTCTTATAAACTAAAGAAGAAAAAAATATTTCCTTACAAAAGACTTAATAAATAATATTATTGACTAAAAGAATCTATAAAAATCTAACAACACTTAATATTTTAGTGACTTACCTACAGATCTAAATGACTTTTCATACGTGAATAATAAGTTCTAGTTTCCATTGCTAATTATTATGGATTGTTTAAAATTAATCAATTTAATTTATATAAATATTAACATATTGACTATGTTTAAGTAACATTAGATGTAATTAACATTATTTCTATGTCTTTTTTACAGCATTGGTATGAAAGAAGTAAAAGGAAAGAGAAAGAATAGGCAAATATATTCATAATATTCAATTCAAATATGTGAAAAGGGAACCAGAGAACTCAAGGGGATGGGTGGGTTGAGGAAAATGGGGGAGAAACATGGGAGGTGTGGCATTGATTTTGATGCATTGTACTTATAAACTGATATGTTTAATTGAGGGCACTTTGTGTAACTACTTAAAAAATATAGAAGAGATTTTGAATTTAGGCATGTTGATTATTTTTGTCACATATGTATTCATATATTTACTTTAACATTTGTCATTTGTCTTCCTTATATGGTTTAGTATTAAGTTCCCATTTGATTTAATATTTTCTCCATGTCCTCCTTTTCACTGAGATCATAAGACCCTATTATTGAGTGTGATGTATACTTAAAAAAATCTTTCTTAAATTATTTGTGAACTCACTAACAAAGCTACATAATCTAGTACCATCAAGATAAAAACAATACAAATACACATGTAACATTCATATACTAAACAGAATCCAGATAGAATATAAAATGGCATATCAAAGTAATCTACAAAACTTGACCTGATGTGGAGAAATTATAACATAAAGATTTTAACACTGAAGAAATCATTTTTTTCAAAAATAAAAATAGTCATCACATAATCTTTTAAGGTAAAACTAGAACCTATAAGTGACTATGATAGACACTACCCTTATTTTTCTAGTAAAGTAATAATACAATCTGTGAGATGCAGAGGAATGGGGAAATGACTCAAACATGTCATCCTGTTCCAGCCACTATACTTATTTCTGTGTGCCACCTTAAGGATGTAAGTCCCCATTTGCAAATTTACCTTGTGATCCCAATAATGATGACAAACAATAAGCCCCAAATCAACTTGCATATCGATGGAAAGAATAGAAAAACCCATCCGTGAGTCATACAAGCTAAGGATAAAATGAGAATACTATTCATTTTTTCATTATACTTGTATTGTTACTTCTGAATGCTTGAATAAATTTTAAGATATAAATGAATATACAATGGTTTAGGACTGAATGTTTAGAGACTAAACCTTGGGGTATTTCTGTTTTGGCCACAGGGATCTAGAAAAAAAAAGTGAGACTTTAAAAAACTTTGAGAATTCTATTTACCTTATATTCTATTTACCTTATATTACACATGGTAAAGCCTCATTATGAGATGTTAATCTGCCTACTCATATATATGGATATGCATTCAAAATATACTATAGATATATTATTTATTATATAAACAAAATATGTATAATTATATGTACATACATAATACATATAAACTATATTAAATATATAATTTACAAATATATCTTATATAGATATATGAAATAGTATATGATTATGTAAATATATAATATAAATTATATAATATATAATATTTATAGCATATATATGTCACCATGAAATACTAGACATATAGAAAATGAGATTATATCAGTGTTAGGAAAATAAGTGAAGTCATCACATCAAGTTCAATTAACCCAATATGGCATGTTCTTTCTCAATTGTGGAGTGTAGACCCCAAATGATAAGGATTATTGTAATTCCTGGTCATGAATCACCAATAAAAAAGGGATATTCTAGAAGTGAGTGAAAGGAGAGAGTACTGATAAATGAAGAGAACTGAAGGACATACATATATGTATAGAGGCAATATAAGGAAATTCAACAAATGATAGGAAGGAAGTAGTAACAAGTTTGACATGAAATGTACCATTGCTTATGTAACCCTCTGTATATCGCCTACACAATAAAAAAGAAAAGAAAAGAGAATAAGGGAGAGGTTAGATAACGAGAACCTGGTGATATGGATAAATATCACCCTTCGTAAGTTCTAAAAATACTATATACATGAATGGAAATATAGCAATGAATCCATTTCATATTACTAATATTATTGATTCAATGATAATTAAAATATTTTGAGAGAATCTGATAAGGGAACTGATATTAATAAATTTGTCTTGAATCATTGCTCAGTATTTCTATTCCAGTATTAATATATTTGAAAGGTTCTTTCATAGACATAACCAAAAATATTTAATTAATTACCTCGGCATAGATGTAACCATCATAATAACCAAACAACATGGTTTCTCAACTAATGTGATGTCCTGTTACTTCATTATTAATTGGAATCTTACTACAGTCCTATTTTTCCCTAACTTAATAAAATTATGTTTCTCAAATATAAAATTATTCTTAATTTCTATCAGTATCTAATACAGTAAATCTACTATTTTGAAAAGAGCTTTTTAAAATAATATACTGTATGCTCACTAATTGAGGCTAATGTTGATTCTGTCATTATTCAAGAAGATAAAAATCCTTCATGTAAATAATATAAGTAATCATTTCAAAGAATATTAACATAGAGCAGTTTCTGGGCATAAGAAATTAGGTAAAAAAGAAATGTGTGTTTTATCATATATTCTTTGAAGTTCATACCTCAAATACGTTCATTTTAGAACAACAAACTTTCTATTTGACTGTTCCTTTCATTATAATGTACTTGAAAATAATGATGAATATATAAAAGCATAAAAAGCAAGATAATTAAAAATATATTGCGATAAAGGCTATTTGCAAATCTACTGACCTGTGAAAATTATTTTCTTTTTAAAAAAAAATTCTAGCAGCTATGGCAGTATGGTGACATAAAAAATTACAATTGGTCTCAAATGTCCAAATGAACCATATAGAAAATCAATTTTGGCTAAACAAAGAACATATGATTAATAATAGAAGTTCATTAAAATGATTGTGATTGTGGCCACAACATAACAAATAAGCACTAGGTTGTGTTTTCTCAAGTCTGAATGTTGTAGTGTAAAGCAGGATCACAAGGGAATGAGAATACAGCTCTTATAATTTCTTTTCCTTATCCCCAGAGTAACCAGCACTTTCATTACCATAAGCAGATGAGCAAGACAGAGCTCCACAATAAGTTGTAACAGAGGAAGATCATTTAGAGAAAGCATTAACATTGTCATTTTCTTTTAGAAACTTGACTGTGAATGAAAACAAAGGAGGCCTAATAAATATTTTACACAAGTGGCTTATTTCATTCCCTTAACAGAGAAAATATATTATACAATGGCTTCATTTACTATGCATGTACAGTTTTCAACAGTGCAGTTTATTGCTCTAAGAATTCTTCTTCAGGGCTTCAATTGTCTTTATTATCACCTTTTGTTTTGATCCAAGCTCAATAATGTCTCATAATTCTAACCAGAATACACACACACACACACACACACACACACACACACACACACACACACACACACTCCAGGGAGTAAAATAAATGTAAAACCAAAATATTGTCATAATATTTATAATAATATAGTTTCTACCTTCCCTTGGTTACTCAGACATTTATTTGGGCTGAGAGTTTTGGAAAGGAACAGAACACATAGACCTATATTCATTAAAAAAGACACATATTCTACCCTCATATATTTTTAAACATGTATTTTTTATGTTATATTTGATGTACAAAATTTGAAACGTTTAAATACTGTATTTTTCAAAATATAACTAATCAAACGCATTCCAAAAATGTTATTGAAATTGTGATATAACTTTAAATATCAAAAGTTCTCAATCTTTTGCTTAGAGTCTGTTGAGCACAATTCCAAGAAGATTACAATTTTCTTGATTAAAACAGACATTTGTAATATTAAAAATAAAATATTTTTTCCAGGAGGATATAATTTCGTCTTCAAATCTTTTGGTGCCCATTAAAATCAGACTCACTGGTGCCATCATCTATAAATTATTTATACATGTAAAAGGCAAATTCTAAATGACTATTAGGAGAAATTGTCCTCTAAAAATAATCTTACTTGTTATTAACTCTAGAGATTTGGCTTAAAACAGTACCGACCATGTAAAATATAATTATTCAAGTAATATTTCAGTAATACTTTTTACTACTGATTATGTCTTAAATAACATAAAGTTACTTTAAATTCATATAATTTTGTTTAAAATGCCCTAAACTTATGCAATGATTAAAACTTTATATACATTTTTAGCTTACATGCTTCATTCTTTGAGTGAATTAAATAAAATTATCCAATGAACTTATAAAAATCATTATTAAATGTAATGACAACACCTATTAGTTATACCAAAGGAAGTCTTTCATATAAGTTCTTTGATATAAAGTTCTTCCTGACTGTAGGAGATCTGAGAGTAAATTTCTACCACAAATTCAAAACTGAGATTATATCATATATTGCTGTAATAAAGCATAAATGCACATAAAACCCTGTTGCTTCTTAAGCTGCGTTTTATTTCATTCCTTTATTTCAGTTTCAGTGAGTTAACTATAAGGAACCATATTGCAGTTGAAATAATTTATTATCTAGATGCAAAAGAATACTGCACCTACTTTATGTAACTATTATTTATACTCAGATCCCACCAATCAATTATAGTGATGTAAACAAATGAATCCTTAACTGTGAAATAGAATAATACAACAATACAAAGTATTTTTCAAAGAGAAATAAAATATGTTTCAGATTATTATCATAGTTTAAAAATATTAAAAAGCTCAGCTCCCGTTATAAAACAAGCTTTTATAAATCTGGTGTTCTAGTATACACTATCAGGTAAATTACATATAAAAGGCAAGGAAGAGGGGGAAAAAAAACAACTGAGAGAAAATGAAGGAGGGGTGATACTGTTCAAAAAATTTACTCATTACCTGACTTATAGAACTGTAACTCCATGTACACCACCATTACAATATAATTTAAATAAAAATAAATAAATAAATAATAAAAATGAAGGAACAGATTTATAAATACATGACTTACAGGCTTCCATTGGCTCATGACAGGCACGGATAATTCACACTTGAAATCTTAGCTATTCAGCATGATGACATCTGTGAACTGTGGTTCAAAGTCTACCTGGGAATAAAAACCTTAAAAACTCTAATCTCCAATTAATCACCAAAAAGCCAGAAGAAGTGTGATGGCTCAAAAAGTACAATACTAGTCCTGACTAAAATAAATTAAGGGATGTTAGCCAGACCCTTAATTCAAGACTCCCCTCAAGAAAAGCATGATCTGACCTGATATGAGGAAAATAATTAAACAAATAGAAATTTTGACATAAAGACAGCTATTCAAAAAAGAAAAAGCAATAAATAATAATAATAATAATTATAAAAAAGCAAAAAAGCAGCATTTTGGATCATGAAGATAAGATGATTTGACAACATCAGCAAATAGCAATTTTGTAATTCAGTTAATTTCTTTTTCTTTTTTTTTTTTTTTGTCGGTTGTGGGGCTTGAACTCTGGGCCTGGGCGCTGTCCCTCAGCTCTTCAGCTCAAGGCGAGCGCTCTACCACTTGAGCTACAGCGCCACTTGAGTTAATTTCTTAGCTTATATTCTCTTAAATTATAATGAACTGAAGCTGAACTCATACATGCCCATACACACATATCAATGCATTTCCTCATACTGTCGTGTTTTTGTTTTTGTTTTGTTTTGTTTTTTTGCTGAGCTGGGCTTAAACTCTGGGCACTGTCCCTGAGCTTCTTTTTGTCAAGGTAGTGCTGTACCATTTGAGCCATAACACAACTTCCTGCCTTTTGTGAGTATTTCAATAAAGATGAGAGTCTCAGAGCCATTCCTTCCTGGGCTGGCTTAAATGTGATTCTCAGATCGCAGCCTCCTAAGCTACGATTATAGGCTGGCACCACTGGTGCCTGGCTTTCCTCATGCATTTAATTAACAATATCCTTCTCCTTTCATTGATTTCTTGGCAATTATTTAGTCATTTGTTTAGTACTTCATTTTTTTTCAAATATTTTGAGCTATTCTCTCAAATGTATACATACACACACAATCATTTGTATACATAATAAAATTAGTGTGGGCAGACCTATAGTAAACACTTTATCTCTGAGTGTTCTATGACTATAAAGACTATTGATCCTTTTTACAAAATATACTTCAAAAGTAACTACACCTGTATCTTCTTCATATTTATCTCTATTTTTATTGATCTAAAAAACTTCCTTTCAAATCTCAGAAGTCGGTAGAAGAAAAACAGGAAGCAACTTAAGCTCTCTCTGACCAAGCAGAGTTTTAGGGACCCATCAGGCACTCCACATCTAGAGAGTCACACCAAGTAAGCTAAAAATATTATACAGAGATATACACTTTATAAAGATTATAAACTGCTTGCATAAGCAGAAAGAAACAAGCAAAGAAATGCCAGTGAGTTAGCAACATGGGTGTTGGCTGAGCCCACTGACTTTACATGTAAATTCATCACAAAATTTATAGAACCTTATCAGGATAAAAAGACACGTGAACCCATAGCCGACATCAGTAAGATACAGAGAAATATGCCATGCCAAGAGATGGTCCACATTATTCCACCAAGAACACCTTCCCAAGGGAGATGTCTGTTAATCTCTTCCCCCATCCAAGCAGAAAGCCATTTTTTGAAAGTGGCAAAAAGACCATCAGCTCACCTGACTGGAAACATTTGCCACAGAAGTGACACTATTTTTTTTAAAACCAAAAGAATCCATTCTCTTGCGCTAGCCTTCTGTGGTGGCAAACAAAATACCAGCCCAATCAGAGGCATTCCTGCTCCAAAGCAACAATCAAGGACCATGTTCATGACACTCCAGCCAAATTCTAGCCCTGCCTGTGGCCAGCCAAGCACCTTGGAATTACAAAACTGAAAGACTCTAATATCTCACTGAAAAAAAGTTTTTTAGACAAGTCTAAAAAACAGTAAGTTTTCAGGCTGTATTGAGAGTGGGAGCATGGTGCTAGATACCAAGGTGATAGGCCACAGCTGGGCCCACACCCAAGGGCTCTGCAGAATCTAGGCCACAGTGAACTAACTGTAAACTAAGGGACCTCAGTCCTCAGGGCTCCCTAATCTAGACTAGAAGCAAGATGCTTTTGTACAACAGAGCATTTTTCTTGCCAGTGAAACAAACTAATTACAGAATTCATCTTTTCTCTTTGATTTATAAGCTATAGATAGGCCTTAAAAACCTAGCTATTTGCTAATTACACGGAGAGTGAGACTCTAGGTACCAGCCATACTTATACTATCAGAAAGGCTTCAGAATCCTATTACACCAGTGCACTTAAGCAGTGAGGAAACCAACCTACAAACATCAGAGATGCCTGTTACCAAAGAAATAAGGAACGCCACCCCATGGTACTGCCCACATCATGGTTACAAAGATAGCTGCAGATGTCAAAAATAAAGCAGAGACTCCATTAAACTACTGCATAAACCACAAGGTGAGACCAAAGGTCACCAAACAAACTAAAGAACTCTATTGTTGTTGTTGGTTTGTCTTAGCTATATAGTCCACTGTGATTAGTAAGCCTGTTTCTTGGTTGGTCACATGCTTAATTCTGTATATATTTTTTGATCATTTCCCCCTTCTTTTCCTTTTCTTTCTTTTTCTTTATTATTATTATTTTTTGTTTTTATTTTCTTCTTCGTTTTTGATATTTAAGACTGACAGGTATTCAGGAAGAAGAGAAGATGACTAAAGGGACAGGAAATATATTAATAGAATTATTACAGAGAACTTCCTGAACATCCAAAATAGGACCTTTCAGACACAAGAATCCTTTAGAACTCCAAAAAGACCAGACCAGAAAGGACATCCCAACACACTGTAATCCATGGTAGAGACCTGGGAAAAGGTCGTTAAAGCTACCAGATAGAAAATATGGACTATTTATAAATGAAAAAATGTCAGAAAAATTACAAATTTTTCAGTCCAGACAATGAAAGCATTGGTGTATGCTGCACCTTAAAGGCAATCAACTATCCACGAAGGATACTGCAACCAGCCAAACTCTCTTTCATAATGGAAGGAGAAATAAAAACATTCCATAAAAAAGAAAATTGAAACAATTTATCTCCAACAAACCAGCATTATCGAAGTTACTTAAAGATTCCCTACGTAGAGAAATGCAACAAAGGACACACTGACAGAGAAAATATCCCTTACCAGGAAACTAGAAAAATGCACTAAGGAAAGATGAGGCACAGCCTCATGGTAACAGTTACAAAAATCTTTTCAGTCCTAACTCTCAATATTAATGGACTTAATTTTCCAGCTAAACAACATAGATTGACTAGTTAGATCAAAAAGCAAGACCCATCCATCTGCTGTCTTCAAGAGACACTTCTTGCTAACAACAGCAAAAGAAAAAAAAAAAAAAAGGAGGAGGCAAAAATGCTCAATAGGAAATGTACTCATTACCTTGCTCATGTAACATATTCATAAAGGGAAGTCTCCTACAGGAGGATATAACAATTCTAAATAACAAACACCAAATACCAGAGAATTCAAATAAATCAAACAAATACTACTTAACCTAAAAGATCATATAGATCCAAAGACATTAATTCTTGTTGATTTCAAAACACCACTGTTTGTCATCCATGCAAAATTCAGCAAAGAAACCTGAAACATAAATAATTACATTGACTCAACAGACAATATATATCTACAGAATATTTTACCAAAAAGTATCAGAAAACATATTCTTCTCACTAGCTTGTGCAACATTCTCCAAATAAATCATATTTTAGGTCAAAATCACTCTGTACAAATTTTAAAAAATAAAATTATTCCCTGAATCCTGTCAGACTACAAGAGAATAAAATTAGAGCTTAACACAGAAAAAAAGCCATCACAGAAAAATCTATAGCTCATGGAAACTGAACAACACCTTATTGAATGGCCACTGGGTTATTGAAGAGATCAAAACAGAAATTCAAATGTTTATAGAGTTTAACAAAAATGAACACACAAAATATCAGCTGCTCTGGGACACAGCAAAGGCAGTACTCAGAGAAAAATGAATAGCTCTTATTGCCTACATCAACAAACTGAATAAATCTAAAACAACATTTCAATGATATACCTCAATCTCCTTGAAAAACAGGAATAAGAAAATTAGTAGAAAAAATAGTCAAAATTAAATCAGAAATAAACAAATTAGATACTTCAAAAACAGTAGAAGGAATAACTAAAACAAAGAGTTCCTTCTTTGAGAAAAATTAACAAAAATGACAACCCCTTAGGTAATCTGACCAAAAAAGTAGAAGATACAGCCAAATAAATATCAAAGATGAAAATGGGAACATTATAACAGAAACAAGAAAGTTTCAGAACATTATACAAGAATACTTTGCAAAACTTAATGCTAGCAAATTGGAGAATCTGGAAAAACTGGAAAAATTCCTAGAGAATATTGATTTAACACAACCTAATTAGGAAGGTCTAACCAACTAAATAGACTCATAACAATTAAGGAAAAAACAAAAGACCTCCAATCAAAAAAATGCTCAGGACCTGATAGAGTCACAGCTGAGGGGTTACACACAGCGGGGCTACAGCTACATGAAAAAGGTAATGAGTACTTTTCTTGTCGAATATTGTTACCCCTATTTTGTATTTTTTCCTATTATCTGTTCCCTTCCCACCTCCCCCCACCCAGACCAAAAATGTAAACATCATTTCCAACATAGTGTTTTGTGAATATCATTATTGCTATGAGTCATCCTGTGTCCTTGTTTCAGCATTTTGTTATTCCCCTTCCTCTACTCAAATTTGATAAATGTATATACAAGATGCAGAGCACCAAAATTAAAAACAATGATAATAGGGGATATACCACAGGGGGAAGAACATACAAAAGAAACAAAAAAATCACATAGTACATTAAAAAACAACAGCAAAAAAGAAGAACCTCTTGTGTCCATATCTTGGGAGTCATTTTACTTAGCATCATCTTATATAGGCTATAGTTATATGTACATAGCTTTTGAGCTTTTCTGCTCAGCTGATAAGATTACCCTAGTCATATACTAATTATTGCAAATAAAGGAAACCATGGGACCAATATTTCTTTGGGTCTGGCTTACTTCAAATCAAAACAACGTTTAGATTTCACCTCACCCCAGTCAGAATGGCTATAATCAAGACATCCAATAACAGCAGATGCTGGAGGAGATGTGACCAAAAGGGAACCCTCATGCACTGTTAGTGGGAATTTAAACTTACTTGTTCAACCACTCTGGAAAGCAGTATGGAAGTTCCTCAGAAGACTAAACATAGAGTTCCCCTATGACCCAGCAATCCCACTTCTGGACATTTACCCAAATGATCACAAACAAGGCCATACTAACTCTACCAGTACAACTATGTTTATTGCAGCACTATTCACCATAGCTAAGATATGGAACCAACCCAGATGCCTCTCAGTGGATGAATGGATCCAGAAAATGTGATATCTATATACAATGGAATTCTATGCTTCCATCAGAAAGAACGACACCACCTGATTTATTAGGAAATGGAAAGACTTGAAAAAAATCCTATTAAGTGAAGACAGCCAAATTTTATAAGGCCTTCAAAGGAGAACTCACTCTTATACTCGTCAAACTCTTCAATGAAATGGAAGAGAAAGATCACTAATAAACTCATTCTATAAAGCCAGCATACAACTCATCTCCAAACCAGATAGGAACTCATCAAAAAAAGATAATGATAGGCCATGTCTTTGATGAACATCAATGGAAAACTCCTCAATAAAATTCTGCCCAACAGAATTCATCAATTAACAACAAAAAATCATACACTATGATCAAACAGGATTCATTCCAAGGATGCAAAGCAGGTTCAATTAGTGTCAATATAATTCACATCAACAGAAGTAAGGACAAGAACCAAAGATCATCTCAATAGATGCAGAAAAAACATTTGACAAGATTCAACAGCCCTTTATGATGAAAGCTCTGGAGAAGATAGCAATCCAGGCAACATTCCTTATAAGGCCGTAAACAACAAATCTATAGCCAATATTATATTTAGTGTCAAAAAATTAAAAACATTTCCTCAAAAATCAGGAACAAGACAGGATATTTACTCTACAATCATCTTCAGTATAGTACTAGAATTTCTAATAAGAGAAATAAAGCAAGAGAAAAACATGAAGGGCATCCAAGTAGGGAAGAAGTAAAATTATTCCTCTTTGAAGACAAAAGAATCCTGTATTTAAGGAACCCTAGAGATTCCTTACCTAAGTTACTTCAGCTGATTTGAAACTTGGCCAAAGTAGCAGGGTATAAAATTAACCCACAAAAACAGTAGCTTTTCTGTATGCCAACAATGAAAGGGTCAAGAGTGAAATTAAGAAAGCAATTCCCTTTGTCATAGTCTCAACAAAAGGGTGAAAAAACAAACTAGGAATTAACCAAAGATATGAAGGACCTATATTATGAAAAATTCAAAATCTGAAAAAAGAAATTGAAGCAGATTTAAGGAAATGGAAAAACCTATGTTTCTCGATTGGAAGAATTAACATTGTGAAAATGGCAATACTGTCCAAAGCTACCTACAAATTCAATGAAATACCCATTATAATCCCAGTAACATTCAATGATATAGAGAATTCAATCCAAATCTTCATATGGAATTATAAAGTACTTTGAATAACAAAAACAAGTCTTAGCAAGAAGAACAATGGTAGAGGAATATCAATTAAAAACTTCAAACTCTATTACAAAGCCTTAATAATACAAACATCTTGGTTCTGGCACAAGAAGAGGACTGGAATAGAATAAAAGACCCCAAAATGAACCCACTACCAATAGCCACTTAATCTTTGACACTTGAGCCAAAACACAGATTAGAAGACATATTGGCTGGGTTGTAACAAAAAGGGAACTCTATTACACAATTGGTGGGAATTTATATTTGCTCAACCACTCTGGAAAGCAATATGGACATTCATCCAAAGACTAAAAATAGAGCTTTTTCTATAGTACAACAATTCAACTCCTGGGCATTTATCCATTAGACCACAAACATGGACTCATTAAAGCTACCAGCATATACATGTTCATTTCAACATTGTTTACCATAGCCAAGATATGGAATCAACCCAGATGTTCTTGAGTGAACCAATGTATTGACAAAATGTAGTATATATACATAATGATATTCTATACTTCCATCAGAAAGAATTATATTGGCCTGTAAGGAAATGGAAAGATTTGGAAAATATTACATTAAGTGAAGTAACCCAGACCCAATGAAACATGGGTTGCATAATCTCCCTCATCTGTATTTATTAAAACAATCTTTACAACTCTGAGGCAGAGGGAAGAGAGAAAATAGGACAAAAATGAGGGAAGAAGTAACAATTTTTTTACAAGAAATGCACTTATTACCTTACTTATGTAATTGAAACCGTCTGTACATTACCTTGACAATAAAAATAAGAAAAAAAAGAATGTGCCTACAAACCTACAAATAAACACAATTGATGGTAAATGATTAAAAGAAAATAAAGTTGAACATGATAAATTAAGCAAGACTAAACATTCACACAATGAGAACAAAGGAGGATATTCCAAGGAGAGGACTACAAAAGCTCAATAGCTATATGCTTATGAAACTATTAAGTGATGCTTATCAAATAAACTACAATAAATGGTAAGAAGAGGTTTTTTGGCTATTTTGCTTTTTTATTTTCTGCTTTATCACTTTTTTATTTCTGTACCTTTTGCCACCTATGTAAGTTAATCTGTTCTCAGGAAGATTTGGAGGAGCAGAAAAATGGGGTGACAAAGGGTGAACAAATATATCAGTGGTACTCAGTAGACACTACGTTGAAGAACAACTATACAACCTGGGTGGAAGGTAGGGAGACCGGTAAAAACAGGGGAAAATGCAGAAAGAGGTGACACCATTCACAAACAAATGTAATCATTACCTGACTTATGTAACTATAACTCCCTTGCATATCACCTTAAACATAAACAAAAAACTTACTTTCATAGTATTCAGTCCATGTGTCCATACTAGCAATAATAGGTTCATTTTTATATTATGTTTTTAAAAACCACATAGAAATTATTGTTGATCATCTACAAGCTAAGAATGAAAGCACACAGCAAATTATCATGACAATATGTCATTCACTGACAAATAGTTATGGCTGATGTGGAAATGATGCTGTAATGTTCTAATCGTAGTCCTTAAGTAGAAGCATGTAGAGGAGCAATGAAAAAGGGTGAGTAGGAAAAGAAAAATGAAAAGACAAAAAAGGAAAGGACAAGGAGACTAAGGAGCATAATAATGATATCATGAATGTCTTCCTTATATCCATCATCCTCCATTAAAAAATTCAGATATATATTTTGTATCTCTCATCCTCTATGATTAAATGTGCATAATACACACATTGACTCGATTAACTGAAATTCAGAAAAAATGTTCAAATGATATCAGAAAGTTTTCACAATTGTTTAAATTTTATGTTTGCTTTAATTTAATATTTAAACATTTTAGTATACTTTTATTACCATATAACTTTTTATGGATATAGTCAGACTGAGATTATAGATCATGCATTGCAATGCACCTCATTTACCACCAGAATATGTGAGAAACTTTTCAGTTTCATTGTATGAAGAGATCAGGGTTTAGCCAAATCAATCAGGAATTATCTATGGTTTACTAGGTCCTCAGATTCTTTGCTTTTCTCGGAAATGATTTCATTAACTACTTTTATTAATATATATTTTTATTGTAATGAAACTGTACAGAGAGGTTATAGTTACATGAGTAAGGTAATGAGTACATTTCCTGTCAAGCATTGTTACCTCCTCCTTTGTTTTCCAATACCATCCCTCCCAACCTCACCTCTACAACTCCTCCCTCTCCTCTCCCAAAGTTGTAAAGTTTGTTTTCAACATAGTGTCTTGTACATGTCATTGATACAACTGGTCAACCTGTATCCTTATTTCAGCATTTTGCTATTTCCCTTCCCCTTCCTAAATTAGAAAAAAATGTATATTCAAGATGCAGGGCATGGGGCTGGGAAGGTGGCTCAGTGGTACAGTGTTTGCCTTGCTTGCATGAGGCCCTGGGTTCAATTGCTCAGCACCATATAAGCAGAAAAAGCCAGAAGTGACGCTGTAACTCAGGTGCTAGAGCACTAGTCTTGAGCTGAAGATCTGAGGGACAGTGCCCAGGCCCAGAGTTCAGGTCCCACGACTGGAAAAAAAAAGATATAGGACACGGGAATCAGATACAGTGAAAACAGGGATTATACCATGGGGGTAGAACATACAAAAGAAACAAAAAAAACTTCACATAATACATTATTTGTACATTTAAAACAACATCAAGAAAGATAAATAGCTTTTGACCTCTTCTGCTTGTCCTAAGCATATAGTAGTTATTGCAAATAGGGGAAACCTCTGCTTCTTTGGGCCTGGCTTACTTCCTTTAATATAATTTTTCCAAGTCTTTCCATTAGAAAGAAATATCTGGTTCTAGCAGAGATAACAAAATCAAGATGTTCTGTCAGTGATTGTCCCAGAGTCTCACTGCTGTGTGAGTGAGTAACCCCTTTCAACATGGCTTCTTTCTCTTATACTGCCACCTCCTGACCTGATGGTACTGATAGCTTATAGCCATGATATTCTCACATCATGATTCTTGACTTGTCTGGTTTTGAAAACTAAATCAACAAATAAAGACAGCCTCTTCAGTAAATGGTGCTGGCAAAACTGGTTAATCACTTGTAGAAAATTAAAGCTAGATCCTTATATATCACCCTGCACCAGAATCAACTACAAATGGATCAAAAACTTTGGAGTCAAAGCAGACATTCTAAAAACATTACAGGATGGAATAGGAGAAACCCTAGGTCTCCTTGGCACAGGCCGAAATTTTCTTAATAGAGACCCAGAAACACAATAAATCAAAGAAAGGTTGGACATATGGGATTGCATAACATTGCAGAGCTTCTACATGGCAAATGACATAGCTTGCAAGATCAATAGAAAGGCCACAGATTGGGACATACAATGGACAAGGGTCTCATATCTAAAATATACCTGGAACTCAAAAAATTAAAGCCACCACCAACAAATCCTCAAAGAAACAACTGCCCAATAAATAAGTGCACTAAAGGCTTAAGGAGAAACTTCTCTGAAGAGGTAAGAAGGATGGCCAATACACACATGAAGAAATATTCAACCTTTCTAGCCATAAAAGAAATGCAAATCAACACTGAGACAACACTTGAGCCTAGTTAGAATGGCTATAATCAAGAACTCTAATAACAACAGATGCTGGAGGGGATGTGAACAGAAGGGAACCCTAATGCATTGTTGGTGGGAGTGTAAACTTGTTCAACCACTTTGAAAAGTAGTATAGAGTTTCCTCAGAAGACTCCACATAGAGGTCCCCTATGACCCAGCAATCCCACTTTTGAGCATTTACCCAAATGATCAGAAACAAGACCATACTAAAGCTACCAGCACAACTATGTTTATTGCAGCATTATTTACCATAACTAAGGTATGGAACCAACCCAGATGCCTCTCAATAGATTAATGGATCAAGAAAATGTGGTATATATACACAATGGAATTCTATGCCTCCATCAGAAAGAATGACATTGCCCCATTTGTTAGGAAATGAAAAGACCTGGAAAAAATTATATTAAGTGAAGTAAGCCAGGCCCAAAGAAACATAGGTCCCATGGTTTCCCTTATTTGCAATAACTGTATATGTCTGAGACAAGCAGAAACAGTCAGGTAAGTTGATGTTAGGTGAAATGAACCCCAAGATAAGTATTCAAATGTTTTTTTTTTTCTTTCTTGAGATTGTTTCTAACATATTTATAAGATGATTTCTTTGTTGCTTTGTATGTCCTTTCCCCACAGCATAACCCTGCTTTCATTGTATTGGATGTTGTTATAATTTGTGGAAGTGAAGGGCAAAAACAAATTGTTTAAATAGGGATACAGGTGGACCCATTACAACAATGAGATGTACAAGTCGTTATGTCGAAAAACGAACTTTACAACTTTGGCAGTAGAGGAGGAAATATGGGAAGGACTGGGAAGGGGAAACAAAGGAGGAGGCAACAATGCTTGATAAGAAATGTACTCATTATTTTGCCCATGTAATTGTAACCCTTCTGTACAGTATTTTCACAATAAAAAATGAAAAAAAGAAATAAATCAACAAATTTATAATTTTAAAATAAGTTCTTATTTTGAAATCCTTTCTCTTTTTATTTTTGTTTTACATAAAACTTATGTACATTTTAAATTTACAACTTTTTTTTTTACCATTTTCTTTTTTTCATTTTTTATTGTAAAAATAATGTACAGAGGGGTTACAGTCACATGAGTAAGGTAATAAGTGCATTTCCAATCAAGCGAATATACAACTTCTTGTAGAGTAAGTTTTAAGAAGAAGTATTCTTTTCATACTGAAATCATTCTAATATGTTAATAACAATATGAATTATATTGAAAAAATTATATCACAATATGATATAAGATGCATTTGTGGCAATAATTATTATTAGTAATAAGTACTTTATAGTCAATAAAAACATTATTGACAAACCATGAAAATAACTACTATTTCAAATAAAAGGAACTAGCATTTGCTACATAAAATAAAATAAATGACCTAAATATAATGTGTTTCTATCTTACAAACAAAGGAAAATGACTTTTAAATCACCCATAACACTTAAATTACATTTCCGTGTCCATTTCACAAAATGTAAGGTCATTATGACTGAGCCATGTGTTGTACTAATTGCTATATTAACATCTAGGAAATGGCATTTTAAAATTTATGGTAAAATCTACTCAATGACTTACTGTGAATATTTTAATTAAGAGATAATGCAAATCTAATGGTTAAAGAAGTGCAAATTCTAAGTAGTAATTTGGACAATATTTAACTTATAGTAGTAAAACTTAAGGAGTAAAAAGTTCCAATAAACTTATTTGGTCCAATATTGGATTGTAAAATGTTTTATTTTTCTCATAACCGATAAAAATAATTCACATTTTAAAATATTTTTCTAATTAAAACAATTGTTATCAAGATAATCTAATTATCAAGCAACATATCTTAATTTTATAACAATATTGTTTAAGTTAGGCTCTAGTGGCTCATGCCTGTAATTTTAGCTACTCAAGAGGCTGAGATCTGTTGATTGCAATTCAAAGCCAGTCAGGGCAGGAAAGACATGGCATTCTTTTTTTTTCTGGTCGTGGGGCTTGAACTCTGGGCCTGGGTGCTGTCACTCAGCTCTTCAGCTCAAGGCCAGCGCTCTACCACTTGAGCTACAGTGGCCACTTCCTGACATGGCATTCTTATAGCTAATTAACTACCAGAAAATCAGACGTGGAACTCAGGCTCAAAGTAGTAGAATGCTATTTTTGAGCAAAAGCATTCAGGCAAGAAAGCTCACAGACAATTCCCAGGAATGGAGTTCAAGTTCTATGACTGACAAACACACACAGACAGACAGACAGACAGACAGACACACACACACACACACACACACACACACACACACACACACACACACACACACACGAAGATAAACCTAAATGAACCTCCAGATAGGGACACAAGTGGTTTTATCCTTCTTGCTGTTGTTTTCCAGTTCCCTGCATCTTGTATATACGTTTTTCTAATTTGTGGAGCAGAAGGGAAATAACAAAATGCTGAAACAAGGATACAGGTTGACTCATTGTAATAATGAGATGTACAAGACACTATGTTGAAAACGAACTTTACAACTTCTGGTAATCCTAGCTATTCAGGATGCTGAGATCTGATGATCACAGTTCAAAGCCAGCGCGGGCAGGAAACTCCGTGAGACTATCTCCAATAAAGCACTAGAAAACCAGAAATGGCGCTGTGGCTCAAGTGGTAGAGTGCTCGCCTTGAGCTGAAGAGCTCAAGGACAGCGTCCAAGCCCAGAGTTCAAGCTCCATGACTGACCAAAATAAAAATAAAAAACCAAGATATATGTGTACGTATATACATATGTGTATAAACATGCATGTATATGTATAGACACATTCATCTATATACTTATATATATATATATATATTTACATATATACACACATAAACACTTATATGCATATGTATATACAGGTGTATATGTATATACATAAATATGTAGTTTATTATATGGATTATACCAGTTATTTGTGAAGTAGTAAGATGATGATAGTTCCAGATAAGTCCAAACAAAAATTAACAGGAATTTTTGCAGATCAAAAAATAGTTGAATATATTGGTATGAGTGGGTCATTTTAGCCTAGTGGGAAACATAGTTCAAAAATTGATCCAGTCTACCTAAGCTGAAAATGCAAGACCCTGACTAAAACTAAGCAAGGCAAAAAAGATTTGGGCCATTGGTCTACTCTTTACTGCTAGACAGACTGCTTAGTAAACACGAGGCCCTAATTTGAAATTCCTGTACTAACAAGTAAGTGGGAAACATCAAAATCAAATATTTATTATCTAGCCCTGAAATATGAAAAGTTTAAGTAACTAGTTGGTAATAACTTAACAAACAAATCTTTTTCACTATGTTTATTGTTTTATATATGAATCAAAAGCAAAATATCTCATACAAATGTGATTATTTCTGTTCAAATTGGATAGTGTCATAATCTATATATACTTTGCTAGGGAGTTTGTCAAAGTTGATAAAATTCACTACAAGTAGATTACTATGTTGCCATCAAGTATACCATTTCAACCTAATCCAGAGTATTTGAAAATTGGATATTAGCAAAACATCAATATTTCATCTTGAATAAAATATACGTTAAAAGTAGTATTTTATTTTTAAGATAAGGAATATATGCAGGTATATGAAGATAAAACAACTGATGAAATGTGAGCAACTATATTTAGTACTTGCAACCCAGAAAGCAATAAATTCTAGAATGCAATAGCAAATGCCAAAATTAACCAAAGAAGTTAGTCAACTGAAAGAATTTTATGAACAAGTACTCTTTAAAAGTAAAGGATAAGGGTTGAGAAGGTAGCTCAGTGGTAGAGTGCATGTCTTGCAAGCATAAGGCCCTGGGTTCGATTCCTCAGCACCACATAAACAGAAAAAGCCGGAAGTGGTGCTGTGGCTCCAGTGGTAGAGCACTATCCTTGAGCTGAAGAGCTAAGGGCAGCACCCAGACCCAGAGTTCAGGCCCCACAACCGGCAAAAAAAAAAAAAAAAAAAAAAAAAGTAAAGGATAAATATAAAGTTATAATAAGAATGACTCTTGATATTATTTCCTGTTTGTGACTCTATATAGAAAATATTGACCTATGTCAGTGTGTTTTTGTGGTGATTGAATAAAATAATTTTTCTGTTTTCTTTTCATTGTTGATACACAGAAAAGCTAGTGATGTTTACATATTGATTATATATTCTCTTACATTGCAAAAGTGTTTATTAGATCTAGAAAAATGTGACTGCGGATTTTGGTTATTTAATAAAATGTTTAACTTTTTGTCATCTAAAAATAGAAATGATTTTAGTTTTTCCTTGTTTGAATACATTTATTTTTTTCTCTTGTCTTATTTCTCTGGATAGGAATTCCAATGCAATGTGGTAAGAGTGTTGACAATTAAAATACTGTCTTACTGATGACTTTCACAATAATGATTTCAATTTTGGATGAGGTTTAATTGTCTAGGAACATACAAAAGAAGGAAAAATATTACTAGCATCCATACAAAATTCCAAGAATCAGAGAAAGAAACTCATCAGCAATGGAAAAAAATTAATATCTACAATATATAAAAAGCTGGAAATTTTATACCACAAAGAACAAATAATCTGATTAACAAATAGGCAGATAAAGTGAAACAGATAGCTCTTAGGAGAACTACAAACAAGAAACAAATACAGGCAGAAGCATTTAACATCCTTAATAGTAAAGGGAATACCAATAAAACTACACTCAGAATGGCAAATATCAAGAAACAAACAATAGGAAATGTTGGCAAGGATGAGGTGTAAAAGCAATCTTTATACATGAGGAATTAAACTAGTTTATTTACTATGGAAATCAGCTTATAGATTCCTCAAAGATACTAAAAATCAAAATTTCTCATAATCACATGATATCATGTTTGGTGATATAGTAAAAGGTAATTAATTCATTATACCTGCATATCCATAATAGCCAAACTGTGCTTAACAACGAATCAATGAATACATCAGTAAACAATGAAACATGGATTTTATACTATTCATTATTATTCATCCCAAAGTAAAATGAAATTAAAGCTTTGCAGGCAAATAGAATTACAGATCATAATGTTGAACAAGAAAAATCAAATGCAAAAAAACAAAATACCATATATGTTTACATAATATTGAATACAGACAAAATGATTATAATGAGGATGATATTCATATCATCAGTGTAAAGTGTGACTGTCTCAATGGATCAATGGGAAGGATGATTCAACAAGAAGGTAAGAGAAAATGGATATTGGAGGATAAAGAGAATCAAATGTGTGTGTGTGTGTGTGTGTGTGTGTGTGTGTGTGTGTGTATCTAAATCATCTTTCTGCCTCTGTCTACCTATATCATATCTCTATCTTATCCCTGATGCCTAATGAAACGCAACAAACATTAAGAAGCAGACAGATGGAAATGGGAGGAAAGATATTTATAATAGAGAGGATGAATTTGTTCAATATAAACTTATACATAGAATTAGCATAATGAAGTCGATTTTAAAAATAGGACAAAATAATCTAAAGTTGTCCCTAGTGAGATCCGTAGTGGTCCTAACCCACAAATATGACCTTACAGAGACAAAGGATTTAGCTTATCTAAACTCTGAAGAACGTTGGGCATTCTTTATAGAAGGTAGCTGAAGAATAGTCAAAATCACTTTAGAAACTATTTGCTGTTGTGTCTATATTATATATAGAATTACCTCACATGTATGTATCAAACAAATAAGAGGAAATGTAGTCCTATGGAACTTTCACTTTATAGGTTGGACCACCAGAACTATGATGAAATAATTAATATATTATGTGTACTAAACACAAGCAATGCTTCTTTTATTGGTTAAAGTTATGGCGATTTGTGGCAATGGCTTACATAAATTAATATACTAATAATCATAGTATTTAACATTTGAAAGTATAGCAAGTAACTAATTTGCATACATTGAACTGAAAAGGATGAAAGTTTCCAGTGCTGATAGGAAGGAGATTACAAATGAATCCTCCCATATAACTGATGAAAATGGAAATTGGTATAACCATTTGTAGGACAAGTTGCTATGCAGCTGATGAGTCAATTCTGATTGAATATTTTTTGGAAATTTTACATTTGTCTCTGTCTATGTAAAAATAAAGATTGTTAAAATATTTCACAGTGGTGGAGAAAATGAAGAGTTTGGAGGCACTTTATCTGTCCATTACTGAGAAAGTGCAAAGAAATTATGTGATATGAATACGTGGTGGGTAGATTCAGAGGACAAAATCTCTGTAGTCTCTATTATACATATATACACACACATATATGATGTACAAGGCATAAACAATCTTATACAAACTTACTCATAGAGATGCACATGTATATTAGATAAATTAATGAACAGAGTAATGAACACAATGTTGAATGTGTTGAAATTGATTGCTATATATTGGGCAAGTGTGAGTTTAACCAGAATTAAATAATTATATATATACATGTATGTGTGCATTTATATACGTATACACACATATATATGTATGTACAAGCACATACATATGCAATATATGTAAATAAATATATATACAAGCATATATGTGTGTATAAATATTGTGTAAGTATATACATGTTTATATGTGTGCATATACATAAATATATACATATTCATGTGTGTATGTACATATTTGTGTGCACATGAGTCTGTGAATGCATTGAAAAAGAAATGTATTGAACAAATGAAAAATATTACTACCTCCATGTTTCTGCCAAAGTGTAGTAAATTTATAAATGTAGCTGTGTCTTATACAGAAAGCATTGATGGACTTTGTATATGGGTAGAAACAAAAATTTTTCTGACTTAGAGCTTATGAAATGTGGAGGAAACAAACATATACATTAATGTATTAGGAAATAACTGTAACAGATATGCAACCCAACTGCTTATGTAAGTAGGTAATTGGAGTGATGAATTGTAAACTGTTGATTGAAAGAACTTCACTGTCAATACATGAATATTCTTCACAGTAAGAGAAAGATGGCATATGCCATTTTCAGGAATGAATTTATAGTAAGAAACAGACAGTACCAGTACCAGTACCCTTTGGATAAAGAAGAACTTAGAAAAGAACTGCACAGAAACTGCAAGACAAAGGATGAACTAATCCAACAATAATACTCACTAGACACTATGTTAGAAATTAACTTGACAACTTGGTGGGGAAGGGAGAGAGGAGTGGTAAGCTGGAGAAAATGACAGAGTGGGTGATAGTGTTTACAAAAGAAATGTATTCTTTACCGTACTTAAGTGAATGAACCCCTCCCCCATTTATCACCTTTGCAGTATTTTTAAAAGAAAATAACTTCACAGGAAGATGAAGTGAGCAGCATCAATACCATCAGTAATATTGTGACAATTTTGTGTGTTTCCGCTCTTATATCACCTATGATCATCTTTCTGCAATTGCCAATCACATAGTCTGCAATGACTGATATTTATTAAAAATGAGCAAAGGCAAGAGTCACATAGATAGTACCAAACTGAAGTTCAAAGTAAGTAGCAATGCAAACTCGAGACTCTAAACAAGTGCATACACGCAGAGATTAGATGTGTTGTAATCATGGAATTCTTTAAGACCATGACATTGTTGAAAAGATATTTTGTAGATCCACATCCTAGCTGCTTAATATTAAGAGAGGTCCTGATCTCCAAATCCTGGGGTATCTGTGTTTTCCAGGATTAGAATGATGACTAAGCAGTAGCAGCGAGATCTTTGCTGTGATGATGAATAGGAAGGCTATGATGCATATGAGCATAAAACCAGAAGGATGCAATCATTAGGACAGATCTCCCACTGCTACAATATTGCTAATCAAGTTGTAATCATGAAATTCACAGATTGCATCTTTGGAGATAAATATGTGGTATGAATTTCCTAGCTAGAAAAATACAAACTGGTAGAGATTTACAAAATGAATTTTCTATAAATAAAAAATGTATATATCATACTCTATTGAAACTTCATGCTTCTATATCAAAATGACAGCAGGTAAAGACCTAAATAATTTAGGCAAGAAAGGGTTTTCATTTTAATGTAATTCAATGCTGAGAGTTAATAAAGATCTAGATGGTTCAATAAGTTTAAATTGCTTCTTATTAGTCTCACTGAAGAAGAACATAAATTGAAAGTTCATATGTATGGATTAAAATGTATTTTTTTCATATATTTACAGGAGAACAAAATCTATGTAAAGATGATTTATCTCTTATATGTGCTAATGCCAAATGCTTGATTAAGTGAAGGTATGATCTTTATGTAAAGCTTAACATCTTAACTACACTATGATTCATCTTCCATCAGAGCCAAGGTATGAAATCAATCCAGATGAACCAAAAATATGTATATATGTACATATATATAAGCACACAAAATGAAATTTTACTTATGTGCTTAGAAAGAAAAGTATATTGCATCATTTTGCAAAGAAATGAAAGAAAGTAGAAAAAAATCATGTTAAATAAAGTAAATAAGTAAGCCAGGCCCAGAGAAGTAAAAGATGCATGTTTCCTCTCATAAATGGAATCTAGAATCAATTTATAAGTATGTAAGTAAACTCATTAGAGTGATATCCTAGTGATCATAAATGTATTACTCTAAATAATGGTAGATTTAGGGGAGAACTCAAAGGGTGTATTAAAGTAACTAACAAAAACACAGTTCAACAAAATAAACACTAAGAAGCAGGAAACTAATGCCTAAAAGGGGAGGGGAATGGAATTGAGGGGACTGGGTAGAGGAATGAAGAGAGGAATGGGGAGAATGCAGTCACAAAATTCATTGGTATCCTACAAAATTAAGAAAATTGAGGGAGGGAATCGGGTTAATATGGATGAGAGAGAAGGAGAAAGGGTGACATTGATCAAGATTGTGTTTTGCTGGATAAGAGTTTCTTGATAAAAGTATTTAAATATAATAAAAAATAGTGAAAAAATTTCAGTGTAATAATGAAATACTATACAAATTCAACATAATCTTGTTAGACATGTCTACACCATTGGTCTTGAGGCACTGCTCCTTTCACTTCGACAGATAAGGTAGCAGAACAAAAAGACATATAGACTTTTCAGTCAAGTCTTGCTTCTGCTATTTATCCATTTTGAGACCTGGCAAATGACATAGTTCTGAAGGGGGAAAAATATATTTCATGTCTAGGATATTTTAAAGTGCTCTTTGATTTTCCTATACACCCAATATACCTAACATAACCAGATTCACCAAGAAAAATATCCTAAGTTTTATCCACAGTATTTATGGCTTTCCATTGTCTATGAAGCTATCTTTTGGATTGATCCTCAATTATCGTTATACTCAGTTTTCTATGTAATATTTCATATTCCATTTAGAAAAGAATGTAATTTATTCATTCCCCTTTCACATATCTGCAGATATTAGTTCACAGACAGTAAGAGCATCCAAATGTTCTACAGTAAATTAGTTTATTGTGGATTTCAACATTTTCCCTTTTTTCATTGTATTTAGATAATTAAGTAATGACACAGGAGAGAGTGTGAATTATGTCACATTTATTTACACATGCTAGGTTACAACAGTCATGAGGCTGAAAGCCAAAAGCTATCAAATGAATGAAGTGTGAATTAGTCAAGGCATGCCTGGGTTGGCATGTCTAAGGACATTATGAAATCTGACTCATAAAAATCAAATTAACATATGTAGAAATGCTTTAAAATAACGAGCAGAATACATGTCAGCCAACCCCACAGCAAAGGATTTTGTTACTTGAATAATGTTAATTAAAATGAAAGTTCAGAATTCTTATTCAAATTAAAAACAGTTGAATTTTTATGCATTTGTTTTTGTTGGAATATGTGAGATTTGTTAACATGAATTTTGACATAACATTATCATCGAATCAAATCATCAAATAAATCTCACAAATAGAGTTTACAGTGCAATTATAGTTACAGTGTTAGGTTTCATGTTGCACATTATAATTAATATTTCATTAGTATAAATATTTTATTATGTATGTAATCATATAAACATTTTATAAGTTTATATGTGTACTAATTCATCATAGCATTTGTCAAATTTTCTACTCCTTTTCAGCTGCTCCTCTTTCTAACATGTTACAATGTGAATATTGATCAAAATAGAAAATGTTGTGTTTTTTCTTGGTAAAACATGGTTACCTAAGGATTAGCTGTTTAGAATTTCATTATCTCATTGTTTTTCTATTTTTCTAAACATAGAGTCCAACCGTTATCCTAATTCTTTTAATTTGTATTTACAGTAGCCTACAATCTGTGTGCATATGGTTCTAAGGAGTTCACTATTGAAAAAAACCATTAACACTCAGGATGCATAGTTAAACCTTGTATTGTGGATGCTTGATTGATTTTTCCCATAAATGCTTCCATTATGATTTCAACAAAATCTAACCTTTACACCATATCATTTAAATAAAACACTTGAATTGCCATTTTATTTTTGAAATACAATTTGCTTTTTTTAAATTATTTTATTGCAAAGATGCTATACAGATGGATTACAGTTATATTAATAAGATGAGTACATTTCTTGTGACCCATTGTTACCCCTTGCTTTGTTTTTCTCTTACTATCCCTTCCCTCTGTCACCTACTCACTCCTCCCCCACCAAAGTTGTAAAGTTCACTTCTGACATAGTTGCTTAAGTGTTGCAATGGGGTCATCCTGTATACTTGTTTAAGCATTCTGTTTTCCCCTTCCTCTCCCCAAATTAGATAAATGTATATACAACATGCAGGGTACCAAAATCAAGTACAATGACAACAGGGGATTTACCATAGGGTGAAAAATATGCAAAAGAAACAAAAAAATCACATAGTACATTTAAACCACAACAACAAAAAAAAAAACTTCCTATGTCCATATTTTGGGTTCATTTCACTTGGCATCATCTTACATGATCATATGCACATAGCTTTTGAGCTTTTCTGCACATCTGATAAGATTATTCTAGATGTATACTAATTATTGCAAATCAGGCAAATGGTGGTACCTATATTTCTTTAAAGACCCAGAAACACAACAAATCAAAGAAAGGTTGGACAAATGGGATTGCATGAAGTTGCAGAGCTTCTGCATGGCAAAGGACGTAACTAACAAGATCAATAGAAAGCCCACGGATTGGAAGAAGATCTTCACTAGTTATAAAACAGACAAGGGTCTCAGATATAAAAGATACTTAGAACTCAAAATTTTAAATCCCCCAAAAACAAATCCTCAAGGAAACAACTGCCCCATTAATAAGTGGGTTAAAGGCTTAAACGGAGACTTCTCTGAAGAGGAAATAAGAATTGTAACCCCTCCGTATGTTATTTTCACAATAAAAAACGTATTAATAAAAAAAGAATGCCCAATCGACATGTGAAGAAATACTCAACTTCTCTAGCCATAAAAGAATTGTAAATCGAAACAACCACCTCACCCCAGTTAGAATGGCTATAATCAGGAAATCTAATAACAACAGATGGTGGAAGGGATGTGGTCAAAAGGAAACAAGACTGAACTGTTGGAGGGAGTGTATACTTGTTCAAAGTATGTGTGGAAAGCAGTATAGAGGTTCCTCAAAATACACATAGAGCTCCCCTATGATCCAGCAATCCTACTTCTGGGCATTTACCCAAATGAATATAAACAATGCCATACTAAAGCTACCAGCACAACTATGTTTATTGCATCATTATTCATCATAGGTTAAGATATGGAACCAACCTAGATGTCCCTCAGTAGATGCTTCCCTCAGAAAGAATGGCACTGCCCCATTTGTTAGGAAATGAAAAGACCTGGAAAAAAAATATATTAACTGAAGTAAACCATTTGGTTTTTAAATAAAAATTTTTACAAATTAAGTGCAAGGAAATTCTCAGAAGTACATATGAAGATTTAAATAAATTAATTACTAATGCAGGACATAGAGTTTAACCTTCTCACTTGAGCTGTATATGGCAATGAGGAATTGAATAATTAAAGACTTATTTAATGGTTATAAATTCATTAACATTTTGAATAGATTTATTCAAAATTGTGTATAATAAGCATGTGAATATCACAGGAGTATTGTATTTATTCACCTCCTATCTGTGAAATTTCTCTTTTTCTTGTTTGATAGATTGTGAATATTTGATAAGATTATTGGTTTAATTTGAAGAATGTTGTTTAGATTGATTTGTCTTATGTTACCTCATGCTTAGGTTGAGGTCAAAAACACTGGAAAGCATGGAACAGAGATGTTGTAACAACCTGTCTAAACCCTTCATGCATCATATAAAAGAAATCATGATGCTAATGTATTATTTTCATATTAAGCCTCAGCACTTGAATAAGATAGTTTCTGCCAGTATTTTCCATTGTTTGCTTACTATCATACTCTCCATGGTTTCTAAATTTTCATCCTAGCAACCATAAAAATACTTTGCGTCTTTTTAAAATTTTAGGCACTAATTATTCTATCCTTCACAAATGTCAATTAAAATTTTATTTTAATTAAAATTTTATCATCTATTAATGTATATCATAAAAGTATACTCAAACTATTTATTTTGCTGGGTGCTGGTGACTCACACCTGTAATCCTAACTTTTCAGGAGGCTGAAATCTGAGGCTAGTGGTTCAAAGCCAGCCCAGGCAAGAAAGGCAATGACTCATCTCCAATTAACCACTGGAAAACTGGGAGTGGCACTGTGGGTCAATTGGTAGAGCGCTAGCCTTAACCTGAAGAGCTCAGGGATGGCACTCAGGTCCAGAGTTCAAGCCTCACAATCGATAAAAAAGTGTTTATTTTATTTTTAGGCTATATAATATAATATCATTTTATATTTAATATACAAACTTTCTCAACTTCAATCTTTGGAAGATATTTCAGTAAAAGAACTGTTTTTGTTTTGTTTTGTGTTTTTTTTAAATAACTCAAAAGGCCCTTATGTCAAGCTTATGCAATATGTCTTTCCTTACCCAGCATTGGAAGAACTGTTCAATTTTCCAAGGTATTCTGTGTGTGTGTGTGCGTGTGTGTATATGTATGTATACATGTGAGAGTATGCAGGAGAATGTGTGCAAGCTTGTGCATACATGCATGTGGAAGGTTATTTGGGGCCAAATATAAAAATTAGATTCATGACTCAAAATCTACACTCTAAATTCCTATCTTTATCTGTTTACTTCAAAATATATATTAAGAATTCATTTTTGTTCATGTAATTCTTTAGCTGTTGACAAATACCATGTCATGGATCCAATAATGAAACATCAAAACTTAATAGTGAGATATTACTTCTCAAACAAATATTCCTTGTCATTACTATTTTAAGGAGAAACCTTATCGTCAAACCTTATCACCAAGTCTGGAAACAAGTGAACTTTTTTCCTATTTACAATTTTGGTCTTTCTAAAAGATCGTAAACTGGAACTACCAGTTAGATCTTTAGATCTTCTACATATAGAAAAGTGAATTAAAATTCTTTTTTGTTTTGCTTTTGTGTCAGTACATTTTTCATATTAAAAGTTATTAGTGTTTCTAAATTCTGTTTTATTATGAGTAAGTTTACATATACATGTATATATTTATATAAACTTTTTTGCATATGAGTGTGTGGATTGGCGTGTGTGTATGTGTGTGTGTGTGTGTGTAGGTGGTGGTGGGGCTTGAACTCTGGGCCTGAGTGTTGACCCTGAGTTCTTTGTTCAAGGCCAGCACTCTACCACTAGGGCCACAATGTCACTTCTGGTCTTCCGATAGTTAATTGAAGATAAGAATCTCACTGACTTTTCTTGCCCAGGCTGGCTTTGAACCAGGATCCTCAGATCTCAGCCTCCTGAATACCTAGGATTATAATCATGAGCAACTGGTACCTGGCTACATAAACTTTTCTCTAGGGAAGACTCATATGATTAGAATGACTTAGTCATAAATCAGTAACTATTTGACTTTATAAGACACTGTCAAATTGATTTCAGTATAACTGGTATTACATTTTACCAGCAGCAACTCTTACATGAATACCTTATTGCTCTACATCCTATCTTATACTTGGTATTGCTAGTTTTCTTTTTTTTTTAATAAGTTTTTTGTTGTGAGAATACTGTACAGAGGAGGAGTTACAGTTACATGAGCAAGGTAATGAGTACATTTCTTATCAAGCATTGTTGTCTCCTCCTTTGTTTTCCCCTACCATACCTTCCCTCCCATCTCCATAACACTCCCCCTATCAACCTGCAACATACCCACCATGCCTAAATTGTAAAGTTCATTTTTTGACATAGTGTCTTGTACATCTCATTGTTGCAATGGGTCAACCTGTATCCCTGTTTAAATAATTTGTTTTTTCCCTTCCCCTCCCCAAATTATACCAACATAAAATACAGTGAAAACAGGAGCTATACTGTGGGGGAGGAACATACAAAGCAACAAAAAAAATCACATGGTACCTTATAAATATGCTAGATGCAATAGCAAGAAAGAAAAACCCACTTGTGTTCTTATCTTGGGGTACATTTTGCTTAACATCATCTTATCTGATCTTTTCTGCTTGTCTCAGACATATACTAGTTATTGCAAATAAGGGAAACCATGGGACCTATGTTTCTTTGGGCCTGGCTTACTTCACTTAATATCATTTTTTCCAAGTCTTTCCATTTCCTAACAAATGGGGCAATGTCATTCTTTCTGATGGAGGCATAGAAATCCATTGTTTATATATACCATATTTTCTTGATTCATTCATCTACACAGGGCATCTAGGTTGGTTACATATCTTAACTATGGTAAATAATGCTGCAATAAACATAGTGGTGGTGGTAGCTTTAGAAACACAACAAATCAAAGGAAGATTGGACAAATGGGATTGCATGAAGCTGCAGAGCTTACACATGGCAAAGGACATAGCTAGCAAGATCAATAGAAAGCCCACGGATTGGGAGAAGATCTTCACTAGCCATTCAACAGACAAGGGTCTCATATCTAAAATATACTTGGTTCACAATAAAAAAAATTCAAAAAGAGAAGGGCTATAACCCCTCCATACATTACCTTTACAATAAAATTTTTAAATAAAAATTATATACTTGGAACTCAAAGCAATAAACCCCCCAACAACAAATCCTGAACGAAACAACTGCCCCATAAATAAGTGCGCTAAAGATTTAAAGAGAAATTTCTCTGAAGATTAAATAAGAATGGCCAATAGACATTTGAAGAAATGCTGAACCTTTCTAGCCATAAAAGAAAGGCAAATCAAAACAACATTGAGATACAACTTCACCCCAGTTAGAATGGCTAGAATCAAGAACTCTATTAACAACAGATGCTGGAGGGGATGTGGCCAAAAGGGAACCCTATTGCATTGTTGGTGGTAGTGTAAACTTGTTCAATCACTTTGAAAAATAGTATGGAGGTTCCTCAAAAGTGTCCACACAGAGCTCTCTTCTGACCCAGCATTACCACTTTTGGGCATTTACCGAATGATCGCAAACAAGACCATACTAATTCTGTTTTCTTATTGAGTGTGTGTTGTTATCAACTTATATTTTCAAATAATAATGTTGAATATTATTTCAACATTAATATTAATTTGTACATTAACATTATTTATTACCTTCCTTTTGAAAAACACATCCATATATATGAGTTTGCCTATTTAGATCTTCTAGACTGGTTTTTAAATATTTGTATGTATACTGTACATTTGATGACTTAATATTCCTGATATTCATATATTGAAGCAAATAGGATAAATAAATATTTTATCCCAGATTGTGAGTTATCTTTCATTCTGTTAACATTTCACATAAGTTTTGTTTTCAATGTTCATGAGATCCATTTTAGTAAACAATAGTTCTGTAGTTTTATCTTTACTTTTTATTAGAATATTAAATAATTTTTTCATGTCCTACTGTTTCTGATTCCATTTACTACTCATCAGTTTACTTTTTTCATTTTATACTTTTCATGTACTGTGTAATTCTTGGAGTTGTTTTTGAAAATTGACAGCCTGACATCTTACATAGAACTGAAATACTGAGGTATTTTTGATCTCTGGAAATGGGCTTCTTTGTTCTATGAGTATTACTGTGGGCATTTTAATTAGTCTATGAGAAGTTGCAGTTGGTTTGATTTTGGGTTTGATATGGTAAACTTTGTTTTTCTTCAAACTTCAAAGTCCTGGAAAACAAATTTCAGTCCTGAATGAGGAGTCTTTCCTCTGGGCCTAAAATTCTGTATATTCTTATCTCTTGCACCTCTCTCAGGAATGTGCTTCTGTAAATTGCTGCTCACAATTTGGTGGTTTAGTTATGGAAATGATGCACAACCTTGCTCACTTTAATTAAAACTTTGCCTATATAACCTAGTTTCTCTTCAGGCCATTCAGTAACTATATAATTCTAAGGTTCTTTTAGGATTGGAAACCCTTAATTTGAATTCCAAATTGCTCCATATCCATTACGTGAATTCCATCATGGCACATCTAAACTTCCCATGAGAAAAGATCTTGGGCATAAAATACACTTAACTGGAAAATAAAGAATATTTTCAGTGGGTAAGGTTATTGATTTGTGTCTCAATGCGTTCTCCTATATTCTAGTTACAAGGATCTCAGTGGTCTTCATTCTACTAGCTTTTGTATATTTCAGCCATGCTATTCTAGCCTGAAAGTAAATACATGTGCTCACAAGTCTGACTACTGGGAAATAGATCCACCACCATGGGCTTCTTACCAAATTAAGAGGAAAAACCTTAGTGTAAATTAGGAGCAACATTCTCTCCAGCTTTCTACATGTTAGGAACAGAATCCTGAAGCATGATATTAATAATTGCCACACATTTTCTGAAATATAATTATATCCTAATATATATTGTAGTTGATATTCTGTGTATGGATTACTTTTTGGCTTCCTGCATTATCAAAGGCATAAAATTTGAAGAGATATTTATATCACTGTTCAGTTAATTTTAGAAATATTCTGTGTGCAATTCATAAATAATATCAAAATGCTTGTATATTTTGATGAACTGTATCCTAGGTGTATTATATTTATTTTGGTGTTACTGGAGGATAAACCTATACCCTCCTGTTGGCCAGACAGTTGCTCTACCTCTTTTTTGCATTTACCAATGAGATGAGTCGTTTCCTACCTGATTGTATGACTAGAAAATAACACTCCTATTTTTCACTTCCTGTTATGACTAAGACTAACAGGCACATATCTCAATGCCCAGCTTTTTCCACTGAAATGGAGTTTTTCACACATTTCTGCCTTTGCAGTACTAGAAACAGTAATATACCAAATCTGGTCATCTGTATAGCTAGCTTGAATGACAGATATGTCCCATTCTATTCAGCTTTTGGTTGACAGGAAGTCTTATGAATTTTTCTGCCTTGGCTATCCTAGGAAAAATTCCTGATGCCAGTCTGCCAAAGAGCTACGATTGTTTGTAGTGAGCCACTGGCACAGAGTTTGCTTTATACAATTTAAAAAATTTTAAATATATATATTCTGTTATAAAGATACTGTACAGAGGGGTTACAATTACATGAACAAGGTAATGAGTCCATTTCCTATCCAGCATTGTTAGCCCCTCCTTTGTTTTTCCCCTACTGTCCCTTTCCTCCTCAACTCCTCTCTCTGCCTCCCCCACCCCCAAGTTGTAAAATTCATTTTCAACAAAATGTCTTGTACATCTCATTGTTACAATGGATCATCCTGTATTTTATTTCAGCATTTTGTTATTTCCCTTCCCCTCCCCAAATTAGAAAAAAAAAGTATATATAAGTTTCAGAACACCAGAATCAAATACAGTGACAACAGGGATTGTACCATGGGAAAAGGACAAACAAAGAAACAAAATAAAATCGCATAGTACATTAAAAAAAAAACAAGAAAGATAAAATCTCTTGTGTCCCTATCGAGGTTCATTTTGGTTAACTTTAGGTTATATGGTCACATGTACATAGCTTTTGACCTCTTCTGCTTGTCCTAGACATATACTAGTTATTGCAAATAAGGGAAGCCATGGGACCCATGTTTCTTTGAGTCTGGCTTACTTCACTTAATATAATTTTTCCAAGTCTTTCCATTTCCTAACAAATGGCACAATGAGAGTCTTTCTGATGGAAACATAGAATTTATATATATATATATATATATATATATATATATATATTTGCATATATATGTTTATATATTCATTCATCTACTGAGGGGCATCTGGGTTGGTTCCATATATTAGCTATGGTGCATAATGCTGCAATAAAAATAGTTGTGCTGGTAGTTTTAGTATGACCTTGTTTGTGCAAATGCCCAAATGTGGGATTACTGAGATATAGAGGAGCTCTAGTGGAGTCTTTTGAGGAGCCTCCATACTGCTTTCCAAAGTGGTTGAACAAGTTTACACTCCCACCAACAATGCAGTAGGGTTCCCTTCTGGCTACATCCCCTCCAACATCTGTTGTTATTAGAGTTCTTGATTATAGCCATTCTAACTCAGCTGAGGTGGAATCTCAATGTTGTTTTGATTTGCATTTCTTTTATGGCCAGAGAAGTTGAGCATGTTTTCATGTGTCTATTGGGCATTCTTCTTTTTTTTTTCCTGTGGAGAGTTTGTATCCATTTTTCTTCTTCTTCTTTTATTGTGAAAATACTGTACAGAGGGGTTACAATTACATGGACAATGTAATTAGTACATTTCTTATCAAACATTGTTGCCTCATCCTTTGTTTCCTCTTCCCAACCCTTCCCATCTCCCTACCTCCCCCGCTTCTCCCCCCAAAAGTTGGAAAGTTCGTTTTCAGACATAACGTCTTGTACATCTCATTGTTGCAATTGGTCCACTGATATCCCTATTTAAACAATTTGCTTTTTCCCTTCCACTCCACAAATTATATCTCTTTTCACTGTACTTGATGTTGGGTATTCTTATTTCCTCTTCCCCCTTTCTGTTTTATACATTTCGATGCAAATGTAAGTGCTACATAAAGTACAATTTGATTTGAAATATACTTCTTTTTAATTTTTATAATTTTAAACTTTCCTTAAGTAGTTGTATAAGGGCTTTTAGTTCAACATATCAGTACGATGAAACTTGAACGATGTTATCTGTTCTTCTTAATCTGTCCCAATCCCACTCATCACTTCAATTCATGAAAATGACACATATGAGGCTCAAAGCATTATATTAATATATGTCTAATTTTTCCATTACACTGAGTGTTTCTAAAGTTAAATATGTCATTCTTCTTTGAATTCATTTTGAACTAGATAAAAGTAGCATTCAATTGTGGTATATATATATGCATATATATTTGTATATACATAAACTATAAATTGAATTATATGCCTCCATCAGAAAGAATGACACTGCCCCATTTGTTAGGAAATGGAAAGACTTGGAAAAATTATATTAAGTGAAGTAAGCCAGGTCCAAAGAAACATAGATCCAATTGTTTCCCTTATTTGCAATAACTAGTATATGTCTAGAACAAGCAGAAGAGGTCAAAGGTATGTACATATGACCATATAAGATGATGCTAAGATAAATGAACTCCAAGATAGAGACATGTGGTTTTATCTTTCTTCTTGTTGTTTTTAATGTATTTATAATGTATCATGTGATTTTGTTTTGTTTTGTTTTGAATGTTCTTCCCCCATGGTATAAACCTCTGTTTTCACTATATTTGATTCTGGTGTTCTAATATGGGGAGAGGAAGGGAAATAACAAAATGCTGAAACAAGGATACAGGTTGACTCATTCTAACAATGAGATGTACAAGACACTATGTTGAAAACAAAATTTAAAACATGGGGGGGTTTGGGAGGGAGGAGTTGGGAATGTTGGGAGGGAATGGATGGTAGGGTAAAAACAAAGGAGGACGCAACAATGCTCTATAGGAAATGTACTAATGAACTTACTCATGTTACTGTAACCCCTTTGTACAGTATTTACACAATAAAAATATATACAAAAATCATTGCAATTTGCATTTGCAACACAATTATTCTTTTTAAAATCTTGTTGATAATGTTTAGAACTAGCAGAAAAGGTCAAAGGTATGTACATATGACCATGTAAGATGATGTGAAGGGAAATGAACCCCAAGATAGTGACATAAATATTTCTTTTCTTTCTTGCTATTGTTTCTAACATATTTATAATGTGCCATGTGATTTTTCTATTTTTTGTATTTTCCTCCCCTACTGTTTAACCCCTGTTTATATTGTATTTGATGTCGGGGCCCTGCATCTTGTATATACACTTCTCTAATCTGGGGAGGTGAAGGGAAAAACCAAAATGTTTAAATAGAGAGACAGTTTAACCCATTGTAACAATGAGATGTACAAGACACTATGTTGAAAATGAACTTTACAATTTAGGCAGGGGGGTGTAGTTGTGGAGGTGGGAGGAAAGGGATGGCAGGGGAAAAACAAAGGAGGAGGCAACAATGCTCTATAGGAAGTGTACTCATCACCTTGCTCATGTAACTGTAACCCATCTGTATGGTATTTTTACAATAAAATATATACACAAAAAAGAATTAAAAGCAATACCTTGATCAGTTGGTAGAGTTTTTATCAAATCATTAATCAATTATTTTCATGACTTTATTTTTTTATTATGTTTTGTGTCCTAGAGTGTTATTTGTTCATTAACTTTGTTAATGTTGGTTTGTATGTGTTTCTTTGTTTTATTGGGATATATCTTACATACCAAAAGTTCATTTGTTTACGTTGAAGAATTTCATGTTTGTTAATATAATTACAGATTTCAGAGAACATTACAATTTTTTTTTAATCCTGGGGCTTAAACTCTGAGCCTGAGTGCTGCCCCTGAGCTCTTCAGCTCAAGGCTAGCACTCTACCACTTGAGCCATAGCACTACTTCTGGTTTTATGGTGGTTAATTGGAGATAAGAATCTCATGGACTTTCCTGCCCTAGCTGGCTTTGAACCATGATCCTCACATCTCAGCCTCCTGAGTAGCTAGGATTACAGGCATGAGCTACCTGTGCCTGGCTTATTACAAATTATTTAATTTTTAAAACATTGTCAGCACCTATGATGACTAAAAATTCAATAATTTCCTAGTATTTTGGTAAAAATAAATATAATAAAATTCAGTAGTAGCTAAATAAGTTGCAGTTTGTGAAGCAGTAAAGTGAAATTGTCTCATTCTGGTTCTCAATATCTGCTCAGGTAGATATTGATAAGATTGAAGCACTTAGAAGCCGAAGGCTTAGAAAGGGTTATGTAAAGTCCCCATGGACTGGTGGTTTTCTGAAAGTTTTTGTATGTACCTATTGGTATGTTGTGCAACAGGATTAAATGTCACAAGATATTTGTTATTTGGAAACCATTCATCTATTCAGGAATAATGTTTGCATTTACAATTCAAATAGGAAGAAAATTAAGAAACAGCTGTGTTATGGGCACATAAACTAGGAATGTGAAATGTTGCTGACACTATTTATAAACCTTGAATCAAAGTTGTAGCTGCATCTCTCTAGATGGTCTCATAGCTTGGGGAGCAAAACATGCCACTGCATTATGTATTGCCACTGATGGGTAAATGTCTATGTTTCACAAATTGTAGTTATTTTTTAAGGTATTTCAGTCTTGTATGACATACTTCACTATGGTGGTGTTGACACTTAAGCAGTTTTGAATTATTTGATAATATGGTTTAACATATTATGATCACATATGATCACTTCCTTATTGAAGAATTTTCAGAAAATGGATGAACATATCCAGGACATTGGGGATTTCAGTGAGGTAACTATTGAGACTGAGGTCTTTGATCAATATTACCCATTGGTAACATCATATTTATAATCATTTTGTTATATCTGTCTGGAGTCATTTGAGAAAAACGTTCTGCTCAACAATTTAATTCATGTTTGTTTTGAAAGGGTTTAGTGAATAAATCATAAAAATTACTTCATTTTTCTGTTTTTCTTTTAGTCCTTCACTCGTATTTTCTTTCACCGTCATATAATTGGCATCATAGGTGTTTTCAGAGGGAGTACTAGAGACTGATTATATCAATACATCAGATCACTCCAATTTCTTGAATAAACTAATGCATAATCAAAACAATTTAAATCTCTTCTGAGCATTTGCTTCAGTCATTTAACAAATGTGGAATTAAAATTTTCACACTATTTATAAATGTATGTTTGACCTCAGTAAAAGGGCATAGATGGTAAGAGTATTCAATAAAACACATTTTTTCAGATGTATGGTATTGTTACAAAAATATTTTAGTTTAATTACTTTATATATATACATAGCTAACATAATTTATTTGGTTCTATTTCTAAATCTTAGGTGAACATTCCTTGGAACATCACTTTATAATTAAAATAAAACTAAATTGAAATTATTGTAACATTAACATTGTTTATATCAAAGCATACATTTAGTCATATCCTCCAGACCAATCATATTAGAAAAATACCTATTAGAATTCTTCATATTTTTATGAAAAGCAAAACAGCTGTTAAAATAGTGAAAGAAGATAATAAAATTTTAAAAAATGATAGATAAAGATCACCATCTTTGCTCTGTTAGTGTTGCATAGAATTAAGCAGTTTTAAAATTATGCTGAGCAAATATATTTGTTGAGAAAATATAAAAAAGCCAGGCCCAAAGAAACATAGGTCCCATGGTTTTCCTTATTTGCAATAGCATATGTATGAAACAAGCAGAAAAGGTCAGATAAGTTGATGCTAGGCGAAATGAACCCCAAGATAAGTATTCAAATGTTTTTCTTTCTTGCGATTGTTTCTAACATATTTATAAGATTCTTTGTTGCTTTGTATGTCCCTCCCCCACGGTATAATCCCTGTTTTCACTGTATTTAATGTTGGTATAATTTGTGGAGGGGAAGGGAAAAAACAAATTGTTTAAATAGGGATACAGGTGAACCCATTGCAGCAATGAGATGTATAAGACGTTATGTCGAAAAACGAACTTTAGAACTTTGAGGGGGTTAAGGGGGGGGGTAAAAATGGAGCAGGGGTGGAGGGGTGGAGATGGGAAGTGATGGGAAGGGGAAACAAAGGAGGAGGCAACCATGCTTGATAAGAAATGTACTCATTATCTTGCCCGTGTAATTGTAACCCCTCTGTACATTTTCACAATAATAAAAAATAATTATGAAGCAAAACTCAAATTTATACAAAATGGACAGTATTATGAAGAAATAAGGAGGTAGAATAATTGAACTCATGAGCTTTAAAGCATATTTAAAATACTAAAAATAAACTGGAAATATTAAAATGATAGCAAAAGTGAGGAAATTTGAATTGTCAACAATCAAATACAAAATGAAGCAAATAAAAACAAAAGTTCTTTAACATGTCAACTCAAAAAGACTGAATTGTGTCAACATGTCAATAATAAATAAAAGGGAGAGTGAAGATGAGAATACAGTTTTCTTTTTTGTTTCTCTAAGGAGGGAAAGATCTTATGCAACATAGATAATACCTAAGTACTTGAGGAGAGCCAGCATTTCGGCTGTCTTCTGCAGTTTGTAGTGTTTACAGGAATCATTTTGGTATCAGAACAGTCACCACTTCAGAGACAGATGAAGTTTAATTTTACGAACTATATTAATAAGTCCAACTGTAAATAAAGCTAAAAAAGAAATAGAAACAATATTATAAGGATGAGAATCAAAAAGGAAATATACTCACTACCTTAAGTATGAAACTGTAAACCCTCTCTACATCACACTGACAATAGAATTCAATTTAAAAAAGAATCAAAAGAAAATAACAATTAGGTACCAATTAATGTTGTATCTTTTTAATATGTTGACTAGTTTAAAAGTTTAAAGAACATAAGTTAATCATTTCAAAATGCTAACTATATAGTTACATATATCTTAAATTTTAAGATTTTCTTTAACACATGGGAAAAGCAGAAATTTTAGGATACACACTTTATGATATACCCCAGCTTCAGATATCTTTCAAGATATAAATTGTACCTATTATAAGCTCTCAAACATACATATTTTAAGTTATATTGTATATATCTTTATTTATTTACTAAATGTAATAGGTTGTTGTGTCTAATGGAAAGAATTCAAGTAAACCCTTCTATTTATTCACATCTTGAGTAAGACTGATAAATGTACCTGGCAATACAGCTGAATTATGACCAGATTTTTTTAAAAATGTAATCTTTTTTTCCTATATTTCACATTTTCTTCATCTTCTCTCTCAAAAGCATCTTGACCTTTCTGTCCTTTGAACAGTGAATTAAACCCTAAACATTTGATTTTTTAAGTAAATTATCATTTCTAAAATATTATTAGAACTGATAAAAATAATTATAAATATCCATAAAGTAATAAACTAATTTAATATACCAAGTGGATACAGAATTATATAGCAATTCAAAAAGAAGAAAGTGTACTAAATATTTGATTAAAATTAAATGTACCAGAAGGTTAGTATTATTTAAATTATTCCAGACTTATAACATGACCAGCAGACTATAAGAACACAGCTATGTTCCTAGCATAAGGGTTTATTTATTATCAGCGTTTCTTAGGTTAGGTTTTAACTTTAGACCAATAATCAAAACCCAGCTTTGACTCTGATATTTGTTATAACTATCTTCTCCAAGAACCACTTGGCTTCACAATAAATACACACAAAAATAAAGAATTGTCTCAGCAAGTCAAAATTTGCATCAGTTGGATGTCCCATCAGCAGAAATCTTGCAAGAAAGCATACAGAACAGACAAGCTGCACCCCTATTTATTTCCAAAAGAGCAGGCCCTGTCACCTCTGCTCAGATTGGCTGACTCAGAATTACAATAGGGTTATGACTGGCTAGTTTAAATCAGGTAAGATTTTCTTACATAGGTCATCATTTAAAATAAAATTAACAACTAACATTAAAACATACCCACACCCTCTGTTATTTATTGCACAATCTGAGGTTTATATTGTGAGGAGGGTCTTAATTCCATCTTGGATAAATCAGTTTAAAACAAAATCATACATTTAAAAATCTTTCCCTATCCCAAAGCAGTTCCTTTTATTTAGTTTTTTAAACAAGGGTCATCACATTTGGCCAGAGTAGAAAATTTTAAGCTGCACACTTTCAGAAAAGTTTTCTTCACATATCGAACAAAATAAATTAATAAGGAAAAGAAGAAATCTTACTGTTTTATTTATTGAATCTATGGAATACATAATGAAAAAATACAAAAATAAAAATAGGACAATTAAGCTCTATAAACTGATTTTAACCATTATTTACCATCATCAAAAGGATATTAATTGCATAATGTCTGTAGTTTGTAATACTTATAATATTATAAAAATCTTTCTGGTAAAAGCCTAAGGTTCTTATTTTTTGGAGGTAAGAATTGAATAAGCTGGTTTCACGTAAATTGGTTAGAGTCCTACAAGCATCATTTTAGTATATAACCTTTAGAAATCAGCAATTAAAGGCCAGGTACTGGTGGCTCAGGCCTGAAATCCTAGCTACTGAGGAGGCTGAGATCTAAAGATCAAGGTTCAAAGCCAACCCAGGCAGGCAAGCCTGTGAGACTCTTATCTTCAATAAACCACTCAGAATACCAGAAGTGGTGCAGTGGCTCAAGTGGTAGAGTGCTAGCCTTGAGCTGAAGAGCACAGGACAGCCTCCAAGCCCATATAAAAAAAAAAAAATCAGCAATTAACTATATGACCAGAAGGCAGTCCATTTATATGTAGACTAATTAGACATGCATCTCTTTAGAATTTAATTGTAATTCTTATAAAACTCTGAAAAAAATAAAAATTCTTAATTTAAAAACTAATAAAATTCATATAGCTTATCTCTGGGAAAAGACATGTATTTGTTTTTCCTCTTTCTTACATACACACACACACACACACACACACACACACACACTTTTGTGTCAATGCTTACATATTTAGGAAATAAATGAAGGTATACCTATTTTTACATATTTATCTTACATATTAGCTTTCTCATCACCTACAAGTTGGGAAGTCTTGAAATTATTCGAGCATAGATAAATGTGAAGATTATTGCTGTAGAGGGTACATAGAAATTTCTTTCTATTGAAAATTATGCACATGTATTATTATACACTATTATGCACATGTATACATATTCATATGCTAGGCAATTTTATACATATCACAAAATCTGCTGTAGTTGTAGAACTGAAGAACTAAATATGTATTAATTAATAACACTTTTCTAGCTCGGGAAACCGAAGCTCTTTCTCTACTTTGCTGATGGTAAATCTCCTGAGATTAAATGCTTAATGTCCAGTTTGTGATTGTGACACATTCTGCACTACAAGATCATCTGTCTAATAAGATAGCAAACTGCAAAGAATTGAGAAATTGATTTTGCCAAGTTTTAACTTAATGAAAAACAACCAGGTTTCAATCACACTGGAAGGTGAAAGATAGAGTTGCTTATTAAGACCAGGATACATTGGGAGTCAAACAACTTTCTGTTTTTAGAGATAAGATGTAATTGAAGAGAATGGCCTGTAACAAAAACAAAAAGCAAATCAAAACAAAGCATGTCTACAGAAAAGGCATTGTAATACCAATGAAATTTGCAATATGCCAGCATAGGAAATCACACAAGGAGCCTCCTGCTTTGTTAGGCTTTAGCATCTAAACAAAATAAGATGGATTTATTTTCAATGAGAGATTTCCTGATCCCCAAACTTGTTGGGTGGTTTAATTTTTTGAGTTCCAAGTATATTTTAGATATGAGACCCTTGTCCGTTGTATGGCTAGTAAAGATCTTCTCCCAGTCCGTGGGCTTTCTATTGATCTTGCTAGCTATGTCATTTGCCCTGCAGAAGCTCTGCAACCTTATACAATCCCATTTGTCCAACCTTTCTTTGATTTGTTGTGTTTCCGGGTCTCTATTCAGAAAATTTCGGCCTGAGCCAAGGAGACCCAGGGTTTCTCCTATTCCATCCTGTAATGTTTTCAGAGTGTCTGCTTTGAGTTCAAGGTCTTTGATCCATTTGGAGTTGATTCTGGTGCAGGGTGATATATAAGGATCTAGCTTTAGTTTTCTACATGTAGTTAACCATAAACTGAGAATATTTTTAAAAATTAAGATCACAGGTAAATTTTAACTTCTGTTAAGTGATTTTCTGCCTAGAATATTTTAACCAATTTCTCTTTTACTCATTCAAGTTTATGTAAATCTTTTCAATGCTTACAATATAATGGAAAAAGAAATAAAAAATGATTTGCTGATACTGTGTGTGGGGGAACCAAAACTAATTCCATTTTTAATATACCAGGAGTTTTCCTACCCCTAAGAATCAAAATACTGGTCTCTTACAAGCCCCTAGGTCAGGAAATATGCTGTTTGTTGAGACCCCAAGAAATGTGGGAAATGTTTGGAAAGCCCTGATGATTGTTGTGATAAGGTAATTGGATCTGAGCTCTGTTTAGTTATCAATAGCCCAGACAAGATCTGTAGCCCTGTTTTGTTAACAATAGTAAAACAGCCCAGCCACCTTTGTCCTTCCAGGAAGGAGCAGCCTTATCTCTGCCCCAGGAGTAAGAATATCTGCCTGCGTTGTGTGGGGACCCCCAAATTCGTGTGCCAATTCAAACCAGAATGATAGGTTAGTTCAAACAAATACCATGAGACAGACTGTAACCACATTGGCCACTGACATAAATATGCAAACTCTATGTGTGTGTTACAATCCCATTGGCCACCTGCGTGGATTTTGCCTTTAAAAACCCTAGCTTGTGCGCCCTTCGGGGTCGGAGTTTCAGCTCCCATCTGTGTTGTGTCCCTGGCCTGTCACCTATCTACTTTCCCAATAAAGTCATCTTTTTACATGAGGCTGGCTCTGAGTGGTGGACTGTTTTCCCCATAACAATACCATTTAAAATACTTTTAGAATGGTACTTTTGAAACCAAGGATTCTTTTTATTTGTTGATAAGAAATTGTTACTAAATCCTTTCTTTGTTTTTCATGTTATTTTTGGTTTTGTTTTAAAATTTTGACTTTAGTTTTAACATACAGTCTAAGTACTTTTAATTTTCTAAAATATCGAATCAAATGTAGGATATTGGTATGGAGGTTCTTAAAAAATAAAACTAGTATATAATCCAATGATACTACTCTATGATATATGTTCAAAACATTACAAGTCAGGACACAATAAAGGCACATGAACATTCATGTTCACTGTAGCGCTATTTATTCAAACCTAACTATTTATTCTAACCTATTCATTCATAGTGCCTAGAACTGATGAACAGATCAAGAAAATGTGAAATAGCTATAGACAGAATATCATATATGTTTTTAGTGAAAACCCCTAATATATCACATAACATTTTGTAAGCTGTATCACATTTTTCTGTGTACTTCATTTGCCTCTTAGATATATAATCTTACAACAGTTTAACCTGGTGAATAATTTTAAGGATCTATCTCCAACTTCCTTAGAGTCCTGTGTCTCCTACAAAGGTTCTGGGATAATGTTCGTGTTAGTGTAATAATTCTTTTTTGACATCAGAGAATATTTTGAAAAAGTATCTTTGTACAATGAAGCCAAAACCAAGAGTTACATTGCTTAGTAATTAAGATTTTATAAATTATTTCCAATGTATTTTTGTTTAAAATGACAGTTGCAATTTGTATTAATTATAATATTTACAACTCTAATTAGGCCTTAAAAGATTTAAAATGCCAACTAAAACATAAAGATTCAATAAGAAGGAAATGAAGATTTTACTTGAATCAAAATCTCCACAATATATAAATGAGTTGGGTTGTTTTTAAAGAAGATGAAGTTGGGAAATATTATGAAGCCAAAATTACATGACCTGTTGTAAAGAATGAATTTTTCATTGTAGTTTATTAAACATTGTGAGATTTGTAATATGTACAAGGTCTCTATGTTTAATTCTTTTTGGTACTGTATTATTAGCAAAATAGCTAACCTTAATTGCAAATTGCAAGCATACTCTATAACTTATTTTAGTTATTGTCTCTGCTTTAATCTTTTAAACACATTTTATTCTGAAAACTTTGCTCCAAATTCAGTCAGTTGCAAATACTATAATTGATATGTTATTGATCAATACTTGTTTACATGAGAAGTTTTCTTTTTATGTTATTCTCATTGAAGTTTTACATACCCATATGTATTCAGTGTAGGATTTGGTTTTCATTTCTCACACTCATTAACAGCTTTATATCTTTTAATTTTTTTGAACTGCTTGTTCTTTTTGATTATTTTTCTCAGATTAGGTTTTAGAAGATCTGTTTTTACTTGGAAGTAAATAAAACATAGAAGCCTCCTCATTCCCTGTCAAGTATGCTGTACATACATATGCTTTAGTTTCTGTCTCATCAGTGTGGTTGTTACATTTTATCCAGATAGAAACTGAAAGAACCTTGCCTCTTGTGTCTGAATTTTGTCATTATGTTTAAAAAATCTTTCATTTATACATGAAGTTATAAATTTCAACTTAAAGTTCCTCCACTTCTTACCTGGCTTATTCCTTACAACATTGTATATTTTGGTTTATCTAAAACAAAGACAATAGAGATGAAAGAAGCTATATTGATTTGATTTGGAGGATTGACCTACTGAGTTTTTTGTTTTTTTTTTTTTAAATTTTATTTTATTTTCCTTGAGAACATACTGTACAGAGGAGTTACAATTACATGGGCAGGATAATGCATACATTTCTTACCAAGCATTGCAGCCTCCTCCTTTGTTTACCCTTCACCTCCCTTCCCAGCCTCCCCCCTCCCCCCCACCAAATCATACCCCCCCCCCCCCGACATTGAAAAGCTGGTTTTGACATGACATTTTGTACTTCTCATTGTTGCAACAGGTCCACCTGAATCCTTAAACGACTTGTTTGTCCCCATCTCCTCCACATGTTATACTGACATCAAATATAGTGAAAGCAGGGGTTACACTGTGGGGGAGGGACATACAAAGCAACCAAGAAATAATCTTATAAATGCGTTAGAAACACATGCATGAAAGAAACAAAAACATTAAAATACATATTTGAGCGTTCGTTTTCCTAACATCACATTCTCTGACTTTTTCCGCTTGACTCATACCTATACTAGATATTGCAAATAAGGGAAACCATGGGACCTATGTTTCTTTGGGCCTGGCTTACTTCACTTAATATAATTTTTTCCAAGCCTTTCCATTTCCTAACAAATGGGGAAATGTCATTCTTTCTGATGGAGGCATAGAATTCCATTGTGTATATATACCACATTTTCTTGATCCATTCATCTATTGAGGGGCATCTGGGTTGGTTCCATATCTTAGCTATGGTAAATAATGCTGCAATAAACATAGTTGTGCTGGTAGCTTTAGTGTAAACATTAGGGTAAATGCCCAAAAGTGGGATTGCTGGGTCATAGGGGAGTTCTATGTGAAGTCTTTTGAGGAACCTCCATACTGCTTTCCAAAGTGGTTGAACAAGTTTACATTCCCACCAACTATGAAGTAAGGTTCCTTTCTGTCCACATCCCCTCCAGCATCTGTTGTTGTTAGAGTTCTTGATTTTTGCTGTTCTAACTGGAGTGAGGTGATATCTCAATGTTGTTTTGATTTGCATTTCTTTTATGGCTAGGGATGTTGAACATTTCTTCATGTGTCTATCGGTCATCCTTCTTTCTTCTTCAGAGAAGCTTCTCTTTAAGTCTTTCGCCCACTTACTTATTGGGCAGTTGTTTCTTTGAGGATTTGTTGTTGGGTGGTTTAATTTTTTGAGTTCCAAGTATATTTTAGATATGAGACCCTTGTCCGTTGTATGGCTAGTAAAGATCTTCTCCCAGTCCGTGGGCTTTCTATTGATCTTGCTAGCTATGTCATTTGCCCTGCAGAAGCTCTGCAACCTTATACAATCCCATTTGTCCAACCTTTCTTTGATTTGTTGTGTTTCCGGGTCTCTATTCAGAAAATTTCGGCCTGAGCCAAGGAGACCCAGGGTTTCTCCTATTCCATCCTGTAATGTTTTCAGAGTGTCTGCTTTGAGTTCAAGGTCTTTGATCCATTTGGAGTTGATTCTGGTGCAGGGTGATATATAAGGATCTAGCTTTAGTTTTCTACATGTAGTTAACCAGTTTTGCCAGCACCATTTACTGAAGAGGCTGTCAGTCTTCCATTCTATTGTTTTAGCTCCCTTATCGAAGATTAGATGGCTATAGGTGTGTAGGTTCATTTCTGGGTTTTCAATTCTATTCCATTGGTCCTGAGGTCTGTTCTTATGCCAATACCAAGCTGTTTTGATTACTATCGCTTTATAGTAGAGTTTGAAATTTGGTATTGATATTCCTCCAGCCGTGTTCTTTCCATTGAGGAGCGTTTTTGCTATTCGGGGTCTTTTATTGTTCCATATGAATTTTTGGATTGCCTCTTCTATTTCCTTGAAGAATGAGGGTGGAATTTTGATAGGTATTGCATTGAATTTGTAGATAGCCTCGGGAAGTATTGCCATTTTCACGATGTTAATCTTTCCAATCCAGGAGCATGGGAGGTTTTGCCATTTTTTAAGTTCTGTGTTGATTTCCTTTTTCAAGATTTTAAAGTTTTCATCATAGAGGTCCTTCACTTCTTTAGTTAAGTTAATTCCTAGGTATTTTATTTTTTGTGGGGCTATTACAAATGGAGTTGCTTTCCTAATTTCAGCCACACTTTTCTCATTGTTGGCATACAGAAAAGCCATTGATTTTTGGGGGTTAATTTTATACCCTGCTACTTTGCCAAAGTTTTGAATCAGCTTGAGTAATTTGGGAGTGGACTCTATGGGGTTCTTTAAATACAAGATCATGTCATCTGCAAAGAGGGAGAGTTTTATTTCTTCTTTCCCTATTTGGATCCCCTTTATGTCTGCATCTTGTCTTATTGCTGTAGCTAGGCATTCTAATACTAGATTGAAGAGAAGTGGAGAGAGTGGGCATCCTTGTCTTGTTCCTGAGTTAAGAGGAAATGGCTTTAGTTTTTCACCATTGAGTATAATGCTGGCTGTAGGTTTGTCATATACAGCCTTTATTGTATTGAGGAATGTTCCATGGATTCCTAATTTTTCCAAAACCTTCATCATAAAGGGGTGTTGGATCTTGTCGAATGCTTTTTCTGCGTCTATTGAGATAACCATGTGGTTCTTATTCTTGGTCCTGTTGATGTGATGAATAATATTAATTGATTTGCGTATATTGAACCAGCTTTGCATCCCTGAAATGAATCCTGTTTGATCGTGGTGTATGATTTTTTGCATGAATTGTTGAAGTCGATTGGCCACAATTTTGTTGAGAAGTTTTGCATCAATGTTCATCAAAGAAATGGGTCTATAGTTCTCTTTCTTTGATGGGTCCCTGCCTGGTTTTGGGATGAGGGTTATGATGGCTTCATAGAATGTGTTCGGTAGTGAGCTTTCTCTTCCAATTTCATTGAAGAGTTGGAGGAGAATTGGTGTGAGCTCTGCTTTGAAGGCCTTGTAAAATTCCACTGTAAAACATCTGGTCCTGGACTTTTCTTAGCTGGAAGGTCTCTTATTGCTGTTTCTATTTCAATGCTTGATATGGGCCTGTTAAGCTGGTTTAACTCATCTTGGTTTAGTTTTGGCATGTGAATATTTGCTAGGAAGAGGTCCATTTCTGTCAAGTTCTCAAACTTATTAGCATAAAGTTTTGAGAAGTATTCCCTTATAATGTTCTGAATCTTGGTTGTTTCCATGATGTTTCCATTCTCATCTCTGAGTTTATTAATTTGGGTGTGTTCTCTTCTTTTTCTGATAAGATTTGCTAAGGGTCTGTCAATTTTGTTAAGTTTTCCAAAGAACCAACTCTTTGTTTTGTTGATTCTTTCTTTTGTTTTTTTGGATTCTAATTCATTTAATTCTGATTTAATTTTGATTATTTCTTTCCGTCTACTGGATTGGGGTTTATCTTGCTGCTCTTTTTCAAGGAGGTTTAGATGTGTCATTAAATTGTTAGTTTCAGATCTCTCCAATTTGTTGATGTAGGAGCTCAGAGCTATAAACTTGCCTCTGAGTACTGCCTTTGCTGTGTCCCAGAGGAGCTGGTATTTTGTGTGTTCATTTTTGTTGAATAGCATGAACATTTGAATTTCCTTTCTAATCTCTTCCATGACCCACTCATGATTCAGCAGTGTGTTGTTCAGCCTCCATGTGATACCGGACTTTCTTTGGTGGCTTTTCCTGTTGAGTTCTAATTTTATTCCCTTGTGGTCAGAGAGAATGCAAGGTATAACTTCAATGTTTCTGAATTTAGACAAGTTTGCTTTGTGGCCTAAAATGTGGTCTATTTTAGAAAACGTTCCATGTGCTGCTGAGAAAAACTTGTATTCTGATGCTGCTGGGTGAAATGTTCGGTAGATGTCTGTTAAGTCTAGTTGATCTATGCAGCTGTTTAGATCTGTGGTTTCTCTGTTGAGTTTTTGCCGAGTTGATCTATCTAGTGGGGAGAGTGGTGTGTTAAAATCCCCAACAATTAATGTCTTTGGATCTATATGGGATTTGAGGGAAAGTAGTGTTTCTTTGATAAATTTGGGTGCTGCATTGTTTGGCGAATAGATATTTAGTATTGTAATATCCTCCTGAAGGAGAGATCCTTTAATTAGTATGTAGCGACCTTCTTTATCTCTTTTCACGAATTTTAATTTGAAGTCTATTTTATCTGATATTAGGATTTCAACTCCCGCCTGTTTATGCGGTCCGTTTGCTTGGTAGATTTTGTTCCAGCCTTTAACATTGAAAATGTGTTTGTTTTTACGGGCAAGATGTGACTCCTGCAGGCAGCAGATAGAAGGGTCTTGTTTTTTAATCCAACTAGACAGTCTATGTCGCTTAATTGGAGAGTTCAGTCCGTTAACATTAAGAGATAGGACTGAGAGGTATTTGGGAGTTCCTGCCATGTTATCTACCTTCTTGGGGGCTGCGAAAACTGGGTTCTTCCTATGGTTCTTGGATTCTCAGTTTGGGTGCAGTTTCTTGGCCTTTATTGCGGTCTTGTTGGTTTTCTATGTGTAGGACATCTTTAAGAATCTTTTGTAGGGCTGGTTTGGTGGAGATGTATTGTTTCAATTTTTCTTTGCTATGGAAGGTTTTTATTTGGCCTTCAGTTATGAAGGAGAGTTTAGCTGGGTACAGTATTCTTGGTTGATAGTTGTTTGTTTTTAGGGCATGGCATACATCATTCCAGGCTCTTCTTGCTTTGATTGTCTCTGCTGAGAAATCTGAGGTGATTCTAATTGGTTTCCCTTTATAAGTGATTACCCTTTTCTCTCTGATAGCTTTAAGGATCTTTTCCTTGTTCTGAGTTGATCCTGTGTGGATTATAATGTGACAGTGGGATGTCCTATTCTGGTCTGGTCTATTTGGGGTTCTAAAGGATTCTTGTATCTGGACAGGCCTATCTTTTTGCATGTTTGGGAAGTTCTCTGCTAGGATCCTGTTAAACAAATTTCCTAGACCATTAACTTCTGTTTCTAGGTGCTCTTCTACACCCATTATCCTTAGATTAGGCCTTCTGATGGTGTCTTCCAGGTGTTGGATAGATCTATCATATTTCTTGGACTTGTCTTGGATGGTTGTATGTTCTTTCTCTATAATATCTAGGCTGTCTTCAATCCCTGAGATTCGATCTTCTGCATGGTCTAACCTGCTGTCAAGACTCTCTACTTTGTTTTTTATCTCTTTTCCTTCTAGTTGGTCAGCTTTGATGGCTTCAAGTTCTTTGTTGAAGCTCTGTTTTAGGTCTTGTATGAATTTCTTTACTTCCTTAATTTGGTGTTCAGTGTTTGTCCTCAAATCGCTTAGTTGATTGGTTATGGTTTCTTTGGGCTCCCATTCCTTCTGTTGGGTTCCATTCAGCATTCCCTTTGTGGTCTCCCTGACTTCCTTCAGCTCTTTGTTAATGGATTCCATGAATGCCTTTAGTGATCTTTGTGTGTTCTCTACCTGGTCTCTCAATTCCTGTATTACTCTTTGATTAGCTTCCTCCCGTTCGTGGGATTCCTGCAGATCTCTTTGAGTGTTCTCAGCCTGCTCACGCCATTCCTTTCTCTTTGAGTATTCTCAAGTTGTTCACGCAAATCCTGTATCAGTTTTTGAGTAGCTTCCTCACGCTTATCATATTCCTGTATAAACTTCTGGGATGCCTCCTCTCTCTCCCTATCACGCTCATACAGAGTCCTTTGTACGTTGTCAAACTTTTCATTTATCATGTTTGTCAGCAGTGTTTGTAGAGCTGTTTGGGAACTCTCCTCTGGATTATTCATTATCTCTTCTAACCCCTGATTATCAAGATTGGGAATTGAGATACCCGAATTTGCCATTTTTCTTGTGTTTTTCCGGCTTACTCTGCCCATTTGAGATGAAGATAGCACCAGTTTTGTGCTAGAACACTATCTTAAGGCAACCATCAACCAAAGTTTGCATTTGTACAGTCAATAGTCTACAGATACAATCTAGTTCAACAGATACATCTATTCGACATCAAACAACTATATGTTAAAGGGCTTCGAACCACAGAGAAGAATTTGGAAAACCAGAAATTATTAGGGTTAGGGAGAGATGTGGGTAAAAAATAGGAATAGATTGGTGTGGGGAGGCACAGGGAGAGTTAACTATGTCCTAATCACAATGCAGGAAATAGGTTGGGTAGGATGCAAGTAGAGAGAGAGAGAAAAAGAAGAAAGGGAAAGGGGAATGAAAAGAGACCAGAAAAAAAACCGTAAAAATTAATGTTATTTTAGAGATTAAAGGACCATCTATTTATAGAGGAATATGAATATGTTGAGAGAAAGGGAGGGACATAGAGGAGATGTGAAAAACTTTAAAAAATGGTTAAAATATTATATAGGTATAAAGAGGTAGTACTGCTATTAATGAATTTAAGTCTCAGAGGTTTTGAATTGAGTAATAAGTTTGTGGATTAAGTGTGTACACAATGGGGGATAGGGTCTACTGGTTAACTACGGGTTTATCTGAGGATGTGCAGGACAAGAGTTAAGTCATATAAAGAAGAACAAAGAGGAAAAGATGGAAAGGATAGGAGAGTGAGAAGAAAAGATCAGAAATTCAGTAGAGCTGGACAAAAAACAAAAAGATAATTAAGAATGAAAGAAAAAGAGAAAGAAGACAAGAAAAGAAAGGAAAACACACATTCACATATTCCTAAAATAAAAATTATAAGAGGAGAAAGAAAAAAAAAGTTAATGGAAAACAATTATTTTTTCAGAAGAGGCAAAAATTAAAGATTAATAAAAGTTTTAGAAAAGCAAAAAAATTTTTTTTTATATATATAAGGTAACAAAAGACGAAAAAAAAACAAAACAAAAAAAGGAAAAAGAAAAGAAGAAGAAGAAAAAAAAAGTTCTTTGATTTCTTTTTTTTTTTTGGGAGGGGTGGGAAGAGTCCTGTATCTCCCTTTTGTCTGTAACCAGAGTCTGGTTGGAGTCTCTGGTCAGCTTGAGGTCCTGTGGCTTGATTGGTTTCTTAAGTCAGTTTGTTGGAACAGGCAGAAAAATGCTCTGCTTTACCCAAGATTTTGAGATCCCCCTCCCAGGTTAGTTTACTGGGAGGGTGATCTGCTTTGAGAATCACAAAAGAGTGGGATGCAGTGATGAGGCTAGGTTCTGGGTAGAGTTGAGGCCTTTCTACAAACAGCTTTTCCCTGGGGCTATTTTGTGAAAAAAACTCACAGCACCCAGCCTGGAGCCATTCTCAGGGTTTCTGTTTTTCAATTGATTGTGGTGGCTGCTAGAGGGAGGGGCAGCCTCTGGCTCTGGTTACCGGGTGAGGAGAGCCACTCCAAAGGCTGGCGCCTGAGCTGGGTGACTTTTCCCTGGATGGAACTGAGTCTGTGAGGTCACTTCGCCGTTAAGTTCTTGTGACCTGCTAAATGACTCGTTTTATTCCAAGGCCTGAGCTGGAGCTAGCCGCTCCTTCCGAGCTTTGTCGGTATCCAAGATGGAGATCACTGGTGCTGGGGGGGAGGGGTGGCCTTCCCTCCTCTGCTCCCAGAGAAGGAGTGAGGAAGTCGGGCTTCTCCTCACGCCGAGTCTTGGATCCTGGGTCGTCTCTGGTCTGCAAAGTGCAGGATGAAGTTGTCCGCTCCTTGTCGGTTCTTGCTGGTGTTGAGTAGAATCTACTCGTCCGCTGCGTTTGGCTCCTTCGTCCCGGACTGTGTCTCAGGTGTGCCCCCACGGCGGTGGTCGCTGCCGTGACCCTGCCGCCGCAGCAGCAGCTGCTGGCAGGCGCTCAGATGTGTCTGCTTGGCTTCCCCTCTCTTGACTAACTCTCTGTCCTGTGATGGCACACTTGGTGTGATTCTCTGGCTTGGGACTGTTCACTGGAACTCTGAAACTGTTTTCTATGCAAGAGCTTGTTCAGCTTCCAGCTTCTCCTCCGCCATCTTCCCGGAACCCCCCCTACTGAGTTTTTTGTTACTTACTGTACTTTGATTATTTTTCATGTTTATGCAAATTTGTTATTTTAAATTTAGTAAGATAAAACAATAAGAAAAGCCGGGCGCTGGTGGTGCTCGCCTTTAATCCTAGCTACTCAGGAGGCTGAGACCTGAGGATCACAGTTCAAAGCCAGCGTTGACAGGAAAATCCGTGAGAATCTTATCTCCAATAAACCACTCAGAAACCAGAAGTGGCGCTCTGGCTCCTGTAGTAGAGCGCTAGCCTTGAGCTGAAGAGCTGAGGGACAGCGCCTAGGCCCAGAGTTCAGGCCCACGACCAGAACCCCACCCCAAAAAAAAGAAAAAGAAAAAAGAAAACAGAGAAAATATTTGCCCAAGCCCCATATTCTATGTGGATTCAACATTAAACAGTTAGTGGTGAAATACACACTAACACGGGTATTAAAAATCTGAGTTCCATTCATAAACTAGTATTTGAAAACGATTGGGCCATGGTGAAGTCCCATCCCTTCATTAGAAATATGACTTTCAGAGGCTGGGGAGGTGTCTCAGTGGTAGAGTGCTTGCATGCATGAGGCCTTGGGTTCAATTGCTCAGCATGACATAAGCAGAAAAAGCCCGAAGTGGTGCTGTGGGTCAAGTGGTAGAGTGCTAGCCCTTAGCTGAACAGCTGAGGAATAGTGCCCAGGCCCAGAGTTCAGACCGCCATGACTGACCAAAAAAAAAAAAAAAAGAAAAGAATTGTGACTTTCAAAAATCCAGACAGGACAATGGCTTTTTAAATCATACTCAAAGTTTGTTGTTCCTTGAACAGTATCAATTAATTGAAATCTGGCTTTTAGCCTAGTTCTAATTGTTTCAATACTACCTCCCAGGAAACATGACCTTGTCTTACTACAGCTGATAACACAATACATTTGCTTCAAGTTCAGAACAATATCAACATCTCAATTCTTGGATTATTGGCATTTTTGTCTTCCTTCATCCAAGACTAGCTTTTATATCTGGCCACAAATATCCACATTGCCCTAAGTTGCCAACATCACATTTACTAATATCTGAAATGCTTTTTGAAATTATCAAGAAATCAGAAAGTTCCAGCAACTGAACATAAAGAATTCATATTGCTGAATCACCTGTGTGTTTTCTTTCTTGTACTTTGAGGAAACTCCATGACTGTATATATTTCCATACTGTTTACACACACCCCACATTTGACATTTTTTATATATTAATTTTGTTTTACCCAATAGGGACTTGAAATCGGGGATGAATCTTGATAAGCAGATTGTCTGTGACATGTACTGCTGCTCCAACTCCTTTTGTGCTTTATTCATGTTTCTTTTATGGTCTCCGCTTCTACATAACACAGGAAGTGTCCTTAGAGTATTTGATTTTAGCGAGTACATTCCCTTGACTCCATGCAAATAATTCCAAAATATTTAATATCAAATCTTCCAAGGTGGATTATATCTAGACTGGGAAATTGTATTCTACTAGGTGTCATTCTCTTCACTGATAGATTTACCTATTCCCCAATACTTAAAAGTAATTGCCAGGATTTCTCTGTTCAAAGCTCTTGAATTATATCCTTGGCTAACACTGTTTACTTTAAAAATATTCACAGTTAATGTTTACAACTAAATACTGTTTTTCATTTGGCACATTTTCTAATTTTTGTCTGTCACAAAGAATTCCAACTCTTTCAGCTATAACATGATTTTATGATTTACAGAATATATTTTGCTTTATCTGTCCATGTCATTCAGTAAGTAAGATATATTCCATGATTCAAAAGAAGAGATTTTGTTTTAAAATATATCTTGTTGTTTTAGAGAAGCTTGCTCCTTTCTGTCGTGTTCTTCTGAGGAGAATTATGGTTCTCTTGTGACTTATTTAAGCCAGGGCACAGCGTTAGTCCATGGTATAATATGAGACTCCTCCCAAATAACCAATAACAGTGAGGAGAGAGAAGGAAAAAAAAACACAAGAGGGAAATAAGAGGAAACACTGGCATATAATGCAAAATTTGCAAATAGGAAAGAAAAAATCATTTCACCTTCCTAAATTTTAATTTTGTACCCAATTCTTCCAGAAATAAAATCGGCATAGAGGACCAGTGAAAACTTATCCTGAGTATTATAACCTTGACAGTTTGTCACAAGGTTTTCCTTCCTATTAGTTAGAAGCCAAAGAATTTCAAAGCTTCTTAAACTTGATAAGAAATTTAATTATATTTTGTCATCAATAATTTATGGTTCCAAATTATACTAAATTGGCAGCTGGTGATGTGAAGTGCAAATGAAATCAGGCCAATTCTAACCAAATCAGGCATAAAATTATATTTTAATAAACTTTGATTCTACTTCCTATTACCCTTTTCTCTTTATCATGCATGTGTGAGCTTCATGTGTAATTTGTGTACACAGATGCTGACTTTTATTGCTTTGGTAATTTAGAAATCTCAGTATTGAGAAGATATTATTGTATACAGGCAGAATCTAATGAACTTTTTAAATGTTAAAGATAGTGATGGAAAGCCACTGCTTCAGAAATAGTTGAAGAATAAAGATGAAAGCGACAACAGATGGTTTTCTCATTACTGTTTTTTTTTTTCTTTTCCCATGCTGGTAATGAAATCCAGGGTCTCGTACATGGCAGGTAAGTATTGTACCACCAGCCTTTGTATTTCTATTGTAGAAGTAAAAACATGGGAACTTCACTGGCTTTCTCATTAATTATTTATGTCACAGGAAGAATTCAAGAGATACAATGGAGAATGTAGTGTTTAAGCCAAACTAAGATAATGCATTAAATTTATCAATTTTTATGAGAACTAAGAACAAAATATCAGATAAGTATGCTATACTTACAAGACACTATGTTGGAAATTAACTTTACAATTTGTGGGGAGGGAAGACAAAGGGGAGGGAATGTGGGAGAAAACAAGGGAGGAGCTAATAATGTTCAACAAGAAATGTACTCATTACCTTATTTATGTAACTGTAACCCCTCTGACATTACCTTTACAACAAAATTAAATTAAATTTAAAAAATACATGACCTACATATGACACTGCAATAAGTTAAAAAATAAAAAATAAGACTTAATATGCTGAAGTGGAATTAGTTAGTGATAGATGAATAAATTTAAATTTCTCATAGAGAGAATAAAAGATCCATGCTGACTAGTACGCAGGTTATGATAATTCAATCACCTCCTCTAAAATAATACATACCAAAAATCAAAGATGATTGACTACATGAAGAAAATATTTTAAATCGTTAAAATGAAGGATTGATATTTTAATACCTAAAGAATTCATAAAATATGCTAGTGAAAGTTCAACTCCTTGGTGAGAAATATGGGGAAAAGGTAAAATTTTTACAATAAAAGCACAGATGTTAAATGTTGCATCAATATATGACATGATGTATAATCTATATCATAATCAAAGTGATGAAAATTGTGATTCATTGAAAACAACTTTTGAATTGTTTGAAACACAGGAATAACAAAATGCTTTGATTGCATGTCTTGGCAGTACGGTTTTCTCACGTTTTATGCAAGATATGTACATTTGTAGATGTTTACCAGTACTTAAGTTTACATTGTACTACTTAAGTTTACATTGTACTACTCTCTTAATTCTGAAACTCAACTTGAAATATACCTTCAACAATATGAGAACTGATATTTCCAAGACATTCCATCAGTCATTATCTTTGATTGCAAATCTTGAAACTGTGAAGCAGACATGCCAAAACAATCATTGAAGAACTATCAGTTCCCCTTGAAACTCTGCAACAAAAAAATGAACCAAAGAGGCTTAGATTGTATATTATTTTTTTAAATATGAAACAAAACTCAGAAGTATATACATATATATGTATATAGATAGATAGATAGTATGTTAGATTTTTAGTAAAAGAATAGAGGTATATATATTTTTCTTCATTTATATAAAAAGAAACAGAAAAGCTCATTAGAGATCTATAAGATTGGATAGTAATGAAGATTTAAATAATTGGAAACACTAGTAGATATATAAAATGGTAGACAAAATGTTGGAAAAGAATATTTCTGAATAGATACTTTGATTTAGATTTGTCTTTTAGAGGAAAAACTTTCCATTGTAAAAAGGGCAATAAAGTAAGAGGAAATTGCATTAAAATACCAGTCTGATCAATTTGAAAAGTTTAAATAAAGGCACTAAAGGAAAAAGAAATAAGCTTCTACTATTATATGCATTGTGACTTTGTCCTCTGGATAAAGGAATAAGAATTGTTAACAATTATTGAATTCAGGATATGAGTTGTTTGATGAGTATCAATCAGTAATTTTGAAGTTACTTAAATTATCTTTGAAGAATTAGCAATGAATAAATACATTGTGTTGCTGAAGAGAATGTTTCAGGGAAGTCTTGGGGGTAAAACACATAGGACTTTATCTAACTTTTAAGGATTATGTTGATCTTCAAATATCCATATCCTTTCAACCCGTGCAAAATTGTTATTTCTTTTAGCCACCTATTTTCAAAGCACTACCCTAATGAGAGGTCTACAGAAAACAAATCAACTTTGGGGAACTGAAAAAAAATATGAGCTTAAAACAAGTAATTAAGAAAAGGTTTAATAATCCAAGTAAATTATTACTGCTATGTTTTTATTAAAAAACAATGAAAATATTTAATAGTACTTTCCTTCTCGAATCCCATATAGTAGCTTAATCTATGCAAGGACAATAAATCAAATCAAGTACAATTAATTTCAGTAATATGCATCAGAGTCTCTGAAGTTCCATACAATCAATTGCAAATTTATTTTGCAAATTGAAGTATTTGCATTAATTTTTAAATAATGATTTATCTCAAGGAGTAACTGAATAAATTAAGCTTAATGAATCTGAAGCATTATACTAATTATATTCATTTAAATAAATGTCTTTATGATGAGATTTTCATGAAAATATTTATAGAGCTTAAATAATTAGCAAAATGTCATGATTGCCAATGAACTTTGAAAATACTCTATACAAGGCATTATTTTGAAGGTGTGAAAAAGTAATACTTGTTGAATATAGAAAGTTTGGTGGATAAATTGAAATAAACAAAGGTAAGGTACAGGATCACAAACTGGAATAAAAGTTGATGGTTAATAGCTTAAAATTGAATAGTTGAAATATAAAATATAACTTCATATGAAATCATAAAACATATATTGACATATTACATAAAATATTGTGGTAGAAGACTTTCAGGTATTACTGAGACTTCTAGTTCACTGCTGAAAATCTAACTTCTGTTATAACTATATTCATTTGAAAAGAAGTATATCTGGGTAAATAATTAAAATCAAAGAACTAATTTCATACAGCAAAGTATATTTTCTTGATGTCTCATAATTGATAGCAATGGTGTTATTTTTATTGTAGTCTAACTACAATACCTATTACAGTATGGGTTATGATTTATCTACTATTGTTACTCTGGATATTCAATAAATCATGGCATATATCTATGTCTTCTCTTTCACTTAGGTCTTGTCAGCACTATCCCTATTATTTAAATGGCTAGATGATGTTAAATGTAAGTACTTCTTTTCTTTTGTGTCTGTATTTTTATCGCCAATACTAAGTAGTTGTACAAGATGCTATAATTCTGTAAGTTAGGTTACTTTCTATAAGTTACAGCATTATTAGTTTGATATTATTTACCATAATTATTAAATAGGCATTCATTGAATTATTGATAATGCAAGCATCAAGAGAAATTTTCATCTATACTGCTATAAAATTATGATCATTTTATAGCTTTGCCAAATTCATATTTACCCTCATAAGCTTAAAATGGTAATAGTTTAACTTCCCTTAAAACCAATTTTATATTATAATTTAGGTACTCCAATTAATTGTTGCTCAATTTGATGCAATAATTGCTCATATTAACTTTATAAGAAGAAAATTGAAAGCGTTTATACTTTAATATTCTCAAGAGTTAGCTTATTTTAAAGAATTAAAACAAGTTTCATTTCTTAAAAATAATTATTTCTAGAAGATTGTGGAAGATTTAGATTATAACATGCTCTATAATTATGGCTCAGATGGTACTGTTATTCTTAGCTCATATTTTCGTTTGTATATAACTTCATGACAAGTACCTTTTGGACTAGAATTTCTCACACTTTTCATGCAAAAAATAGACTTTTTTTGCTAGAGATTGTTTGAATAATCAACGATTCACCAACTGCTAGGATAAAAGAGGATGTTTAAAAGTACTATGAGAAAGTTTTCTTTTTCTTAGTTTTTTTTATAACTTTTAGAAGTCTTCTGCAACTTACATAGATTTAACATTTAAACTCTTTATAATCAATCATGTAAATAATCCACTGACTTGTAAAATATACTATAGGAGATATTGCAGTGATAAAAAATAAGAACTTTGATCTGGTGTTCGAACGTTGAAAGAAAAACATGGGATATAACTATAAATCAATCTAAAATATATACCTGAGATTTTTTTGGCTATAGTAACATATTGAGTATTCTAATGAAGCAATTTTGATCTTATAAGACTCTTTGAGTGTTCTGGAATTTAGAAGGGTATAGAGCTGACACAGCCCAGCTATGGTATTATGGAAGAAAGCAGAGTTTTAGTTTATAGGTAAAGAGCACATAATTCAGAGGTGAAAAGTTGTTTCTCATAATCTCCATAGGCATTTATGGAAGCTCGGATCTTATCACAAAGGTAGCCATCAGGCGGTGAGTGCACATGATAATCAATCACTCACATCTACGTATGGTGTGGTAGGAAAACCAGTGTTGAATAGTGAAACTGAGTCTGCTGTGTGTGTCTATTTGCCTTCATGAGCATCACTGTGGCATCTGTGGAGAGACTTCTTTCTGGATGCCTTTTATGTAAAAATTCTGCTACATTAGTAGTAGTGACTATGTGCAGATTTAGTTATATTTACTGCTCTGCAAATTTATCTACATTATTTTTAGTAAAGCATGAAATATCTAGAACATCATAGTATATTGTAGGGTTTATTAGTCTGTTCAAAGGCTGTCTTTGTATTTTATGTAATCATATAGGCTAACTGGAAATAGTGATGATTTCACCCTGAATGCTTCATCAAATTCTGATCTTCTGGTCATTGTCTGATACTATTTGGTATTGTGTCACCTCAAAATCTAATAGTGAGTCAAATAATTATAGTGACAACTAATAATCCCAATTATTATGTTCTTGTCTTGTCCTTAACTGTTTTACGTGTTTTTATCTAAGATAAAAGCATGGATAGTTGGTCAATTAGGGCTTAGTTTAAAACTTTTAAGAATCAGAATAATCCCATTTCCTACCTCCAGAAATAGCAATGAACAAATTCTCAGAATCCATGGGTATATACTGTTTTGAGTTAAGAAAAAGTTAAAACAACAATTGAAACTTAGATTGCTAATCAGTTGGCCTTGAAATAGTAAAAAATGTTCTGGATTATCTAGGCTGTCCAGTATACTCTCAAAAGAGGTGTGGGATTAAAGAATGCCTAGGATAAAAATGTTAAAATAATAAACAATTAACTTGAGCACAGGATCAACAGGAAGGGGGTAGATGAGCTAAGAGAAGGGGAAATAGAGTCCACCAAATATTATAAGTTAAGTTCTTAATAACTAGTACTGAAGAATATGTGCCATTTAAGATAGGATTTTTAAATGGATGTCTCACTGCTAACATAACATTATTAGGGTAGGCCTTAATTCATTGTAATTGCTTTTCTCATAAGGCACGTGTTGGAATAAGACACATGCAGAGTGAGGATGGTGTGAAAGCACAGGAAGAGAGTTACTCATAAGTCAGCCAGACATATTACCCTACCCCATCAATCTCCAGGACCCTTAGAAGGAATCATCTCTGCTGACAACTGACTGTGGCTTCTAACATCCTTTTCTACATCTGTTGACTAAGTCATCTGGATCTGATCATTTGTTACGACAATCCAAGCAAACCAATATAGCAAACCAAATTGACTGGTGTAAAACATTAATGTTATCTTTTTTTAAAAAAAAAAACTTCACCATTCTACTTTTTGAATCTCTGAAGATGAAAGACAACTAGAAAGACCTTACATAGAATTACTAGTATATGCCTAAGAAAAGCAGAATGTTGAAAAAAAGGTTGCAAAAATCCCGAACTAGTGATAGAAAAGTAAAGAAAAATATAACAGAAAATCAGCCACGGCAACTGTGTTTTGCCATGAAAGGATCCAGAAATGATTTTTCTCTATGACTACAGGAACACGATGACATCCAGAACTTTATATAAAACCGTTGGGAAGCAAAGAGAGCAGCAGCACGAAGACAGGAGGATGGAGAGCTGAGTGCCAACCGGAAACTACAAGGCAAAGTCTGGAACTGAGAGAACGAGAATAAACCAAGAAAAACAAAATGTGTAGGGCAGAAGTCCAGCATTGTATACAGGAAAATTCCAGTTAAAAACCTTTAGTGTTTTTGTCATAGTTTTCTGTACAGCTCTGGAGGAGATCTACTCTACATATACCTGTGGAATTGAAAACGGCATGTATTTACTGCATGCAACAGCCCACCTGGCTTTTTAGATCCTATATGTGCAACACAATAGTGATATGTTTTGTTTCAGCTTGCTTCTACTAATTCTTTCAGAGTACACTTTTCATATTTAAGACTTTATGATCTTCATTTTACTTTTACTATCTGAGACAGAATTTTGTCATTTTATCTAATGAAATCACTAGATATTTTAGGATAATCCTAACACCTGATTTTATGTAAGTTGAGTCCAAAGTTCTCATACTGAGGGATACTTTAAGAATAATTTATCTGTATCCTTAGACATTATATACTAGTGATAGTTACTAGTAAATTCTTTCACACATTTTATATTAGCCAAAGTGTATTATATAAATAAGGATTGAACTTTCCTACTTCACATGGAACTCAATGTTGTTTTTATTTCCTCCTCCTCCTCCTCCTCCTCCTCCTCCTCCCCCTCCTCCCCCCTCCTCCCCCTCCTCCCTCTTCTCCTCTTTCTCCTCCCTCTCCTCCTCCTCTTCCTCCTCCTCCTCTTCCTTTTTATTAGAGACAAGCTTTTGTTATATTACCCAGTAAGGCTTGAATTTGTAATCCTTCTATCACAGTTTCCCTAGTTTGGGCAATATAGGTGCATGCTACGATGAACAACTCTCATTCATATGTAATTAGCAAATGAAAATTGTAGATATTTACTCTGTAAATTATGCTTTGTATAGACATGCTGTCATGGCTAAATCATGTACTTAAACATATTTAATATTTGATGCCCTATTTTGTGATGAGAAGTATTAAATCTACATTACTGGTGGTGATCAAAATGTTATTATTAAATGCTATTATTATGTACACTAACAAAGTTGTACAAAAAATTATGTGGTTACCATGGAAACTGTCTTTGAAAGTGTTATAAAAATAAATGCATAAAAGAACTTATTGTATACTGTTAGTTGTGTCATAATAAAGTAACACAAAGAAGGTTGGTTAGGATACAGAAACATTTTCTCACTATCTCTAGACTTTAAATCTGAGATTAAAGGTTTGACAGACTGATTTCTTCCGAAGTCTCTTTCTTTGATTTAGACCAGGCTCTTCACTCTCCATAATTCAATGTCCAGTTGCTCTCTGACTTGATAGCAAAAAAATTATTATACATAAACACATAATGACCTCATATATTTTTATGACTTCTTTGAAAACCTTATAACAAAGGCATGTATCCTTTAGATGGATTTATTAAATATTATATCTCAGTCATTTTAAAAATCCACTTTCTGGATATTCCTAAGCATCATTATCATGTTACGCTGTATTACATACTTTAGATCATGTCTGAACCCCTTCGCCCTGTGCTGCCATTATTAGCATTCCTACTTTCAAAGGTATATTCTAAAACATTTCTCTCTTTGATGTTTCCATAAGATTTTATGAACAACATTCTTGTTAATAAATTTAGATGTACAGCATCTAAATTTATTCTCTTGGAAGCAGAGAAATACAAATCCATATTCTACTCCCTGTTTTCTATACAATTATTATTTTCATTACTATTATCTTTAAGTATCTGTACAAAGGTACCTCAGCCTGATGAGTATTCATCATTTTATTGAATATTCTTTCCTGGATATTAGGACATCTGGTTTTTCTTCAGTTGATGGAGTCCTCTGCATTTCTCTGATTGCTTCAGTAAACATTAACTACCTCCTGTATCCAAAAAGTCTGATATAGAATGTGTAATCATCTCTACAGCTCCTTACTCTACTCCTCATTTTCTGGGCCCTAGATTGATCTTATGCTAAAGGCTTTTCTGAGCCCCACAGCGAAGTCTACCTAAAGCACTATGGCAAGTGTGGTGTTTCTGCAAAGAAGTTAGTACCTGCTGTAGTTATTTCCCTCCTTGATGGTTTCTTAAACAATTGCTATATCAAAGTTATTGGGGACTGTTTTATTTGTTTTGATTTTCAAATTAATGTTTTTACATAATAGTTCATGATAGAAAATATGGGCATTTCCCATTCGACTGAACTCTAAGATGAGAAAATGTTAATTAAATGTTGTTACTTATTAAAATGTATGGCTCACAGATATTGACAAATATTTTACTTATATACTGTTGTAAATGTATTAGGAATTTTGCCACTACTAATCTGATTCATATGGAAATTGCTTCAAAGTAAAATTAGCCTGTCACTCTTATAATTATTAATTATGCAATTATCTTATAGGGAACTAGAAATAAGCAAATATAATTGTAGATATATATTGAGAGAAATAAATTATAAGTTTATTTATTTTACACTTAATTATGGTTTTCATCTTCATTCATTTTATCATAACATTGTATCATCAAAATATATGATTAAATATATTAATAGTTTATTACATAAAGGAGAGATGTATGAAGTAGCCAAATTAAGGAGCATGCAGATCATAGCATCATTAAACTTTAATATAGTGATAATTTTAATGTCACACTTCCAATGGTGTTCACTACAGCTCATTTATAGCAAATCTTTGCCTCCTGCAATATTCATAGTCACTCCAAAATGCAATAAATTGTGATTTGAAAATTTTGTGACAATGCCTAGCAGTATTTAGTAGTATGTTGGACTGCCAAGATACTACTAAAGCATCAATGTGCTAGTTTCAAAAAAGGCTTCCACCCCAGGCATGAAAACATGGCCAGTTCAAACAGACTTGATGTCAACCCAAGAATTATTACATTGCTAGCTGAATGCTACTTAATCTCAGTCTCAACTCCTCCAAAGACCATAAGTTTTAATACTATTGTAAATATTGGAGCAATAATTTGCAAAGCATAGTCTTTTATATATGGAGAAAATAATAAAGAGTAACTATTCAATAAGAAAATAGGTTAAATCTTCAAGTGTGCAAATGTTGAAACACTTGCTATGAAGTATTGCTATGTATTAGATATTCAAATATTTATTTTAAAATATTATAATTAAATTGTTTTTTAAAAAGCTCATATAGAGATACCAGTATAAACAAATCTGTATTTAAAATCTGTTGAACAGCTTTGTTTGTGATGATAATGAGAAAACACACCTTTGAGAGTTTATAAATAAATAAGGTAGGGATCAGTAACTCATGCCTGTAATCTTAGCTACTTAGGAAGCTAAGATCTGAGGATCACGGTTCAAAGCCAGCCCAGGCAGGTTACTCCCCCATGAGACCCTTACCTCCAATTAACCACCAGAAAACCAGAAGTGACACTGTGGCTCAAAGTAGTAAAGCTCTAGCCTTGACTGAAAAAAACTCAGAAATATCACCCATGCCCTGAGATCAAGGCCCACAATGCACCAAAAAAAAAAAAGAATTTATACATAAAATCATTTTCACTGTGCAAAAATGAACTATGTACATTGTGGGCAAAGATGTAAAGAGAAACTGGGGAAAAGCAAATAAAGAAGCGACATTGCTTTGTAATTTTTAGCCATCTTAATAATAACAATAAAATTATATTTCTAAATCCATAAAATTGCACTTCAATTTTTTATTATTAAATTCTATTTTTTGTAAGGAAATTGGAATAGTTACAACATTAAAGTTACTGAGGGGTAAAATCAAGACTTGACCGTTAACCAATTTCTTGGCATTAATGAAAATAATTGTGGATATATTGTACAGTTTTTAAAAGTCATTGGGCACATGATTATTAAGTTGGAGAATTTTCTGTCTATGTCAAGACTGAGAAAACTAAAAGAGAATGTATTTAGAACTTAAAGAAAACACTTGCCCTCATAAAGGAAAGATAGGGAGTACCAGTGTGTAGGACCATAATGATTATTTCTAGTGAAACTGAAAAACATCTTTTTGAGGACATTACATTTTCTTTTCTTTTAAACCTTCTTTTATTTAAAGTCACCTGTTATAAACTGTGGCTCAGTGTATTGCTGGAAACTGCATTAACTTCTACAAAAGTTTAAAGTATTAGTACATTCATATTCTAATTTCAGATGTTAAGGAAGAGTAAATGCTTTATCTCTGTTTTCACTTTTCAGGCAACTATAATTAGAGATCACATATATAAGAAAATCATGTAAGCTTAAAACATAGCATGGTACAATGAGATTTGAGAGAAACTAAATATAAATAAATAGGAACAAAAGCTTATTAGAGTAATTCAGTCTAATCTCATTTTTCAAGCTAATGACTTCATCAACAGTGGCTGCAAGAAAATTTCTCTGCAACTACATTTTGGTACCTAATTTAGTGATGGCAATGCTTTACATTTTCTTATAAAGCTAATCACCTTGATGATTAAAGTTGAAACTACAATGCTTATTATTTTCAAGACATCTAGCAATAAATAGTATCTAGATAAAATATATTATTTATAAAAATGTACATTTTATCTTTATGGTAAATAAGGCAATTAAGTATATTAAATGTCTTACCACAGATTAAAAATTCTAAAGAAGAATAATAGGCAATATGAATGTGACTTTTTCTTCTATAACTCTATCTTGAGATCATACCAATGTTAAAATTTAATTGATAATTTTCAGAGGGTGCTAATAAATGTGTTTTTATTTATTTTAAATATATTTAATAAAAAGAGAAGAAAGCAAATATTAATATTTTGGAGCCTAAATCTATGCATTTAAGAGCAAAATAAAATCATACTAAAAGTTCACGCTTTTTTATGGAACTGGGGTTCAAATTCAACTGCTTGGGCCATCCTTCTGACCTTTTGTGCTTTGATTAATTCTGAGGTAAGATTTCACTTCTTGCCCAAACCAATCTGGACTGAAATCCTCCTTTTTACTTTTCTACTTTATCCAGGCAGAGGATAACACATGACCACACCCATGTACTGATTGAGTTGAGCTTTCAGAAACTCTTTGTCTGCTAGCCTTGAGCCATAATACTCCTGATATCATGACAAGCAAGAGCTACTGTGACCAGCCAAGGAGTAAAGTAAAACATATCTTGAACATATCTCTACACCATTTCAGTTCAATGATTAGGAAAGTGCATAGAACAATGTTAAAAATCTTCATTTCCCAACACAGAACTTAAAAAATGGCAAAACCTCCCATGCTCCTGGATTGGAAAGATTAACATTGTGAAAATGGCAATACTTCCCAAGGCTATCTACAAATTCAACGCAATACCTATCAAAATTCCACCCTCATTCTTCAAGGAAATAGAAGAGGCAATCCAAAAATTCATATGGAACAATAAAAGACCCCGAATAGCAAAAACGCCCCTCAACGGAAAGAACACAGCTGGAGGAATATCAATACCAAATTTCAAACTCTACTATAAAGCCATAGTAATCAAAACAGCTTGGTATTGGCATAAGAACAGACCTCAGGACCAATGGAATAGAATTGAAAACCCAGAAATGAACCTACACACCTATAACCATCTAATCTTCGATAAGGGAGCTAAAACAATAGAATGGAAGACAGACAGCCTCTTCAGTAAATGGTGCTGGCAAAACTGGTTAACTAAATGTAGAAAACAAAAGCTAGATCCTTATATATCACCCTGCACCAGAATCAACTCCAAATGGATCAAAGACCTTGAACTCAAAGCAGACACTCTGAAAACATTACAGGATGGAATAGGAGAAACCCTGGGTCTCCTTGGCTCAGGCTGAAATTTTCTGAATAGAGACCCGGAAACACAACAAATCAAAGAAAGGTTGGACAAATGGGATTGCATAAGGTTGCAGAGCTTCTGCAGGGCAAATGACATAGCTAGCAAGATCAATAGAAAGCCCACAGATTGGGAGAAGATCTTTACTAGCCATACAACGGACAAGGGTCTCATATCTAAAATATACTTGGAACTCAAAAAATTAAACCACCCAACAACAAATCCTCAAAGAAACAACTGCCCAATAAGTAAGTGGGCGAAAGACTTAAAGAGAAGCTTCTCTGAAGAAGAAAGAAGGATGGCCAATAGACACATGAAGAAATGTTCAACATCCCTAGCCATAAAAGAAATGCAAATCAAAACAACATTGAGATATCACCTCACTCCAGTTAGAACAGCAAAAATCAAGAACTCTAACAACAGATGCTGGAGGGGATGTGGACAGAAAGGAACCTTACTTCATAGTTGGTGGGAATGTAAACTTGTTCAACCACTTTGGAAAGCAGTATGGAGGTTCCTCAAAAGACTTCACATAGAACTCCCCTATGACCCAGCAATCCCACTTTTGGGCATTTACCCTAATGTTTACAAACAAGACCACACTAAAGCTACCAGCACAACTATGTTTATTGTAGCATTATTTACCATAGCTAAGATATGGAACCAACCCAGATGCCCCTCAGTAGATGAATGGATCAAGAAAATGTGGTATATATACACAATGGAATTCTATGCCTCCATCAGAAAGAATGACATTTCCCCATTTGTTAGGAAATGGAAAGGCTTGGAAAAAATTATATTAAGTGAAGTAAGCCAGGCCCAAAGAAACATAGTTCCCATGGTTTCCCTTATTTGCAATATCAAGTATAGGTATGAGTCAAGCGGAAAAAGTCAGATAATGTGATGTTAGGAAAACGAATCCTCAAATATGTATTTTAATGTTTTTGTTTCTTTCATGCATGTGTTTCTAACGAATTCATAAGATTATTTCTTTGTTGCTTTGTATGTCCCTCCCCCACAGTATAACCCCCGCTTTCACTATATTTGATGTCAGTATAACATGTGGAGGAGATGGGGACAAACAAGTCGTTTAAGGATTCAGGTGGACCTGTTGCAACAATGAGAAGTACAAAATGTCATGTCAAAACCAGCTTTACAATGTCGGAGTGGGGGGGGGGAGGGGGGGTATAACTGGGTGGGGGGGGAGGGGGGAGGGTGGGAAGGGAGGTGAAGGGTAAACAAAGGAGGAGGCTGCAATGCTTGGTAAGAAATGTATGCATTATCCTGCCCATGTAATTGTAACCCCTCTGTACAGTATGTTCTCAAATAAAATAAAATAAAATTTAAAAAAAAAAGAAAATATAAAAAAAAAATCTTCATTTCCACATTTTTATTATTTTGAGATTTAATCAAAGAAAGCATGAGGTTATTTATTATGAACAGGTATTATTCTGCACTTCTGTTGAATAATGATAATTATATTTATCCTCTTACCAGCTTTGAAGCTATGATTATACATTTTCAAGCAATTGGGGAATGTTTATTATAAAGAAACAGAAAAACGCTAGTCTTATCTTCCAACCCTATTCCCCCCAAAAGCAATGTGATCTTTAACTACCATAAAGGGGCCATGTATTGTCTAAAGTCATAGTATTTCAGTTTATTCACAGTAAAATATTTGTATTATGAGAAATTATTTTAAAATTTTTAAAAATAACTATAAACTACATAGAGTTTCTTTGTAATCATTTGGCTGGATTTCTCTTAGTTGTGTCCTAAGATTATCCTACATTAGTGATAATTTTTACTAATTTCCTAATCTTTCAAGCATAGGTTCTGGTAATGGTTTGGGCATTAAAAGACAGTAAACATATTTATAATTCAAATTTAACTTCTTGAGTATGTTTATCTGTCCATCATTTCTTTCTAGTTTTTTTATATAGTAACAATTAGAATATAAACATATAAATAATTAAGTATCATATTTTTCTCTGTCAATGCCTGTAATGTAGAAGCATTTGAGGCCAATTGTATAAAATTAATTATGAATGTAGGGAGTAGATTGGCTACTAACCAATTATATGCAATAATACATTGTAGTTAGTGAAAATTCACTGTCAGAAGTTGTGCTCCTATTTAAAGTAAGTAATCTATTATTGGAATGATGTTGTAGTTTGAATTTTTTACTTATTTTGCACAGATAGACTTTTAAATAGATGGAAAATATAGCTGCTAGCCTTTTTATTATATTTTGTGCATGCTAGATATCTGAAGTTGACTGAAAGTTTTGATTGATCTAGATATGATGCTATGGGTATGATTGAAAAGAATTGAAAACAAGAGGTTTTGTGATTAGTTTGGCTCAAGGTGAGTCTGGGCTGTGTATGGTGTGTATCTCATTGGACCCAATCCAACTTGTATTAGTTTTTTTTTTTTCAGATCAAGGGTTGATTTGTTTTCATTAATTATTTTCTGTAATCTTATATATACTGGTTCCAACAGCCTTGCTACCTTTGGCAAATTCCAGTAGATACGAAAGTAAGAGAAAATGACATAGTTAAATATGAGTATGATATATATTAGGAGATAAAATGACTAAAAATATTTAGGCAGATATGGAAGACAATGGTGGATATGCAAAGAAATCAGTAAATATATTGGATAATGATTAATATAGTGGACAATGATGCAAATGTAGATTACAATGGATATGGATGATAATGTTGGATATGGTAGTTGTGTATGTGAATAATGACAGGTAGCATGGAAAATAATGGATATGTGTGTGTTTTCACATATTCATGTATAGATTATTCCCGTTAGCTCTGAGTAACAGCAGTATGTCCATCAGTTCCAGTAGCAGTAGTATGTCCTACATCATTCTGAGACATAATTGTGTGTAATTTACTTGATTAGGTTATTAGAATAAAAATATATCTTTTATTTCCCTCCTACCAGAAAGAATATTCTCAGTAAAATATAGACAAATGGCTGAGGGGACAGAAATTGTAGGTAGTTTCTGTTTTTTCCACTGTAGTTCAACAGAACAAAAAGAGTCTAAAGAGGCTTTTTATCTACTCAGACTCATAGAGCACCTGAGAAACGGTGTGTGCACAAATGTGGTATGTGTTTAAATTTTCTAATAAACCATTTAAGGTTATTATCAGATCTAATCAAGGAATTTTGTCCTCCCATTTTCTTATAAATGTTATTTTTTTTAATATGGAGGTGAAAATATTTTACAGATGATTCTAGGAGTTAAAGCTAAATGTAAGATAAATGTATTTATTTTGACATATTGCTTATATTAGTACTGAAAAAGTAGTTGTTATATTTTTAGTATATACAAAGGATAGCATTTTTCATTGAAATGGATATGTATTAGAATATTTCTCTTTCATACATTTTTATCTTATAGTTAGTTTGATTTACTTTCTATTATAATGGTAGGGTTTATTCATGTCAACAATGTATACAAACATTTCATTGCCTTTATTTTTGCTGTTATTTTGTTGTACAGAAAGATTAGGGAGCATATTTTTTTTGAAATGTTAAGTATATGTTCCCTTTCTCAAAAGGAAAACTTAAATCAGTTAACATTAAATGCAAACATTTTCCTTAAGCATATAAAAAAGTATTTAGTTAGTTAATACATAGTAAATGATTTAGAGAAAAACTCCTTTAGAGAAATATTTGTATGTATATATATATATATAAATATATATACACACACATACACATATACATATATTTTCTCTCTAGAGGTAATGAGATTTAAGGACAGGGCCTCTAGCCTACAAGACTGGTACTTTCCCATCACAACCCTATTTCTGTTTTTTCCAGGTTATTTTGGAAATTAATTTTCTGCTTTAACAAATGCTTCTCCAGGCCTCAGCCTACTGAGTAGCTTGTATTGGAGGCTACTGTGAGTAACTAGAATCACTAGGTACAAACAAGTGAGGCACAGCCTGGAATTTTATCATCTTTTAAAAATACTCTCTAAAAATTGTATTCTTTATGTTCTAAAGACAATGCTAATAAACAATGTCTACATTATCTGTCATACAATTTCTGTAAATCAAAATTTTACGAGTTAATCAATAGATAAACAAATCAGAGCATCTAGACATGTTAGTATAGTAATTCAATCTGGGAAAGTTTTATGGATAAAAGTTAGCAACAAACATAAGCCAGGAAATAAAACAAGTATTGGGGATAATTCCCAGTGCATTGTGCATTGTCTTTCTCAAAAAAACAGCAAAGTTTTACTGAGAAATGGATGCACATTCATCCATCATTCATGCCATCATGTACAATAAAGGTGTGGCCTTTATAAAAGCATGCTTCAAGATCATGGTACTTTACTGATGTCATGCCCTAAACTTACTGATAAAAATATCTTTCACACGGTGAATTTTACATCATAATGAGAGTGTAAGCAAACTTTCAGTTTCTCAGAAGTGTGAGTCTGAATGATTCTGATTTAGACTGCTTCCTTGATATTCTCTGGAAAAATATTTAAACAGAAAAACAACTTGCAGGAATACATTTATTCATTGACCATCAACTTGTAGATATTTATTTCTAAAAGTCATAACCTAAGTGTTAAAAAGTAAAGTATCTATAATATTATTTTATCCATAACATTATTATAAATAATTTTTATACAAGGAAAAAAGATATAGGTAAAGATTGCTGGTTGTATAGTTTTGACTCTATCCCTACAGTTCATTTATAATCGACATAATGCTCACTTTGAATGAAAATATAAAGAAATGATAACTAGATAGCAAATTGTTACCAAATAAGTTCATCTAATTACAAATATCACTTACTTTTTAACACTCAGCAGACATTCCTTTACCAAATTAATGTTCTTGATGGCTTTAGTTTAGATACAACTATTCTAACATGTACAATTCATTGCACACTTAAAATACATGAGGTAGCAGAATAAGTCTTTTAAATAAGGTAGCATTTTAAGTAAGTGTAGCATTTTAAAGTTGTTCAGATACATAAAGGATTTATTATTTAATGATGTTAGAAGGCTATCCCTTTAAAATGGAAAAGTTGATTTTACTTTGAATATATGGGATGGTTTTTGTTTGAAATCTAAATCAGAAAACTAGTTTGGAAAGGTTTGGATAAGACTTAAACACTACTGACTGAAAGAAAGCCTCTCTGGACTCTTTAATGACTCAGTGACAAATGTGTTGTTTAAAGTGGATGAAGTACTACTAGCTGGAAAAGCTGCTATGTAATACCAACTATACCGTGTCTGAAAAACATGTCAATAGTTGTCATTTGAAGAAGAGAAAGTTCATTTCAGCATTTATATTTTCATAAAATTCAAAAATTAAAAACGCTAAAGAATATATTAAGCTACAATGTTTATTTTTCTATAGCATTTGAAATAATATTGACAAATAAATTTGTATATTTTAAAGACATAAATTGTGATGTTTGAATCTATTTCTGTTTTGTGAAATATACACATACATACGTATCAGCACACCATGCTTATTAAAATATTTATCATCACATAGTTATCATTTGTATGTTTTCGGGAGAACACTTGAAGTCTACAATACTTTCATTCTAGTTTCTGATACACTGAGCATCTGGAAATTTTGTTTCATGGGTCTATTTTCTAGGTTATGTATTTTTTGAAAATATACATACAGAATGAATGCTACCTAAGTTGCTAACTGATACAAACTCTTAAAGCAATTCCAAGTATTTAATTATTCATGAAATATTTCTGGGATTATTAAGAACTTAATATGTGTCAAATTCAGGAATGAACTCTGACTCAATGGGAGAACTGACAATTAAAGCATTTATAAAGAGAATACATACATACATGCATACAGAAAAATGTACATATGCATACAGATATTTTTGTTATTCCCTAACAAGATATGCTTTTTGGGATGATTAGTAAGAGTTCTTGAAAATGGTAGTATTGTTATTAAATATAAAATACAATAAGAATCAGTTAGTCAGAGAGAATGGTTCTGTGGCAAAGAGAAAAATGATTTTAGAATCATCTATTAGCTTTGCCATCCCTAGATTTATAACCAAGAAAATTAAAGTCATTATATAGGAATGATATAAAAATGTATTTCATGCTTTTATTCATAACATACAAGTTATGGAACTAACCTTGATGATCCTCAATGGCAAAAGGAATGTGACATAAACAATAATATATTATTCAGCCAGAAAAGCACAAAGCATGTCGTTATTTGTAGTGTTCCATATCTTGTTTCAGTCAGCCAGGCAGTATTCTTTCAATGACAATTTTGCTATGATAAATCAGTTTCAGTTTTTCATATTGTTATAGAAATAGAATTATACAGAACATAGGTGTTTATGTTGTTTTGAACATCTCATACATGCTTTAAAATCTATTCAGGTTGTTATCTTTATACAGAATTATCTATTTTTATTAGTGAATATATTTCAGTATAATTATATACAAACACATTTCTTGTCTTTAGATAATTTTCTATTTCATTTCCATTATGTTTTGTTTCTGAATGTTCGTGTTGGATGGCATCTTACAGAATAATGAAAGAAAGAAGAATTAAGCTTTATTATCTTTCTTTAACTAGCATATCAAAAGAGACAAGAAACTCTGAGTAGAAAATAAAAATCTGGGTAAAATTTATTACTTTTATTTGATTTGATAATATTTTCATTTCCCCTGTGTTACTAGTACAAACAATGTTGGCCTTTTGCTTTTATGTAAGAACCTCAACTAACTATCCATCATGAGACTTAGTATATTATTTCAAATATGCTAACCAAGATAAAAAATACAACTGAATCATTACTAGTTTGATTGATTAGTGTGGATGAAGAACCAAAGTCTGGGTTAACATTTCATGGCAAATTCAGAGTTAGGGTGATTTTTTTCCAAGTTTGAATATAAATCTAGGAATAGCGTTAAGATTGGTTTATGACCAGACTCTTCTCATAGAGTTTATGATCTTGTAGTCATCCTTAACAATCATTCTGGATTTTATATTAGCCTAAGTGATAGGAATTGACACAGATATCATTTCCTATACAGTTAGAATTCAAGTATTTGATGGCAGCACCAATCTCTAGAATATTCTAAGGAATAGATTGTGTGTTCCTTGCTAACTTTGTTGAATGCAGGAACTCTCAACCTAGATGTTTTTTTACAATAATACCTCTTAAAGTAGAGGTCAGAAATCAACATAGAAAGCCACCAGAGCTTACTTGTATTTATTTCCTCTGCATTATAGCTAAGGGTGTAAATATAAAGCTTTCACCAGTCCCCCTCAAACTACTGAGAGATAACATTGCTAAAAGTCTTCATTTATTACTTAAATTCTTAAATTTTTACTAAATCAAATTACCTTAGTAATTCAGGTCCACAGGATTTATGGCCTTTGTAAAAGACAATAGCCAACAATTAGTGCTATGATTCTATACAAGCCTTGTCATTTTATACCTTTATCCTAAATGGATATAGAGCCATCTAGGAGGTATAGATAAGTCAAGTTTTCTCATTTTTCCTATTGCAGGACACTTCAGTGAAGGTAACTCTGATGGAGGACTTTCTTTGTGAATTTTGTTGAGCTAGTAATTTGCAGATGTGAATTTTCAAACTATGGATAAGTTTTCACATTTTTACTTGAATGAGAAAATTTTTCAAATATCTAATGAAAATGTGTCCATTTCAAAATTTTTACCATGGATAAAATATCACTACTTAATACAAAATCCATAGTAAAATCTTATCTGATAAGTGAATAGATGCATTCTACCTTTAAAAAAACTGGAATCCAATCCAGACATACATAGCATTAATCATATTGTTTATGTCTACATTCTATTCATGAGCAACCATACTCTAGACAGGAATACAGTTATCTATTCCACTTCTTTTTTAGTGTTCAGACTATAGACTTTATTCCCAACAGGAAGACAGGGAAGCTTTTCACTTCAACATCAATGCATATAAGCATTTATGTTGACGGTGTATCAATAAGATGGCTCAATCAAATTTTTAATGATTGAACCAAAACTTTTCATCCTCTATTTCAGTCCAATGATCTCCATCAATATATTTGACATTATCAAGGCTTTATTCTTTTTATTTATTTTTGACACTTTTAAAATCCATGCCTCCTTTCCTATGCTTTCAAGTCACTGCCAAAAGTAAGTGTAAGACTTTCTTCCTATAAATAAGTAAACTATCAGTAAGTAGGATTTCTCTCTGGGTAATGTCTTTGTATATCCCTCTCTGGTACTTGGGCACTAATTCCCATTATAAGCAGGGAGTTAATTAGAGGTGAAAGAAGTCATGGCTAAAGAAAATCATAGTCAATTTATAAGAAATCTTATGGTTAAGTTATTAAAAACTTTCATGCAGGAAATCAAATTTCTTCAAAAAGATGAATGAATTCTTCTTTTCTTGATCAATTTTTTTCTAGCTTCTTCCTTAATTTCTCCAATACTGGAGTTATAATTACCTTTTATTTGGTTTCTAACCTTAGACTAATTTGGACTTCAGAATTCTACCACTAAAGATATTATCTCTTGTTGAGCACTGGTGGCTTATAGTTGTAATCCCAGGTACTCAGGAGAATGTGATCTCAGGATCAGAGTTCAAAGCCATCCTTTTCTCCTATTAAGCAGTAAAAAGCCAGAAGTGGATCTGTGTCTCAAGTGATAGAGTAATAGTCTTGAGAAAAAAAAAATAGAGTTCTTGATTATAGCCATTCTAACTGGGGTGAGGTGGTATCTCAATGTTGTTTTGATTTGCATTTCTTTTATGGCTAGAGAGGTTGAGTTTCTACATATGTCTATTGGCCATCCTTCTTTCCTCTTCAGAGAAGTTTCGCTTTAAGTTTTAGCCCACTTATTTATTGGGAAGTTGTTTCTTTGAAGATTTATTTTGGGGGGATTTAATTTTTTAGTTCCAGGTATATTTTAGATATCAGACCCTTGTCTGTTGTATGGCTAATGAAGATCTTCTCCCAATCCGTGGGCTTTTTATTGATCTTGCGAGCTATGTCCTTTGACATGCAGAAACTCTGAAATTTCATGCATCCCATTTGTCCAACCTTTCTTTGATTTGTTGTGTTTCTGGGTCTCTATTAAGAAAATTTTGGCCTGTACCAAGGAGACCTAGTGTTTCTCCTATTCCATCCTGTAATGTTTTCAGAGTGTCTGCTTTGACTCAGAGGTCTTTGATCCATATGGAGTTGATTCTGGTGCAGGGTGATATATTAGAATCTACCTTTAGTTTTCTACAAGTAGTTAACCAATTTTGCCAGCACCACTTACTGAAGAGACTGTCTTTCTTCCATTTTATTTTTAGCTCCCTTATCGAAGATTAGATGGCTATAAGTCTTTAGGTTCATTTCTGGGTTTTCGATTTCTATTCCATTGGTCCTAGTGTCTGTTCTTGTGCCACTATCAAGCTGTAAACTTGTTCAACCACTTTGGAAAGAAGTATGGAGGTTCCGCAAAAGAGTCCACATAGAACTCCCCTATGACCCAGCAATCCCACTTTTGGGCATTTACCCAAATGATTACAAACAAGACCACACTAAAGCTACCAGCACAACTATGTTTATTGCAGCATTATTTACCATAGCTAAGATATGGAACCAACCCAGATGCCCCTCAGTAGATGAATGGATCAAGAAAATGTGGTATATATACAGAATGGAATTCTATGCCTCCATCAGAAAGAATGACATTTCCCCATTTGTTAGGAAATGGAAAGGCTTGGAAATAATTATATTAAGTGAAGTAAGCCAGGCCCAAAGAAACATAAGTTCCATGGTTTTCCTTATTTCCAATAACTAGTATATGTCTGAGTCAAGCAGAAAAGGTCAATAAGTTGATGTTAGGAGAATGAACCCCATGATAAGTACTCAAATGTGTTTTTTTTTCCTTTTATGCAATTTTTTCTAACATATTTATAAGATGATTTCTTTGTTGCTTTGTATGTCCATCCCCCACAGTATAACCCCTGCTTTCACTGTATTTGATGTTGGTATAATTTGTGGAGGGGAAGGGAAAAAACAAATCGTTTAACTAGGGATACAGATGGACCCATTGCAATAATGAGATGTACAAGTCGTTATGTTAAAAAATGAACATTACAACTTTGGTGGCGGGTGGGAGAAGGATCAGGTGGGGGATAAGGGGGACTATGGGAAGGGATGGGAAGGGGAAACAAAGAGGAGGCAACAATGCTTGATAAGAAATGTACTCGTTATCTTGCCCATGTAATTGTAACTCCTCTGTACGGTATTCTCACAATAAAATTAAATAAAAGAAAAAATAAATGATTTCTAAAATACATTACTATCACTGTAAGTTGCATATCAAATAATGAATTTATTTTATTTGCAGAGTTTTTATTTGAGAGTGAAGGATATGATTACAATCCAAGACACATGTGACCGGACTAGAGCAGCTTTTGGTATGTTTAGAGAATAATAGAAAGGCTGGGGAGTTCATTAGGTTAGAGAAATTAATCCATGCTGCAATGAAACAAGTTTACTAGAAGTTTCCATGCTTGTGGAACATGACCCTGATTGGCAAATGGGGACAATTACTACATGAATTTCTTTTTAGCTGATAGTTGACAGTTCTGTTTTCAGTTGTAAGGAAAGGTATTGGTAAAGAGAGGGCAGGCAACTTCCTTGGGTTGGTACTGTGAGAGCTTCTGGAGTAACTGTTAGTAACCTGAAAGTTTTCTTCTTTCCCAAATCCCTCACCTGCAGTGTATTGCAATTGGACAAGAATGACTTCATTTAAGGTGATGATTCTCATAGGTCATTTTCTTACTGAGAGTTTGGCTATTTGAAGAAGTAAAAAGCAAGACTAACCACAAGAGATATTTTCATTTCTTTATTATTATATATTATTATTATTATTATGTAGTTGTATAAATGGACTATAATTTTGCAGTTCAGGTTTTAGGTACTTGCTTCTTGATAACATCACCCCTTCTTTCCTTGACTTCCATTTTTCCCCACCTGTATACCTACCCACAAATTGCATATAAATGGGATGTGGTTTAACAAAAATTGGATATAAGTATAATTAGGTATAATTACCTATAAGTACATGATTTCCTTTTCCTTTAGAAATACTAACGTTAAAATTTAGAATTACAAATATAATACAGCTTTAGTATTGCAAAAGATAATACTCAGTCTTTAATATTTATATTTAAAGTCTGGGAATGTGGCTCAGTGGTAGAATGCTTGCTTAGCATGCATGAAGCTCTGGATTTAATTTCTCAGTACCATATAAACAGAAAAAGCTGGAAGTTGAGCCATGGCTTAAGTGATAGAGTGCAAGCTTTGAGCAAAAAAAAGCCCAGTGACCATGCCCCAGGACTGGCAAAAACAAACAAATAAAGTTACATTTTACTGTATAAATTAATTCTACCAAAGCTATAATATATTTTATAAAAATGAGGAATTTGTTGCTTTTCTTGAGACTGTTATATTCATGAATCAGGAAACTAGTACTAGCACTAAAAAGTTTTGAAAAGTATAAAAAAAATCAAAGCTAAAACATGGTAAAACAAAAACTGAAAATTAAAACTTTTATTAATAAACAAATTAAAACATCAAAATTTATTACATGTTACTCTATTTTGAAGAACATAAATATATTATTTCCTTAACGTTTCATTCTAAAACAGCTATTGACAATCATACAGATGAAAATTGTAGCTAAATATTTTCTTTGAATTTATATAATTGTTGCATTAATTCATAAGTATTTTATAGGTTTTCTTTTTTATGTTTTTTATTGTGAAAATACTGTACAGAGGGGTTACAGTTACTTTGAGCAAGGTAATGAGCACATTTTTTATCAAGCATTGTTGCATCCTCTTTTGTTTTTCCCCTACCCTCCCTTCCTTCCCATTTGCACAACTATACTCCCTTGCACACCCTGCCTAAATTGTAAAGTTCATTGTTCAACAGTGTTTTGTACATCTCATTATTTCAATGGGTTAACCTGTATCCCTATTTAAACATTTTGCTTTTCCCCTTCCCCTCCCCAAATTTGTGTCTACTTGCTTGAATTACTACAAATCTACTTAATACATCAGTGAATTAGAATAGCACTTGGATGACTGGATAGAAAAATTAATCCTCTAAAGTTTACATGAGTTTAAATATGATCCAGAATTATCAAAAATATCATCTGTTATTCAGGCTGAACACATATTTCTTTATATAAATGCAGGTGTACATATACATATATATGTATACATATATATATATATAAACATATGGATATGGAGATACATGTAGATAATGCAACTTCAGATGTAAACAGAAATAGAAAGTAGCTGGGTTGGAGATCAGATGAATTCCCCATAGCAGAAGAGTTCAAGTACTACTATAATATTTATATTATGGTTATCAACCTGCAGGCATGGAATGGAAAAAATAAATGGGATTGTCTTAGAGAACAAGTCTACAATACCCAAAATCCTATTTATATTGAAGAGGGGTCATCTGTCCTTCATTTTGTTGCTGAGAGAAAAAGAAAAAGAATTTCAATCGCTAACATAGAGAAAATAATTTCTCTTTAAAAAAAAAAAAAAAAGAATTTTAGCAGGTCCCCGTTGGCTCACACCTGTAATCCTAGCTACTCAGGAGGCTGAGATCTGAGGATTGTGATTCAAAGCCAGCCTGGGCAGGAATGTCCATGAGATACTTATCTTTAATAAACCACCAGAAAATCAGAAGTGACGCTGTGGCTCAAGTGGTAGAGTACTTGCCTTGAGCTGAAGAGCTCAGGGAAAACACCCAGGCCCCGAGTTCAAAGCCTATGAATGACAGAAAAATAATTTTAAGAAATGGTGGGACAAAGGTTCAATTTTCAATTCATCAGTGAAACCCAACCCACTGGAGATTATGTTGGAAATGAACTATGGAACTTGGACATGAGAGAAGTCAGGAGGGAAATCCTGAGAAAATGAGGGAGGGAGGGTCACGTCCAAATGGAAATGTACTCGATACCTGAATCATGTAACTGTGAACTCTCTGTATATCACCTTTACAACAAAATTTTTAAAAATCTAAAAAAAGTCATTTTGGGGACTTCAAATTTTTATTTTTGAAATTGAAGTAAGTCTTTCTGAAGCAAACATAAAGTATCTCTGAATTTTCAACACAATATTTACTTATTTTGCAAAATAAATACATAGGAAAAGAGCTCTTTAAATATTTTAGAGACTTCCAGGTATTCAGTAACACTTTCTGCAAACCTAGGCCAATACCCTTAGACTGAGTTCTTGGAAAGATACAAGAAGGTTTCTTATGCCTCAGATAGGATAATATCGTGACAAATGACTGCAGGTTCAATGTTCAGAAAGGACCAATGTCGTTCAGGGACGTAAAATGCAGTAGTCACTCTTTGTAACATATCAATTCCATGTGTCAGGAGGCTAGGACTTTGCAAAATGTAGAGAAATCCAAGGGGATTAGTTTCTCTTATTAAGTACTTTTTATTTTTTTCTGTAGTAGTCCTATTTGTATTGATTTGTGAATTAATGAGTACATAAAATACACAACCATCACCAAACATGATAAACTACAACTACTTGGATAAAATATTTAACTATCTCAAAGCTAAAACAATTATTTTGAGCACTGATTTATTTATACCAGATTAATTCTGTCAGTAATGATGGATAGGTGTCAGGTAAATTTCTACATACTAAATTTTTCTGTCACAAAGTATTTTGGAGGCACAACAAAGCAAAGGAAGGCAGATTGGCTGAGTGACTAGCTGCCAATAGTTTCTGGGAATGCAGCTACTGCATCCTTAAATACATATAAGCAGATCTCCCAGAATATAAACTTTAGATCAAACTGCTAACAAGACAGTCTTCTACAAAATGTTGTTTGAGACAGGGCAGTCTTGTAATTGCTATATAAATGCCCATTTATTTTACCTATCATTGCACTAGCAAACACCTAATTTTATAGGTTTTCCATGCTTCTTTATTTAACATGTAGAAGATATTAAATTATGAGTTGATTGAGATACCTGAAAACATCTCCCTCAGAAGATACCTATTTCTCATTAAACTTTCTTCAAAGACACTAGGCAAGTTCAAATACTATAGAAAACCCTTCCATTTTGTTACATGAACTTTGAACACAGATATGATCCTCATGGTGTCTGACATAGGATCATACTGGACATGTTTAAAGCAAAGCAAGAATCCATACGATTGAGGCAGAGTGATGCAGGTAGGGATAAGAGAAATCAATGAGCTAAATAATAACAAAGTTATTTAAGAGTCCAGCTTTGCAATATTGAAACTTCTCCTTAGGGACATGGAAAGCCACATGAGGGATTTGGGTAAAGTATTGATACCTATTTGAAATTATAACAAGGTTACTCAAAAATGATTAAAAGGTAATTTAAAAATCATCTAGGAGTATATTAACTCAGTTAAATTTGAGAAATTTAACAATTGTTCAGTATACCTACTCAAATGTGGCTGATAAACCATAGATAAAATTTCACTTCTTACTAATGAAAATATCAAACACTAAGTGGTTCTTTGGATTGCTTTGTAAAGAAATATTCTTGTATAGGACACATTTTATATATTTCTGTACATAGTGTCACAATGAGCATAATGTTGTAAATAAATTAAACATTGCTACCTACTAGTTATAATTTCATCTCTAAAGCTATTGTGTGCAATGCATCTTAAAACTGATAGCTTTAATATTGACATTTTCAAATTTGACATTGTGGAAGTAAAAGTAAAATGATTTATCAATGTGTTTAAATACTTGTATATTTATTAAATTCATCTAAAAACCATGTAGAGCTTTTTCAAAATGAAACTTTTTTAATTAGGTGAGATAAAATCATTTTAAATTTTCAAAAATCTATTCTGTTATGGAATGAAGTGTCAAAATGATTACCAGCTTCTCTCCTCTGGTTTTGGTTCATCCAACACAATGCTCAAATCATCATTGAACTGCAGTCCTCTAGATCTCAGCATCCTAATTAGCTAGAAATACTTCAGGCTTCAGCTACTGGAAACCTGCTTAATCTAGGATTCTTGATAGAGTTTGTTGCTTCTGTGTAAGAAATTACCTCATACATAATAGACGTGTCTTCAATTGACAGTAAAGCTTAGAAATGATAAAAATGAATACAATTTTGGTAAGTGCAATGAAAAAACAAACTACAGATCATTAGTACAACTTTATGAGATGATAATTTTGTTCTATTTATTTGCTATTTTTTATATCATCTATTAAAATAAATTGAAATTTGGAATCCCTATGAATATTTCCTGAACTACTGAGTCAAATGAAGGAGGAAAGGGAAATACAAACTTTTAGAAGGTCAACTACAAATACATAATATATATACATATTAAATCTATATATCAATCTATATGTATATCAATCTGTTGATAGTAGTATGGTTTGAACTAGGGGCCTCACACTTGTTAGAGAAGTGCTGGTATATGCTTCAGCCTTTTTGTTTGATTTTTTTACAGATAGGATATCAAACATTTGTCTGAGGCTGGCTTCAGGCTGTGATTCTTCTAACTGCGGCATTTGGTATCATTAATCTCAAATGAATATACCATCATACATGGTCCATGTATTGATACAGAGTATATATAAAATTTTTCCAAAACTATCCTCTCATCTTGTTCCTCCTGACCCCTGTTCCAAATTAACTGGATTTGAAGCTGTAACACTGTATATATTCAAATTTTAGGATTAACTTTTGCTATCCAGTAGAAACTGAACTAGATATTCAAGATGCAATTTATTAATTCATAAATAAAACTCATATTATTCTTCCTGATATTGATATAGAATTGTAGTTCACTAGGTGAACTAAAATATATGTGATTGGTATGCTTGTAAGACTTTAAGAAAATGTAAGAAATTAAACATTTAGTTGTTAAAACTAGGAGAACATAAAAGGAAGAGTAACAAGAGGAGGAGGAAGAAGATGAAGAAAAAGAGGAGAAAGAGGAGAAAGGTGAGAAGGAGGAGAAGGAAGAGGAGGAAGAGGAAAAGGAGTAACTCTTGGAGCCCTGCTTCAAATAAACTATGTTGTCTTTTCGTTAGTCATTTTATTCAGTTGATATGTGTTCAAGCTATGTTGTTTGATTTGTTTTAGGTTTTAGATCATTTATCTATATTGTGGCAAAGAAAAACTACATATAACCTGTAGGGGAAAAGGAAATGTACTCATTACCTGACATGTAAATCACCACTCTATATATCACCTTTATAATAATAATAATAATAATACTATTTTCCTAAGTCTAGCTGTTTTAGAAAGAAACATGTAGACATTATAATTATCATGAGTGCTACTTGAGAAATATTTTAACTCTTCTGTACTATTCATTGTTACATGCAGTCTTTAGATGTTTCAATTGCAAATTAAACCACTGTTCATGTCATTCTCAGTTGTGCCATTTGTTCTGCTACGAAAGTTCTTCTCAGTTTTCACTTTACTTCAAGATATTCCCAGAAATTGATATTGCATAAAGCTTTCTATCCTAGTGCTGTTGACACTGAACTGTCAGATAAGTGGCCTTTCAATTCTTATTTATACCTCTGAACACAGTGACAGCTGTTCGGCGCTTATAAATTGGTGTCACATAAGCTCAATGAATGGAATATTTTGCACAGGAAAATGCATAGGAAATGAAACCTTGAAGATTTAGACTCTGCTGTTCATGAGAAGAAAAATTAAAGGAATAGATTTAATAATGCTGACATTATATTTGTAAAGTCAGGGATGGCAAGTGAAAGCAATTTTAAGCCACTGAGCTCACTTGATCACTTCTGGGCTAAAATGCTAGATATATAAATACATTTAAATCACAATTCCTTCTCTGGGGTTCACACAAGGTTATGCTAATTGATATTGTCGTAACTGAGTTCCTTTCCATGAAGGAACAATGTGTAAGTAATTAATTCTACTTGATTTATTTCCATTTTTCTATTATTGATATAAACATACTTCAGAAAGATGGTTGGTCATCCTGAGATTTTATAAAACATTTTTAAAAATTTTGATATTAGGCAAAGACTGCACTATGGACTCTATAAATGTAAATGGACAAAAACGAACAAAACCAAGATTATTATACAATGCAAAGCAGTAATCATTAGTTATGTTGAGTGTGGGTGTTGATTGTGAGTGAAAGCTTCTTTTTTATCGATAAGCTGGATTTATTTATTAATTTTTTATTTAAGTTTTTTATTGTAAAGATACTGTACAGAGGGGTTACAGTTACATGAGTAAGGTAGGAAGTACATTTCCTATCCAGCAGTGTTACCTCCTCCTTTGTTTTTCCCCTACCCTTTCCACCTCCTCAGCTCCTCCACCCCACCGCAGCCCCCCGAAGTTGTAAAGTTTCTGTAAGATAAAGAATATATCTTAGAAAGTTGCAGACAAACGTGTCACAATTAACATTCATTCATATGAAGAACATGTGGTATTTTACACTGCTATTTCTCTTGAGCTACTTAAAGTTTCTGGTTCTAGTTGAGTTGCCCTTTTCGTTAATACAATGCTTTAACGTGTTTTGGAACAGGGCAATATAGACTGGAACTTCAGAATAGCAAGTCAGTGTTTCCAGAAATTGAATTGAATTTTGAATTTCAGTCAAGAAGCCAAGCGAAAAGTGGGCAAAATCCTGCCTCTGTCTGTAAGAAAAGGTGGAGAGAGGAGAGCTCCTGAAAGGCCTTTGTCAGAAGGGAATCTGTAGAGCATTTTGGGTACAGGAGCTCAGAAGAACCAAGGTGATTTAATAAACTAGATACATGATGCTAATGACCATGGCACTGGATTGCTATACAACTCCTCCATTAATTAAATACTATATTAAATTATTACAAGAAAACCTTCTTTACCCAAAGTGTTTTATAGAAATGGAGAACCTGGGTATTGCTTGATTCTGTAGCGGTAGGATAAATATAAATGTTTGTATTCGCCCCTGAAGTAAGATGGGCTTAGAAAAACTCAAGGGAGTACAGTATCATAAGAAGTAAGTAAGCTGGGCGCTGGTGGCTCATGCCTGCAATCCTAGCTACTTAGGAAGCTGAGATCTGAGCATCGTGGTTCAAAGCCAGCCCAGGCAGGAAAGACTGTGAGACTTATCTCCAATAAAGCACCAGAAAACCGGAAGTGGCTCTGTAGCTCAAGTGATAGAGCGCTTGCCTTGAGCTGACGAGCTGAGGGACAGAGCCCAGGCCCAGAGTTCAAGCCCCACAACCAACCAAAAAAAAAAAAAAAGTAAGTAACTAGGTAACTAGGTTTATAATTAAGTCTCAGAGGCTGTTTAGAAATAAAGCTAGATTTCCATTCATTTGTGCAAGCAGGTAATGAAATGATTAACTTTTTATCTCAACATGAGAAAAAAGTTCAAGATTAGGGTCTCTAGAATCCCTGGACAACGTTTCTGGAGAATAGAGTTTGCAATCATCTGACACTGAGGGGATTTAAAGATGATCAAATTATCTGCTTGTTTCTTTCTTTCTCAAAACTTATGATTTTGTCCCAAGAAAGGTCTCATAGTATCTAGGCAGCAGGGGCACATGCCTGTAATACTAGATCCTAAGAGGCTGAGATCAAAGGATCCTGGTTCAAAGCCACCGGAAGAAAGTTCTGTAAGACTCCATCTCCAGTTAACTAGCAAAAATCTGGGCTGGAGGTGTTATTCAAGTGGCCATATGCTAACTAGTAAGAAGGCTGAGCTAACAGCTCAGAGTCTTATGTTCAAGTCTACAAATCCTGAGAATATTTTAAAATAACTCCTGCTATAACACTGACAACAACAACAAAAAACCTGATTTTTATTTTTCTATTTGTTGTTTTGATGGTGGTGCTGCTACATTAAACTAAGGCTTTCATGCTTGTCAGGCAATCAGTCTATCATACTGAACCAAGTCCTGTTATTTATGTATCTTATAAAGCATGAAAATCAGGCTTAATTTTGTTCAAGCTTGTAAATGTTGCTCACACTGAAAAATAATCAGCTACAACACAAATATGTGAGGGATAAGTTAATTTTCCTAGGTAAATACTACCTTTTCCATTTGCTTTCAGAAATTTTACCTTTTGATTTTAAAAAAATTGTAGAGTAATTTAGAAAATTTAACTTAAATCTTGGTATCTGTTACTAGATAACCTATTATAAATAATAAGAACTAATCACACAGATATTTGTATTTTGTTTGAGTCATTTAATATTTTCTTTATGTCAAGGTGATAAGGACTGTTTCACACCTCTTTTATAATATGTGTCATGAAATTGAGGCTGACAGAAAGGCATTGATCTAGAGCTTAGCATCCTGGATAGAATCTGGCTTGCTTTACTGCTTTACTGGATTTTAACTGTAATCAATTATTTATGAATTGTAGACCATTGTGATTTTAATAAGCATCTGTCTAAATCACAAGCCTGTTTGATGTATGCTTTTCACTGAGTTTCCAAAAGTCTTGCAACATTTATTAAATGCTTTAATGTTGTCTCAGAACAAGGTATGTGCATAATAATGGAGATGACCTTACTGAAGGTTGATAGTAAAAATCTAACTGATAACAGTCAGTTTCTGATCTATGCATGTTTTCTTACTTTGTAATTAGAATATTGGCTACAACAACTGTAAAGGCTGAGATTCCTGGTAATCTACAGTCAATGTTATGTTTAATATGCTCTTTAATTAATATGCTCTTTAATTTCTATAAGAGTAATGGAGAATGGGTATGCATGCCAACCGTCATGCACCAGAGCTTGCCACTCAGGGGTCTTGGGTTTTGGCATCTTGCGGATCCATCCCCCTGCAGTCTTACCTGCACCCTTGATTTGAGCATTTTTTCTTCCTCCCATATGTGCATCCTCCCCCAAGTGGAGGGGCCTATAGGAGGAGAGGCGAACCTATCCCTTATGGCAAGGGCGCAATAGGTCTTGCCCGTTGAATGGTCAGGAGTTATGAATAAGAAGAAGGGTTTTCTAAATAAGAAAAAAGAAGGGAGGGGGTTCCCACTGGAACAAGCTCATGGCAAAACTCTAATTAAAAGCCTGGGGTAAATCCTAGATCTCAATGCCTTGGTCTGCCATATCAAGGCGATAGTGATAAACCTGTATGGGCTTAGAAGCCAAGAGATCAATCTGTTGTTTAATAAAAGTTATAAGCCTATTTAAAGCAATCCTCCGATGTTGGTGTGTACTGTTGCACGAATATAAGCCACTTTGTTTCCACAGTCAACCGTTTGACTCCAGCTACTGGGGGTTGAATAAAATCCCCCTTTGCATTCGCAGGGGACACCAAAAAGAGTGGTCATGAGATTTTTTTGTAGCTGGAAGGCCAAGGCCACTGTATACAAAACCCCATTGAAAGAAACACTTCAAACAGGAGGGTCCACATCTGGAGTTCTAGCTGCATCTGTAAGAGAAAAGGAATCATCCTCAGGGGGAAGTTTCCAACCCTGGGTTGTGGTAAGCCATTAACCTGTTTTATCAAGTGTTCTGGCAGCCACGTTGGGGCTGATACTAAAAATCCGAATACCCAAGTCCATGTTTATCTGTTTTTTGGGTAGCTTGGAAGGGGCTCAACGATTCCTTGTCCTGATTTTCCAAGACCTGTACCAGGGACAAAATCCATACAGAGCATTTGATGTGTAAGCACAGAATTGGGACTAGCAAGAATAACTTCCATCTGGGTCAAGATATCCCCGCCCCATAGGTTAACAGGGAGGTCAGGAACAACAAAAGGAGTAACAGTTCCCCTATTGCCCTCTTTGTCAGTCCAATTAAGAACCCTGGAGCTGACCAAAGGGTTTTTTGACTGTCCTATTCCTTTAAGGTCAGTTAGGGATGAGGTAAGGGGCCAACTTGGAGGCCAATATTTTTGGGAAACAACCGTGGCATCCGCACCAGTATCCAAAATTCCCTGAAACTCCTTTCCTTCAATTCGCAGGGTGAGGGTGGGTCTTTTTTTGAGTGATAGGCTGCCTGTATAATCATTATCAAAAGCAGAGGCTCTTCCAAGAATAAGAGCACACATATGAGACGGAGGGGGTCCCAGGGTCCCAGTGGCTATTATTTGAGGTCCTTATATAGAGTCTAGTACTGTGTCGGTGGAGGCACACAGGTCCAGTCCTGCACTGCCTGGGGTTGCCCGCTGGAGGGAGGCAATTGTGGAGAGAGGTGGGGGGCTTGTGTTGGATGGGGAGTTTGGGAGGAGACAAACCCTATCGCCCCTGGGCTTGTCTTGGGGATAGTCAGGGCCAGGGGCTGGCCCCGAGGGAAGTTTCCCGAAACCCGAGATAGGATGGGTTGCCCAAGGGCATTTGTTTTGGATCTACATTTGTTGGCCCAATGATGGCCCTTACCACATTTGGGACAAAGAGTGGCAGGGAGTGGTCTACCTGTAGCTTGGGAGGACATTGCCCCTTGGCTTTGTTTGCCGAAGGGACATTCACGCGCAAAGTGACCAGGTTGTTTACAATTAAAGCAAGTATGAAAGCCGGGGACTGAACTTTGAAATGTCTTGGTAAAGGCAGCACCTATGGTGAGCCCCATGGTGTGAGTGGTCCCTACTCCAGCACAAAGACTGACGAACTCAGAGAGGTCACCCTTGTTTTTATGTGGCCGGAGGACATCTTGACATGCCGGGTTAGCATTTTCAAAGGCAAGATGTTTAACAAAGGCACCTTCACTTTCACTCGGCCCAAGAAGCCTTTCTGTGGCCAAGTTAAGCTGTGAGACAAAGTCACTGTAGGGTTCATCTGGCCCCTGTCTAGCTTTTGCCAGGGAAGTAGTAGCCGATCCCTTTTGAGGGAGACACATCCAAGCATAAAGGCCAGCATTTTGAATTTGTGCCAAAGGTCCGGTAGGAAAGCGCGCCTGTTTAGCATTGGTATCAAAGGGCGCATTACCCAAAAGTTTAGTATAGGTCCAGGTTTTTGAAGATGTTTTAGCCAAATTTTTTTGCGCAGTCTCTCTACATCGTTCCTTAAAGTCTGCATTCCATAAAATAAAATCACCCCCACTTAGGGTGGCGCAGGCCAGAAACTTCCAATCATTAGGGGTGAGCCAGCGCGCACTTTGGTTTTCTAATAAGGCTAACATATAAGGGGCAGTCGGGCAATATTGGGCACATGCATTTTTAAGCTTTTCAACAAACCGAAGGCTAAGCCTCTTATACTCTTGTTGGCCTTTTCCCTGGGTGGGTTGTTCCTTTTCATCCTCAGTATCCTGTTCCTCATCCTCCTTTTCCTCCTCTTCTGATTCGTCCTCCCCACCCTCTGAGGTCCTATCTGTCTGGCTCTGAGTTACTGGAAAGGCAAGAACTGATTGATGGTGTGATCTAACCTTAATTTTAATAGGCAGTTTTAGCGTATTGGCCAAGGCCAGTGTGCGGAGTTCATAATCAAGGGACCGCAGTTCTTTTAAAAGTTGAAGGTGTGCTCGCCTATGTTGAAGGGTCTCACATAAAAGGGCCAGATTAGGTAAAGAGGGGAGAGAAAAAACATCTGGAGGGGCAGTGGGCCCTTGAAGGGCCAGGCCACAAAAGGAAGGGGGTGCATAGGAGGGATGCGGAATATTTGGGGTAGAGGGTTTAGTCTGAGGTAGGGGGTGACTGAGTAAGGGGGGCCAATCAGGCTGACGATATTGGGCCACCTCCTCTTCCAGAGTGGCCTCCTCCTCAGGACTTAAATTATCCTGAGGGGAACGGGCAGCCTGGAGTACAGGATAAAAATGTTCATCTACCTTTTGAGAGGGAGTTTCAAGAGATTTTAGGGAGGTTTTAGATTCTTGAACAGGATTTTCAGTAAATTGACCAGAAGGCATATCTAATACAACCGATGGGCAAGCCGAGAGGGGCCGAGAGGCATGTTGGCGAACCTCCTCTCCCATTTTTACAAGTTTTAAGATTCCATTATCAAATATAGAACATTTTAAAATTTCATTAATCAAATTCCAATAGGAAAAGGTGGTAGCAGGAACCTTTTCTAGACCAAAGATTTCATAATAATCTTTTAAACAATCTCCTACTCTTTGCCATCTTTTTGCATCTATGGTTCCTTCAAGGGGGAACCAAGGACACAAGTCCTCTATGTATGAGAAAAATTCTAAATCCTTTTTCTTAACCTGCATTCCCCATGTCTTGAGGGCCTCCTTGAGGCCTGACTAGATTATGTGACTACATTGCTTGTCCCATGGTGGGTCACTCACCGTGCGTTGTCCTCACTCTCCTCCTGGATCTGTCTCTCGGTGGGGTCTGTCGAGGTGATCTCAGACTGTACTTGGCCAAGTTTTCCCAGAGGACGGCGTTCCTTCCTCAGTCAGAGGCTCAGGCCCCACGTTGGGCGCCAGTTGTCCCAACCCGCAGGACTTCAACCAGGGCAATGTACCTAAGCGAGAAGGAATGAAGGGACAAGAGACACGAAGAATGACAGCAAGACAGGGCTTCTGATCAAGCTGCAAATTTTTATTTTTCACACAGGGGTATTTATATGCTTGGAATAAGGAAGCTTTTTCATTGGTCATTAAGGAAGCTTTTTCATTGGCTGTAGCAGCTGCAGGATGTTTGCTTAGGGCAGGGGGAAAGGGTGGTCATTAGCAGTTGCAGGATGTTTGCTTAGGGCCGGATGAGGGTCAGATTCTGTAAACTCAGCCTCAAGATGTTCCAGTGAGATAGTCAAGCCTATCATGTTGACAGACTCAACTTTTGGCTCCCGACGCTTATGAGAGTAGAGTATCTACAGTCATAGATGGTTCTCCACTGTGGGCTAAGTAATGTAAGAAAATAGACAAAATAGACAAAAAATAGACAAAAGATTGACATATCACCAATGTGAAAAACAACTGGAAATACATACACACACACACACACACACACAAACAAATACATACATCACACACATATATTGGTCGGTCGTGGGGCTTGAACTCTGGGCTTGGGCACTGTCTCTGTGCTCTTCAGCTCAAGGCAGGTGCTCAACAACTTCAGCCACAGGGCCACTTCTGATTTTCTGATGGTTAATTGGAGACAAGAGTCTCATGGAGACTTTCCTGCCTGAGCTGGCTTTGAACCAGGATCCTCAGCTCTCACGCTCCTGAGTAGCTAGGATTACAAGTGTGAGCCACTGGCGCCAAGGGGTTTCATTGAATCATTAAAAAAAAAAAAGGTGGACTACTGCAGAAAATAGCTTAAACAATTACTAGATCTAAGTAGAATCTTCTAATGCATAAAAATGTAATTATGAAACAATCATATTATGAGATTAATCTGGCAATTCATTCTATTTATAGTTTTATTATTTCATCAAATGATACACTTTCATATTTATTATGGTGTTTTGTTTAAATAGGAAGACCAATTAAAGATTGGGAAAATCCTTGAAAAACAGCAACTCCAGATGGATGATAATTCCCCTTTTTTTCATAACCTGCATCATTCCAGAATGGAGATGCTTTGATTTTGGTTGTCCTTTTTCCTTTAAGCACAAAATAGCATGCACTAGTCATGGGAAACAGCAGAGCAAAATGCATGGCTGTTATCACCTGAGTAAATGGGGGAGAACAGAGAAAGTAAACTATGAACAGGAAACTATTTTTAGTGGAGAACTGAAACACTGAGGAAGGCTGTGTCTTTAGTTCCTACTTATTATGTTGAAAATCATTTTTTAGCCATATTAAAAAGGGGGGTTTTACCATAGCCCTCAATAAAATTCAAAAGGTACCTCCTTTTAAGGTGCTCGGATCCCACCTTACCTTGACTCAGGCCAGCCCCCTTAAGCCTTTGCTGGCTATTCCAGCTTCTCTGACCCTAACCCAACTTCAGAGGCTTTTAGGGGAAATCAATTGGCTGTTGCCATGGGTTCCTGTCCCTAAAGATAGTCTTCTGCCCTTATTTGCCCTACTAAAAGACAGGATGCCCGAAGAAGTTATTACAATTGCAGACAGCCATTGGATAATATTTTTACACTTCCAAAGAGCCCTGGATGAAGTTTCCCTGAAGAGGTATTCTATTTTTGAGCCCATTTCCCTTTGGTTGTTTGCAGGTGTTACATTGATTTCTGTAGTTTTAATTCAAAGGGGGGAGCCATTAGAGTGGGTTCACACTCTCCTGGGGGGCACACCTCGGGTGTACTCTCAGGAAGACCAACTTGCCAATGCTATCGTCAAGGGAAGGACCCAAGCCCAAAGGCATTATGGCCTTGACCCTCACTCCATTGTTTTTCCTTTTCAGATGGCAGACGTTGAACGGCTCACTCGAGCCAATGTTCAGCTTGCTCTCTCCTTGGTGAGTTTCTAAGCCAAATTGACTGCCATTATGGGCCATCCAAATGGACTGTCATGTTATGGCGATTTCCCCTCAAAATGCCTTCTCTATTTTCTCCTACACCTATTCCTGGCACCCTCCATGTTTTTACTGATGGAGGTAAGGCAGGCTCTGCCTATGCAGCCTTTGAGGAGCAACAAAAGACCCCTTGTCAAGGGTCTGCACAATATAAAGAAATGCTGGCCATAATTATGGCCCTTCAGGACATTCAAAAACCCTTTAATTTGTATTCTGATAGCCTATATATGATTACCTTGCTCCCTCATATTCCCCAGGCACATATTAAGCTGGATGGAAACCCTATTTCCCCCTTATGGTTACCCTTAAGCGCCTATTAGAAGGACGGGGAGCCCCTACTCATATTCAGCATTTGAGAGGGCATTCAAAACTCCTGGGTTTTTATCCATGGGCAATAATTGGGGGACCAGTTAGCTACTGGCCCACAAGCATTAACATTACAAGAGGCTACCATTTACATGATTTAACCCACATTAACTGGAGAGATCTTCAACATAGATTTCCTCAGATTCCTGTAAAAGACCTCAAAAGTATAGGACATACCTGTAAAACATGCCAGCCCTTATTAAAAGTACCCCCGTTACAACGACAAGGAGTAATCCCAGAGGCCTTAAACCTAATGTCCTCTGGCACACTGATGTTACTCATTTCTCAGCCTTTGGTAAGCTTAAATATATCATTGTCTCTATAGATACATACTCAGGAGCATGTTGGGCCACAGCACATACAGGAGAAAGAACTAAACATTCACAAGCACATTTTCTTCAATGCTTTGCCACCTTGGGTCTACCAGCACAAGTTAAAACTGATAATGGACCCTGTTTTGTTAGTAAAGCAATGTCAGAGTTTTTTGACAGATAGCATATTAATCATACTACAGGAATTCCCTATAATCCCCAAGGCCAACCAATTATAGAAAGAAATCACCAGTGTCTTAAGGAGCAATTATTAAAACAAAAAGGGGGAGTTAGCCCCATATACAGTTATAGATAGCTTTTTTACAATTAACATTTTAAATTTTCAAAAGGGGCAACTGAATCCAGATTTCAGAAGCACTGGGGACAACTAAACCCTAAACCCCAAGTGAAAGTCAGGTGGAAGGACCCACTGACACAACAATGGAGAGGACCTGACCCTCTAGTTACCATGGGCAGGGAATTCAGATGTGTTTTTCCCATAGGGGAAACAGCCTCTATTTGGATCCTGGCCAGGAACTTTAAGTTTTTACCCATTTCCTCTATGCAGGAGGATGCCCAAGGATAAACTAACCAACAAGGAAAGAAAACTGCTATGGTGGTCTGTGGGGAAATCTGTGGGGAACACAGGTAGCAAAGATGCCCTGAGAGGAAGTTGAGTGGGCAGAGCCGTATTTGTTTAGGTTCAGTGTGTAAACAACTCATGGAAGCTTAGGTGCATGATAAGGTATGGCCTTTACAGTGATTGGTTAGTTCCATTTCCTCCCCTCCCACGCAGTCTTTTGCTTTAAAAAGGGGATGCTCCGTGTTAATAAATGAGTTCCTGCTTGGTTTGACTCCCCACTGTATCTGATTGTCTCCTGGGCTAAGGGAGGCTGGGGAACAGGGCGAGTGGCCGCACTTCGCACTTACCTTTCCTTGGACCCTGTCCGTCCAAAGACGGACGAAGACCCAACAGTGGTCAAGGCTTGTATTTAAAAGAAGGAAACTTAAAAAGATAACTACTAACCATCCCCAAGGGCAACCAGCCCTTGAGAAGCTCTTGTGTTCTCTAACAATTTCAGATGGTGATTCTCTAGCTGTTGGCTGTCCTGACCCTCCCAGTCCCAGCAATGGCTCTATGGAATCCACACCAACCTCAACAGGTGACCTGGGCAGTGATCAGCGCTGACAATGCAGAAATCATCAATAGCACCACAAGAAAAGCTGTCCTTTTGACCTAGTAGCCTGACCTTCATTCTGACATCTGTGACCTGGCTAGAGGATCCTGAGATGTTGGAGATTGGACTCCCTTTACCAAGGACGTCCTGAGCATGGGGGCTCACGAAGATGCACTGTGCCTCATGTGTGGGACCCCCAATACCCAGGCTGCTCCCATGCTTTAAAGAGGACAACATTGGGAGATACTGTCTTTTATATATGTCCCGGAAACTGCTTCGGACATTTCTAACTGGTGGGGTTGACGTTTATTAACCTTTACAGAGGAGGGAAAAATGATAACTAACTGGGAGGTGGGCAGGATAAAGCTCAAGAGATCCAACTCATGGCCCTCCACTTCCATTATGATAAGCTCAGTGCCGAAGAAGATTACCCCCTACCTTATGTGAACCTCGGAAAGAGGCGGTGCCAATTGGGTGAACCTGGTAAGAGGTGCCCTGACCCAAACTTCAGCAAAAAGGTGGGTCTGCCATTAACACAAAAAAGGGGAATCTGTAGGGCACATAGGCAGCAAAGATGGCACTGAGAGGGAGTTGAGTGGGCAGAGCCCGAGTTGTTTATGCTAAAATCTGACTGGATACCACAACCAGGTGAAGTGACCTCAGTGTGTGAACAGCTCTCCTCTCTGAGAGCAGGGAGAATAGGCGAATGGTAGGGTGACCTCTACAGTGATTGGTTGGTTTCTTTCCTCCCCTTCCATGCCACCCGGTTTTTTGCTTTACAAAGTGCTTGCTGTGTGGTAATAAAGGAGTTCCTGCTTGACTTGACTCCCCACTGTCTGATTGTCTCTGGGGCTAAGGGAGCTGGGGAATGACAAGTGGCACACTTACCTTTCCTTGGACCCTGTCCTTCTTCCGTGGGATGGACGAAAACCCAACAAAAATCTGTGAGATTCTTGTCTCCAAGTAAACCCAAAAATTGGGAAGTAGCTTGGTGTGCAAGGTAATAGAATGCTACCTTGTGTGAAAAAGCTTAGGGACAGGGTCAGGCCCTGAGTTCAAGCTGCATGACCAAAATAAAAAAGACTAATACTTCTAGTTTTTTTTGGTTTGTTTTTTATGCCAGTCCTGTGTCTTGAAATTAGGGCTTGGGTGCTGTCTCTGAGTTTTTGTTTTTGCTCAAGGCTAGCTCTTTACCACTTGAATCATAGCTCCATTTATAACTGATTAACTGGAAATAAGAGTCTCACAGACTTTTCTGCCCAGTCTGGCTTTGGATCACAAGCATCAGCTCTCTGCCCCCTTAGTAGCTAGGATTATAGATGTGAAACACCAGAGCCTGGTTATTTCTTTGGATTTTAAAAATTTTATTTTATTGTAAAGATGCTGTACAAAAGGTTACAATTACATGAGTCAACTAATGAGTACATTTCTTGCTGAGCATTGTTACCCAAGGACAGGTAGTTTCAATCATGCTTTGTTTTTTGAAAGTGTACATTATTTTAGGAAAACTAATAATATTGTAATCTAAGAAATATAGACAAGAAATATTTTAAATTCATACAAACATAATTATTATTTGGAGAATAATCATAACATTATTCTGTTGAGAAATAATACATGTCTTTTTTCAGCAAGTTTTTCTTTCAGAATATTTAAATGGGGCTTATATTTAATTTTAAGGGACAAATTTCAAAGCTAATTCTAGATCCTAAAATAATTAGGTCTTTATTGCCTTAATTTTCTCCTTAACAAATATAAAAGTCCCATTTAAATATTCTGGAAAAAACTTTTGACTTGTGCTATTTCTCAACAGAATAATGCCATGGCTTTCCCCCAAATAATGACAATTTCCCTTGTGAAGGTTAAAAATGTGTTTAACTAAGTATAACTATTCCAAAATACTGAGAAGTATGTGAAATTTATGCAATCACCTGATCTCAATTTAAAAACGAAAAGAAAAGTGAAAGAAGGGATGGATTAAGAGCAATAGGTGGCAATTTATCAGACACTTCATATTCATATACAGTTTTGTAGAATAGGAACTTCTTTGTACAACCACTTAAAGATAATAAAAATACTTTACTTATTTGTTTATTTTTTTATTATTTTTGTTATTCCCCCAAAGAATAATTTTATCTGGATTTTAAATATTTCTTGTCTAAATTTCTTAGATGATGTTATTAATTTTCCTAAAATAAAGTACACTTTAAAAACACAGCATGATTTAAACTAGTTATCTTTGACGGACTTCATCTCTTCAAACTCTACCTAATATTATTAGATCAATGAAATGTCTTGGTGAACTAATCAGTGACACTCATCAGGACTCATCACATTCAATTATAATGCCATATAACAATTACTTAGTCATTAACATCTTGGTCAATAGAGCTTCAGATCCTCTTTATCAGAATTTCTAACCAACACATAATGGTAGATGATTCTGTCTGCTTGTACTTTACCTTTGTATAGGAAATCATTGGTAGCAACCACTGGGCCAGTAAGTTTGTCAATGAAAAGGAAATAGCTTGTGTACATGCAGAATAATAGACTTGACTTTTTAATACCCAGATAAAAGCACTTCTTTTGTCAACTCAGAACAAGCACAAACTTCTCTTTCCAGCTTGCCCTCTTCTTTTCAGAGACTTCTGAGGTCATCTGGATCCTGCAGACACTGTTCAACTGGAAGATTAACAATTTTTCTGTAGTCATGGCACATAATTCTTAGTGTAGCTCTTAAAAGCCCTATTGTTTATGTCCCCCATATATTAACCCCATGCCTCCATGATCTCCACATGGAGATTATTTTAGTAGATAAATTAACTGGAACATTTACATACATTTATATAATTTCCTTTGACCAAATTCACAACCACCCCCCTTAAGATCCATTTGGGGAACTTAAAATTACGTTTACTAATAACCTAATATAGTTGAGAGGATCACTTGCAAAACTAGTAATGATCACAGTAAAACAAATTAACCTGTGAGCAAATGGCATGGGTTAACAACATCATACAGCATCTATTATCCATTAGGTAATGCTAATGAAGTAGCAAATTTTTTTTCTTTTGATAAAAGTATAGTTCAGAAGGTATAAGTAATTTATGGATCAAGAAAAGTTAAATGAAATTCAGGAAATAATATAACCAACAAACAACAAAACCCGTAAGAGAGAAAATATAAAAAGGCTTTATTTCAACTTTGAATATGTAAAAACATCCAGAAAACCATTGAATGATACCCTTGAAGTATACTACTTATTACATTAAAATATACGCTTGTTAGAGTAACTCTTACGGCTTGAATACAGTTTGGAACACAGAAACTCACATTGAGGATTGGTCCCAGTGTAGCGGTATTGAAAGGTGTCATTTTAGAGACATTACTAATTTTGTCACAGCAGGTATCTCTCTGGCAGCACTGGATTGGTTACTGATACAATGGGTTGTCACAATGTTAGCCTGGAAACTTGCTCATAATTCTCTACAAGCATGTGTCATTGTTAACTTTATCATAAGATGTAACACATTTTGTTCTCTTCAGACTCAAAAGCCATTCTGCATAAGCTTTTCAGGCACCAGAATCTTGTCAAGATACCTAGGCAACTGTTATAACAATGCATATTATAAAGTTGCTTCCTCCAGCAAGTTAATGTTAGGCTAACAACATATTGCTCAGCTTTGTTTCCTCCAAAAGCATGGGCTTTTTTAGGTCAATTAAAAGCAAAAGCTTTAAATTTGCTTTGACAGATTGATATCTGAGCTAATTATGGGTGCTTCCCAAGGTCATTGTATGTGATGGACTTCTCCTGGTTACAAATCAAAGTGATTTATTTCCTCTCATGAACCCAGAACCATCTAGGGCTTAAAAATATTTCTATGTTTTATATATCAGAAATAAAGGAATTGTTTTCATTTAGCTGCTGAAAGGAGGGAGAATGGGTGTACAGTTTGACATTTGCAATCTATATAAGATTACACAATCATTTTACTTTTTAAAACTTAGTATATTGTAAAAAGATCAATGAGCTAGATTAGCTTTAAATAAAAACATCTCAAGCTTCAAATAATGAATAAAATGTTGTAAATTTTTACATATACATAATTTTTAGAATTACATTAATATTATTTATATTAGTACATTGTTATTCATTAGAATATTGCATTACATTCATTATGATAAATGTGTTCAATATTAAGAAGAGTAAAAGTTTTTCAGCACATTAAGCTTACTTTATCATAAATGACATTCTATTACATGTAAAATTTAAGTTAACTAAAAAATGAAAGTACTGAACATTAGTGAATCCAGATTCTTTTTTTTTTTTTTTTTTTAAATTTTTTTTTATTTTATTTGAGAACATACTGTACAGAGGGGTTACAATTACATGGGCAGGATAATGCATACATTTCTTGCCAAGCATTGCAGCCTCCTCCTTTGTTTACCCTTCACCTCCCTTCCCAGCCTCCCCCCTCCCTCCCACCCAATCATACCCCCCCTCCGCCCCCCCCCCCCCACCGACACTGTAAAGCTGGTTTTGACATGACATTTTGTACTTCTCATTGTTGCAACAGGTCCACCTGAATCCTTAAACGACTTGTTTGTCCCCATCTCCTCCACAAGTTATACTGACATCAAATATAGTGAAAGCGGGGGTTACACTGTAATTTAGCATTATAACTTTCATAAACCAACTATTCTAACTTCTGCAACTCAAAATGGACTGTTTACAAAATATAATCCCTTTGTTCTGAAATAAAATATCAAAAAAGTTTTCTCAGTATTATGAAACATTTTAAGAACACAAAACATACTTAAAACACACATACACATTAAAGGCAAGAATATTGGGATTTTTAGAGTAGAAAACATATGGTACCTACCTCTTCCTGGAAAGTGTGCTCTAATTACATTATTGCATGAGCTACATATAAACTTTATTTAACTCAACTAGCTGGTAGGTGACTAGCTGTTTGCTATACTGGCAATTTATATTTCACTCAATTAAAATCTGGCAAGTGTGCTATGTTTGTGGCTGAGTCTTGAACAGCTGGTGCAGTAGGAAATTAAAGTTGCCCTAACACTAAACTGAATGACTGATGCCCAAGGTTGTCACATACAAAATACTATTTTATTATATAATTACCAGAATTGTATGCAACATTATATCTATTTCTTGACTACAAATTGAAGGGTGTTTTCTCTGAGTTATGAAAGAAATTATAAACTAATTTGTGGAAGCAACATCTGTTGTGAACAGGCAGAGAGCTTTTTCTACTAGGAAATGAATAATTCTTTTTTCCTTTGATTTTGTTATTATTTGTAAGATCAAGAAAAATGAGAATATTATTCTCATCCAGAGTCTTTTGCAACATTACTTATGAATACAGTCTAATATTTTATAAGAAACACAAAGCTACATTTTGACATGCTTAGAAGAAAAGAAGACATAACTATACAAACAGTTCACTTTCCCACAAATGTATTTTCCTTTCACTTGATACAAAATAAAACACTAATTTGATCAGCACACTCTGCACAAGATGAATTACATTTTTATCTTTTCTAAAACATTCCAATTCTTAAATCATTCCTTCACAGGTGAGATGATAAATAAATCAATACTCTACAATACAATATGTTATTTCTAACTCAGTTCCTTTGAAGCTTCATTTTTTCCCCCGAAGCATTCTTGGAGGTTCTGAGAATCTTATAAATCTAAATTTAAATAAGACTTGCTCCTGGTACTCACTGAATTGAGTTTAGTATAAAACATAAGAGTCTGGGAGTACAGGATCTTGGCCAAACTGACAAGCATATGCTTTATCTGAAAGTCTTTTATCATTCTGGACATTGTTCTGAGGAGGGTATAAAAGACTGTGGCTTTCTTTTAACTCTCTTGAGAATATTTAATTGTCAGTAAATTCTCATGAAATTTTCAATAAATTTTTATCTTATCTGGTTTTGCCTTTCACCTTCTTCTTTATCATTATTGAAAATAATGATATTACTGAAGAAATTATGCTATGAATCTATGCTCTAAAAGAATTATAATGCAAATGATAGACTAATATGAGTATACTGATTCCTTTCTTACATAAAGGGAAAAACTAAACACATTTGTTGTGTGTGTGCCTGTCTTGAGATTGAACTCAGTGCTGTGCAATATCCCTGAGCTTTTTCTTTTTTTTCTTTCTAAAGGGTAGAGCTCTATCACTTGAGTCACAGTTCTATTTCTAGCTTTTTGGTAATTAATTGGAGATAAGAGTCTCAAGGACTTTCCTTCTGGCTGCCTTCAAATCATGATCTTCAGATCTCAGCTAAGAGTAGCTAAGATTAATTGTGTGGCTACCACACATTTGTGTGTTGAATAATTCTACACTTATTTTGAAACCCAATACCTTTATATAAACTAAAAGTATACATATTCTTGATATAAACATTTCTCAATAATTTTAATGATCTGAATCAGTAGGTACTTTTCCATAGTTGTTCGTTATTGATAAAATGATTTAAAACAAATCTTTTCAAATTTGGTCAGTCTTCAAGTATTTTTCATGAAGTTATATGAAGCAAGATTAGAGAAAATCTTCAAATAGTAACTATTAATAATATTATGTTTAGTATTTTCCATAGGACAAATGGTCTGAAATACCATGGTTTCATTTTTATATTATACTATGCTTCCTTACAGATTATTTAACTCATATTTACAATTTGTGATGTAGGCTCATTTCACATAGAGAAAATGTTCTCTCTCTCTCTCTCTCTCTATTTTCTCATATATATCATTGTCAGAGAGGGAAATTTAGACTGATCACATAAAATTCAAATTGTATATCCTTGGCTAACCACTGTATTTATAGAACAACAAGGTACCATTTGATTTGTAGAGGTTAAATAAATTTTTTGGATCTCAGTTAGACTCTCTGATGTCTATGACATTATAAATATAACCAATCCATAATGTTATAAGAACATTTTTAAATGAATATATTAAAAATTGTACATATTACTACATGGTATGTGAGGTCAATGACATTTATATTTTGTATCTTTCATTTAATGAAATCATATTCCTATAAAACAATGTTTTTAAAAAGTATGTTTATTCTTATGTCAAGGAAGAGTATATCTACATCTCTTTGTAAAGTTAATTTTAAATATTACTCAACATACAAAATTATGTATGCATTAATCTTAAAAGTGTAAGCTATCCATCAAATAATTTAATTTTTCTTCTGTTTTTTGTTTCACACTTAAATAAATTTTTAATAGAGATAATATTTTACTGTTACTTATAATATTTATGAATCATACATGGGACATAGCTTCCAAAGTTTTAGTGAAAGTTTTGCAAAAAATTAACATAGTGTTCATTAACATATTTTTACTGGTATAAAAAGTTTAAAAGTTTAGAAACTAATAAAAGTACACAGTATAATTTTTAAAATAAAAAAGAATATTTGAAGCTTAATGAGCTTTCCTTTTTTAATAAATTTTATATGAATAACTTATCTGAAATAAGTTAGATTTATGTTCCTCATCAGGTTAAAATAACTTCCAATCTAGTCTTATTTAAAATTTTATGTGAAATATTAAAATGCTGCAACCATAGAACTCATTAGGCAGTGTTTAGGAGCCAATGAAAATGGATAAGTTTTTAATCAGAAATTCAAATGACAGAAACAACCTATTGCAATGTAAAGCTCTCATACTTAGAATATATCACATAACACATTGACCTAAACTCCAGGAGTTCCACATAATCAGGTCCAGTCACTAGAACCTATATGTCAAATCAAGAAATACACTAAAAGAAGGAGAAAGATCTATTACACTGTAGCCATAGTGAAACATGATTGTGTGTACGCAAAGAACATACACTATATATATATATATATGCAAAGAACAGAGTGGAAACATCCCATACAGAATTCCAAGTAAATAAAACCAGTACTTAGAATGCTTTAAGTGAACATGCAGCATAGTTTCCTCATGAGTCCTAAAGGAAAAAGGAAAGAAATGGGTTCCTCAGAAAGGAGGGTGGTAGTAAATCCATCTTAAAGGAAACTATAATTTTATTAATATATAAAAAAGCTGCCCCTCTTTTCATAATGGCTCATTCAAAATTAGCAATAAAAGAAAAATCTTGTTTTGCCTAATTATCCTTTCTGAAATCATCTGACAAGACAGAAATATCAGTAACATCTCCAGGGAGTACATTGTCTCTCAAGTGACATTTCTGTGTTAAATATAAGAGGTGAAGTTTGTAACATGTATGTAATTGTTTTGTAGCAAGTATTTAGTGGTGCAAAATAAACCAAGATTACTTTTTATCCCTCTGAATTGGGCTTTGAGAAAACATACATAAAAGCAGTGATTAAAAAATTAAGATGGGCTCTGGGGGCTCATACCTGTAATCCTAGCAACTCAGAAGGCTGAGATTGGAGGATAACGTTACAAAACCAGACAGGCAGAAAAGTTCCTGTGAGACTTTTTATCTCCAATTAATTACAAGAAAAACAGAAGTAGTGAACCTGAGGTCAAGTCCCATGATCAAAAACAAAACAAAACAAAACAAAACAAAAAGATGAATACATATGTATACTTCATAGGAATTTATCTGTCATTTCTGTGTGTGGTGGTAATTTTTCAAGCTCCTGATTTGTTCAAGACAAGAGAAGTTTATTTTATTACAGGTGGTGTCAGGAAATGTGGCAGAATCTGCTTGCAACATTGGAATACTTTTCTTAACGTGATCTAACCATATACTTTAACATCACTAGAAAAACTCAGAAGGATCTGAATAAGAAAACTAAGAATACACAAAAAATTAATGCTTCCTAATTCAAATTAAATTCATTAAATTTTCAGGTTATCTTAAATAGCACATTTGATAGATTAAAAAAAATAATCTGTCAGATGAATTATTATTCAGTTTACATTTCAAGATAGTATTTCATATTCGTGTTACATGTATTTCATTTTCTGGTGTTACACATTTGCATAGCGTCTGATGCTAAAACTATTCATATAAAATGCAATGACAATGAAATGTTAAATATATTACTACAGAAACATGATTTTTACAATTTTCATGATTTAAGAGCTTGTGACATTTTGAAACATGTTATCATTATTAATTATTGTATAAAAGGGTTCCATTTCATAAATGTGGCTGGAGTGGAATGCTTCTTTGTCAGTGTCATCCCTTCCTTTGTTCTCCTCCATTTTCTCCTTCTATCCCTAACCTCAAGTTAGGCAGTTCAGCTTTTACATAATATACATTGAATATAATGACTGACTTTGATCATCCTTCCTCCATCATTTCTCTAACCCCCCCCCCACCTTTGCCTATTCCCCAAAACATGTTTCTACTCCCGAGTATTTTTTTTTGATGAATAGTACATTAGTTGTTCAAAAGAGTTACATCTTTGATTTCCTCCCCTAAATCCATTAGTCAGTTTGCTTTTGTATAAATGCAGTGAGGCTTGTGATTGTTATGGTGCATATTTGTGTTTAAATCTAGCTTCCACATATGAGGGGAAACATGACATTTGTCCCTCTGAGAGTCTTTCTTCACTTAACATTATATTTTTCTAGGTCTATGCATTTCTCTGCAAATGAAATAAAGCTCTTCTTTCTAGTGGATAAGTGAAATTCATTGTTTATATATAGCACACATTCTACTTGGCTATAGTGAATAACACAACAATGAACAATGTGCATGTGTCTTTAGAGTATTCTGACTTATAATGTTCAGAGTTGATGCCCAATAGTTGTATCACAAGATCTTAGGATTTCTGTTCCGTTTTTTGAGGAATCTCCAAACCACACGCCAGAATGGTTACCCAAACAGTTTTTGTATGTTTTTCCCCAACTGGGTGATACCATAATGTTGGTATACCTCATGTGTACTGAAACAATTAAAGGAGTTACGGAAATAACTCAGAGGTAGAACTTTTGCCTAGTATATCTAAAGGATAAGAATTAATCCTAAATCTTCAAAATTTTAATTAGTTCATTAATTTAAAAATAAAATTAACTATAATTTTGCAAGCAACTCATATATGTTTAAAGTTTAAATGAATATTTTCATGTATAGGCTTTTGAGTTTCACTTTTTTACAAATACAAATTTTATTTAAAATTGAAATGAAATTTTTACACTGAGTTCATACTCTTTTGAAAAAATAAAACTATATTTGTTTTAGGAGATTTGTAACCTAAAATCTGAAAGAAGAAAAAAAAAAGAAATCAATACATTTAAAACATAATCAGAAGCAAAATCCATATTCTTATAAGGTGATTTTTTTTTTGTCAGTCGTGGGGCTTGAACTCTGGGCCTAGGCTCTGTCCCTCAGCTCTTCAGCTCAAAGAGAGCGCTCTACCACTTGAGCTACAGAGCCACTTATAAGGTGATTTTTTTTGTTGCTTTGTATGTCCTTCCCACACAGTATAACCCCTGTTTTCACTGATGTTGGTATAATTTTGGAAGGGAAGGGAAAAAACAACTTGTTTAAATAGGGATACAGGTGGACCCATTGCAACAATGAGATGTACAAGACGCTATGTTGAAAAATGAACTTTACAACTTTGGGGGAGGGGGTGTAGTAGTGGAGATGGGAGGGCAGGGATGGTAGGGGAAAAACAATGGAGGAGGCAACAATGCTTGATAAGAAATGTACTCATTACCTTGTTCATGTAATTGTCATTTCTCTGTCTGGTATTTTCACAATAAAAAAACAAAAAAAAGTCCGTATGTTCTAAAGTAGAAAATTGGAGTATTTATGATTTCTAGCATATTTCTTATATAAAAATGTTTTCCTTGTGCTAAAAATTCATACTTGTAAGATTAGTTTAAAATGATTTTTCCTGGGTTTGCTTAGTTTCACAACTAAATTATTGAAAAAAAAAAGTATTATGTAGTTATGATTTTGTGATTTTATTTTCTTTAATTAAAAAAAATATAAAAGACTTTCCCTGTTATACCAGGCTTTTTATTTAAAGTATTGTGTATATAGATACAGGGATAAAATTCAGAGGCTCTGCAACAAATGTAATTATTTTGAAGTATTTTAGGCTATGAAATCACTTAAATAATATTACTTAAAATGTATTAAATTAAATGTAATCAAATTTGAACATTTTAAATTAACATTTGCAGCAATATAAAATAGGTAAGATTCAGTCTTGGCAATTTTTTTTTTATTAATTTGAATCTTGCTTCTCTGTTAACCAGATGCTGATTATCTTGTATTTTCATGTTGGAAAAAGAAAAGGCATTCATAGCTCACATGAGATACAGTTTTGTTTCCTTTAAAAGAGATAAAATCCGGAAATAGATTTTGAAAATTTCACACTTAAGAAAATGTTTGCATTTTAACATTTAAATGCAAAGATTGCTGTAGAATGGTGAATGTGTATCTAGAATAAATAACCCCTACCTTATATGTGATAACTTATTCCATAATGTCTTTTATCCACTCTAATAAAATAATCTTCTGTTAGAAAGCTCCTTTACAGTCTTGGGATACAAAAGCAAAAACAATATTCCAAAGCCCTTTGACTATAGTTTTGCTATTATTTGTTATTTTAAATAGGATTTATAAAGATTGACAGAGTTGAATTTTTTTTATTGTGAAAATACCGTACAGATGGGTTACAATTACATGGGCAAGGTAATGAATACATTTCTTATTAAGCGTTGTTGCCTCCTCCTTTGTTTCCCCTTCCCATTGCTTCCCATCTCCCACTCCACCCCCGACCCTGCTCAGCTTCTTCCACCCCCCCCTTCCACTCCCCCCCCCCCCCCCCCCCCCCCCTGCCGCCAAAGTTGTAAAGTTCGTTTTTCAACATAATGTCTTGTACATCACCTGTATCCTTATTTAAACAATTTGATTTTTCCCTTCCCCTCCACAAAGTATACCAACATCAAATACAGTGAAAATAAATTTTAAAAAATAATGTTTTTGCATCATGGAACACAAATCCTTTACATAAGGCCCTTTCAAGTTCACTTTACTTTCTCTGAGCACTTTTTGTTTTTAATCTGACTGAACTGGAAGGAGAACATGGATTGGAACTGTAACCTGTATGAAGTATTAAATGATACCACTACTCTTTTCAGGTCATGATTCAGCACCAATATGAGGCCATTCCTCCAGGAAATGGCTTTGACGAGGTAGTTCCCTAGCAACAACAGCCATTAACAACTCTAAAGAAGGCATCAGTAATATGTTCCTTCTCACAGAACTTTGATATTGCGGAATCTGTACAGCCTGTGGGAGAAACATCCTAACAGTGTCTAGGACCTTTATTGTTTCTTTTTTTTTTTTTTTCTTTTCTTGAGTCATTGCAGCTGCTTTTCCACTGCGTAGTCACCTATGCCATTCAGATCTTGAGAGGAGAGTTCCTTTCCCTTAGATAAAGAAAACAGCAAAGTTCAGAAATAGGGCTGATTTAGTTGTTATACTCTAAGAGTTTACTTTCTACTTTAAAATGCTCTGAATTCATTTCTTCATTTCCTTTTGTTTTCTGTGATTATAAAAAATAAGTTAGGTTCAACTATGAAATTAATTATTTTGAAACATTAGTTATTATGACATAAAAGCAAAATTGAAACCATTGTTTGTAAGATAATTTGATCTAAATTAATTGTCAATAGTAACTTAAGATGTATATGTGCATATTAGTTTCCTTGACATATTTACCAAGGTTTACTTTTATAATAATTATATACTTAATTTAATATATTATCAAATACAGACCACCATTAATTATGTCAGATCCATAGTCTTCTTCAGTTGAAAGCAACACTTGGTTACTTTGGGAAACTAGGACATAAATACATCTATTTGTAGCAGAAATTTCCTGGCGATGAAATCAGTTCAGTCTCAACTCTCTTGAAAGTCTAAGGAAGTACGTCCAGCTATCCTTATGGGGTCCACCAACAGTCATAAAATACACATTTGGCAGATTATGACTGACTTGATATTATCCATTCTGTGAATCAATTCTCTCCTTCATCACTATGTACATATGGGCTGGATAAAACTCCTTTTGGGGATTTGTCCTCAGCAGTGTAGAATGTTTAGAAGTATGATTAATATCTATCTCCTTCCATTGAGACAATACAATGTAATAAATACCCTTGAGGTTAGGAGTAAAAATCACAGTTTAAGAAGCCTTTTCACAAAGCTGGGTGCCCTGGGTTTGCGCCTATAATTCTAAGTATTCAGATGAGATCCAGCTCATTCAGGGTAGTATAACTGTAGAGTGATCCTAGCTATTAGGGAAGCTGAGATCTGAGAATTGTCGTTTGAAGCCAGCTGGGAAAGGAAGGTTTTTGAGACTCTTATCACCAACAAATTACTCCTAAAAAATCAAATGTGGAGCTCTGGCTCAAGGGGTAGAGAGGACAACTTGAGCAAAAGAAGCTCAGGGACAATAGCAAGCAAACAAGCAAGCAAGAAAGAAACAAACAAAAAACACTTGTGTCCCTATCTTGGGGTTCATTTCGTTTAACATCCTCTTATCTGGTCATATGTAGATCGCTTTTGACCTTTTCTGCTTTTCCCAGACATATACTAGATATTGCAAATATGGGAAACCATAGGACCTATGTTTCTTTGGGCCTGGTTTACTTCACTCTTTCTTGCTATTGTTTCTAACATATTTATAATGTACCATGTGGTTTCTGTTGTTGTTGTTTTGTATATTCTTCCGCCACGGTATAACCCCTGTTTTCACTGTATTTGATGTCGGTCTAATTTGGGGAGCAGAAGGGAAAAAACAAAATGTTTAAATAGGGATACAGGTTGACCCATTGTAACAATGAGATATACAAGACACTATGTTGAAAAACAAATGTTACAATTTAGGTGAGGGGGAGGGAGGGAGTGCAGTTGTGAGGTGGGATGGAAGGGATGGTAGGGGAAAAACAAAGGAGGAGACAACAATGCTTAATAGGACATGTACGCATTACCTTGCTCATGTAACTGTAACCCCTCTGTACAGTATTTTTACAATAAAAAACATTAAAAAAAAGAGACTCAGGCACAGTGTCCAGGCCCTAAATTCAAATCCCAGGACTGGCAGAAAAAAAAGGAAGAAGAAACTTTGCTTCAAAGCACTCAGTAACACACACATTCACCATAGAAACACCTTCATGGTTTTGACTTGGTACATTGGATAAATATTTCTGCATTGAAGTTATTTTGGAGTGTATTTTATTTTCATCCATAAAATTATTTTCTCTATAAAGACAAACAGTAGAGATTGAAAAAAACTAAGGCTCCACGTGACATGAAGCCCATAGATCAACTCAGGTTAAACAGATCTTGATATATACTTGTATATATTGCATAATATTCAGGGGTCATAAGCCTACCAAATTAAATGATATCAATTACTAAGTGGAGAGAAAGAAAGTAAGTCCTTGAAGCAGCTTTTGAATCTCCATTCCAATAGATAACAGAAGTTAATGCTGAAAGTAAACTCAAGGTCTTCTTCACAGATAAATGTAATTATATTCAAAGGATAATACATAATCTCCAAGACAGGAAAAAGTATGTACCAGCATATTCAGATGTCAGATTGCAACTCTGAAATAATTTTTTCCATGGAAATAACCTTGTCCTGTTAAATTGAAAAGTCAACTTTCTGAATTATTTGTAGAAAGAATATTGGTGAGCAGATAAAGGGAAAAGAAAAGAAGAAAGCACAATGGAGGTGAATATGAAGATTGTATATTATACACAGATACGAAGATGCTCTAGTGGATCAAAATCAACATGTGTCTTCTTTTAGGTGTTTCATCTAAATTTTCAATACTTTTGAGTTATCTTATAAAATTGGCAACAAGAAAATTTAATTCATATATACTGGTTTATATTTTTTCAAACAATCCCACATTTTCTAAACAATCCCTCTCACAGCCAATCCCAATTCACTAAAAATTAAAATATGTTAGTTTCTTGTATGTCCCTCCCCCACAGTGTAACCCCCGCTTTCACTATATTTGATGTCAGTATAACATGTGGAGGAGATGGGGACAAACAAGTCGTTTAAGGATTCAGGTGGACCTGTTGCAACAATGAGAAGTACAAAATGTCATGTCAAAACCAGCTTTACAATGTCGGGGGGGGGGGGGGTATGATTGGGTGGGAGGGAGGGGGGAGGCTGGGAAGGGAGGTGAAGGGTAAACAAAGGAGGAGGCTGCAATGCTTGGTAAGAAATGTATGCATTATCCTGCCCATGTAATTGTAACCCCTCTGTACAGTATGTTCTCAAATAAAATAAAATTAAATTAAAAAAAAAATAAAATATGTTAGTTTCATCTGATGATTTAAATAGTATCAATTATCCCTTCATTCATTTCATCTGTACATATTATCTACTTTGCAAACTCTGATTATATTGCATGATGAAGCTGCAAAACAAATAATAAATGTTATTTCTATGAACTGATGGTGCACATCTGTAGTCTTAGGTAGTCAAGAGGCTCAGACCGGAAGGATCATACTTCAAAGTCATTAAGGGAGGAGTTAGGGTAAGGCAGAAAAGTCCACAAGTCTCCATATCTAAATAACTAGCAGAAAGCAGGGATAGAATTTGGTTCAACTTGCGGAGCAAGCAAGCTGAGAAAGTTACAAAAGAAGTCCTGATTCCAAACCCTGGCACTGGTAAACAAACAAGCAAGCAAATAACCTTATATGAATAAATATACTAATGATATAGATTTTCACAATGTTACCCCCAACAAAAATCATTATTTAATTTCATTTTAATGCAGATAATTTTCATTTTAAAACAGATTTAAACCCTGACAAAATGTGTAAAACAATTCAGACACAAATGCTCTAATGAAGATATACTAAATTGAATTTGAAATCCATTTAATGCATACCGTGAGCAACTAAGATTGTCTAAAAGTACTTTGAAGTATTTTGATATGTATTTCCTTATTATTACATAGTCGTTCAAAACAAAAATAAGTAAAATTCCATCAGGTGACTCCTTTCATTTTCTACCAAATGCATCATCAGGGATAAATCTCTAATAATAAATTGAATTTCTTTAACTTAAACAAAAAATTAAATTAATGTCATTAATAATTAATTTTAAATCAGTTAATTATATTGGAATTTCTCTCAGAAACAAAATAGGCAAATATGAAAATGAGCAATAAAGAAATGAGTTTCATATTTTGTTAATAACTATTAAGTACTATGATGAATGTGTGTTTTTCAGAGCAAACAATGTGTCTCCTCTTCTATGGAGTGATCCTTCCTGTTAGAGAATAATTGGAACTACTGCTTTATATTCATTCATTTCTCCTCTCTTAAAATTAGAAAAGTTTCCACTAACTCAAAGAAAATAGTATTGTTCCATTCTTTTATGACTTTTGCAAATGCTTTTGGTTTCTATCTCCTCCTTGGAATTCACTGTTCCAGTGCATTCTTGTATTTGGAAAGCAAATATCTCAACTCTCTCCTCTCCTACATAGAATAATGTTGAAATATCTAAAAGCATAATTCCCAAATACATACATGAATGCCAAGCATCACTGCTAGTGATCTATAGTAACAAACCGTTTTTCTTCCCTTCATTTAACGAGCATTTCCACATTTGCATTACTGTTTTCTAGAAATTCATTAAGTTCGGAAAGTGCTAAAATGATTTGAACACTTATAAATGAATAATAAGCTTATGTAAGGAATGACTGAATGATCAGGGAAAATGTCACTTTAGCCTCTTAGTCAATATTTATTTAGTATTTCATCTGAGACTGGCAGAAAGCTAGAAGTCATGCATAATAAGGTGATTTATAATAAATTTACCTTTCTTTTATGTGTCACAAACTAGCCATCTTGTTTCAGGACACACATAGTTATATTTTTATAAATTGTTATGATTTATTTGACAGAAGTAATTTACTTAACAATTTAAAGAAAAAGGTCAAGACAGAGAGACATGAGAAAAAAAACAAGGGACAAAGAGTGTTTTTGTAATTATGGAAGATACAAATTACAGCATCTCAAATTTGAACCCCAACAAAAGGACTGAGATAGTTTTCAATATTGAAAGTCAATAGGCATGCTAGGGATTGCAAAATGCCCCAGGACAATAGAGAATTAATCACTCATTTGTTCATTGTAGAATATATAAGAATATGGATCCTAATGTTTGATCATCACTGATCACATAAATCTTCAGAAATTGAAGCTAAGGTAAATCAAGCCTTCTTAGTGAATTTCATAGCTGATGGGCTGATTTGCTTGCTCTCTGTAAGAAAAATGTAAATATAATCAAAAGAAAGATAAGTAATTGAGTATAAAACAAAGTCAATCTATACCTTGGGAAATGCTAATATAATGATAAATGAATCCTATAATTTTGAGTGGTTTAATTACACAGATTTTAATATAGTACCTTCCAGAACATGATGCACATTTCTGATCAAATTATATGAAAGCTGAAGAACCAGTCCAATATATTGGATGTATTGACTTTTCTGTGACAGGGTTTGAGTCCTATTAAAATGAAACATGTTGTATCAAATCCACTAAAGTTGCTGACATTTAATTTCCTTGTAATTTGGATAATTCTTATTATATATCTTTGGTTGTTTATCATCAAATGTCATAATAGCAGTTATTTGTTTCTTTAGAACTTCTCCTTCTTCTTGAGAAAAATAATGCAAAAGTATTTTTTAATTATCTCAGTATAATAGACCACACATTGCTTATTTGAAGTACCAACCTTTCTTCATTGAACAATACATATGCATTAAAATTTGCAAAAAATTCAAGCCAACAAAACAACAAAAATCATAGTACAATTGGATATAATTTTTGTGTGTATTAACTTAAACTGACATACTTCAAACTTTCATATAATAACTAGAAACCATATACTTCCTACTGAAACTAAAAATTTTCTCAGTATAATTTAAAATTAAAACATTTCCCTTTCTGGCTAGGATATAGCTCAATTGTAGAGAACTTGAATATCATAAACAAGACCCTATGTTTCATCCATAGCCTCCCTAAAAAACTAATTAAAGAAAATAAATAAAAGTTTTCCTTCTTGTACACTGACCTCTCTGATTTAGACATACATTTTTCTTGGCTGTTTACCTCATCCTGTAAGGTATTATTATAAGGTATTATTGTCATTATTACCAGCACTTAATAAAAAGAAATTTCAGGCAATTTTATAGCTGTGGATACAACAGAACATAAAATATTCATAATATTCTTCAATTGCTATACATTATGTAGTGTAGGTTACAGTGACATATGTCACCACAGTGGGGTGTCGCAAATGTGACACTTTTGCATATTTCTGTTGTTTTATGAACCTTAAAGGGCAAAATGTGCTGCAAGCAAAACAGTAAGAGCTTTGCATTAAAATTCATTATAAATTGTTCCCATTGACCCCATCCAAATAAGTGATTACATTCTCAGAACACTATTGAAGTCTTTGCATTAAAGTGTCATGCCACACAGCAATCTTCAAGTTTGGGTGGTTCTTTGGAAATTGAAGTGAATGAGTCAAGTGAGCAAGCACTTAACTGCACTATGGAGAGATAATGGCAATAGCTGGAAAAAATAAGTGGAGGGAATCCATGTCTTTAATGGATTGATGGCTGAATGACAGGACTGCACACTGCCACAAAGCTTAAGGGATGCTCATACTCATCTACCTCAAGAGAAACAGTCCATGAAGAACCTTATTTTCATTTGCATTTCTTTTATGGCTAGAGTGGTTGAGCATTTCTTCATGTGTCTATTGGCCATCCTTCTTTCCTCTTCAGAGAAGTTTCTCTTTAAGCTTTTAACCCACTTATTTATTGGACAATTATTTCTTTTAGAATTTGTTGTTGGAGGATTTAATTTTTTGAGTTCCAGGCATATTTTAGATATGAGACCTTTGTCCATTGTATGGCTAGTGAAGATCTTCTCCCAATCTGTGGGCTTTCTCTTGATCTTGCTAGCTATGACCTTTGCCATGCAGACCTCTGCAATTTTATGCAATCCCATTTGTCCAACCTTTCTTTGATTTGTTGTGTTTTGGGGCCTCTATTAAGAAAATTTCAGCCTGTGCCAAAAAGAGCTAGGGTTTCTCCTGTTCCATCCTGTAATGTTTTCAGAGTGTCTGTTTTGACTCCGAGGTCTTTGATCCATTTGGAGTTGATTCTGGTGCAGGGTTAGCACCTCACCCCAGTTAGAATGGCTATAATCAAGAACTCTCATAACAACAGATGCTGGAGGGAATGTAGACAGAAGGGAACCTTACTGCATTGTTGGTGGGAGTGTAAACTTGTTCAACCACTTTGGAAATTAGTATGGAAGGTCCTCAAAAGACTCCACATAGAGCTCCCCTATGACCCAGCAATCCCACTTTTGGGCATTTACCCGAATGATCACAAACAAGACCATACTAAAGCTACCAGCACAACTACGTTTATTGCAGCATTATTTACCATTGCTAAGATAGGGAACCAACCCAGATGCCACTCAGTTGATGAATGGATCAAAAAAATGTGGTATATATACAGAATGGAATTCTATGCCTCCATCAGAAAGAATGACATTGCCCCATTTGTTAGGAAGTGGAAAGACTTGGAAAAAATTATAGTAAGTGAAGTAAGCCAAGCCCAAAGAAACATAGGTCCCATGGTTTCCCTTATTTGCAATAACTAGTATATGTCTGAGGCAAGCGGAAAAGGTCAGATAAGATGATGTTAGGGGAAATGAACCCCAAGATAAGGACTCAAATGTTTTTTCTTTCATGTGATTGTTTCTAACATATTTATAAGGTGATTATTTTGTTGCTTTGTATGTCCCTCTCCTATGGTATAACCCCTGTTTTCACTATATTTGATATTGGTATAATTTGGGGAGGAGAAGGGAAAAAGTAAATTGTTTAAATAGGGATACAGGTGGACCAATTCCAACAATGAGATGTGCAAAACGATATGTTGAAAAACGAACATTACAACTTTGGCATGGGGGGGGGGGCGGAGGAGAAAGAGGGGAGGAGTGTAGATGGGAGGGCAGGGATGGTAGTGGAAAAACAAAGGAGGAGGCCACAGTGCTTGATAAGAAATATACTCATTACCTTGCTCATGAAATTGTAACCTCTCTGTATGGCATTTTCACAATAAAAAAAACATTAAAAAAGAACATATGTACTCATCATAATTTATTATTGTACATACATATACACCCGCATATATTACAGTTCAGTATTTAGTTACTATTTATTAATATGAACGGTTTTTTTCTTCTGTAAAAATTTCCATTACATTTAGAAATTTTAAGTCTCACGTTTTTTTTTTTTAACTTTTTTTTTTTTTTGTCAGTTGTGAGGCTTGAACTCTGGGCTTGGGCGCTGTCCCTGTGCTCTTCAACTCAAGGTGAGCACTCTACTGCTTGAGCTGCAGCACCACTTCCAGTTTTCTTGTGGTTTATTGAAGATAAGCGTCTCACAGACTTTCCTTCCTGGGCTGGCTTTGAACTTCTGAGTAGCTAGGATTACAGGCATAAGCCACCGATGCCTGGCCAAGTTTTTTTTGTTTGTTTGTTTTTGTTTTTTACTTTATACAATGAATCATACTATTAGTTGTATGGTAATTCATGCTTGAAAGCCCAGAATTTAGGATATGAGGCATTAATTCTATGGGCTATGCACAATACATACTTTACATCAGCATGAGATAAAGGGAATTATACTAAGTCATTTCATTAGACTTTTCAAGTTTATTTACATAATGCTGTCCAAAGTAATCTTTTTATTCCATGTGTAAATATTGTTAAAAGTATTCACTAATAAAATATCCACAAAATATCCACTCTATTAAAGTTTCCTAAAGTTCCCATATATAGATTTGTCTACTCCACTATTATTTCCTCCAGTTAACATGCAATTTCAGGTTTTGTATTTTTTTCTAGATGTTACATAGTTATATGATTATCACAAATATCAGGAAGGAAGTGATTTATTCATTCTTGTTATTACTTGTTTATGGCCCTGAAATAGTGACATGCTAGTTTTGTTATTTGTCATCATAGCTTAAGGTTCTATGAGGTTCCTTAATACAATTGTGTTTTCAGGAGTGCTTTATGTTGAATGAAACACAAGTAAGTAAAAGATTTTAAATGAAATGATTAGAAAACAAGCTAGATGGTGCATTAAACATGAACTATTTGCTTTCTCTCCATAAAGAGGAATGCTTATAGAAATAAATATATGAGTTTCTCATGGTTATAATGTACTTATAAAATATTTTAAGTGACAATTTTTGTTATCTTCTATCTGTACAGATCAATTTTAATGTGATTAATATTTACCATATTCCAGAGTTATATACATGCCAGATTTGTGATAACAACTGCATAATCAAAGTAATAATGAAATATTAAATTGGAAATATTCACTAAATTATTCTTTATTTTTCAAACATATTAGTGCAAACATTTTTATTAAATATATGTATTTGAATTCAAGGTCTTGTGATTGTTTATTTGAACTTGAGGTCTTGTGCTTCTTAGACAAATACTTTACAACTTATGTTATTTGTGTTTTACTTATTTTGCATTTGGATTTCACTTGTACATATGGAAAGTCATGAATTGCATTTTTCCTATACAATATATTCTTCCTTCATAGTTAGGCACAAAGTATTGCACCTCATTTATATCCATTGAAAAGATATATCAGTTTTTTTATAGCTGGCTTCTAGCAATGGTACTCCTTCTTAACCTCTTGAATATGCAGTGTAACAGGTGTGAACCACTGGGGCTCATAAAGACTTTTTTTTTCCTTTAATTTTATTGTCTTGGTGAGTTAAAGTTACATACATAAGGTAGTGAGTTAATTTCTTGTCGAAATTGTTATCCCTTCCCTCATTTGGCTCCTACTTTTCCTTCCCCCAATCCCTTCAAAATTGCACAGTTCATTTTTAACATATTGTATTGTTAGTATCACTGTTGAATTGGTTCCCCCTTTGTCCTTTATCTCAACATTTTGTTGTTCCTCTTCCCATTCTTAATTCAGATAAACGTATATACAATACCAGGGTACCAAAGTCAAATACAGTGACAGCAGGGGATAAACTATAGGGAAAGAAAAACACAAAGGGAAAAGAAATCTCACAATTCATTATAAATAACAACAAAGAAACCTCTTGTTTCTATTTCACTTAGCATCATCTTATATAGGTCATAGCTAATGACCTGTTCTGTTCATCTGCTATGACTATCCTAGACATATCCTGATTATTACATATGATAGAAATCATGGGATCTGTCTTTGGGTCTGACTTACTTCATTTAATATGCTTTTTTCCTAAGACTTTCCATTTCCCTACAAATTGAGTGATCTCATTATTTCTGATAGAAGCATAGAATTCTATTCTGTATATATACTACATTTTCTTCATACATTCATTTACTGAGGGGCATCTAGGTTGGTTCCTTTGAAAAAGAAAATTAAAAAAAAAGTTTTTAGAGATTAAAAGAGCATTGAGGGGATAAAAATAAGCATATTAATCAAAACAATATATTATTCATAATCAACTATTTTACAAAACTATTTTTGAAACATTTGATTTCTTTGTAATACTGTTGAATAATCTGTACAAACAATTGACTTAAAATTAACTATTTTTAAGTGAAATAACAGAATAAATTAAAAATTAAACTCTTTAACATGATGAATATTTAATATAGGAATTCAAACTCAATTACTCAAAATTGCATCCTTTGTTAATTGAGACATATATATTTGCATTTGCTGCTGTAGGATACTTTAGTATATTTGTATAGTCAATTTTCCTGATAAATTTCTTTAACTACTAGTTACTTTGAATTTGTAATCTATGAAATTTGTAATCTAAAGAAATGCTGTCATATGCTTATAATATTGCAATAAGATAAAAATATGCAAGAAAATAATTGACATTGTGCCTGTCATCTATTAACAGCAAGACCAGTGACACAGGGAAATATCAATGATGTGTGTTTTTATATATTGTATACATATATTAATATATATATATACTAATGTTATATTCTATGCTAATTCATATATCTTATAAATGTTAATTTATATATAATATCTAGATACTAATTTTACCTTAGGAAATCAAGGAAAGATGAATAGAAGTTAAAGTAATATTGTTTATTTAATGTAATTATTTGTATTGAATAAAGTAAAGAGAATCCTCAAAATCACAAATATTCCTCCATTCAAAACTTACCAAGAGACAGTGAGTAGAAATTGAGAAGTTATAACTAAATTGAAAAAAAATCTAAGTAAAATCTGATTTTCTCTTTAGATAAAATACATTGGCAAGTTGTCAAGTGAATAAAGATCAAATGTACCACTAATAAAAACTACAAATGTGTAGTCACATAAGGATGATTTAAATATAATCAGTATAAATTATGCAACAAATGAAGCATTGAAAAACAGATCCTCCTTGGAGCTTGGTGAACTTACTCTTCATTTCAACCCCAAGGCTACTTCCGTCTGGAATCAATTTTGGGATGTGACAAGGTTCATGACAGCCCAGTTATTTGGGGACTATCCTTACTGAAACTTGATCAAAACTATCCAGTATGGTTTAGGTATATAGGTGATCCTTGATCTTTCTGGGATGTTTTTCTATGTATTATTTCTTTCACTTCATAAGAGCTATGGTCTTCTGAATATGACGGAAATAAAGAGAGTTGGGGGCTACTCTTTTATTTTAATTGTGGAGAGTATTTAAGATACAGCAAGAGGCATGTGTAACCAATAACAGAAAATTGCTAGGGTGGTTTATAGATTTGATTAAATATGTCACTTTTCTATGCAAAAAGCAATGAAAAACATGAATATGACATTATAATACAACCACATATCCATTATCACCACAAGTATTTCTTTATTCAATTCCATTGTTCAAATTTTCTGTTAATTCATATTGTGTAGATTATTGTAAATTTATAGCAGTATCAAAGTAAAGTTTTTATTCCTATAGTTATATGGTGGAATGAAATCTGACATCGATTTTTCAAATTCATTCATCTTTGATGTTGTTCTGACTCTTTTGGGAAATTGCCACTATTTCCACAGTGTTTGACAACATGAAAAAAAATCAAGCTGTGATATATATGGTGATAACATTAGTCAGGATAAAATTAGGAAAAATGGCATCATCCATGTTGTCACTGCACTTGACTGATAATAACTTCTGCATTCTCAAGAATATTCATATCATATAAATATATCAGGGAAAGCCAACACAACTCTTTGAGGATCAACTGCTGATACCTATTGTGAAAATTGTTTCTAAGGGAGTCTCCTAAATCGTCCATTGACTAACTGTTAAGTAAAGTAGCTAAGAAAGCATTCAAACCCATCTATATCTAATCAACCATGGTTTTTGATGATATCATCATGGAAACAATGAAAAGTATACAAATTACAGTTTACATAAATTTAGAAACTTTTAAAAGTTTTTAATTGTAAAGCTTATTTTCTTTTATTAAGCAATAGACACTGGCAAACATGTGGCCATATGGGAAATTAATACACAGGTAGTAGGACTATAATCTTGTTCAAGGAGTTCAGAAGGCACTGTGGACATTCCTAAAAATATTAAACAAAAAATTACCTTATGATCCAGTAATTCCACTCCTGGGTATTTACTCATAAGAATGCAAGCAATACAATAAAGCCACCAGCACAGCTATATTTATTGCACCACAAGGTATGGAAACAGCCCACATGCCTCTCAGTGGACAAATGGATCAAGCAAAGATCATATTTACACACAGTGGATTTTTTACTCATGTGTTAGAAAAAAATGGTATTGTACCATTTGTAAAGAATGGAAAGACTTGGGAAAACATTTAAGTGAAATAAGTTAGCCTCAGAGAAACAAAGGATGTTATGTTTTTCTCTATATGCAGAAGATAGATTTGGCTTAGTCTTTAGTCCACTTATTTATTGGACATTTGTTTCTCTGAGGATTTGTTATTAGGGGATTTAATTATTTGAGTTCCAGGTATATTTTATATATGAGATTCTTGTACGTTGTATGGCTAGTAAAGATCTTCTTCCAATCCGTGGGTTTTCTATTGATGCTGGAGGGGATGTGGACAGAAGGGAACCCTACAGCATTGTTGGTGGGAGTGTAAACTTGTTCAACCACTTTGGGAAGTAGTATGGAGGCTCCTCAAAAGACTCCACATAGAGCTCCCCTATGACCCAGCAATCCCACTTTTGGGCATTTACCCGAATGATCACAAACAAGACCATACTAATGCTACCAGCACAACTATGTTTATTGCAGCACTATTTACCATAACTAAGATAGGGAACCAACCCAGCAGATGAATGGAACAAATAAATGTGGTATATATACACAGTGGAATTCTATGCCTCCATCAGAAAGAATGACATTGCCCCATTTGTTAGGAAATGGAAAGACTTGGAAAAAATTATATTAAATGAAGTAAGCCAAGCCCAAAGAAACATAGGTCCCATGGTTTCTCTTATTTGCCAAAACTAGTATATTTCAGAGACAAGCGGAAAAGGTCAGATAAGTTGTCATTAGGCGAAATGAACCCAAGATAAGGACCCACATGTTTTTTTCTTTCTTGCTATTGTTTCTAACACATTTGTAAGGTGATTGTTTTGTTGCTTTGTATGTCCCTCCCTCACATTATAACTCCTGTTTTCACTGTATTTGATGGTGGTATAATTTGGGGAGGGAAAGGGAAAAAACAAATTGTTTAGGGATACAGGTGGACCCATTGCAACAATGAAATGTACAACATACTATGTCTGAAAACAAACTTTACAAATTTGGTGGGGGAAGCGAGTTGATGAGAGGGCAGGGATGGGAAGGGGAAACAAAGGAGGAGACCACAATGCTTGATAAGAAATGTACTCATTATCTTGCCCATATAATTGTAACCCTTCTGTACAGAATTCTCACAATAAAAAAAATTAATTAAATAAATTTTAAAAACGAAATGTACTCATTACCTTGCGCATGTAATTTTAACCCCTCTGTACGGCATTTTCACAATTGAAAAAACATTATTAATAATAATACAAAAAGAAGAGAGAGGAAACGGGAAGTTAGGGGAGGGGTGGTAAGAATGTTGAAAGGGTCGACATTGTATTTGTAAATAGTTTTTTAAATGGCAACTCTATACAACTACTTAAAGTTAATATTGTTTTTTGAAAGTAGTAGTAATTAACAAAATTTCAAAGAAATGCTACAGACTAAGTTCATTCAGTGCTTCATTCAAAAGTAGCAAGATATTTAGTATATGCAAGCTAAATGTATTTATATTTTTTGAACAAAAAATTTTCATACGAGGTAGTAATGCTATTAACAATGGATATTTTAGAAAAAGATTTTAGCCACTGAGAGTTTTATATGAGTTTTATTTTGAGTTTTATTTGTATAGTTATTACAAAAGAACTTGTCACTTGCAAAAATTGTCATTTTAGTTAACCATGTAATATTGAATATGTTTTTAATAAAAGCAAATTTTAAGCAGAAAACTAACATAAAATTGATTTTTAGCAACATTGTCATCACAAACAAAAAAAAAAGAATCTTCATAGCATTACCAAACTATTACCAATTCATTACTGAATTACTTCCGTTCATTCATTAGGCTGCCATATCTGACAACACTTAAGCTTTGGCAGAACTGTCAATTCTGTCTCAGATATACTTTAAACTAGTTACACAATTATTAAACCCAAAGCAAATTATACTTCCATAAAGATTATTGCTAAATAAAGTAATTTCTTCATGTAATAAATACCAAAATGGAGACATGAAATTTTTCTCTAATATGAAGAGAATTGTCTGCACTGATGAACACCATGACATATTTTATATATTTCAATGGTTTGACATTTTTATAGAGTGCTCAAATAACCATTAAAGAAAAAAACAAAACAAATCATTTCTATTGGTCTTATGTGTTCAGTAAATACATTATTTATAAATGCAGACTGATCAGCTAATTTTAACATTAATAACAATACACTTTAACATTTACTTGGTAGCACCACACCATTTTTCCATTTATAATTACAAGAGACATATTTTGCATAATGAAAATCTATACAAATAGAACTAGCTCCACAGATTAAGTGCAGAAATTTAGCTTAGAGCTTCTAGGTTATTAATCATATCTCCACCATTTATAACAGGTTTCAGAAGAGCATTAAACTATTTTTGACTTTGCACACTTCTAAATGAAAATTGTTTTTTGATAGGTTTATTCAGAAGTGAACTTTAGAGCACTTAAAGCTGGTCACCGATGGCTCAGATCTGTAATCCAAGCTACTCAAAAAGCTGAGACATGAGGATCACAGTTCAAAGCGCCATCCCGGACAGCAAAGTCCCCGTGAGACACGCTTATCTCCAGTTAACCACTCAAATACTGCAAGTGGTGCTGTGGCTCAAGTGGTAGAGCAATAGCCTTGAGCATAGAGGCTCAGGAACAGTGCCTAGGCCCCACGTTAAAGCCCTGCAACCATCACCAACAGCAGTAACAACAACAAAAAACAATAAAAATTGCTGTTTGAGTTCTCTTTATCCTTTGGCTCTTCTTGCCATCTCCTTCAAATATACACCAGCTCGACTTCCAATGTTAACATCTGTGCTTTTCCTCTAGAACTTTCTGTTTGAGTCTACTGGCCTTCTGATCATAGCCCATCACACTAACCTAAATGGTCTTGCATATAAAGATCCTAGAACCCTTATTCTTTTGTACATTCTAAACTAGATTTATTCTATGGCAACTAGAAACAATCTTTAGAACATAATTGTAACTAATGGTCTAGATAGCTATGTCTCCTTTTCTCTTGTTAATATTTAACTACACATATAATTTCATTTCAATATCAATATCTCCATGATCTCATTCTCATATTGTCACTTTTTAGGAATGGTAGTGAAAGAAAGACCATCAAAAGAGTTTGAACTGGCAACAAGAAAATCACTGCTGTTGATAAGGAGTTGAAAATCTTGAAGTTCTGTAGTGTCAAAATTTCTAAGGTCTCAATGAAGAGAGGAATTGAAATGAACGCAAAGGACAACATTGTGTTGTTTCATGAGTACCCTGTAGTTTTGAGATTATATAGAAAGATCAGTAATTTCAAGAATGCATTAATGACAAGGATTAAATAAAGGAAATTATAGGGTTAGCCCGGCCAATTATCAAGTTCCAGAAAACATGTAAATGAGAAATATCAAATGTATTTGTACAAGATTTAGAAAACATTTTATTATACAAATGAAGACAGAAGTATTTAGAATGTAAACTCATACTTGATGTTGAGACTGAACATAGTCATAAATAAGGATAATGGGTATTTGTGTGTGTGTATGTGTGTGTGAGAGAGAGAGAGATAGAAATAAAAAAAATTCATATTTATGTGCAACTTCATCTCTCTGGCAACGGATATAATCAATCCATAGAACTCAATCTCTTAATATAAAATCTTTTACAAGCATAGTTATTTCCTCAGTATCTAAGTAGATAATGTTCAGGAATATTTTATCTGATGGTCTTTATAAACATATTGTTACTTTAATAATTTATGAAGTAAAATCATAATAGTTTGAAATTCAAGTGATCAGAAGGGAATCCATGAAACTATATTTCTAGTCTCATAGGCAATAAGAAATTAGATCCAATATTGTATCTTGAATGAAAGAATAATAACCAGCAATGCTATTGGTTATTAAAATAAGAAATGATTCTCTCAAATCCTCTGGTCATAACATTCACCATTCTGGTTTCTTATAAAGAGAAATTGTGACAGATTATTATTATCTACTCTAAAATCATTGAAGTGGTCTCACCAGTTGTAGTTAAGTGAATGGTTTATTCATTTTATTAGAGGAGTTAAAATTCTAAATGACATTATTCATCAAAGAAATATAATTCAAAGAAGATATTATCACTCACATTTTCAGTAAAATATTAAAAGTTTGAAGGGATTTGGAAAAACCAAACATTGAACTCTACTGCCGGAAGTCCACAATGTAGTTTAATATTCCATATAAAATAGTGGATGACAGAATGGACGTCTGTTAGAAAATTACACATGAAACTAGTGTACCATTCAGCTCCTCCATATCTAAATATTTATTTAAAAACAAACAATTGAAACAAATATTTTATTATCTTCCTCTAGGCATCATTACTCCTTAATATGCCCTTAAATTTTTATTTATCATTTTCTCATTACATTCAAAGTTTCAAAAGAAAATTATAGAAAAGATTCCTTGTGATTTCAACTTGACATTTATAAAGTTCTCATTCTTTATGCATTGTAGTTGTTATGCATGATACACAAGACTCTGAGACACTTATTTGCAATTAAGCACCAGAAAAAACAAACATGGAGCTGTGGCTCAAAGCTGTAGTATGCTAGCCTGGAGCAAATTGCTCAAGGACAGCATTCCAGCCATGAGTTCAAGCTCTATGATTGAAAATTTAAATATATATATACATATATATATATTAAATATATATATATATGTATATATTACAGTATACATAATTTCACTTACATCAACAATAAAATGTAATGGATGTACTGAAAAATTTTCAAGGAAAAAATAGGTAAAGAAGCAAATATTTACATTTAGTTCGTGAGACTGATTGCTTTCAATAAATATTACTAAAGTGATAGCAAGGAAGAATGACATAACAGCTAGACTATAAAAAGTAGAAGTTGAATGGGCAAAGAATATAGGCAGTCAGACAGTGGCATACTTCCCAGGGTGTATATTCATAATAAACCTTTTAGACTTCATGAGTAGAAGAGGATTATAAACAAAAACAGAACCTACAATGTTTCCCTGGCTAAATCTTTCTAAAACTTTAACATTTTTCATTTAATTTAATCTTAACAACAACAGAAAATAATAAATCTGTCCATTTAAGTACTATTTTAAAAAAAAACAAACTACTCAGAAAAGGACAATTTTGGTTACTACTAAATGGCTGAAAAATGATTTAATCAAATATCTTTATCCTTAATTTGTTCTCACTAGAAACTAAGAAGAGAAAGTTAGTGAGCATCATGGTTTAGGTATACAGACAAGTTGTTGCATAGAAATATTTCAAAGAGGTATGAAAGGAGGGACCCAACCGAGACATTCAAACAAGAGATAGATACCAAGCATGTATAGCAAGACTAGACAACATCTAAAGGAGAAGACAGGAGTCATATCATATTCAATCTATGAAACTTCACAGAAATTTCACTAGAAATAGGTGAAAAGAAAAATAAAAACAAGCCTGTTCAGAAAGTCAAAGCAAGTTGTACTGTTTGAGTTCAGATAGTGACGCATAGATTATTTGTCAAATTAGGAATTAGAGATATATTCTATATAGAAAACATATCTAATAATACGCAGTTCTACACAAGAAGCATTTAATTGTGTTCCAGAGGTGTGGAGTTCTGATAACTTATGATTATGTAGTCTGTTCCTTGTGATAATGAGGATTATATATTGATTTAGTTTATTTGCTCTGATATGGCTGATTTCAAACTGCAATCTTCAGATCTCAGCCTCTGAGCAGGTAGTTTTATAGGTATGAGCCACTGCACCTGGATAACATTATTAATTTTGAAATTAACAATTTATTTACAAAGAAACAGCAAAATGTAAACATAAGGCTCAAGGAGTACTTTACTATGAAGATAAATAATAAATAATGTCATATAAAAGTTTAAGCTATTCAGGTGGTTTATTGACCTAGTAAATACTATAAGAAATAATGAGTCTGAGCAAGTTTGTAAAGGCATGGATGAAAGTTGTCAGAGACCCTAGCTGACAAGTCTATCAGAGTACCACCAGAGACCACAGTGCCAACCAGACAAAGCATGTACAATGGTCAGTACTCTGAAAGCCAAAGGTGCAACAAGGCAAGATTTAGGTTGATTAGATACCACTTATAGCATATTCACACAGATTGTCAAACCGGTTCTGGGGATGAAGCTTTGGGATCTATAGCACATTTTTATTGGCAAATCTCAGAAATGAAGAGCACATATACTTGCTTTTAATGCCAGAAACATTGAAGGATGAGGTACTTTATGAATGCCTGTGAATTTCTAGTAGAGGGACATTGGATAGATAATTTATTGTTGGAGCATATTAAGTATCTAACACACTTACTAAATATTTAAATCTTACTTTGCCTAACAAATTTGTTAAATGTTTGAGTACTTTTATATTAGAATATCTCAGATATATGGAAGATGTGTTGCACTTTCCATAAAGCATTTGATTTTCTGTAAGTTTTTCAACATATACATGTGTTAGATGACATTTTCTGAGTTTTATAAATGTAAAAAAATCTGTAAGAAGGAAACTGTCCAAATTCACACAGATAGAAAGTGTTGAAAAATTTCAAACACAGGAAATCTGACTTAGAGCTTATGCTCACATTTATGCTACATAAACACATATTTAGGCAAAATGTTAACAAAATATGCTATTTTTACTGTGATGTGCTATAGTGTGTGATATATTTCTTCATGTATATCAAGATACATTTTATTCTGATATATTTCTTCAAATAGGTTACAAACTAAAAATAATTTCAATAGTATATGCCAGACATATACAACTCTCCTCAATTTTCCTATTTTCCAAATTAATTAGTTAATTAAATCATTACTTTTTGTCCAGTTTCATACCACGGTTAGAACGCAGGACCTTGTGCTTTCACTTGATGTTTTCATTTGATTCTGGTTTTCTACCACTTGAGCTGCACCTCAACTTCTGTAATTTTTTCTGTTTAATTGGAAGTGAGAATCCTGAGGCTTTACTGTGTTAGTGGGCTTTGAACAATGATCCTCAGATTTCAGTATATAATGTTAGGCAGGAACAACCAGAGCTGTTCATTTTCATTTTTTTTTTTTTTGGCGGTTGTGGAGCCTGAACTCTGGGCATGGACACTGTCTCTGAGCTCTTCAGCTCAAGGATGGCACCCTACCACTTGAGCCACAGCCCCACTTTTCGCTTTTTCTGCTTATGTGGTGCTGGGGAATTGAATCCAGGGCCTCATGCATGCAAGGCAAACACTCTACCACTGAGCCACCTTCCCTATTTTCAAAATTTTAAAGGCATGCCATATTTATATATCTAATAACCATGAAGCAAATGGTTTGTACAATATGTGGTCTAAGGTAATCAGAAAAACAGACATGACTCTTAACTACAGTCTGCTTTCTGACCCTGTGGTGCAGGGTAATGTGTAATTGAGTGTCATTCATAAAATGCTGATTTTTTTCTATATTAAAATAAAAGTTTGCAAGTTAAAACCACTATGTACTTCATTTCACAAGTTCCAACTCAATTATCTGGGTTGCTTAATCAACAGAGCAGAACAATTCTGTTCGACATCAATCAATGATTACTTTAAGGGAAATACTGTTTCCTTTGTGTTGGATTCTTAATGCTCCACTATAAAAAAAAAATTCATGTGCTACTGTATTTGCAATCTATAAGACTAGCCAGAACTATGCCTCTTTATCTATGTTACCCAGAATACATTATGGAAGGATTTTAGGAACATTTCTGTAATAGCTCAGAGAGTAAACAACTTTTCCATTGAAGGCCACATAGTCTCTTTCATTTACAGAGTTTCATTTTTATAACACTGAAAATGGTAGATTGTGAATCTGCTTCAATAAAACATTATCCTATGCAGCTGTTTTATAGACCATGAAATTTAAATTTTGGGTTATTTTCATTTATAATGAAATATGATTCTCTTGGGGTTTCTTTTATAACGTAAAATATAATTCTTCTTGGCTACAATAGGTACTAATTTGATAATGCAAGAATTAAAGAAAAAATTGATTAAAGAAAGTAAACAAGAGCTTCATTTACAGAGACTGTGTGCAACATAAAAGTTGGAACTTAATTATTTGTCAAAGGCATTCTTAAGTAACAAATATTTTAGTGAAACTAAGTAATCATTGGAAGACTGATTTAGCATCTAAACCTAATAGTATGGACTTTGTAAATTTGGGAGCATTATGTTTCTATATGATTAATACCACTTAGCAACAATTACTAAAAGTATTAATGTTTTATTTCTAACATGGACACAGATTTAATTATAAAATATTACAAATGAGATTATCAATGTTCCCTGAATGAAATAAAATTCTATTTGTGATGTGCTATATAAAATATAAATTGTTTAATTGTAAATATATGTGATGTTAAAATACATTTTGTATAAAAAACAAAATATATCATATATATTGTTCTTGATAAATATGCACATTTTAGCATCTTTTTAAATGCTCATTAAATTGGGAAAGCAAATATGTCTAAGAAGATTGTAAGGGAAATAATTATAATTGCCTATATTGATCTAATGTCTTTGAGAAAATTTAAAATTTTTCTGAATAAATCTAACTGTCCAGAAATAAAGTTTATCTTTCATTAAATCATTAGCAAATCTAATAAAAATCTCCTACATTTGCCATTTTTAGAACCAAACTGTTTATTCCATGTGAAAACAAACAAATATACAACAATCTATTGAGTTAAAGACTATATTTTATTTAAGTAAATTACCAAGCACTCAAGTGTTTTAAAAAATCAAATAGAAAACAGGTGATGTCATCACTCCCCTCACCCCACCCCCAATCTGAAAATGGAAATGAGCTGAACAGAGAAAAAAATTAAGTATGATATATTTAATTATTACATAATTTTATCTAATTTAAATATAGCATTATTAAATATATTTAATAATAATTTTGTGTAACAACTTATAGTTTATACTGTGTAATAATTTGTGAGTTTCTCTGAGTTTCTTAGTGTAATACTATAATTTTCTCTATTTGTTGATATTTGCTTTTCTGTTTGTATTCAAATATATGATGTTCTCAAATTCCCTACAAGGATTTGAAAGTAATAATGACTAAACTGCAGTGAAGATGAGAGTGTTTATATACAACAAGAAATCTCCTGGAAATATGTTTCAGGACTCACAAAAAACAAAACAAAACTAAAGCAAAAACAAAATAAAACTGTCAAACTTTTCCACACATAGCCATTTGAAATACTTTTGGCAGAACACATTAAAACATCTTACATGTAGTAAAACATTTGTTTATTAAGAGAATTTTTGTTTTATAATTTTTGCTTTATAATACTTTGTGATTCATTCTCATATGCTATCTATATCTTTATACAATGAAAATCAAGCATCACCAAACAGTTGTTTGGGGAATAAAATAAACATGTTGATTATTTTTATGTATAAAGACAAATTGTTTTTTCTTATAAATCACTTTTCTAAATTCACTCCCTTATAAATCACTGTGTTAAATTCACTCTTTTCCGTGAAAACATTTTTGTTTTATGAGGAAAAGATCCCTATTGTATTTGCCTACTTTGAACAAAAGAATGGAAAAGGTAGAGACTGATTCTATTTTATTTTACTTCTGCAAAACTCAACAATTTTCAAGATCTTTGTCTGTAACATACAGGTCAGTGGCAGAGCATTTGCCTAGTATACACAAGGCTCTGTCAACATGTACAAGGGCACACACAAAAACACACACACATACTAATTACTGCCAACCGCTTGCATATTTGTCACAAATGGTAATGACTACCATTACCTTCTTATTTAGAAGGTAAAGTGCAATGAATGATTCCTGGTGAAAATTGTCTAGGCTAGCAGACATGTGAATTTTCATTTTGAGATTATGTGATACACAAGGTATTATCTCAAGATATAACTAATAATTGAAAATAGTTTATGATAGCTCAATCATGACTCAAGTGGTAAAGCACCTGTCTAGGATTCACATAAATCCAATATAGCAACATTTTCTAAATAACTTAAATCATGCGTAGATATATGTGTGAACTATACCTTAGATTAATAAGATTTTGGATAAAATAATGAAAATAAAGTTAACAGTTATTTTCATTTTTAAAATAGGTAAATTTTAGTAAATGTTTCTTTAGCATTGCACTATATATAGACATGCATACATACACAGCTATGCATATATATGTTACATTTACATATATGTATACAAACATTGATATATACATGCACACTTGCATATATATATACACAAATATATACCCAGATTTATGTATATTTTTATTTATGAATGTAAGTGTGTGTTTTCATCACATACAGAAAGATACATGCACATTTTCAATAAAACCTCCGTCAGTGTGTTACTGCATCTCACTTGAATGTAATTTAAGGTCACACAGTTTCAATAGCTTACAGCAAAGATTGATAACCCTTAATCTCTGTTAAGCTTCTTTGTTGAAGACATCAAGATTTAATTTTTAAAATCTTACCACTTGGTAGATAAATGGCTTTTGAGTCCTTTTCTTTTCTGACTTTTCTAATTAATCTGAATGTCATTTATGAGGACAGGGAACAGAAGCATTGAGGGGGGAAAAGAAACGTAACTGTTAACAATGTGTATATATATATATATATTTTAATCAATGTCAACTTCCAGATAATACCATTGGTGCTAATCCCTGGCCGTCTCTCTACAATAGTGCTTGAAGTTGTCTTTCCCTTTGATTTATCAGACTGCTGACCCTGGCCTCACCCTGTCAGCTCAGTTCAGAGAAGCTCTCACAAAAGATAGGTCTCTGATCTGACAAATTGATTGGCTGAAAGGAAGTTTAACTGGAAAAGGATCTCTCTAACAAGTAATAAAACCCTTTAATTCCCAGTTTACAGTATGTGGACAGAATTTATAAAACATCCAACAGGGAAAGGATATGTTAGGAGTCATTTGGAAAGCTGAATATAAAGAGAAACAATGAAAAGCCTACAGGTTTCTGTTGAATAATCAGCATATATGTATCAGCAATATCTATTTTATGTAATGGTGTTAAGGGAAGGTTTAATTAAATATTATCAATCTAACTGTAAAAAAAAGTTTTCCTTAGTATTTCCAGGCTGATGTTAACTGTAATAATTAGGTGGGAATATAACTAATTGTAAACTATAGAAAAGCTATTAATCTGAGTAAAGGAAGAAGTGAATGAATTCTTTCTCTGACAAATTTTATAACTGCTTCTGCTCACGACAGTGATTTTCATCATACAGTTTTTCATTATCAATTTATACTTAACTGAATTACTATCCAAAAGATAATTGCATTTTCATCAATCTCCAAGATGGAAATAATTTCTGGTAATAGCTAGAAAGTATAATCAAACCAAATATGGACTCTACAAGCTCTATACTTTTAAATGCTTAAATCAAAATATACATGATGCCTCATGATACAATTAGAGATGTGTGTTTATCCTTGGCATTTCCTGATTGCTCTCCTTGCAATTCATTGTCCTTATTTTCTCCTTCTTGTTGTAATATTTAGTTTATGCTAGTCCAAAGCTGGAACCCAAGGTGCTGGGCTCTTGGTTTACATTCTTAAAAAAGACTTACCATGTACCATTTGAATAATGCCTCCAGCATGGCATTTTGCTTGTTAAATGGAGACAAATTTCCACAAATTCTGCACACAAGTTTGCTTTGAACCACAGTCCTTTGATCTCAGATTCTATTTTAGGAATACAGATAGTGGCCGCTGGCTTCTTGGCTTATTCCACGTTTTCATAGTTTCTAAGCATCTACTCTGTAATAGATATGCATCGAATAAACACCAATCTGTATATATCTCTTCTTCTCATGGATATTCATGAGGATTTATTTCCTCATGAAGTATTCCAAAGTCAATTTAAAAGTATACAAAATGGAGAATGTGAGTTCAGCTTTTGATGGAAAGAGCTGCAACAATTATTAAACGTTGGGAACTAATTGAGTATGTATTCTCAGTCATTTGCTAGGAATGGGTGTGTGGAATCTTCAAAGGGTAATATGTCATTCCGGTATGCGTAACATCAATGGTTATAAGAAAGTAGTGATAGAAATATTCCTAGTAAAATTCTGTTACCTTCCTGAAGCCATGTTAGGTTAGCATGCCAACCAGAGTTCATATGGTCCTGTAGCTGGCTGTCCTTCACTTCTATTTTAATTTCTCCTAGACCCACTGGCCTTCTGGGCAATCCTGTTGGTCAACAGATTATTTCTTTTTCATTCTAATTATGCCAAAGTTGTCCAGGATAACTATGTGTTATTTGCAGATATATTCTCAGATATGTTAAGATGATGGATAAGAGAACTCTGTTGTTGATTTAGTTTCAGTTTATGTTTTTTTTTAATTTGGTATAATTGCATGCCATTGTTTTTTAATTTATTGATACTAAATGTTAAAGGGCTTCTAGCTTTGAAGGCTAGGAGCTCAAGATCAGTTGACTACATCTGTTAAGATTCCTCAATTCAGTGGAAGAATGAATAAGAATTGGCAGAGCAGGAGGATGAGGAAAGAGGGGAATCTGAACAAAGAGTACGGAAAGACATTTTATACACACAACATGTGCACACATACAAATGCACAGCATCATGAAATCCATCATATATTGCTTGAAAAGGCAGGAGGAGGAAAGAAATAGGAATAGGGTAGAAGAGGGTGAATTTATTCAAAGTGCTGTGTGTCTAAAGTCACAATATCACAAGGAAACCCCTCATATTATAAATATATAGTAGTTTTAAATAAAATAATTGAGCAGTTAAAGGATGTACTGGAATTTCTATCACTTTGATAGCCTGGGGCTTTCTGACAGTGAATGGGGACTATTTGTCTTTACTAAATCCTTTTTCCTTGAGATTGCTTCCCCCCAGAAATTGGTATTCTTTATTATGATTTTATTATGATTATATGATTTATTTTAAGGTTAAGTAACTTATCCTTGATTTCTCTTCACTGGGCACCATAGCATATTTGGCAAAGTGTCACTAACATTACTAAGTATATTTTGACTTGTGAATTAAATCATTTGAATTAGAGAAAAAAATTCTTCATGCTGTGCTGAAAATAACAAAACTGGATTGATAAAAGCAACATGACTGAATAGTGTAACATGAAGCTTTTCAGAACCCAACTTGAATAAGTAGAAACACAAAAACCTGTCAATTACGAAAGGCAAATTATTAACTTTTAAAGTATCTTAGAAATAATGTTAAGCAACAGTTGCATCCAAAATGCTTTAATAATGATTTTCATAACTCTTAATCAAGAATAATCTTAATAACTGCCAATCAAAGTAATCTTACATGATACTAAATACATAAAAAACACTATTTTGTGGTTGTAAAAGATTAATAATTCTCTTTACTTCCCATCATTAGAACAATCCTTGGAGCAAATGTCAAAACTTTGTAATGCATATATAAAAGACAATCAAATGGTGAACCAAGTTATCTTGGTCTGTTACATATTTTAAGGTTACACTATTTGAATTTCAAGATATATATGAGCAAAAAATGTGAATATGATTTTGTTACTGTAAGAAGTTATTTTCCGTTATGAGTTTACAACTCCGAAGGATAGTTGGTGAAGAAATTGAACTCCCGACCTCAATTTTCACAGGTAAGTAGTGAAACACTCTGACTAATCCTCTAAAGCTAATCCACTTATATTAACATGCAATGCTTATTAGAAAACATTTCATTGGCAAAACTTCAGATAGCAGGGCTTCTTGGATTTTCTGTTCTAGTGAAGTATTAAACTATATTATGAACCTCTAAATAGCTGTTATACAGAACCAGAAAGTGGATGAATTAACTGCATCATTATAACATATTGGTTAGAAACAGGGTATATTTCCTCCTCCTCTCCTTCCTTGTATTCTCCCTCCTCCTCTTTTAATTTCCACTCCTCCTCCTAGCCAGTAGTTGAACTTGAACTTACAGCTTGGCCTTACACTCACCCAGCTTTCTTGTTCATGCCTATCATTCTACCACTTGAACCATAGCTCTAATCTAATCTAATATTTGCTGGCTAATTGGGGATGGTGTCTCACAAAGTTTTCTGTCTAGCTTATTTTACAGCCTGGTACTTCAGGTTTTAGGCTCCAGGTCTGAGCCAACAATGTCCTGCTTAAAAACAGTATATATTCTCACACGCTCCTTAAGTCTTACTGGAAGCTACAGAATGGCATTCCATTTCTCTTCAAACATGCTCCCATAAAGAATAGTACCAGAGGCGGCAATGTACTCATTACCTTACTCATGTTACTGTAACCCCTCTGTACACTATTTTTACAATAAAAAAACATAAAAAGAATAGTACCAGAAAACAAGATGTCTGTTTGAAAGTATACAATAAAGACTGTTTTGAAATGTTTGGAAATTTCAAAGGTGAAATAATGTCAATTCAACAGCATACATCTCTAAGAGGAAAAATACAAATAGCTAATAAATTCATGAAGAAACAACAAATATCTTTAGTCAAAAAAATAGAAATACAAATCAAAATCAAATAAGTATTCTATCACAACCCAGTCAAACTGACAGACATCAAGGAATCAAGAAATATACTGATGGAAACACAGGATTAAAAAAGGGAATTCTCAAGGATTATTGAGGGGAACATAAATTCTGGCAGCTACTATGGAAATCAAAATGAAATTTCTTCAAATAATTAAAAATAGACCTATCTTACAACTCTACCACATCATTCTTTTTATTTTTAATTGTGAAAATACCATACACAGATGTTACATTTACATGAGCAACTTAATGAGTACATTTCTTATCAAATATTGTTGCCCCCTCCTACGTTTCTCCTTCCCATCCCTTCCCATCTCCCCCCTATCCCAACACCCCTCTTTGCTCCGCCCTCCTCTCCCCCCCAAAGTTGTAAAGTTGGTTTTTCCACATAACATCTTGTACATCTCATTGTTGCAATGGGTCCCCCTGTATCCCTGTTTAAACAATTTGTTTTTTCCCTTCCCCTCCACAAATTATATCAACATCAAATACAGTGAAAACAGGTTATACCATGAGAGAGGGACATACAAAGCAACAAAGAAATCATCTTATAAGTATGTTAGAAACAAACACAAGAAAGAAAAAAACATTTGAATCCTTATCTTGGGAGTCACTTCACCTAACATCAACTTATTTGAACTTTTCTGCTTGTTTCAGACATATACTATTTATTGCAAATAAGGGAAACCATGAGACCTATATTTCTTTGGGCCTGGCTTACTTCACTTAATATAATTTTTTCCAAGTCTTTCCATTTCCTAACAAATGGGGCAATGTCATTCTTATTCATGTATCTTGAGGAGGGTATATGCACAGGAAAGATAACTTAAATCTGTGTTTATTGGGCTCTGTTCAGATATGCCATGACATATCATTCAGCCATAAAGAAAACTAAAATAATGTCACTTGCAGTAAAATGTAGAGAAATGTGGTCTACGTTGAATAAAATAAGCCAAGGTCAAATAGCCAAATATTTATATGTTCTTGGTTACTCAAACATATTAGTATTTCAAAATTCAATGTGATAAGAAAATTTCTTCTTGTTTATAAATTTAATGGAATCACATGAATGTATAAAGAAACTATAAAATACAAATGTATTTAAATTTCAGCATACTTTGTCAAAAAATGTTACTGTAAAGTTATTGTAAAACAATAATACTGTAAAATAGTAGTGTAAAAAAACAATAATGCTATAAAATAATAATTTAAAATTCAATATTAGGGTACTTTTCCCCTTTTTAAATTCTTGTTTAGGCTTTCTATCATTTATTAAGTGTACACATAGTACATACATACAGCAATAAAATTTAAAAGATACATTCATTGAAAAGATACTAAAAAGTTTCCTGTATGTTAATCACTATTATAATATCTTATCTATAAAACCCAAATATGTTGATTAAATTTGAAACTACTTTAGTGCACATTTGTAAAAAGTGCCAAAGGATTTACATTTCTTCTTTTCTCCTTGGGCATTGAACTCAGGACTTCATGTTTGCTAAGTTGGAGCTCTCCAATGTGAGCCACACCTCTAAGCTGTGTTTGCATTTGCTAATTGTAGATAAGGTTTCATTTATTCCAGAGTTTTTCTAGGCTGTAATCCTTCTACGTGTGCTTCCTGGTGCTGTTGAGATATGCACAACTGTACTCAGGCATTCTACTTATGCCATGCCTTGGACAAATGGTCTAGTACATCATGTCCAGCCATTGGTCGAAAGAGGTTCTCCCAAATATTTATATCCTGGCTGGACTTGAACTGTGATTTTTATTAGTGAGAATGTAAATTACTACAATTACTACGGAAATCAGTATGGAGATTAGTCAATAAACTAAAACTAGACTTTCTATATGACCTTATGAAACCATTTTTTTATACATCTCAATGACAGTACATGAACATAGAAAAAAGACAGAAAACCTCTCAGGTAGCTAGGATTAGAGGATTGATTTCTGACAGCCAGTTAAAATTTCTTTTTATTTTGAAAATTGAAAGCCTTATTTTTCCAAACAAGTATCCATTAGATATTTTAAAAGCACAGATATTTAAAGCATAAACAAGATCATTAAACTAAGAATAAAATAAGATAATCTAAGAACAAATTAAGAAGGTAAATGGCAATTGGCAACCTTGAACAGTTTTTCCACACTATATCCTTTGTGGGGGAACTACATTGAAATTCAACAATATTTATAGGCTGCCTGATAAACACAGATAATATTTCAAAGGACTATACCATATGATAACAAGAACTACAAAGTAAATAAAAATACTTCAAAGTTTTAGTGTCAGTGCCCTTGTTATGTGGTCAATAATAATAGATCTTTGGATTAGCTTACTGATGTATACAAAAATTAAGCTCTCTCTCCTGATACCTTCGTATAAACACAGTTTGTTGAATCAATCCACTATACTTTACTTTAGAGTTTTATTTAAGGGTGATAGATCATGTTTACTGGCAAAAGTTATCATATAAAAAAATTAAATTATCTTTTGGAAGATAAGTCACTTGATCCTTACTTTCTATGTATAAAGTATAACAAAACAATAATTTTGAAAATATGCTAAAAGAAACTATCTGCTACTATTCTAAATTAAATCAACATCAATGTTTACAATATTTTCTCTTAAATCAATAGCCACAAGACAGCACTTATTACATCCAATGTAATAAGTCACATAATTTAGACTGTACATGAATTATTTGTTAATAAGTGAAGTTGCCTTTAATTGCATTTCATGAAGCACAAAAAACTGTGAGAACAGGACACATTCAATCTAGCCATTGCGTGACTAGATCTCCCTTGGGCAGCACAGTGCTCAACTAAATGTTGAGCACACCACAGTGGCATTGGGAACAAGACCGAGGAAGAAAAAAATGTAGTTAAAAGCAAAGGCCTGGCAGTAAAGTGTGACACTTTTAAGTTTCTCAGAAAGTAAGAGTATGACCTGCTGTCATGATCTATACCATGGCTGGGAGCACTTCTGACTCTTTAAAAATTTCATCAGTAGAGGAATCAAATGAATAACCCAGAAATAATACTAACACATTTAATATGACCTTCTTACCAATTACAGGAAGTCCACTGATGCTGCATAAAGAATCACAATACATTTGTCTCTCATCTCATTCAGCAACTACATCACTCAGCCATGGGCATTTAATGGAACTGAAAGAAAACTGCAGAGAAGAAATAAAAGGTGAAGATGACTTCACCTTCAAGTAGAAAAATATTACAACTCATATTCACATAAATTTGCAAAACTTTTCCTGTTTATCTAGTTATGTTGTATTTTGAAATATTGGTGCCAACCTAGTAAAAGCAAAATAAACCAAAGTTAGGATAGTTGGCTATAATTTTCACTTCACCATTCCATGTGAACTTTGGCAAATGAAGACATTACTCCTTTTTTTCCCTTTTTTTCCCATTCTTTGTAAAATAAGAATTATAATAGTGTGACTGTAGTGAAACCTGAATGAACATTGACTGAAATTTCTTTTTTTGGGGGGGGGGCACTCGTGGGGCCTGAACTCTGGGCCTGGGCGCTGTCCCTCAGCTCTTCAGCTCAAGGCTAGCACTCTACCACTTGAGCCACAGCACCACTTCCGGCTTTTTTCTTTTTGCTTATGTGGTGCTGAGGAATCGAACCCAGGGCCTCAGGCATGCAAGGCAAGCGCTCTACCACTGAGACAAATTCCAGGCCTCGAAATTTCTTATCATGTATTCAGGAAAAGATGAAAATTTATGAAGGAGTAGATAACTTTGTAAATATTTTCTTCATTTCATTTTAGATCATACATATGTAACCAAAAGTACATTTCCTTTGAATAAACAAATTACAGGTACTTTCTCTTTTATTTGATACAAAGGATGAAACTCAGAGATTTATTCATGTTTATCAAGTGCTCTACAATTTGATCTAGACCTGTGGAATTTTGTTTTTCAGATTGTTTCTCAAGCTAACTTACCATGGCTGACTTCAAACCACAGAGGTAGGTAGCTACCTCTGTGGATTAGACATAAATGATAAATTCAGGACCATATTTTCTTTAGTATTACTTTAATTATAAAATTCATTCATATGGTATAAAATAATATGAACTATTTTTCCAATTTCTTTTTTTAAGTTTTTATTGTAAAAATACTATACAGAGGGGTTACAGTTACATGAGCAAGATAATGATCACATTTCTTATCAAGAATTGTTGCCTCCCTCTGGGTTTTTCCCCTACCATCCCTTCCCTCCCACCTCCACAACTACATTCCCCCCTCCTCCCCTTGCCTAAATTGTGAAGTTCGTTTTTTCAACATAGTGTCTTGTACATCTCATTGTTGCAATGGGTCAACCTGTGTCCCTGTTTATTTTTTTAAGTGGATAGCTTTTTCCATACAATACTTGCTGTCTTATGTAACTAATTTGTGCTTTCTCATTTAAAAAAAAACTACACTACTAATTATATTCAAGTTAAAATTGACTATTTGACCTTCATCTTGATAGAGCAAGTGTGTGTATACATATATGTGTATATCATAAATGTGTGAACTCACACACATTCATAGACAATTCTGATATCCGTATGTATTGAAAATAGAAGAACTGATTCCCTTTTACTTTTTATTTCTTCCAGAATTTCCATGTCAATTTCCAGGAATTTTTTTCCAAATGTTTTGAGGTAATTTCAGTCCATTTTATTTTTATCAGCATCCAATTCCAGTAAATCAAATGGTGACACTGAAATAGCACTTACGTTAAATCTAGGAATGTGAAACAGAATATTCTACATGAAATATATTTATTCTCAAATATTTATATTTTACTGTAGTGAAAATTTACATTAGTTAACTTTTATCCAAGCCACTAAACTCTTCCAAGAAATATAAAAGCTATTTAAAATTTTTGAGAAGCAACAAAAATTGTGAGGAAAAATATTTTCTTGGTAAGTCATCTTAAATTACTACTTTAAACTTATAGTTTCCTGTTTCCTAGAATTAATACTTTTTAACCAAGAATACATTTGAATTACCATAGATAAAACTGAATTTTTAAATATACATTTTAAGAGCTTGTTTACCTAAAATGCATATTTAGATTCATATCTGTATATATGTTCACATGTGTGTGAATTTAGGCATATATATACATATTCAATTTTGAGGCAAATGAAAATTATTAGCCCACAGTGTGAATTAATGAAGAGTCATTAGCCCACTTTTTCAATTTCATATAATTTCACATTTTTAAATTGCATATTTGTTTTTGTTTCATATGTAAAAAATCAAATTTATAATTTTCTTTTTGTTATTGATTTAAATATCCTTACTGGAATTACATATTAAAAGAAATGAAACAGCTAGGAACAAAGAAAATTTGGTAGAGTAATGATTATGGGCAAGGTCCTGGGTTCAATCCTTTCTATTGAAAGAGAGAGGAGAGAGAGAGAGAGAGAGAGAGAGAGAGAGAGAGAGAGAGAGAGAGAGAGAGAGAGAAGTATGGAGAAGAATGAAGGAAGGAAGGAAGGGAGTGAGTAAGGGAGGGAGGGAGGGAGGTAGGGAGGGAGGGAGGGAAAGCAGGCAGGGAGTGAGCAAGGGAAGGAGGGAGGGAGGGAGGAAGATGACCAGAGAGAGGGGATAGAAGGACATAGTAGCTAGGCAGTAGTAGCTCATGTCAATAATCCTTGGTACTCAGGAGGCTGAAATCTCAAAATTGAGTTAGAAGTCAGCCTGAGAAGACAAATTGTCTGAATTCTTTATCCAATAAAAAGCCAGAAGTGGAGTTTTGACCATGTAATAACTAGCAAAGTTAAAGAAACATGAAGTGCCTGGTTTCCCTCATGTGTTGAAACTACAAAGCACCGATAAATCTACAAGTAAACACAACAGACTGTAAAAGACAAAAAGTACACATCTGGAGATGATACATAACACAGGAACATAGCAGGATATCCTTAGTATCAAAAACTTCAATAGTTACAAGATCATAGTTATATGATCACATAAAATGTTTATCAAAATGGAAACAAGAGGTTTGATGTTCTTTTGCTTCTTTTTTCCTACTTTGGATTTCTGCACCTTTTGTCTTGTATGGAAGTTTATCTGTTCGGGGGAGGGTAAATGGGAATCCGGAGATGGTGGGAAAAAGGGGAAAAATGCAGCAGTGAGAGTCACAAGACACTATGCTGAAACATAAGGAAAGGCAGTCAGGAGGGTAAAACTTGGAGAAAATGAGTGAAAAGCTGACACTATTCAATAAGAAATGTACACATTACCTGACATATAGCTGTAACCCTTTTGTAAATCACCTTTATAATAATAATAATAATAAATAATAGTTAATAAAATTAATCAATTTTTTTATCATCATATTCCATACTTGTATTTAATGTAGTTCTGTAACTTCTATATTCTTTATGAGTTGGACAGTTTAAAAATAAAATTTATTATAAAAATAAAACAAATTTAAATCATGTAATAATGTAATTATTGTGACCACAAATAGGATATACATGGTAAAAGTTTGCTACTGGGCTCACTGTACTAAAAACACTATACTAAAAACTAAATTCTCTACCCCTTTTTTTTTCTCTTCCCATCCCTGCCCATATAAATTCTCTACCTCTTGAAATATTAGTCATTTCTTATGTAAGCCATAGCTTGATGATATAAACTCAGAGAAACTAGACATTAGTGACACCTTTGGTACTGTGTTTTAGCTATGCAGTTATTTTTCATTTTAATTATATAAGTATTTATTGAAAAGAAGTGCTGTTTTAGTTTTTGGAAATGAAATGATGACTAAGGCATGTATGAACACAAAATAGAAAGGCTATAGAGGACTGGAAAATCCTGAAAAAAAATACATCTGATCATATCCATACCACACTGCCTTTCATACACAATGCAAGCATCAGAACATTAATATTTGCTCATTAATATTTGCAATCATTATCAGTTAGTGAAAAATTATTTTGTCTAAAAATAAGTTTTAAAAGTAATAATAATAAGTCAGAATAATAAAAATAATAATAAGTCACTTGTTATTCCACAAAGAAGAAAATACTACAAAATGTGGTGATAGGAAGGTATTTTATTATGGAGAAGAAAGAAGTAAAACAGTGTAAATGTGGGCTGGGAAATTTGTAAGTAAATATAAAATGATAGCTCTCACTTTCCTGGTGTTCAGTGGTAACAGTGAAAACAAGAGTAGGAAATATCAAATCAACTGAAATAATACAGTAAATATAAACAGTCACATTGGAGCAAAGTATAAACAGTGAAATTCTGTTAGACTAAAATAGTGAAGAGAGAAGGTTGATTTTTATCATAAAAGCAGTACAGCATCATAGATATGGAAGATATTAAGTAGATATGGTCACATTATATTAGTCATAGTTCTTAGTCAAAAGTATGGTAAATAGATTAGAATCAGTGTTAGTGAACATCTACTGTGAAAGATGCAGAAATGAGAAAGCATGTTGTGTTCATGAGCACCATCTATGTGAGACTTTGAGTGTGCATTCACAAAGATGTATATTTATTTATGTGCATATTATTTGTGATGCATTATTTGTTATGATCTACAAAATGTAAACATCAAATATATCATATTTAAATTATGCAAAAAACTATTTTGGTAATAAAGTTTATTTGGGCTTTTTCAAAGCATGCAATTTTGCGATTGAAACATGCAGAAAAGACAGCTTGCCAATTAAATTTGATTTTGTTCTACTTTCAAGGATATGATTAATCCATTAACTCTGACTTATGCCAAGAAGCAGTCAATGGGAAAAAAACCATGTCATATGCATTTGATTTCCAAATTCTATAGCTTTTTAAAAACTGCTACAGCTATTTTCTCAAAGATGCTTTGACATTTTGACAAATTTGGAGCCTGATCATTATTTCTTTTGCAGACAAAATGCATTTTCCTCTAATAAGTGATCATTTTCTGCCAACCCTGATCAGTTCTGCATGAACAAACATAGATTTTTCAGTTTCACAGATTTCATTCCCTTCACTTTCTTCACTGTGTTTTTGTAGTCAAAAAGCAGAATTTGTATAACGTTTTCCATTATTATGCCTCCTAATTAAAATATATCCTGCCAGTTATTCAATAAAGTTTTGCGTTTAAATTATGACTCTTTTTGAACAACTATTCACGTAATTCCTCTTTATTTTCAGTGCAGAGATTAAACCCATTGTCCGGTACAAGTAAGTTTAGCAGAGTGTCTACCAGTGTGCACGATCTTCAGGCTGCCACACACACTCAAATTGTATAACAATGCAATTTATCAGAAACTAAAAACCAACACTGCTATTTTCAGAAGGCTTGTCATAAACATCCATTTATGCCAATATGACTTTTAAGAATTTTTTTTCTGTCCATCGTGGGGCTTGAACTCTGGCCTGGGCGCTGTCCCTCAGCGCTTCAGCTTAAGGCTAGTGCTCTGCCACTTGAGCCGCAGCACCACGTCCTGTTTTCTGAGTGGTTTATTGGAGATAAGAAAAGGTCATATAAGATGATGTTAAGGGAAATGAACCCCAAGATAAGGACACAAGTGTTTTTTTTTTCTTTCTTGCTATTGTTTCCCACATATTTATAAGGTACCCTGTGATATTTTTGTTGCTTTGTATGTCCCTCTCCCACAGTATAACCCCTGTTTTCATTGTATTTGATGTTAGTATAATTTGGGGAGAGGAAGGGAAAAAACAAATTGTTTAAATAGGGATACAGGTTGACCCATGGAAACAATGAGATGTATAAGACACTATGTCAAAAAATGAACTTTATAAGACATGGTGGGGGCATAGGGGGGTAGGGAGGCTGAGGGGGGAAGGATGCAGTTGTGGAGATGGGAGGGAAGGGATGGTAGGGGAAAAACAAAGGAGGAGGCAACAATCCTTGAGAAGAAATGTACTCATTACTTTGCTCATGTGATTGTAACCCCTCTGTACAGTATTTTCACAATTAAAAACATTAAAAAAAGAATACTTAAAATGTAAATATAACTAGTAGAGCACTATCCTTGAACATGAAAAAAAATCCTAAGAGAAATGTTCAGATCCTGAGTTCAAGCCCTAGGACTGGTACCAAAGGAAAAAAAAAAAAAAAGAGAGAGAGACAGAGACAGACATATAGAGAGAGACAGACAGAGACAGAGACAGAGACAGAGAGAGACAGGCAGAGAGAGACAGAGAGAGACAGAGAGACAGACAGACAGAGAGACAGAGACATACAGAGAGGATGAGAAAGACAGAGAGAATCTCTCTTCTAATGGAGAATGGATTCAATATTGTTATGCTCATATTAGAATATTTACTAATCCTTTCTATGAAATTCTATTCCCTATAATCTTCAAATGCTTCTTTGTTATTTAATTGATAGCTTTCTTTTTTATTGTGATTTTTTAATAAGTCAAGATTCATAAGCTAGTTTGAACTCTTCATAAATATATTAAAATATTAACAATTTCAAAAACAAGTTAGCACACCTTTTTGATGAGAAAAGTAACACAATCTAAATTCAATTTTTAAAATTTTTTGTTAGGATATTCATTTAAAAATGTTTGACTAATACATTTGCTGACAAGGTATACTATTTCCTATGAAACTAATGAGAAATTATCATCATTGGTAGAGAATTCTAGCTTTTTCCCTTAGAGGATTCTGTAGCAGAATTACAAAGATCACAAAAGTAACCAAAACAAGTCTAAATTACACTATTCCAAAGAAAATCAGAATTGATGCATATTAGAAACTGCCCCCTTAAATGTGTTTTGTTGTGTGCCAAGCTTAGTCTTAGAACCTTTGCAAATCTTGAGCCAACAAAGTACCTTATTGAGCAATAATATAGGCATCAGTCTCCAAATCTAGTTACACTGAGTGGACAGGTAGTTATTTAGGAAGACTGTCCTCAGGGAATACTGGAGTCCCATCTATTTAAGCACTAGCAGCCAGATATGGTAAAAATAGGGGAGATCCATCATTCTAAGTGAGGGATCAATGGCTGAGCTTGTACTGTGAGAAAGCAAGTCAAGAGAGTGTTATTTTGTATTGGTGGAAAGTCAGCATGATATTGACTCTCTCTAAGTCATGAAGAATTGGACTTAAGGGCACAGCTTCTACTGTGAGTGCTCCATGTACCTTGTTAAAGTTATTTTAACAGCAGATAGACAGGGCACTTCAAGTCAGCTCCTATTATTAAAAAAATAAAAGTATGTCCATTCACCCACTCTTCAGAGATAAAGAAAAATGGCAACATTGTGTGACTTCCAAATCTCTCCTCTGCTTTTTGAGATGAAGTATACAAGTGAACATTTAATTCTCAAACACGATTTTCTCCCACCAAGCAGATGGGTTGTCTACTTGAACAGGATATAGTTCAATCAATCATGGAAAAATAGACTGTTACGTGTGAAGGGTACCCAGGGTATTAGCTACTAAAATCTTCTCAAATTAAATGTGGCCCTAAGAAGCTAAGTAACTGTTTCTAAGATTGAACACCAACAGAAAGCATTTGGAAGACAAAGCAGAAATTACTACCAAACTTTTAACATTTTGTTCTCCTACAACACCATCTAAGTTTGAGATTTATCAAGTAATTATGTGTTTGAATGTCAAGCAATAGTAATGTATTACCCTGTAACACCTCAAAGAAAATATATTAAATTGACACCTCTTACTTAGTGTTTTAACTGCTACACTGTATAACCTAAAAAATAATTCAATTCTCTACAGTTTTTTGAAATTTACATATGTTACTAAATCTCAGCCAGCTAGATGTACTGTTTCAGAAGTAGACAGTGAGAAACACCCTGCATCTTGTATAATCAATATCAGGGAAATAACTACTTTTCCTTTAGGTTCATTAACTTTGTCTTTGTATACCTCTGTGGATATTGGCACAGAGGCTTCAACTTTGTGCGGATCTCACTGGTGTAGTGCAGCTGGGGGTTGGGTGGGGTCTATAATTGTAGTGAGATCTTTGTTGCTCTCAGTTTATAGCAGTGAGGTATTTATGTGGTCAGTGGGTATACAATGAATTCCTATTTCCTTTGTTTGTGGCAGAGGAAGGAGTTTCTCTAGGCCTTAAATTTATTTGTATTTTCCTATTACATCATTTCTGAAAGACCAATATATTACAAATCTGTTTTGGTGTTTTGTTTTATATTTCAACCATGTGGTCAAAATACAATTTCTTTTAACAAAGACATTTAATTTATTTTCTACTTGAAACAGCTAGTATGTCTAAACACTATGGTAAAATGGTTTGCTGTATCTTAGATTTAATAAAATTTCAATAGAAGAGGGTTGATTTAAAATTTGAATATTGAAAGAAAACTTAATAAGGGAATTAGATCTAACTGTAGATTTCAACACATCAAAGATTTCTAGACCCTATGTGAATAAAATGCTAATTCCGATATCCAAATCAGCCTGAATTTACAGGATAAATAAACTTTTATGCGTCTAATTTTTAAGTGTGAACAGTAAGTTCATCATATGCCAAGTCATGTAAATGTTGCCATTTTGAATGCTGAAAATACTCACGTAGGTAGAGTAGCGACTATGTTTGGTTGAAATTTTAATGTTAAACTTGAATTGGTAGGAGGAACTAAAAAAAAGAAAGACTTAAAATGTAAATTACTAAGATAAACATTCTTTGTAAGTTTTGGAAAAGGAGTGAAATGATTAAAAAATGTTCAAAAGATTATGTGAGTAGTGATATATGAAAAAGGTAGGAGAGCTGACTAGGAAAATATGAAGATTAATGATGCAGGAAAGGGAGGCATAAATATAAGAGCAAAATCTTTAAGGGAGGAATGATATTTATACCATAGCAACTTGTTTTAGTAAGCAGTTAACTTTGGAAAACAAACATTAAGAAAGGTTTTCATATTAAACCTTATAATGAACATGAGATGCCAGGTATAAAGAGCTCATGGGACTAGACAGAGGTCAAAAATGTGACTTCACGGAGATGAGAAATGGTTTCCTCTGCTGTCAATGACCTGAAGAGAGTAGGACAGTATAATAAATAGAACCCACTGAACTAGATGTTCAAATGGATAGTGGGTGCCCACTAGGGAAACAATCAAGGCCCTGAGGAACAAGAAAGGCAGGCATATAAAATTCATATAGGTTAAGTTTATGTCATTTTTTAGTCTGAGAGCAGAAAGCTAAAATAATACAACTACTTAAAGATAAGATTAAATATAAAAAATAAATTAAAAAATAAGATTTTCTTTAAAACACGTGCAAATATGTCAACAATACATAAGATGGAAAACAAATAAATTATAATGTTTAAAGATGACATTAAAATTTAGATTTTAAATAAACACAATCAGTACCTAGGTTTGCTGCTCTATGTTTGATTGCAATTTAATTCCTGCCTCCTTTAAAAACAGAACACAACATTCCCTGTTGGCATTGCCTTCTGAAATGCCATTCTTTGTCATCATTCCATATACTTTTTTTTGATAACAGAAAACATTTCTTCTCTCCTTTCCTTTCCCTTCAGTATCCTTCATTTTGATAATGACTGTGTTTCTTTAATCAGACCTTACATTCTTCAAGAGGCATCTGCAGATAATTTAGATGCTCCCAAGAAACTGGAAAGCTGTGCCAGAGAGAATATGGCAGCTTTGAAGGTTGAAACCTGATGGTGACCTAATGCAACAGCATGAACTTGGCCTGAGAACCTTATCCACAGAGAGTAACTAATGTTGTGTTAGGAACATATCTCTATGGGAGAGCAGGATGACTCTAGCTGATGCTGCCAGGTGCTTACTTATCCTATAATCCCACCACCCTGACACATTCATTCCACAGCATTGCACTCTGTTCATTCTTTTGTCAGCCTGGTGAAAGAGTTGCCTGGGGAGCCACAAGCAAGAGAAGAACATGGATTGGATGTGATGGTGGAGGTAACCTCTGTATTCCTCCTTTTGGACAACTTGGCCTAAGAACAAGAGAAAGTCAGTGATTCAGAAAAGTTCTCACATTCCACTATACAGCTGGGTCTGTGGAAGGGAAATTTCAGGAGAAGTTGTTTCAAATAAGATTGGGTCCTTAAATTTTCTCTGGCATTTCAGATTCAGGAGTGCGTACCCAGTGACTCTCTGGGAACCGCCAATGACGACATGATTGATGTAAATTGGGACAAACCATATTTTAGACCCAAGAGGCCCATTTCGGGCTGATTGTACTACCAGACGCTTAGCAAGATCGTGCTAACCTTATGCCACGAACACTTCAGAATCATATTTACCACATACTGGTGTACATAGGAACAGGCCAATGTGCACAGGTGATATTCACACTGCTTTTAACCGGATTATCAGACTAGTCAGTGAAGATCACTTGTTAAGGAGTTTCTTTATTTGCTTACTCACTTGACAAGTGAGTTGGGTTCTGAACTCACTCCAAAATGAGGTCAGATATATCATATTTGTTCTCTCTTCCTACATTTACACAGATCTGTAAAGCTCAGATGCGATAGTCATAATCATCACAATTTATGTATGCACATAGGAAGTTTATAAGCTGAAGGAATACACATATAATACAATAGAAAACACGCTAGCAATAAAAAGGCTTTTGTGTATGAAGAGATTAGCTAAATGTTAACACAGTACTTTCCACGATGTGGGCTGGGGGGTGGGGATGGCATTTTTATGCAACAGAATATATATAGCTCCTAACACTAGCATATTTTCTGTGTTTCTTTTACTGAAATAGATGTTCTGAACTTCTTTGCAATAGATCATTGCCTTCTAAGAGATTCTCTTATCAATTATACTGGTTGCTTTTTGTCAAATTTCAAGTGCTGCTTTGTAGGAGTACAGTGTATTGAAAGAAAAATGCTGCATCTGATATTTTACTTGAAAAGAATGATCGTAAGTTCTATTCAGCATTTGCTGATTAAAAGTTTATGTATTACTATCTTGTTTCATATACAAAAAAATGCTGCCTGCAAGTAAAATTTTATTTTATATTCTCACTGGAGCCATTCTTGTTGAGGGCTTCCATTAAAGAAGTTGTAAGCAAACCATGATTTTACAGTGCTCAGTTTTTGTTTTGTTAAAATTGTATTTGTCCTAGGGACTTGAAACTGTTTAACGAAGTGATAACACTTTCCTGTTAGTCTCAATGCTGAAAACATGAGTGTTTCTTATACATATTGATGTTTATTGATCAAATAGATACATCCACACTCCCAGTGAGGTTGTTTTAAATATTCAAAATCTACTAGAATGTTCTGATATCTGGTCACATATATCTTATGTATCATGGAATACTTCAAAAATATTCATAAGTCTTCTTACTCATTGTGTATAATGTAGCTATAAATGAATATTAGTCTGGAAAGGGTCATATCATAAATTATCATATAGCTATCAAAGTAGCCAAAGAAATAGCTGCTAACAGTATTTGCAATTGAAAAGCATGTAGTTTTTTTAAAAAGTTGTTTAATGGAGGAATTTATGGTTTTAGAAATTGCATAATCACATTCAATCCATAATAAATCTAGTTAAATTGATAAGTCAAAGAGAAGCACCTAATGCCTTCTCCTGAAAAGATATTCAAGGCACTTGCCACTTCCTCCATTATAAGTTCAGTGGAAGGGAAATCCAGGTTTCACCACAGATAGTTTAAAGGGTTTAGAAACTTTATATGAAAATGCAGCATCTAATAGAAGGGTATCTGTATCTAAATTAATCCTAACAGCTGAATTTTATAAGGAGGAAGGATTATAGTCATTTGCTCATAACACACAGCATTAATATTCTAATCCAGCATTATTATTCTAAATTACTCCAATGATATTTTCAGAATTCAGTAGTCATACAAAGACTACTGTGTGTAAAATGATGAGAAATACATTTAATAATAAAATACATTCTCATTATCAGTTTCTAATGATATTTTAGAAATAAGTTGTTCTATTTTATTATCAAGGAAATACCTAGGTAACTGAGTTCTAGTTACAAATTTTGGCACAGAGATAACCAGCATTATGGCAATATACTCTGCTATAAATATTCCCTTCAGATTGGTAGGAATGTGTAGGAAAACCCTGTGTGAGAGAAACATCATTTTCTTAAAATGGAACACCAATCTCTATAACATCTAAACAATTCAGAGCCTCTTTGAATAATACATTTATTTTTTATCAAAAAATAAAAACCAATAACTACATCTTTATGTCTAAGTATATATTACATTTTTCCATGAAGTCACCATTGCATTGGGTTACATTTAAAAACCCAATCAGATTATAACACACTAATGATAGTATTTAGGCTGACTTAAATTATTTGAAATAATAGATTTCTCTCTTTGCTTATATTCAAACTTAAGCATGAGAGTTTCCTGCTATGTGAATTTTCTCATAAATGAATGCCTCCTGACAAATTCCCCATCATAATTTTTGGAAATTAACTCTATAATGTGTATAAATTCCCTGTTCCAATGCAGAGATATTTTAAAGTATATTCAGGCAATACAGTGAAGAAGCGTAATTTGAGAATAAGCGTGCCTTATGCCACATACATAATTGAATATACCAGAGCATCAGACATTTCTGTTAGCCTTTGGGACAAACTGCAACAAGATATCATTAGATTGTACTTGCCCAATTCAAAGTTTTCTGAAGTTCAGCCATATTTTAAGCTCATCCTTTGAGCTCTGTAAAGACTATATTTGTTAATCAATTTAATTGTATACATTAAGTGGATGACTATTTCCAACTATTTCCAATATAGTATTTTTTCTGAGCTGTTAGAGCACACTGAAATCCCCCATTTACTTTATTTATTTATTTATTTTATTGTAAAGGTGCTATACAGAGGAGTTGTAATTACATAAGTAAGGTAATGAGCACATTTCTTGTCAAACATTGCTACCCACTCCTTTGTTTTCCTCTCACTATCCTCCCACCTCCCAAAGTTGTAAAGTTCATTTCCAACGTAGTGTCTTGTAAGTGTCTTTGTTGGATTGGGTTATCCTTTGTCCTTATTTCAGCATTTTGTTATTCCCTTCCCTTCCCCAAATCAGATAAATGTATATACAAGACACATTGTACAAGAACCAAAGACAGTGAATACCAGAGGTAAATAAAAGGAAAAAGAAAAATGAAATAAAAGAAAAAAGAAAAAAAAAAACTTGATAAAGTATATTGATGACAACAAGGTCAACAACCAAGAAAGGACCTGCTGTTTCCATGTCTTGGAGTTCACTTCAACTAGCATCACTTTATATGATCATATGTACATAGTTGTTGAGCTATTGTGATTATCCTAGACATATACTAATTATTACAAATGAGGGAGATCATGGAGCCAATGCTTCTTTCTTTCTATGTTTCTTCATTCAATAGGAATTTTCCAAGTCTTTATATTTCGTTAAAAATGTGGTGATATCATTCTTTCTGATAGAAGCATAAAGAATTCCATTGCTTATATATACCACACTTTCTTGATCCATGCATCTATTGAGGGGCATTTCTTCATGTGTCTATTGGCCATTCTTATTTCCTCTCCAGAGAAGTCTCCTTTGCTATGCAGATCTGCAGTTTAATGAGATCCCATTTACCCAGCCTTTCTTTGTCTCCCATTTACTTTCAAACAAAATACTAGTATTATATAGTTCTTAGCTAAGCAGTAAGATCTTTCACACAAGGCATTCTGCTAAGTAAGGATTCTTCCAAAAATGTGCAAGGTAACTTTAATACCATTATTTTAGGATGTAACTTTTAGAGAAATTCAACAGTTCAGAAGAGAGTGATCTTTAATTTTTACATTTTTATTATATTGTCAAAATAATATATATACATATATCAATATGTATATATACATATGTATATATATATGAATGTGTATATATATACATATGTATATATATATTCCCATACACAAGTAAAAATTCCCAAATTTATAGATAGGCTCTTTATACTACTGACCTGTATACTACTGTAGTAATGTACATCATGATAATCTAAACATTGAACTACAATTGTCAAGAAGCAGAATCATATTGTCAAAGATACTTTATTTTAAATAATAAAGAAGTATTATTCTCTTTTCTCCTAAGTGAATTCCAGGTTAGCTATAAATATAACTACTCCCTGAAAAGCAAGAATATAGCAACAGCAGCATGTTATAAATAGTAGAAATCAGAAAAAAGCAAGTTTTCAAAGAGATCATGTCTGGCAAAATGATTAAGCTAATATGATGTTTTTAAAACTTAGGAATAAATTTCAAGAATTGAAGTGGGGAAAAAATTAATTCTATCAGTGAATTTAGCCATTGCTTTTAGATCAATCAAGACACTCAAAAGTCATATATGCTAAAAACTACATTCTTTCACTAGCCTTAAATATCATTTCTAATGGACTCAAAGTATCCTGTTTTGCTTTGGAAAACAATGCCAATCACCAATCATAATAAGTAAATGTACAAAATGTTAGCTGTGAGATGTGACAAATCTTAATTAGACCAAGGTGATAGAACTCTCACTACATTGCTAATAATAGCAGAGGAATCTTAGATTAAAGATGACTTTTTGAAGAAGATATTCCACAAGGACCAGTAGGGTAAGTCCATATTTATGCAATGTTAATAGTATAAATGTATAAATGCATTTCTTTGGTCAAAATCATGTATGTATATATATATATATATGTATATATATATATATATTACTACTAATTCATAAAGTTCAACTTCTACAGGCATTGTTGAAAGCTACTGTAGAGGTGGTGACTGAGACTGATGTGCAGCCAATTTATGGGAATAATCTTAGAAACAACATTTCTGAGGAAAAAAAGAATGGGTTTGGTTACGAGTTTAACCATGACAGTAATCTCAGCACTCAGGATATTACCACCTCCATCCTGAAGGGATGATTAACTGTGGATTGATGACATTCATAGTGGCCATATTGTATCAAAACAATCTATTTGCACCTAATAAGAAACTCAATCCTTTTAGAAGAGCCTTCTTAGGCATTTTAGTTCATTCCTTTTTCTACAGCATCATTGGGGGAAAAAACTCCATATTCTAGCTGGCCTCAAGAACACTACTACTTATCATAATCAATCATCTACTCTAAATGCAACTAGTTCAAAACATTTCAGATAATTTTAGTAGCTTAAGTGGTATAATGACCTAGACTCTCCTGTGTCTAGTGTCAGAGCCTAATTCTTGTTGTAATATCTCGTTCTCTTAAAATATCTAAAATGGACATTACTGTGCCAAAAGGTGCCACAGAATCTGTGGATATGGGTGGTCTTATAGTAGCAGCCAATTCCTTAAAATCTATACTAAATGAATATCTCTGATTTGAAATGATAGCTGATTTCTGGAGTGAGAAACTTCAGTTGAAACTGACATAAAGTCACCAATAACAAGTTACTGAATGAAGAGGGGAGATGAAATATATATGACTTTCCCTAAGGAGCAGGTCTGAGAGCTGAGACAAATATATCACTGCCAAGATACTGTATATGCCAAAGTACATTGCTCCCTGTCCCACTGTGTAAGAGCAGCTGTATTTCCTCTTGATGCTCAGAGTCAATAACCTGCCAGGATGATGTCTTCTTTCCTTTCCTGCTGGTTCTGGGCAAAAGGCCCAGTATTTGGGTGAAAGCTATGATTTATAGTTTAATTCTTCCTCTGTTGACTAGGGGTAAAGATCTTCCTCAGAGAATCAAGACTTTTTGATCATCTGAATCTAGACTGTGAAGACAAGCAAACTCCTCTGATATATCAAAAGAGTGACAGCAAACAATCTCTCCAACTGAAATCCAATTGTTGCCTTACCAACCCATTTTAGGTAATCAGAACACATTGCCCTATGAAATTTCCAATGTAAATGGTTAACTGACACTCTTAAAGAAATCATGGCCATGTTGGCTCTAAAACAATTCTTCAAAAGGTTCTGTATTCCATTGAAACTTCAATTTATCTGAGGTATGGTATGTGGTAGTAGAGACATCACAATCTTGCATACAGAACCTTATCTCCTCTATTTATTAAAAAAGAAGAAAAATTAAAAGAGTAACCCTGTTACTTTGTTCTAGAGTGATGTATCATTTATTTATCCAGAGAATCTGGTTAACTTTTAGCTCTCAGATTGAGGTACTTTAAGAATTGTGGGGGAAAAAAATCCCTCCACTCCATAAATACCATATGTTTTAATCAGTCTGAATCACTGTCCCTTCCAGAGCAAAAAGACCCAATAAAATCAACTAATTAGCAGTCGGTATTACTATTTCTTTGAAGGGCTGAAGTGAACACTTTCCATTGGTCTTTCTTATTGGTATTTTTAACATTAATAGCAGCTACAAATAGATTAAACTCACTTTTAGGGTTGCACATATTCTCTGCATCTAGGACCCTCTATACTAGCCTATGCCTGCCTCAGTTGGCAATGATAGATGGCTGATGATGATTGCTTTATTTTTTCTACCTACCTGGAAAAGCCTTTATGGTGAATCCGAACATCTAGCAAAAATATTTTCACGTATTTTTGAAAGAAACAAGAGTCAAGTTCTTTAAAGTACTTCAGATGCTATAATCAATACCATTTGTAATAATTCCCAATATAAAACAGGTTAATTGGTATAATAAGTTAGAGATAACTTGATTAGAATATATAAATAGATTTGTATGGTTTTGATTCTAAAAGTCCTTGACTGTAAGTTTCCTATTCATAGTTGGCCACTTATTGCTGAGAATTTAACATTCAGAAATTTTCTCAAAACAGAATTAGCAATGCTGAATTTTGACTTTATTCCAAATTTTCAATTAAGAATATAATCAATACTGATTATGATATGCTAATTTTCACAGAGCTCTTAGAAAAATATTCACTTTAATAATTTTTAAGAATATAAGGGGTTATTCCATGGGCAAAGAACATATAAAAGAAACATAAAAACCACATAGTACATTATAAGTACATTTAAAAAAAACAGCAAGAAAGATAAAAACCTCTTCTATCCCTACCTTGGAATTAATTTCACCTTCTATCATCTTATCTGGTCATATACGCATAGCTTTTTATCTTTTCTGCTTGTCCTAGATGTATACTAGTTATTGCAAATAAAGGAAACCATGGGCCTATGTTTCTTTTGGCCTGGCTTATTTTCACTGTATTTTATTCCAGTGCCCTGCATCTTGCATATACATTTTTCTAATTTGGGGAGGGGAAGGGAAATAATAACATGCTGAAACAAGGACACAAGTTGACCCATTGTAAGAATGAGATGTACAGACACTATGTTGAAAATGAACTTTATAACTTTGGGGGGAGGAAAGGAGGAGGGTGAAATAATGCTAGATAGGAAATGCACTCATTACTTATTCATGTAACTGTGACCCCTCTCTATACAGTATCTTTACAATAGAAATATATATTTAAAAATAAAAAGAATATAAGGTCCATGAAAGTGTTTTGATCTTTTCATTTTAGCAGAGTGAAATAGCTCTGAGTTCCCATGCGACTGTTGGGTAAACAGCATTGTCACAAATCTTTCCTTCAATTTATTGTCTTCCAGCTCACTGTCCATACATTCTTTTCTTATATGATTTTATAAAACTTTGTTTTTCTGGATTTGCGTTTTCTATGTATCATTAAAATCATTAAAATATTCACTATATATGAGGTTTCTTTTAGTAAAGTAATGTGCAAACATAATTGGGAAACTAATTCACTGAAAATATACATGGTTTCTGATCAAATTCTCATATGTTTATACTATTCTCTAGGTTTCTTTATTAGTAAGAAACAATGCACAAAATTTAGGAATTTATTTTACAAAGATAGTATGAGTCTGCCCTCAATTCTTTCTCTGACTTCTTATTTGTTGGTGTCTTTGTGATGTAGGTGTGTTGACAGAATTCCTGTGGAAGACCTATAGCTTTTGTGAAGACTTCCATATATATTATAAACCTCTCCATAAAACTGTCTCTAACACTATAAACACCATATTACTCATACTCTGAGCACGAAAGGATGAACAGGCCTATTACACAGAAAAGCTTTACTTTGAGGAACACTAGAAAAGGCAAAGATAAAATACAAAACTCTAGTGTACTCCAAATGGCAGAGTAAGCATCAACATTAAAATATACTAAATAAATCACTGAATATTAGGTTACTGTATATAATTAAATAATTGAGAATATTTGCAGAATATATGTTTGCCATGGTCATCTGATTCACCATATACCATTGCATATGTTAATACTGAAGCATGCACCCTAGCAGAGTTTTTATATTTGATTTGATAATTGAAATAAAAAGTACTAATCTTTTGAAAATCATATATTGCAGACTATACTTAGGACAGGCATCTTTTTTTTTTTTTTAAATTTTATTTTATTTTATTTGAGAACATACTGTACAGAGGGGTTACAATTACATGGGCAGGATAATGCATACATTTCTTACCAAGCATTGTAGCCTCCTCCTTTGTTTACCCTTCACCTCCCTTCCCAGCCTCCCCCCTCCCTCCCACCCAATCATACCCCCCCTCCCCCCCCACACCGACATTGTAAAGCTGGTTTTGACATGACTTTTTGTACTTCTCATTGTTGCAACAGGTCCACCTGAATCCTTAAACGACTTGTTTGTCCCCGTCTCCTCCACATGTTATACTGACATCAAATATAGTGAAAGCGGGGGTTACACTGTGGGGGAGGGACATACAAAGCAACAAAGAAATAATCTTATAAATGCGTTAGAAACACATGCATGAAAGAAACAAAAACATTAAAATACATATTTGAGGTTTCGTTTTCCTAACATCACATTATCTGACTTTTTCCGCTTGACTCATACCTATACTAGATATTGCAAATAAGGGAAACCATGGGACCTATGTTTCTTGGGGCCTGGCTTACTTCACTTAATATAATTTTTTCCAAGCCTTTCCATTTCCTAACAAATGGGGAAATGTCATTCTTTCTGATGGAGGCATAGAATTCCATTGTGTATATATACCACATCTTCTTGATCCATTCATCTACTGAGGGGCATCTGGGTTGGTTCCATGTCTTAGCTATGGTAAATAATGCTACAATAAACATAGTTGTGCTGGTAGCTTTAGTGTGGCCTTGTTTGTGATCATTTGGGTAAATGCCCAAAAGTGGGATTGCTGGGTCATTGGGGAGCTCTATGTGGAGTCTTTTGAGGAACCTCCATACTGCTTTCCAAAGTGGTTGAACAAGTTTACATTCCCACCAACAATGAAGTAAGGTTCCTTTCAGGACAGGCATCTTTTTATAACAGAGGTGACATTTTTTTCTAGTTACTGGGATATTAAATTTAAAAATGAGGTGAACTAGTTATAGAAAAAATAGTTTAACAAAACAATGTTTGTCCCATAGAATGGCCGAGAAATGTATACTCTTATTAAAATTCCATGTCAAAAATATGAAAGACTGATAGCATTAGAAAATGTCTTTATAGAGACAGAGAAGGTTTTAACTAATATAGGAGTTACATTTTTGGGGGATTTTACTGTAGAGTTTTGAAATCTGAAGACTTAGTGTATTATAGGCTACAAACTCCAGATCATTTAAAGCTTTTATGTTTTTAAAAATAGGTCATAAACCTAGTAAAAATAAAACTATTTGTTTAATTCACATTATCACACTATGTATTATTCTAATTAATTTAAATAATATGCATTAATGAATTATGATGTCCAAACTCATTGGACACTTTCATTCTTCCACACATTTATTTATTTATTCTGTATTCAAGATACTTTCAAAAACATTTAGTGCCTTTCATGAATATCAACCAACACATTATTATCTGAGAAGTATACACAAGTAAATAAACTCAACCTTATATTCACATTTTTTGGTCATATAAATGAAGGAGATGGAGATCTAAATATCAAGATTGAGAAAATTTACTTTCACTTCATTTTATTAGTTTGCCATACTACAGTATATTTCACTTATGACTTTGGCTTTCTCCTCTTTTCCTATGTGAATAACTCAGCAGTTTGCTCCGTGTGTGTGTGTGTGTGTGTGTGTGTGTGTGTGTGTGTGTGTGTGTGTGCATACTGGCATGGACACTAAGGTTCTCTTTGCCCTCAACCACTTAAGAAACAACATCACTTATGTTCTGAATTTTTTGTTTAGTTGGAAATAAGAGTCTCACTCAAATCTCAGATTCCAGAGTAGCAAGGATTACTGGCATGAGCCACCAGCTCATGCATTCAATCATTTCCAGGGGTCTAAGAAGTCTTACAGATTCTGTTTGAACTTTCTTCCATTTTTGCTTTTTATTTTCTGCACTTTCTAATGTTTTCATTTTATTTTTTAGCTCTGATATTGTTTTCAAATTATACAAAACTATTAGGAAAACATCAAATATTTGAATTTTGTTTTACATTTCTTTTCATTTTACAATTTCAATTTGATACGTTCTTAGGATTCCCAGGTGTCTATTGAATTCCATTTTCATATACTGGTTTTCCTTATTTCATTCAGTCCTTTATTTAAATTATATTTCAGTTCACATATCTGTTACATCTACTCAGTTGTTTAAAAACTTCTTTAATTTCCTTTCTAATTATTTGTACTTTTTAATTGTAAAAATGTTGTACAGAAGGGTTACAGTTATATGAGTAAGGTAATGAGCACATTTCCTATTTAGCATTGTTGTCTCCTCCTTGTTTCCCCTACCATCCCTTCCCTCCCACCTCCTCAACTAACCTCCCCCCCACTGAATTTGTAAAGTTCATTTTCTTTTTTTTGTTGTTTATAATTTTTATTTTATTTTTTATTGTGAAAATACCATCTAGATGGGTTACAATTACATGAGCAAGGTAATGAGTACATTTCTTAACAAGCATTGTTGCCTCCTCCTTTGTTTTTCCCCTCCCATTCCCTTCCCTCCCACCTCCACAACCACATCCCCCCACAAAAATTGTAAAGTTTGTTTTTTGACATAGTGTCTTGTACATCTCATTGTTGCAATGGGTCCACCTGCATCCCTATTTAAACAATTTGTCAAGTTAGTTTTCAACCCACTGTAACAATAAGATGTACAAAACACTATGTTAATTTCCTTTCTAATTTTTATAATTTCCCTTCTGTGTTCATTGTTGATGATTATATTATCAGAATCTTTTCATAAATGTTGTAACACATGTACATGCATCAGTTGAGATCCTGGTCAGTTGGAATTTATATATATATATATATATATATATATATATATATATATATATATATAATAATTATTCTCAGTCCTTGGGTACCACTTTACAACATATATGCTGACCTAATCCTCCCAGGATCACCATGTATGCCATTCCTTTGCCTAAAGAATGGGAAGACAACTGGTCAATGCTCATGACTGAAATCTCCCTCCTGTGGGTCACAACAAGGTTGCAATTCCAAAATTGCTCCTTTTTCTTTTTAATGTTTTCCTCTCTGAATCACTCATCTATATAAGAATCCTTATCTCAGACCTACTTAGCCTAGGAAGATGATTGTTTTTGTATTGCTTACAATAATAGTACTTTATTTCCCTCATATAATGGGCTCTTGTGTTCCCTCCCACTGCGAGACTTCTTTATTGTCTTGGGTACAGGGAACCTAACACCCTCTTACCACATATATATGAAATATCATGGAGAAAAAGGACTGGACCAACCTTTATCTAGTGAAGGAAAGGCATTTGGAGCAAAGTATTGTTGTTTCTTCCTCCTTTTCATTTTCCTATTCTGGGTGTCTGGGAGATGAATAATAGAGAGGTGGCTTTTTTATTGTAAAGATACTGTACAGAGGGTTAACAGTTACATGAGTAAGGTAATGAGTCCCTTTCCTATGGAGCATTGTTACCCCCTCCTTTGTTTTTCTCCTACAGTCCCTTTTCTCCCCACCTCCCCAACTCTGCCCTCCCCCACCAAAAGTTGTAAAGTTCATTTTCAACATAGTGTCTTGTACATCTCATTGTTACAACGGGTCAACCTGTATCCTAATTTCAACATTTTGTTATTTCCCTTCCTCTCCCCAAATTAGAAAAATGTATATACAAGATGCAAGACACCCATGTTAAATACGTGACAACAGGGGTTATTCCTTAGTGGGAAGAACATACAAAAGAAAAAAAATCACAGAGTACATTAAAAACAACAACAAGAAAGATAAAACCACTTATGTCCCTAACTTGGGGTTCATTTTGTTTAGCATCATCTTATATGGTCATTTATACATAACTTTTGACCTTTACTGCTTGTCCTAGATATATACTAGTCATTGCAAATAAGGGAAACCATGGAACCTATATTTCTTTGGGTCTGGCTTACTTCAATTAATATAATTTTTACAAGTCTTTCCATTTCATAACAAATGGGGCACTGTCATTCCTCCTCCTGGAGGCATAGAGTTTCTTAATTTTGATCCTCTAAATCCCAATTTGAACAACTAGTTTAAGGTAATGTATTTTCTAATATTATGTTGTCCCTTTGTCTTTATCTCTTTCAAGAAATCTTTATTATCATTACACTTTCTCTTCTGTATCATCTATCTATCTACCAGTCATCTTTCTTCCGTCAGTTATCCATAGGAATGGATTACAGATTAAATTATTACTGTTGTTTTGTAGAAAATAAGGAGGTAAAAAGAAAAATAAATTTCTACAGGCAACAAATCTTCACTAGCCATACAATGGACAAGAGTCTCATATCTAAAATATACTTAGAACTCAAAAAAATTAAATCCTCCAACAACAAATCCTTAAAGAAACAACCCCAATTAATAAGTGGGCTAAAGACTTAAAGAGAGACTTCTCTGAAGAGGAAATAAGAATGGCCAATAGACACATGAAGAAATGCTCAACTCCTCTAGCCATAAAAGAAATGCAAATAAAAGCAACATTGAGATTAACACCTCACCCCAGTTAGAATGGCTATAATTAAGAAATCTAGTGACAACAGATGATGGAGGAGATGTGGCCATAAGGGAACCCTACTGCATTGTTGGTGGGAGTGTAAACTTGTTCACCCAATTTGGAAAGCAGTATGGAGGTTCCTCAAAAGACTAAATATAGAGCTCCCCTATGACCCAGCAATCACACTTTTAGATATTTATCCAAATGATCACAAACAAGGCCATACTAAAGCTACCAGCCCAACTATGTTTATTGCAGCATTATTTACCATAGCTAGCTAAGATATGGAACCAACTCAGATGCCCCTCAGTAGATGAATGGATCAAGAAAATGTAGTACACACACACACACACACACACACACACACATCGTATTCTATGCTTCTAGAGAAAAGATTGACACTGCCCATTTGCTAGGAAATGGAAAGACTTGGAAAAATTATATTAAGTGATGTAATCCAGACCCAAAGAAACACAGGTCCCATGGTTTCCCTTATCTGCAATAACTAGTACATGACTAGGACAAGCCAGAAGAGGTCAAAGCTAGGAACACAGACCATATAATCCGATGCTAAGAGAAATGAACCTCGAGATAGAGAGACAAGGGATTTTATCTTTCTTGCTGTTATTTTTGATGTACTTATAATGTAATAAGTCATTTTTTTTGTTTCTTTGTATGTTCTAACCCCTGTTGTCACTTTATTTGAATCTGGTGTCCTGCATCTTGTATATACATTTTTCTAATTTGGAAAGGGGAAAGGAAATAACAAAATGCTGAAATAAGGATACAGGATGCCTGATTGTAACAATGAGATGTACAAGACACTGTGTTGAAAATGATCTTTACAACTTTTTGGGGGGAGGGAGGAGTTGGGGAGATGAGGAGCGAAGGGATGGTAGAGGAAAAACAAAGGAGGGGTAACAATGCTTGATAGGAAATGGATTCATTACCTTGCTCATGTAGCTGTAACCTCTCTGTACATTATCATGTACAGAATAATGGAAATATGCTCAATAGAAAAGATATAATCATATTCTATAAAAGAAAAGAAGTTAAAAACAGAAAGGAAAGAAGTAGAAAATTTGTTTTTCTTCTCATATATATCCACTAAGTTGGTATTAGCTGAGTTAAAAAACAACAACAACAAATTTTTTACATGACTAAAGAGATCTATCTCATTGGGATATTCTTTGTACAACAGATGAAAAAAGTTTGGGTCCTGAATTCTATAATGCCTTCAAAAGTGAATACACTCCAATACTCCTCAAACTCTTCAATGAAATTAAAAGCAAAAGTTTACTACCAAGCTCATTCTATGAAGCCAGTATAATCCTCAACCCAAACCAGACAGGGACTCATCAAAGGAAGAAAACTAGATATGCATTTTTTGATGAACATCGATGTGAAACTTCTCAATAAAATTCTTGCCAATAAACTTGAACAACTCATCAAAAATTATACACTATGAACAACCAGAATTCATTTCAGGGATGCAAAGCTGATTCAATATACAGAAGTCCGTTCATATAATTCAATACACCAATAGGAGGAAGGACATAATCACATGATCATCTCAATAGAAGCAGAAAAAGCATTTGACAAGATCCAACACCTCTTTATGATGAAAGCTTTGGAGAAACTAGGAACCCAAAGAACATTCCTCAATATAATAAAGGCTGTGTATGACAAAACTACCTCTGGTATTATACTTAATAGCAAAAAGTTAAAGCCATTTCCTCTAAAATCAGGAACAAGAAAAAGATGTCTACTCTCACCACTTCTTTTCAAGATAGTGGTGGAATTCTTAACTAAAGCAATAAGGCAAGAGGCAAATAAAGTGGCTCCAAATAGGGAAAGAAGATTCAAAATTCTCCCTTTTTGCAGATGATATGATCCTGTATTTAAAGAGCCCCATAGACTCCATTTGCCAAGTTACTGGAGCTTATCTGAAACTTTGGCAAAGTAGCAGGGTAAAAAATTAACCAACAAAAAGCAATAGCTTTTCTGCATATCAACAATAAGAGCATGGCTGAAATCAGGAAAGCAGCTCTGTTTGTGATAGCCTAAAAAATGGGAATTAACTTAACCAAAGAGGCAAAGGACCTCTATAATGAAAAGCTTAAAATCCTGAAAAAGGAAATTAAAGCAGAACTAAGGAAGTCAAAAAAACCCCCATATTCCTGTAACAATGATACTCACTAGGGTATGTTGGAATTGAACTTTACAATTTCAGGAGGAGAGAGGAAAGGAAAGGTTAAGCAGGAGAAAATAAAAGGGGGTAGCACAGTTTAAAAAGAAATTTACTCATTGATTTACTTATGTAAACATAATCCACTGTTCAATACCTTTACAATAATAAAATAAAGAAAAAAACAAAGTTTGGGACAGGCTGTATCCTCATTATTGTTGAAACGGGTAACTGATTGAGGTATATTGTATTCATAAACTGCTTTGTGAAATGAGAGGCCCTATGTGGAACTTCTTAAAGATAATAATAATAATAATATTTTTAGCTTTCCAAACACAGAATAGCACCTACCCACAAATGATAAGAAATAGCATAAATCTCATAAAGATTCAGACTAAACCACAAAGTGATACTTTTTGAGAAGCATGGATTATTATCCTAATACTAAAACATATATTTTTTTGTAATCTACTAATGTTACCATCAAAGGGAGTTTCTGATTTATGTTCTAAATTGGAGAATAACAATTTTAAAAAGTGAGAAAGAGCATATGGCATGGACAGCAATACAGAAAAGCATAGTTTAAATTTTGAATTCATTTAATAGTAAATGAAATTTTATGGGAGATATTTTTGGTACCATTTGAGTGGGCAGAGTCAAGGAACTATGATAAGATTAGTAGCAACTCAAGTTGTTTATAACATATATTTGCTTTATAATTGTATTTTATTTATTTTGCTTCTCATATTCCTTTCGTCTTTATTCTTCATTTGATATTACCTTCAGAGAATGCTGTGCACTAGAATCTTTTACCCACACAGAAATTATAGGTGACCACTAGGGAACAAGAGCAAGAGTGATAGAGAACAATGGACCTCATTCGAAATTGGGTAGACTTGTCTGTAACGCAATCATTCCGAAGAATTTCTGTACAAAGAAAAACACTGCATATCAGAAATCAAAATATGTTTCTTTTATGTGTGCAACAAATGTGACATACTGGCAATATGTAAAAAGACAAATACCGTATTTAGTGAATGCTTAATCAGTTTGAAAAATAACCCAAAATAAAATGCAACTTTTGGATGGATGTTGTTTTTTGAGCCAATTTTCTATTCTTTTGATTGGAGAATTGAGTCCATTAATGTTTAGGGTTGTTATAGAGAGATGTGTCATTTTTCCTGCCATTTTCTTGATTTCCTATATTTTTTTTCCTCTTCCTGTGTTTACTATATTGATCTTCTAATGATTTTTGTCTATGTTTTTTTTTTATTTTGTTTTTGTCAGATTCAAGTTCTCCTTTTAGAATTCTTGGTAATGCTGTTTTAGTGAACATGAATTCCTTTATTTTTTGTTTGTCATGAAATATTTTTTGTTTCACCCTCTCATGTAAATGATAATTTTGCTGGGTAGATCAGTTTGGGGTGACAATTGTTGAACTTCTGTGCTTGGATTATACCATTCCATACTCTCCTGAGATATAAATCTCTGATCTTGGATAAGAGAATTCATATACAGACATTTACACAAAATGATATACCTTTAAATATAAAGACCCAAGAATGTCATACAGACCATCAACCATCTTACAATAGAAAATAGCAAGAAAAAAGCCCTATTGCAAGGAAGAAAAGAAAGGAGGAGGAAGACGGAGGAAGAGGAGGAGGAGGAGGAACAGGGAGAAGAGAAGCAGTAGGAGCAGCAGCAGCAGCACAGTCCCAAGAACATGCTCTTTCTTTCCTTCACCACCCTGCTAAAAAAAAGTAAACTGTGCAAAAGTAATGCTCCTGTAATCCTAGCTACTCAAGAGGCTAAGGTCTAAAGACTGTGGTTCAAAGTCAGCCTGGGCAGAAAGTCTGTGAGACTCTTATCTCCAATTAACCACCAAAAAAGCCAAAAAGTGAAGTTGCAGAACCCAGTCCCTGATTTCAAGCTCCACAATATAAAACATGCACACATCCAACCCCCCATACACACAAATGAAATAATGAAAAACAAAAAAATATATACAATCATCCCAATAAACATAAAAGCATTTGATGAAATTCCACATCTATTCCTACTAACAAAAAGTACCTTTTAGCAGACCAAAAAAGAAATTGTAATAAGCAGTATCTGTAAAACCTACAGAAACTATTTGCCCAATCCCCACCTAGTCAAAAGACTCAGCTACCAGTAGCTCCTTCCAAACCATCACACTCTTCATGGTGAAGCTGGGGTTCTGCCAGCTGTCTTCCCTGAGTAGGAAGATGTTAAAGAGGAAGGAGGTGTGAATGAAAGAGTGGAGCAGTATAAAAAAGTCGTTTTTTTTTTCTTTTCTAATGTCCATAGAAGAGACATGGCGAGAAGTGAAAATCTTCAGCCTTGTCACAATCAAAGTATGTAAATCTAGCAATGTTTACTCTGCAGTATTAACTTGTAATTTTTCCTCTTTAATATTGTGACACAGTTGGTTTCAAATGAAAAGGCCCAAACCACTATGAAAAAGAAAAACAAAGATAGAAGAGTTAATTTGTGTAATTTTCAGATTTTCATCGTGGATTTAGGCCAAATACGAAAATCCATCTTTCTGTTAATTACCAATAACCAACCTCAGGTAAGCAGGAGAGCACAGCATTCTTAGTCGAGACTGCTCGCATGCAGGATTTCTCAGGTGCAGCTGTACAACTTAAAAGAATGAGGCTGTTTAGGCTAATGAGGTAAAACAGAATAAGGGCCAAACTAACTCAGCAGAAAAGGTATTAAATGCACAGCTGTATCTGCTGTTGTCTTTTTCCCACCTGGTCTTAATTTTTTTCTTTGTGTAATTTGTTTGCTTCCCCACAGTGACCCCCTAAGGTTCCCTGATTCCTGGCCAAGCTGATTGATTATATGTTGCATGTGTGTTCTCACATGGGTCTTGTTTTATTTTCTCCTTTTTGTGTGTCCACAGCTGAAAGTAACATGGTCAAATTCAAGAGCCTGTAAGAAACCAACATGAGACCAACTCCTAAATGTCCATTTTCACTACCGAACAGCTACCTTTGACACACACGCATACACACACACATATACACACAATTGTAGTGTGTTGTAAGGAGAGGTAATTGCTCTCTGTGTTCTCTAAATCCGGCACAACTTTGGCAGTCCTGCTTTGGTCTACATATTTCTGTGCTTGTAAATGCCTCATGTTATCCTCAAGAATCAAAAGGATTTGTTAGTCCTGTCCATGTGCTTCTTTGCCTTCCTAACTGGAGCAGCAGACTCTCTATCCACCTCAGTTTGCGAACACATTTTTGTGAAAGTTACTCTTTCCTTGTCCAGATGAGACACAGTTATCTGACCAAGTTTCCAAAAATCATCTGTCATTTATATTATTGCCCTCCTGACTATGATTTAGGGAATCATATATTAACATGTGTTGATAATAATGGCTGTGCCTGGGTTTGTACTCCATCTAAGACTTTTGTTCCAAAGGAGAAGAATCAGAAACCCATGCTCTTCCTACATTTCTTCTCCCTCTAGTGTGTATCATGAGATGCCTGGGTTTGATAACAGTGTTTCTTCTCTTCCGGGTTATACCCACAACAGCATAGAGCCAGCCACTTTGTCTCATCTATTCAACTTTCCATTACTTCTCAACAGTATAACTATTCTGGGAGAAAACATTTAGTATGTGGTCTTTTGTGAATATTGTAGACATAACTCTAGAACTCAAGTATTGCAAATTGTGGTATGTCTTCAATTTGTCAACCTCAGATCATGCACGCCAAGGTGTATATTACACTATTTCTTTGATATTCATGGTTTTAGTTATTTTGTAAAATATACAATATGACAATGCTTAAAAATCAGGGTATATTACTATTAAGAATGTTTCATTAATTTAAATTCATTCATTCTTCTGTAGTCACACTTATATTTGCATAACTTTGCTCACTGAATAATAATCAGATGAGAGATGAAAATATTCTTAAAGACGTAATGATGTTTGAATATGGGTGTCATATTTTAGGCAATTGCTGAGTCATATGGTGGTTTTGAGTACAAAAGTAGATAATGTTTAGAGTTTACTTACTACCATCTTATATATATTATTCAATAAATATTAAAATTGTAGTTAAGTATTAGTCCAAATAGAATAACAATTTATAACACTGTTGGCCTTACAAGAAGGTTAAAATTTAACATTCTCTTGCATTGATATATTAACATATTTTGCTTAGTTATTATTTACTCTGATAAATAAATAGTAATTGAAAAAGTTTCATTACATGGGGAAAGCATTTTTACAATGTTGTAGGGGTGTGTGGTATTTGTTGGTCTTGTTTTATTTCCCAAAAAGTGAAAATCAATACCATGAATAAGCAGGAATATGTAGTGGTTTAATTTGTTATCACCCTGTTTGGTAGTGTCACAATTATTTGTGGTAGATTTTACAATTTTGTGATTTCCCAAAATATGAATTCTCTTGAAGGTCCTCAAATGGCTCCATGTTATGTTATCTAATAAAAAATTTATGAATACCAGCTGGACCCAGAAACTGTTCAGTTTTTACTAAGACTGTATTCTATTGTTTGTCCCAAATATTTTCACTTATGAATTCTGCATACTTCAAATAGAAAAAAATTATAATATACCTAGTAGCTCCTGTTATATCCTTTGAGTTTGTGTAAAAACAGCATGATAATTAGTATGTAGAATATATATTCATAGGAAATAGCATTTTAATAATTTTGGTTTTTTTCGGTTATTAGGACTTGAATTCAAAACCTTGTGCGTAGTTGGCTTGCTTGCTCAAAGCTGATGTTCAACTACTTGACCCATCCTTTCAGCCTTGATTTCACTTATGAGTTTGGAGATAGAATCTCTTGGACTATTTGGCTGAGTGTAACTTCTAACCATGATCCTCCAGATGTCATTCTCATTTGTAGGTAGAATTATGAAGTAAGCTAGTGGCAACCAGTTTAGAACATATTGTAATAATAAATTTAATAAGCTATTTGAAAAAATATAAATTACTTGTGGTAAGTATTATGCCCACCTTTGGTCCTCTACACTTGTAAAATTCATACTTCGTAGACACCTAAGAATATTATATATTTTAAAAATCAACTTATACAAATAATTAAAGTCATTACTACATATCTTATAAATTGAAGATAGGTAATTATAATAATTATAAACAATTAAGTATAAAATTAGAGAGGGACAAAAATTCTTTTAGTAAAAAAAATCAAGCTACTTGTTTACCAGGATATACAAGGTCAAGAAACATCTTGCAAATAAAAGTTTATAATTTACATTATCTGTTTTAACATTGCCAACTATTTCTGTGTAGTTACCCCATATCTTCTCATTGTATAGTACCTGCAGGGGGATAATCTCTTCCCCTTTTAGAGAACCTAACTACCTGTTAGAAAGTCATAACATCATGGATTATAGTGATCAAAAATGTACAAAAATGTTTGATGTTATTAAACTAAAGCCATTTCCTCTTAACTCAGGAACAAGACAAGGATGCCCACTCTCTCCACTTCTCTTCAATCTAGTATTAGAATGCCTAGCTACAGCAATGAGACAAGATACAGACATAAAGGGGATCCAAATAGGGAAAGAAGAAATAAAACTCTCCCTCTTTGCAGATGACATGATCTTGTATTTAAAAAATCCCATAGACTCCACTCCCAAATTACTCAAGCTGATTCAAAACTTTGGCAAAGTAGCAGGTTATAAAATTAACCCCCAAAAATCAATGGCTTTTCTGTATGCCAACAATGAGAAAAGTGTGGCTGAAATTAGGAAAGCAACTCCATTTGTAATAGCCCCACAAAAAATAAAATACCTAGGAATTAACTTAACTAAAGAAGTGAAGGACCTCTATGATGAAAACTTTAAAATCTTGAAAAAGGAAATCAACACAGAACTTAAAAAATGGCAAAACCTCCCATGCTCCTGGATTGGAAAGATTAACATCGTGAAAATGGCAATACTTCCCAAGGCTATCTACAAATTCAACGCAATACCTATCAAAATTCCACCCTCATTCTTCAAGGAAATAGAAGAGGCAATCCAAAAATTCATATGGAACAAGAAAAGACCCCGAATAGCAAAAACGCTCCTCAACGGAAAGAACACTGCTGGAGGAATATCAATACCAAATTTCAAACTCTACTATAAAGCGATAGTAATCAAAACAGCTTGGTATTGGCATAAGAACAGACCTCAGGACCAATGGAATAGAATTGAAAACCCAGAAATGAACCTACAGACCTATAGCCATCTAATCTTCGATAAGGGAGCTAAAACAATAGAATGGAAGACAGACAGCCTCTTCAGTAAATGGTGCTGGCAAAACTGGTTAACTACATGTAGAAAACTAAAGCTAGATCCTTATATATCACCCTGCACCAGAATCAACTCCAAATGGATCAAAGACCTTGAACTCAAAGCAGACACTCTGAAAACATTACAGGATGGAATAGGAGAAACCCTAGGTCTCCTTGGCTCAGGCCGAAATTTTCTGAATAGAGACCCGGAAACACAACAAATCAAAGAAAGGTTGGACAAATGGGATTGCATAAGGTTGCAGAGCTTCTGCATGGCAAAGGACATAGCTAGCAAGATCAATAGAAAGCCCACGGATTGGGAGAAGATCTTTACTAGCCATACAACGGACAAGGGTCTCATATCTAAAATATACTTGGAACTCAAAAAATTAAACCACCCAACAACAAATCCTCAAAGAAACAACTGCCCAATAAGTAAGTGGGCGAAAGACTTAAAGAGAAGCTTCTCTGAAGAAGAAAGAAGGATGGCCAATAGACACATGAAGAAATGTTCAACATCCCTAGCCATAAAAAAAATGCAAATCAAAACAACATTGAGATATCACCTCACTCCAGTTAGAACAGCAAAAATCAAGAACTCTAACAACAGCAGATGCTGGAGGGGATGTGGACAGAAAGGAACCTTAATTCATTGTTGGTGGGAATGTAAACTTGTCAACCACTTTGGAAAGCAGTATGGAGGTTCCTTAAAAGACTTCACATAGAACTCCCCTACGACCCAGCAATCCCACTTTTGGGCATTTACCCTAATGTTTACAAAAAAGACCACACTAAAGCTACCAGCACAACTATGTTTATTGCAGCATTATTTACCAGAGCTAAGATATGGAACCAACCCAGATGCCCCTCAGTAGATGAATGGATCAAGAAAATGTGGTATATATACACAATGGAATTCTATGCCTCCATCAGAAAGAATGACATTTCCCCATTTGTTAGGAAATGGAAAGGCTTGGAAAAAATTATATTAAGTGAAGTAAGCCAGGCCCCAAGAAACATAGGTCCCATGGTTTCCCTTATTTGCAATATCTAGTATAGGTATGAGTCAAGCGGAAGAAGTCAGAGAATGTGATGTTAGGAAAATGAACCCTCAAATATGTATTTTAATGTTTTTGTTTCTTTCATGCATGTGTTTCTAATGCATTTATAAGATTATTTCTTTGTTGCTTTGTATGTCCCTCCCCCACAGTGTAACCCCTGCTTTCACTATATTTGATGTCAGTATAACATTTGGAGGAGATGAGGACAAACAAGTCGTTTAAGGATTCTGGTGGACCTGTTGCAACAATGAGAAGTACAAAATGTCATATCAAAACCAGCTTTACAATGTCGGTGTGGGGGGGGGAGGGGGGGTATGATTGGGTGGGGGGGAGGGGGGAGGCTGGGAAGGGAGGTGAAGGGTAAACAAAGGAGGAGGCTGCAATTCTTGGTAAGAAATGTATGCATTATCCTGCCCATGTAATTGTAACCCCTCTGTACAGTATGTTCTCAAATAAAATAAAATAAAATAAAATAAAATGTTTGATGTTATTGAATTTTGTATTAAATGAAAAATATCTATTGATTCCATCACATAAACAATCTAAAATTATACTTTTTGTATTCTTTTTTTATCAATTTCCTTAGTCTCATTTTTGGGGCACCAACTCAAAGAAACAAAGAACATTCTGTCATTGGTTTGATGCATCTGCAATTCAGAAGGATGTAACCTATGCTTACATTTACATACCTTTTTTAGTGATAACCTTTATTGGAAGTGAGTTGGTCAGTAGCCTAATATTAGCTAGTAATGTTGCATCTCAGTAACAGATGAGGTCCTATTTTCTTTTTTTTTAATTAGAAAATCTCTGTGGAGACATAGAAAAGGAGAAACAAAGAAACAAATGAACCACAAAAGTACACAAGGTAATGTGTCACACATGAAAAAATAATTACAATTTATATTTCAGGCTGAGGTTAGTTAAAGAGTAGAAGTGCTGATTTTTAGTGTATTTTTTCCTCCCTTTTTAAAAACATTAATATTTATATATTAGCAGTAACATTGTATTAATGACTACACTGAAGCAAATGATACTTTATGTTAAATTTTTAATTCTTAATTTCTTCTGAATATGGTTTCTATTCATATTTAAGGATGATTTATCTCTATGATATATAAAAATGATTTATCATTATGACAGTAATTATTTACTCATATCTGTATATACATTAGTAACTTGTAATGATAACATTTGTTAATATAAAAATCATCTTTTATATGTTCATTCAGTATTCACTTAGTGAGTTTTTTTTCTCTGAATCAGGGATAGCTAAAACCATGAGTCCTTATCTGAACAACTAACTAAACAAAAGTGCTAGTAGAATGATTAGGGGTAGAACACTTGTGTATTGAGCATCAAGCTCTGAGTACAACCTCAGTAATATCAGAAAAAGAGAAGTAAAGAAAAGAATCAGCTTATATTTGATCTTTTTCTTTGTCAGAGATGTATGGGCAAAATTGGTTGTAACTTATTGGAACATTTTTTTTACCTGAATGAAAGTTTTGTTGTTAAACCAGAAATGTCACACAGAACAATGGAAAGCAAATAACTTTATTTTTAATCACAGACAATATCAATTTTAAGGCAATATATTTATATTATATTTATATATAAACAGAAGAGCTAAGACATCAACAGGTCATAGACCAGGCCGTTAACCTTGGGCTGTATCTTTTAGAGTGACAGGGAATTTAGTTTGTTTGAAAATTATTAAGAGTTCATTTTTTTCCTTCTACAGCGCTCAAAATTACATTATAGATAAACTACATTGCACTTTTTGAAGAAACCATTTCATGGCTTTAAAAAAGAACCTGGATTCTCACATCAGAGGAAATTACATTAGAAGCAAGACCCATATGGAAGTAAATAGGCAATTCTTCTATTTTTTCCCCTTAAAATGAAACTAGAGGTACAATAAATAACGGTTCATACATCTTGAAGGAAATATTGCTTCCTAATATTATGACCCATGAGTGACAGTCTTATCTAAGTGGTACTTTATCCTCAGAAACAAGGCCCAGGAAGCATGCTTGTACCAAAGTAGGAAAAAATAGGGCAGGCTCCTGTCAAATGGAATCAACTGGAAGGAAGTTAGTAATCAGTCAAAGCTGTTTCTTTACCTAAGGTTTCTTTTAATGGACCACTTTATTATGAACATTTTAGATTTAGTTTTCTTCATTATTGAAACAGAAATAGCATTCCTAGCACAAAATTAGAACTTGTTTAAAGGTTTTATGAAAATCAGTCCTTTTTTTCGTCCTTTCTAAGCTTCCTTCTCCATACCCATCTCTGATCTCACTTCAGTAGGCTCTTCTAAAGATTCTTTCTTGTGTGTCAGGATATGTAGCAGCAGGAGCTCAGGCCCTGTCAGATCAGTGCTCCCATAATATAGACTATGATGCTTTGATAATGTCTTCATTTCTGATCTTGCTAAATTTTATCAAATTGTTTTTAGTTGTTGAAAAAAAGTGCTTTTGATAGAATTCAGCAAGGTGAAGTTGTCAATCAGCCTGATTTTAAGATAAGTACATTTTAGGTAAGCAAGCAAGCCACCTAAGCAAAAATCAACAGCAGCTCAGAGGCTTGAAACTGAATTTTTCCATTACAGACATTAATCAGGAATTTCACAGCCCAGTGAACACTCGTGCAAGCTGAAGATCTATCTTTTTAAGTTTACTTAAAATCAGTGATTGAGATACTTAGTCTTTGCCTAACAGCTTCAAGAGTGAGCACAGAGCTTTAACAAATTGGTAAATTGCAGACTTTTTTTAATCCTTCATTTTGATTACTGATATTTGCAAAAATTGGCTAAATTATTGTATTTTCAGGGATCTGCAGTCCTAATTTCTGTCTTATAAATTAATTAATAGCATTTTTCTAGATCTGCTTAATAATGTATCTTTGAATTCCAAAGAGTAATTTATTACTTATGTGCAAATAACCTTGACTTAATGCTAGTGTATTTTTCCTAAGATACAATTATTTTTAAGTTTTAAGATTGTTTTTAATGTTACTTTGACACTGATACTGATTACATAAAACCATCTACAAGGAATAAATTTATGTTAATAAATGTACTTCTATAATCTATTAGAAAAGTTAGGAGCACAATGGTTAATACCTATATGTACTCAATTTATATGAGATCTAACATGTCTCATTACTAGGACTTTGTTGGTTTTATTACATTTCAAAATCAATAATTGAAAGAAAAATTGCTATAGGAATACATGTTTATAGAAATGAATTCGGCTTTGTCACATAAACTGATTTTGTTGTTTGTTCCAGGTAAAGACTTCATATTTGATCCACATCCCTAGTTGTTGTTTTGTTGTTGTTGTTGATTTTAAGAAAGAATTGTGTTTTAACTTTGCCCAAGATTGGTCTCAAAACTTGATCCTCCTAATTCCACCTCCTCAGCAGCACTGACCCCAGTAGTGAAGTGTACCACCATGCCACCATTGTTATTTTCTTTTTATATTCTAAATCTTTGGTTTTGATACTAATTGGTCTTACTCATTGTTTGCAATTTCCTGGGATGAGGAGTCCTAGATTATCATCTCTTAGCAAACACTTGATGTTTATAATTTCACAAAATATTCAGAGATGAAAATGAAATGTTAACAATAGATTTCCTTCAACAAAAGAAAAGATAGTAGTTATAAAGTTCATTTCCAACACAGTGTCTAGTGAGTATTGCTGTTGTATTAGTTCATCCTTTGTCCCACTGCTTCTGTGAACTTCATAACTTGGGGGCAGGAGGAAAAGCAGAAGAAAATGAGAGAGGGGGTAACACTCCTCAAAAAGAAATATACTCTTGACACTATGTAACTGTTAGCCCTCTGTACATCATCTTTACAATATAATAAAACTTTAAAAATGTTGAGAGACATAAAAAGAAATAGCACAATAGTTTTCAAAGACAGGTTAAAAAAGAAAGAAAAGGCAATAGTTTTCACAGAAAGGTTGATAACCTAAGATACTATATGGGAATGGGTCACAATGTCAATCTCTACACAGAGCAAAGGAATTTCATGATCATAGAGAATATGAATGAACTGGAAATGGAATATTTAGATTGTATAACTTGGTTTGCTCTTCCATTTGCTCTACACCAATCTATTCTACCTTGCACCAAACCCAGGGACAATGTTAAGTGGCATAAACTACTGCCACTGACTCTTCCTTCTTTTTTTTTTTTTTTGGTCGGTCGTGGGGCTTGAACTCTGGGCCTGGGTGCGGTCCCTCAGCTCTTCAGCTCAAGGCGAGCGCTCTACCACTTGAGCTACAGTGCCACTTCCGGTTTTCTGGTGGTTTATTGGAGATAGGAGTCTCATGGTCTTTCCTGCCCGGGCTGGCTTTGAACCGCGATCCTCAGATCTCAGCCTCCTGAGTAGCTAGGATTACAGGCGTGAGCCACCAGCGCCTGGCTTGACTCTTCCTTCTTTCTGCGGTGTATAAGGATGGATGAAAGCAGGTTGCTGCTAAGTTCCCCACAATTTTCTTTCACTATTTTAACTCAAATGTAAGTTCTCTCATACTTCTAGAAAATATGAATCTGATTACTGTATTTAGTAATTTGCCTTATTTTTACTAAACCAGTCTCCCAAAGCTTTTCCCCTTTACCTCTCAATATTCAGAACTCTCTTCATATTACTACTTTAGAGTCCTGTAAACATGAGTTCACAAGAAGCTTGTATTGATAAGACACTTACAAACTAATTTAGAAAGGAATTTTGTTCCTTTTAGGCAGTGATAATCTTACTCATTTTCTACATCTTTCTATAATTAACACCGCTTAATGGAGTAGTTTATTGGATTATTAGCTTTAGCTGTTTCCTCATTACAGTATCAGAGAAAATATTTATTTTACATATACCATATCCTCAAATTTCAATTAGTAGTTCATGTTACATAAGTAATCAACACATTTTGTGGAAAAACTGATGATTTACCATCCATCAAGTATTTCATGTGGATTTTACATGAACGAAGAATAGAAGCTCGCAACTGAGTTTTCAGTCTATGTAAATTAATAAACATTTTTCTTTATTGTAACCTATTTCATTTTATCATAAGAACAAATATGGTTATAATGGTGGCAAATTATTATTATATCCACATATTGAAAATGTTAAATAACAAATGTAAAAATATCATTTTATTTTATAGCGTATGAAACATTTTTTCATCTCATACATCATAGAAAATATTTTTTTTTTTGGTCGGTCATGGGGCTTGGGTGCTATCCCTCAGCTCTTCAGCTCAAGACGGGTGCTCTACTGATTGAGCCACAGTGCCACTTCTGGTTTTCTAGTGGTTTATTGGAGATAAGAGTCTCACGTGGACTTTCTTGCCCCGGCTGGCTTTGAACCGTGATCCTCAGATCTCAGCCTCCTGAGTAGCTAGGATTATAGGCGTGAGCCACCAGCACCCAACCATAGAAAATATTTCTGTATGAAAGTTAATCCTAATCTGCAGTAGTTAATTTATTTACTCCATAAGATAAAAAAACAATGATAATGAATTGTTCAATGTAATTTATATAATAAATTCTTAATACAATTATTTTTCTTTTACATGTTATTTTTCTGGCCTTCTAGTTATTGATATTTCTGTCCACATAAATTCCATTGTCAGTGAAATAACAATTGTCATAGAAGACTTAAACTAAATATTAGCACATGCAGTGAAGAATAACTAAGAATTAGCAATCTATTGAGGGATATCTCTGTATATTCATTTCTTGAAATTTTGGAATTCTGTTGTCTTTATTCCATGTTAGTAATGACTCTGATCTCCATTGTTGCTGTACTATTGCTTTTGTCTCCATAAGTAATATTGTCATTAAATTATCTTAAAATATTCTACATTGATTATATCATATTCTTCCTTCCAGAGTCCTTTTCGATTCTGAAATTGATAGCTTTGTAATAAAGGTATTATGTCTCTTTACAACATACAATCACTGTAGGAATTAGTAAATAAACATTTAAAAGTTATTTAAAATTATAAAAATTGCATTTCAAAATATTCTGTTTAGAAAATTGAGATAAGAGCATTAAATAACATCAATAATCCAGCAGTGTCATTAAATATAAAGACAGCCTTATATTAGGATATTCAGTCATATGTAACATCTCAGTTACTTCATCTGTAGTTTTCCTATATGGTCAGATATGAAAATAATTCTGCTTACACTAGTTCTTAAGAAATATGGGAATGTGTATGAAAGTTGAATTACGTTTTGTCTATTCTAAAAGCATGGCACCAGTGGCTGTCATCCTTGCTGTTTAAGAGGCTGAGATCTGACAATCATAGCTCAAGCCAGCTTAGGCAGGAAAATCTGTGAGACTTTTATCTCCAGTTACTACCAAAAAGCAAAAAGTGGTGCTTGAAATTTCAAGTAGAAAAACACCAGCCTCAAGCAAAAATTTGAAGGTATAGTGCCTAGGCTCTGAGCTCAACCTGTAGAACTGCCACAAAATAATACATTCATAAATGGATTTTTGTGCAAGCTTCAATTCAGGTGAGATAATTTATTAGCATGTTCCAGCTTCAAATTTTGTGTTATATGAAAATTTTCTGCATAATTTATCATGATTGTGTCACAAATAAAGTACCCCCAAAGTAATAATAAAAAATTATTAACTCTTTATTTTAAAGAAATATATTTAGCTCATGAGAACATATTGATATTCTTTAACATTAAATCTTTTCTAAAAGACAAGTTCTTGAAATTTATTCTTCTAAATCTTATGTAACTTGCTCTGCCCAGTTTTCCCTTTGTAAAAGTCTATTATTAATTCCATGAGTGCTTGTACTTTTATTTCTTCTTTAAACAGCTTAGCCATTTGAAACTGAATTTTTCAAATATACTATTTAAATAAAATTTTACCTAAGTGCAATATGAATGCTTGAGTATATGAATATGACCAAATTCTTTTATTACCTCTAAATTTTAACATAAACTAAATGATATGTTTTATAAAACTAAACATACAAATGCTGAACATTTTCTTCTGAAATGAACAAAATATGCCCTAGGTAGTAAAGACTAATTGGTCTTTTAATATTTGATATATTATTATTATTATTATTTTCTAAAACATTGGTAAGACACATGAAATTCATGAAAGATTTATATCACTTTTTAATGATGAAACCTATTTAAAAATATGAATTTTTATTCCTCTTAAAGATGGCCTAACAAGGACCAGAATTAATTTACTTCCCACTGAGCCACAAAAATGATAATAATAAAGTGGAAAAAGTTATACTTTTTATTGTCTATTATTTTCAGAATGTATTTTTGTAATAAGACTAAATAGATGTATAGATTTATATTTGTGGCTCAAATAATTTTATAAGTGAACAAAGAAATTTGAATCTCAATGTAATAAGCCCAGACCAAAAAACCAAACCAAACAAACAAACAAAGAAAAAAAGCCAGTAAATAGAGTGCTTTTTTTCTTTGGTTCTTCTTCAAGTAGATTCTAATTAAAGTCATGAAAACAAAATAAATATCCTCAGGTTATCTGGTTCTGTTTTCACATATGTACATTGCACATGATGACTTTATTTGCTTGACCTTCTTCACTTCATTCCTCTGTCCTCTAGGGCCTTTTGTCCTCATCTCAGGCCCGGCTGAGATTGGGAAAGTCCAGAGAGCATGATGGATGGAAGGGGTGACATTGACCAAGACATATTTACTCAGAATCTAATGTATTGGATTGAAATACCTTTGTTTAACTATTTAAAGTTGAAAAATATACAATAAAACAATGCTCATGTATGTACATATATAATAACCAAATATAATTTTGCCTTATCTAGATCTACATAGTAATTTATTATCATATTACTATTGATAATTAGAGTTAGAAATGCATTGATTGTTGACAAAATAGTAACTTTTTTTTAGTATCCAATCCACGTATGTGTTGTGGACAATAAAATAGCATCAATAAACCAAAAAACAAAACAGTACTCTTCTAGTTCATCCTTGGCTTTAGTTGAATACCCTGTTAACAGACTAAATTTCTTTTTGTAATTTGAATTTTAAGAGTTCATTTACAATGAATGTGAGCATAATTGTAACTGAATCAGGTAATTGAAAATTCATTAATGAATAAGAAATGATCGTGAAATTAATGTTTAATTGATTCTTCAAAATAAACACAGGGTGATGTTCCAATGAGATCAAATATTTCAAACTGTTATATGGAGGTTTACATACATTGATATTTTATGCTATATTTGAGGAACAGGATAATTTATTTCTTTCAGTGCAGTCACAAAATATATTTTTTCAGTTAGCACATCAAAATGCCTTATTATCCACTTTTCTATTTTCATGGAAGCATCACTTTCACAATATCATTTATTCTCTAAATTTTCTACTTTATTACATTATAAAATTCCCATCATTGGGAAACACATTTAACTCTAATCTTTTTTTAATTGAAAGTATCTGAACTATAAAGAAGCAAAATGAGATGCATCTTCATGAAATTCTCCTATATCTTTCTGTACTCAAAAGAGTACTCAAATAGTCCAATTAATAATTGCTTTAATAGCTCTAAGAAAATATTAAAACACTAAAATATTTGTATAGCTTATAAATAATAACACATTTTTTAAAACATAGAAATCAGCTGATCAGTGTCAAATTCCAGTGGGCAATTCAACTTATTCACTCAAACAAATGTGAATAAGTATATTTGCACTAAATAAATTTATAATACCATTAGACTGTTCATGCTTTATAACAACATGAATTAAGTAGTATAGTGGAAAATTGTTACAAATATACATTTGCACGATACATTTAAAATGCAAAAGAAGATACTATTTATAAGGTTAATGATTCTACAAACAACCACATGTATATACTACATATACATTACACATTATATATTTCATTTATACAATACATATTCCATATGTATATATGTATGTATATATATTATATACATACTTATAATCATATACAGAAGAGTGCAATATTGGTAAAAGAAAATCACAAACGTCACTCTTGAAGACATAATGTAATCCAGCTCCCTTTAATTCCTATGTTTTAACTGCATCCTTTCTCATTCTAGGATGGTTCAAAGATTATACCTTGTCATTCAACATGTAAAGAAACTTTCAAACCTCTTCTCTAGCTCTCAGACCTTTTCTCTAACTATATATTCTTTCTCAAGCAATATTTTCTGAATATAGCTTAGGCACTTTCAACTGAAAGTGTTCTCAGTCTTTATGTTGAAAATTAAGACCTGATTCTTTACCCAAACAATTTCAAATTGCAGCTTGAGGCTAATTTTTCAATAATACTTTGTTTACCACTATATGCCCAAAATTTATTTACTATTCAAATTCATTGCTTATCTGACTGTTCAACTTAAATTTATATCCATAAAGGCAGAGTTATTTTAAACAAATATGTCAGAGGCTCAAAAGGAAAAGGCTCACATGAAGTTCCTGTTCTAACAACTCTCCAGTGAATAAAAGAGCAACAACTCACAAATGAAAGGAACTCAAAGTTTAGGTTAACCAGTAAATAAAGAAAATGTCGTGAGGGCTGGGAAGGTGGCTCAGTGGTAGAGCGCTTGCCTTGCATGCCTGAGGCCCTGGTTTCGATTCCTCAGCACCACATAAGCAAAAGAAAAAAAAAAAAAAAACCCGGAAGTGGCGCTGTGGCTCAAGTGGTAGAGTACTAGCCTTGAGCTGAAGAGCTGAAGGACAGCACCCAGGCCTAGAGTTCAGGCCCCACGACCGGACCAAAAAAAAAAAGAAAATGTCATGATGCCTTGCTCTTTCTTATAGCAAAGACTCAATATGATTTTAACTGTCTAGTTCATATAACTAAGCTTATTCAGTAAAAAAAAGATATATTTTAGACATTATTCTATTGTTCTTCACTACATGTTCACTTTTAGTAGCATTAACAAAATGTTTGGCTGTATATTAAAATATGTAGCATTAGAAAACAGTGTTATAGGAGCAAGGATTTCATTTGGTTGTGTTTTGATATACAACTTGAGGAACTAGAATGAATAATCTTCTGGCAAAAAAAGTCCTACAGTATTTTAATCATGGATCTGCAGAAATTGAATACATTTTCTGTGATGTGAAAGTATTCCACAGTAAATTATGATGATGGCAAATATGCTGACAAATATGTCATTGTATATGCATGTGGGAAATAATTGTGCTGTATGAGAACACAGGTACACTATTAGAGTGGAAGTTTTCAAAAAATTCTAAAGTCTTAAAGAGGCATAAAGTGATACTGGAATGGTGAATATGCCAATAGAATTCTCTTATATTGTCGATTATCTAATATGTTGATTTCAAGACCAGACAGGGAAGTAAATGGGAAGATGGCTGTTATGGCAAACTAACTTTACAATGGATTCATCTGGAAGATTTGGGGGGGGGGGGGTCCGGTTGTGGGGCCTGAACTCTGGGCCTGGGCACTATCCCTCAGCTCTTCAGCTCAAGGCTAGCACTCTACCACTTGAACCACAGTGCCACTTCCGGCTTATTTTTCTTTTTGCTTATGTGGTGCTGAGGAATCGAACCCAGGGCCTCATGCATGCAAGGCAAGCGCTCTACCACTGAGCCACATTCCCAGCCCCTCATCTGGAAGATTTTTGAGACATAAAATGAGAACTAAACAGACAACTTAAAATACAGTGGTCTTGTTTTATAATATATAAGAATTTCACAGCCACACTATGTTTTATATGAAAAGTTTAAGCTTACAAGTTTGTTTCATTGCCACATATAAAAGTTCCAACTAGAATAAAATTATAAGACACATGCAAACACAAGATTATGAATGTTTTACAATTTCTAAATGAGGAAACAATTTGTTTATAATTGCATGTGGGTTTGTTTTAGATTAAAAATAAAGAAGGCTAAAGCTTCAGTGACAAGAAACTTGTATGTAGTCACAAAACTATAAAATGTGGTGATATACTTCATTACTAAAGAAAATATAGGACTTTGTAATTCATTATTAAGGACAACCATAGTGATCTTCAGACTGTTTTTAATGTCTGAAAAGTCATAGCATTTCTATATACATGTTCACCAATATATTCAGATCAGAAACATCCCTCAAATTGTATTTTCCTGCTGAACTTGGGGAATTCTTAGTAAGATGACTCTTTTTTTGGCTTTTGGAACTGGGAATCAAACCCAAGACATTGCACTTGCAAGGCTTTGTCACCGAACTACATCCCATGGTAAAATAACTCTTCATATCAGAGATGATATGCCTTTTCATGTTTGGAGAACAGGAATTCCAAGCAGCAGCTGCTGCTTTCCATGAAATATCTCTAGTAACGTGCGAAAATACTATTCATCAGGCCAATGCACCTAAAGGATGCAATATAGGGTTCTGAATGAGCCTGCATGCTTTTCTCTAGTCTCTCTCACACACATGGCAATTCTTATGTATATGTGGTCTCACTCTTCTTACATTAGAGTTTGTTCTACTGCCCTTAATAATTGTACCCTTCAGTTTCTATACAGTATAGTTTAAACTTTTCACCCATGTAATTAAATGCATATGAATGGCTCCAAGTAACAACCTTTCTCCTGGATCCATACTAATTCTTGCAGTGGTCACTTGTTTCACCAGATTAAAAGTGCTGTCCATTTACACTTTAAATGAGAAGAGCCAGGCATAAAAAAAGGAAATGTACTCGAAAGAGAGAGAGAGAGAGAGGGAAAAACATTTAGAATTATGAAAGAAGAAGAAAGTCCCAGAGAAAAATAATAGTATAGAATTCCAAAAGTAGCTCCAGGGGTAGAGGTAGATATATTCCAAAACACATGGTAAACCATGCATACATCCTCAGGGAACAGATTGGTAGACCAAGCCAATTTAGGTAGATTGACAGTGACTCCCTTATAAGGAAGAAAACAAAGACATATTGTCTTTCTTAATTATCACTTCAGTCTTCAAATTTCTATGGTCTATCTTTGTAGTTTCATTTGTCCTCTATGGTTATTTTTTGCCTTGAGAGATATCATAGAGAGAGAGAATATGAAATGGAATGACCTAATATTTTAAATAATGGAGATCATGGGTAGTGAAAGAGGCTAGAGTCTGTGGTTTTTAGTAAAGGGGAAGCATCATTGTGCTTTTGAAGAAGTCCACAAAATTAAAAGTGAAAGAATGCTATCAAGTTATTCTATAAGGGTAGGAATAAAGATATTTTAGCTAGACAAGAATATAAGAATTAATAAACCAATTTTTTTCTAGACATAAGTGTTGTGATAAAATATTTTCAAATTAAATTCAGGGACACAGAAATATTATAACACATGATGAAGTTTATTCTCAGGATACAAGGATGATTCAAGATATGTAAATCAATCAATATAATAGAGCATATAATGTAATGAAGAACAAAAATCACAAGTTCATCTCTATATTCACAGAAAATGACAAAATTCAACTTTTCTTTATAATAAAACCTCTGAAGAAACTACATTATTGAACAAATGCACTTCAATATGATAAAGACCATTTTTCAACAGCATGCAGGAAACATTAACAAAGGAAAAATAGAAATATATATTGTGTAAAGTTAGATATGGTACAAGATGTCTATTTTCTCCAGGCTTAATCAACTTAGTGTTTGATTTTGAGCCAAAGCTATGAAGTAAGAGAAAGAAATAAAAGTGTTAGAATAGAAAAAGGACTCAATTATTCCTTAGTTTCCAAAGATATTTTCCTGTACTTAAATGATCACAAAGGCACCATGAAAAACTCAGATCTGATAAACACTTCTGGCAAAATACCAGGATACCAAATCAATGTGTAAAACCCATTATCTTTTCTAAAGACCAATAACAAATTCTGGGAAATAAATCAGGTAAGTAATCTAATCACAAATAACCTCAGAATACAAAAGATACATTATAGTTTAAGTGAACTAATATAAAATAGAACATTATTATAAGATACCTGCACTGGCCAACATATTACAATAAAATTAGAATAATAGGAAGTATATTTATGGTTTAAACTCTAGGAGATATTCTAATAAAATATTTTATGTAGAATTGTAATTGATATGCTAATAAAGAAATGCAATTTTACAGTGATCCAAAAAGAGGAAGATTTTAAAACAATCTACCTTTTTTTTTTTTTTTTACTTTTTTTCTTTGTTATTGTAAAGGCGATGCACAGAGGGGTTATATTTACATTAGTAACTGTAATGAGTACATTTCCTTTTGAGCAGTGCCCCCTCTTCCCTCATTTATATCCGAGTTTCCCCCTCACCTCTGACTGCCCTCCCCCACAAGTTGTATAGTTCATTTTCAACAGTGTCTAATAAGTATCACTACACTGTTGCATTTATTTACCTTTTTCTGTGTTCCATGTCTGTGTTCCCTCTTACTCTTATCATCCACCAAACAGATTAACTTACATGAAAAACAAAAGGTATAGAAATCAAATCTAGTGACAATGAGAAAAAACAAAAATTAAAAAAGAAAACAGAAGTAAAATTACATAAAACCTCACTTCCATTTCTTAGAATTCATTTTGATAAGCCTCATTTTATATGATCATAAGCACATAGCTATTGAGCCATTGTGATCCTCTATTGAGCCTTTGAATATCCTCCATTGGTCTCACTGTTAATGTCTAGGGACTTGTGAAATTTATCATGTCCAGGTGGAAAAAAAGAATCTATAAATTTCAATTAATAGAAAAATGGTAGGTCCTAATCTAAAATTATAGGATATGCTAATAATAATTTGAATATTAGTATGCATATTTACAAATTGAAATAGAGATACTGCCCAAATAGAGGAAAAGTGTTTACTAGAAGAAATTCTTGACTATATGTGAAGGGCAAAAATGTAAAGACTAGTGACAGGATGACATTCTATATGAACACTAAAGAAACCTAGAAAAACTAGGTATTAATCTTGTTAAAATGATTTTCAAGCTGAGGGTAACTTTCAACAATTAAGAACAGTAGGCAATGTTTATATAGCCAAATGAGATCTCACATGGGATTTAACAATGATTAGTGTGTACACATGTAACATAATATGTAAGATTAAAAACAAAGTACTTTTATGCAATACCTGTAGAACTGCTGAATTAAAAATATATACAGACCATATAAAACATAGAAACCTAAAAGAAGAAAGAAATTCAGGATTAGATTTGGAGACTTCACCACTTCCACTTTAATTGATAGATCTAGAAGGCAGAAAATCAATAAGGATACCATTGAAGTGAAAAGCACTATTAATCTACCGTATCTAATTGACATTTATAGACCAGTTTATTCAAGAGTAGCAAAGCACACAATCTTTTCCAGCTTACATGGAACATTTAGCAAGACAAACTAAATTCTGGACCATGGACAAAATTTTAACCAAATATAAAAGATCAGAAATCTTACAATGTAATTTTTAGAGAACACTATAATTTCCAAATAGAAGTCATAAAGATAGCTGGAAAATCTCAAAGTATTTGGAGACTGAACAACATACATTCATACACTCTGTGAAACAAATAAGTTTATAGAGAAAATAATTATAAACCCATAGTTCATGCCCCACAACCAAAAACAAACAAACAAACAAAAACAAACAAAAAAGCAAAAAGAAAAAATACCCAGCCTGGCAGGAATGTCCATGAGACTTATGTCCAATTAACCACCCCAAAACCAGAAATGGAGCTATGTCTCAAACCGGTAGAACACTAGCCTTGAGCACAAAAGTTCAGGGACAGGACCAGGCCCTTCAGCTCAAGACCCATGACAGACAAAAATATTTGAAAAAAAAAGGAAAATGAAAGAAAAGTAATCTATTCTATCATATTATAGTCTTCAAAGTATTTGTAATATTGGTGAACAAATAGATAATAATAATAATATACAATGTGTGCTTCTGTCCATTGTACTTCTATAAGGAGATCTATATATTAAACTAATATATGAATAAGTCCAAAATCTTCCAAGGAATACATGCTATTTATATAATAAAAACATGCAATAGAATATACTGGGAAGCTGGTGATGGAAACAATTCTTTGGATAGTTATATTAGAAATCCTTTTTGTGGGAGTCCCATCTGATCACAAAAAGTACCTGGTATCATGGAACAAAGCATACAAAGTTTTAGCAGTATTAATCTCAAAACTGCCTAGGTGAGACATGCTGTGAGTGTGTGAGGAGGAGAAATCCCTGTGGTAGTTGAGAAATAAGTGAAGAGAGATATAAAAAACGAGTTTGGAGGAATCGAGCAAGTTAATGGAGCCCAAGCCAATACGACTCAATTAGAATTTTAGTGGAGCTTCAGTATACTAGAATATAAATTTACTTCTGGTGGAGCAGTTTTAAGGAGAGACTTCAGGAATGTATGAGGTTGTCTGTAATCGGTATTGAGAGAAACAGAAAGTGAAGGAAAAGCCCTTGTTCTCAGTAACATTTTATTCCATTGTCAATGAGATAATGAGCTTGCAACTCTGCCATGGCTGTCTTCAGATTTTGATGAACAAGCAGAACTTCCATTTGTCATATACAAGGAAATAGTGAGTCTTTCAAGTGCTAAGGATAAATAACTCTCTCTTTTTCTCCCTGTGAGGAACAGAATTCTGTCTGTTGATAATGATTTTCAGGGACATGTTCCTAGCCACACAATGAGATAGTATTTGAATTTGACCCTGAAAGGTCAATGAAGTATTTTCTTGATGTAGCAAAAAAAAAAAAAAGTTTAAAAGTAAGATTAAAAAAAAAGCTTCCATAAATATTTGATTAGTTATGAGTATTTAAGTAATAGAAGTATACTAACATAAAGTTGGGGGGGGGAATTGAAGATGGGATAAAACTGAGGGAAAATGGTAAGGTAAACTAAAGGGGCTAGGCTGTGACTCAATGGTAGACGACTTGCCTGAGTTCAAACTCAAATGATGCCACCAAAAAGGAAAGAATTGTTCAGTGAAACGTGTTTATATTTGAATGTAAATCAGAACCTAAAAAGGGATGTGTCTGGAAGGTAGTTTAGGAAAGCTTCCCAGGGCCTGGTTTGGGATAGTGACAGCTAAGTTAAGTGGTATTAAATTCAAAATGAATGAATTTTGCTGAAAATAGAAGATAGGTTTCGGGTATGAATTTCAATGTCAGCATAGTGTAGGAAATACCTAGAAATCTTGGGCAAAATATATACCAAAGAACTGAAGCAAAGTGTCTGGTAATTACAATTTAAAATGTTTTGGGGCTGGGATGTAAGCTCAGTGGCAAAGTGCTTGCCTAGCAAGTGCAATTTACTTGCTGGGTTCGATCCTCAGTACACACCACACAAACACATTCGCACGCGCGCACACATACACACACACACACACACACACACATTCTTTGCTTCTCTGAAGATCACAAAGATGTGTTGAAAGTGAAGTTGGACTAACAGAAAAGCAACAGGTGAAGAAAAACCCACAAAGACTGTCAAAGATATGCCTTTGAAAATGATATCTTAATGTTGTCTTGAGAGAAAGTAGTCTATGAGCAAAACCTTACATATCCCTTGTTATGAACACATTTTTTCTGGAAGAAAGCATTTTTCCAAGGCAATGTCTAAGGCAAGCATCACAGCAATTACTTCAATATAAATACCCAGTACACTTTCAGGGAAAAAAAATGAGTTTTTTCTCAGAAACCACAGCCAATATTCATCACACTGTCTCAGTTATCTGCATCAAATTTTGTACAAGTATCTGTTAAAATATACTTTCCCAATGTAAAATCCTTATAAGTTCAAAATAAAATATTGAATGTTCTATAACGGCTCACAATATGACTACATAATTTCTAATACAAATGTAGTATTTTTCTATTGTTGCTGTCTTTTTATGATTAATCTTTTTATAGTTCAATGTACCTAAACCTTTGAAGATTATATGCTCTGTAAAATGGGATCATGCATAATAATGAAAATATCTTACTATAAAGAAACAAGAGATGAAAATTAAAATAGAAGTAGGCAGTAGGTTGAAATTAAGTCTGGCTTTATAGGAGCTGTGGAAATGAGTAAAGCACGATGAAAACTAATCTCATCTTAGTTTGCAGGTCAAAATACAGTGCTGACAGGAAGAAAAAATGGAAGAAATATAGCACAAATGGTCAGAGTGTGCTGTAAAACTTCTCAAGGAAAATGGGAAAATCAAAGTATTTCACTAGGAGAGTTCAAGGATATGGGCAGGAAATATAGGGGAGAACCGCAGCAATAATTAACTACAGAAAAGAGTCACTAAGAAAGCCTCCACTTGTAAAGGAGAATGAAGGGCAAGCACAATTGTCATTAACTCATGGAGGAGAAACTAGATAAGTTGATGTTAGGGAAATGAACCCTAAGATATGTATTCAAATATTTTTCTTTCATGCAATTGCTTCTAACACATTTATAAGATTATTTTCTTTGTTGCTTTGTATGTCCTTCTCCCACGGTATAATCCCTGCTTTCACTGTATTACATGTTGTTATAATTTGTGGAGGGGAAGGGAAAAAACAAATCGTTTAAATAGGAATACAGGTGGACCCATTGCAACAATGAAAACGAACTTTACAACTTTGGTAGGGGTGGGGGAGGAGGGTTGAGCGGGGGTGGGGGAGGCAGAAGAGGATAGGATGGGAAGGGGAAATGAAAGAGGAGGCTACAATGTTTGATAAGAAATGTACTCATTATCTTGCCCATGTAATTGTAACCCCTCTGTACAGTGTTTTCACAATAAAAAAATCAAAAAAAAAAAAGAAAAAAAATGATTTGGAAAATAAGTAAATTGGAAAAAAATTCATTCTTACATTGAGTATGAGATGTAGTCAACATAATATCACTATAAAAAATATCACAGAAAGTTATGCCACTGAAAAGATAAAAGCTGTAGTAAAAAGATATTATGTCAGAAGCAGAAAATGATAACAGGTTTTGCATTAACCACTAGATAAAACCATCAGCCAAAATAGTGTTTTCCCATAGGTAAAGCTGCAGGGGAAAGCATGCTACCCAAAATGATATTTTATTGAAATCTGGGTTTGCAAAAAACTGTTTTGATTGGGAAATGTGGTATTGAATATGTAGTATGTATATATTATACACAATAGATTTATTGTGAACTTGTACACAAAGTTCACACTATGAACAGTCACTAGACAAAGAGACAAGCATTGACATTATGCACATGATGTAATTTATTTTAACGATTTATAATAAAGAACAATTATCTTTTCTTTCTTACTCTCCATGAAGGTGTTTAAAGATGGTGGATGTATGCAATTAATGATGATTGGAAGCCATGTCATATCATAAAATGTTACAAGAACTTTTTTATTAAGTGCATATGCAGTATCTATACATTAAATAAAACCTAATTCCTCAATATTTTGAAAAATAGATAATCTGAAGTGTTTAAGATTGGGGACCCAGTTTAAACACTCTACTCTCCTGAAGTAAAAGCTGCATTCTACTTCATCTTCCAATTCTCCTCAGCACAGATATCCTTGTCTTTGCAGGAGCATAAAATAACTGATTTGTAGCTTTTGCTGTAATCAAGTAAAATAACATAACAAAGGTGTGCTCACACACTTTATGGATTTGCTACTAGAACATTTGTATATTTCCTGTTATGTATAGCTTATTTCAGTCCAAGAATTTCAGATGTGTCCTAGAATCCTTCTCTATTGTATAAAGCTGAAGAAACTATGTATCCATTTAAAATACCAATGTCTTAATTTTAGGAACAAAACAAATCAAGATAATCAGTCTTACATATGTGAAAATTTTTAAAACTCAAGCTATGTTGGACGAGGAACACTGCTTTTTTTATTGTGAAAATACTGTACAGAGGGGTTACAATTACATGGGCAAGATAATGAGTACATTTCTTATCACGCATTGTAGCCTCCTCCTTTTTTTCCCCTTCCCATCCCTTCCTATCCTCCTCCCCCACCCCCCTACCCAATCCTCCCGCCTCCCCCCTCCAAAGTTGTAAAGTTCGTTTTCAACATAAAGACTTGTACATCTCAGTGTTGCAATGGGTCCACCTGTATCCTTATTTAAACGACTTGTTTATCCCCTTCCCCTCCACAAATTACGAAATACAGTTAAAGCGGGGTTATGCTGTGGGGGAGGGACATACAAAGTAACAAAGAAATAATCTTATAAATGTGTTAGAAACAATGGCATGAAAGAAAAAAAAACATTTGAATACATATCTTAGGGTTCATTTCCCTAACATCACCTTATCTGACCTTTTCTGCTTGACTCAGACATATACCAGATATTGCGAACAAGGGAAACCATGGGACCTATGTTTCTTTGGGTCTGGCTTACTTCACTATATATATATATTTTGATTGTAAAGATACTGTATGGAGGGTTACAGTTCCGCGATGAAGGTTGTGGAGCACTTGGGCAGCAAAGATGGCGCTGAGAGGGAGTTGAGTGGGCAGAGCCCGATTTGCTTTGTGTTCAGTGCATAACCAGCCTGTGGAAGCTTAGGTGCATTATAGGGTGTGACTTTGATAGTGATTGGTTCCTCTTCCTCCCCTGCATGCCACCTGCTCCTTTTTTGCTTTAAAATGGGCTGCTCTGTGTTAATAAAGGAGTTTCTTCCTGCTTGTCTTGACTCCCTGCAGCTTCTGATTGTCTCCCTGGCTGAGGGATGCTGGGGAAGGGCAGGGCAGGCGGGCGAGTGGCTGCACTTACCTTTCCTGGGACCCCATCCATCTTTCCTGGGATGGAGGAAGACCCTACAGATGGTAATGAAAACATTTCCTATTGAACATAGTGTCTTGTACATCTCATTATTACATTACTTTTTAAGAGAGAATTTTATTTACTTCCTGTGGTAATTGTTTTCTCATTTCACCATTATTAATATAAAATTTATCCACAGAAACACACACTGAAAGAGTTCTTGTTCTTTTGTGCTAGTACCAGGTCTTAAACTCAAGGCTCTGTTGCACATATCACATCATTACACATTTCCCCCCCCCCCCTCCCCCTCCTCCTCCTCCTCCTCCTCCTCCTCCTCCTCCTCCTCCTCCTCCTCCTCCTCCCCCCCCTCCTCCCCCCCCTCCTCCCCCCCTCCTCCCCCTTCCCCTCCTCCCCCTCCCCCTCCCCCTCCTCCCCCTCCCCCTCCTCCCCCTCCCCCTCCTCCCCCTCCTCCCCCTCCTCCTCCTCCCCCCTCCTCCCCCTCCTCCTCCCCCCCTCCCCCTCCCCCTCCTCCCCCTTCTCTTCCCCCTCTCCCCCTGCTTTTTTTTTTTTTTTGCTCTTGTTGCTGGTACCAGGGTTTGAACTCAGGATATGGGTGCTCCCCTTCAGTTTTTTTCACTCAAGCTCTGGCTCTTGAGTCACAGCTCCCCTTTCTGCTTTTTGGTTGTTAGTTTGAGATAAGATTCTCATGAACTGATGGGGCTGGTTTAAACTGTAATCCACTCCTCTCAGACCTCTGAATGTTACACACAGGAGTCACTGCCACCAGCCAGGAACCGACCTTATGATAGAGAGCTAGAACTAAACTGAGAGAACACTGTCTCTCATTCTGTATCCTGCCAGGATACATTTCATTTCAGGATATATTTGTGGAGGAGATTGATCATCTCTGAATATCTTTGATTTGTCATTTTGAAATTTGTCACTGTTCTTTTTTTTTGCAGCATTTTTTTTTTTTTGTGAAAATACTGTACAGAGGGGTTACAATTACATGGGCAAGATAATGAGTACATTTCTTATCAAGCATTGTAGCCTCCTCCTTTGTAGATATATGTCTCCAATTTATTATTCAGCTAATAAAAAGTCATCTTATTGAAGTTTTGTGATACATACAGTGGGTGTTCCTCTCCCATCCTTTGTTATGGGATAGATATCACTTATCTGATTTCTTACCTTGTTTACATACTAGACTTAAAGATTGTGTGGATCTTATCTTGTTCTTCTCATGAGATATACACATGAGTGGCCTCCCATATAAAAGACACTCATGAAAACACTACATAAGGAAAGAAATGAAAAGGAAAGAGAGGAAGTCAAGAAGGGAGCTAGGAAGAAAGGAAAGAGGACCAAAGGAGGGAAGCCAGGCAGGGAGGGAGACAGGGAGCTAGGGAGGGAGTCAGAAAAAAAGGAAGGGAGGAAGGGAGAGAGGGAGGAAAGAATGAGAGAGAGAAGCATAGACAGAGAGAAAGGGGAGAATGTATGTGAAAGAGTGAAAAAAGAAGGTATATTTAGAAAAGGGGAAAAACAGGAAATAATTAAGATATAAATACAGACAATATATAAATTTATATAAGTGATTTTTCCTCTGAGGCAGATTCTCACTATGTAATGTTCTTGAACTCTTGATCCTACTGCATCAAGCTCTTAAATTCTGGGATTATAAATGTAAGCCACTTTATCAGGCTAGACAAGTGTTTTGAAAATGTACATGAAAATCTTCTAACAAGTAAAAGAGGGTTTTTAAAAATGTAAAAATATCAAAAGCATGTATACTTGGGGAGTTTCAGAGTAAATGTTTAAGCATTCTCTGCTGCTATAAGCTTTCTGTCTGAAAGTACAGAAAAGTCTAATAGAAAATCAACTTGTGTTTTTCCTGTAGTGTTTTTCTGACCTGGCTAGAAGACATGTGTCACATGTGAGTTGGCCAAGGGATATCAAAATATGTCATATTTAACTTAAGGATAGGTTGCCAGGATTGGCCCTGGTTGCTTGCATTTGCCAAAATTTTGAAACCCATACATTTTTTCCTCTTTAAGGTTGCCACAGAGTGAAGAGATCCCACCTGGATGGCTAGGCTGCTTGGCTTAGCATCATTCGCTATGTCTTTTTATCTTTCTTTTAAAAATCTCTGCCAATAGCCCAATGAAACATAAAACAGATAACGCTGAATAAAATGGTCATTCTTATAGTCTTATTACCTTAAAATAGTGCTTTTATAGCATTTAGCTATTTCTTGTATAAAATAGAAAGAAAAGGGAGTGTTTTGAAGTGAAGACAACTTACTTTGAGTCCTAAGGAATTTTCTGTCGATTTCTCCATAAAGGCTGATTTATATTTCCCTACAGAAATATTTTCCAACAAGGAAATGAGGGGAAAAATATTCTGCTTGGCAATACACTCTGCACTTGCTGTGATGGAAAAAAAACAGAATAATCTTTTTCACCAAAGAAGCATTACCTGATTACTTGCTTACAATTATCTTGCATAATTGACAAAAAAGTAAAAGATACTTTATTTCATTTTATTTTAAATTTGATTTTATTGTCAAGATGATGTACAGAGGAGTTACACTTACATACATAAGGTAGTGAGTACATAGCTTGTCAAACATCATTACCCTTGTCTCGTTTTTCTCCCACTTTAAAAAAACCTTGTCCTTGTGTTTCTTTTTTGGAGGAGTTATGAACAAGTTTTAAAACAATATTTGAAACTCAGTCAATTCTGTGTGGATTTTTTAGCATCTTTAAAAATCTAATTTTGAGGTGGTTATACTTAGTCTTACTCCCAGGACGTAAAATAAAATAATCTGTCCTAGCAGGAAACCATCTGAAAGAAATGCAGTGCAAATGAACAACCTAATTTGAAACCAAAAAGTATGTGATTAATTCAATAAGTCAGGAAGAAATAATTTATACTACTTAATATCCATTTTTCATTAAGTCTAAATACAGTTGGAACACAGTGCATCTCTTTCATAATAATAAGTGCCAATAGTCACCCAATAATAACTGTATCATTAAAACTTCAAAGAGACAATTAGTAGTCTGTAGTTGCCAATAAATTCAAGTGCAAACTCTTATGTAACAGAAAATATATTTCTATAAATGAAGTATTTTTGTAAATGTTATAAAACAAATCATTGAAAATATCATAAATGATAAGTGGAAAATCATAATTTTTCACCAATCAAATATTCCATAAATTTATGGCCTACTTTAGAAAAAAACCTTCAGTAGAACAAAAGATATTTTTGTATATGTGTGTGTGTATGTTTGTATGTTAGTGCATATTTTCCCTCAATTTGCCCCAAATGACAAATAAGTCTTCAGTGAAGAATGGAAAGAGGGAGCTCAACTGTGAATTAAAAGGTAGAGCTGTGTATCTAAGACCCAAATTGTTAACATGTTCATACCCCTTAGGTGGAGACATGTGGTGCCAAATGACATGCATATTATTCTGCTGCACATTTTTAGATGGAGTACAGAATTACTTAGATTTTTCTTGATGTTATTTACATAATTCCCAAAACTTTTGTATGCAAACATCCAAGGGACCATGCCACAAAGTGATATTGAATCCTTTCTTAAAATGTAGCAACAGTTTATGTTTATGTATTGATGAAAATGGAAATGAACTTTCTTATTCACATTGCCCTTTTCAGTCCTTGTTTGGAAGTTTGAGGCCATGTGATCACTTCATACTGAACAAAAAGCTGTGGAATTTACATTCACATCCAACAGTTCCTACATTTACCATCTGGTGCCAAAGGGTCATTAGCCCACTAAGTAGAACTCTGAATCACATCAGGAAAACCATTGTGTTGATGACTACACAATGTGGGAAAGGCCTATGTGTTATGAAAGCTGTTCATACAGAACCTGAGAACTAAGAGAGCATGGAAAATAGTATGTTCACTTTTAATAACCTCTACAGTCCTACTGGGAAACTTGGGGGTCCTTACCTGCGTAATGTTACAGTTTGTGTTATTAGTTTGTGGTTTTTAGAGATGGTCGTCTTTTAGAGATGATGAGTGCATGTAAAAGAGAATCCCATATGGGAAGTAGGAGGACTGCTGTTCAAAGTCCATTTCCTTATATTATAGACATTCTGGAGAATGGATAGATGTGAGCTACAACAGGAGGTAAAACACAGTTTAAAGAAAGGACAGTTATACATTAATTGAAAGGAGGTGATTTGTGTTTGCTCCTTGATAATATTAAATTGTAAGGGTGGTAGTGGCCTAGTTTCTTGAAAATATGAATGCTTCAGTATTAGAAGATATTCCTCCCAGTGTTCTACTTTAGTTTTAGAGATGGCCAGGTTCTATGTAGTATTGGTAGTCATATGGACTTTGGTGGATGCATTTACTTTAAAATAATGCTTCTGTTTAACCCCCCGAATGGCAAGTATATGTTAACCTTAGTCTTATAGAAATCCGTGAACACTAGCATAGAGTAGAAATTATAGCATCTGTCCTGTGAATTCAATGATAAACTAAACATAACACAAAGGGCATATGAACTAAAGAGAATTGGTAAATGATTAAAAAATATGAAAAAATCCATAAAACAGCTTTTGCAGTGTTAGCCCATGTGGGATGAAGAGCAGAAAATGCCATTAAGGGCAATCTAATAAATGATTAGCTGGAATTGTGTATCTCAATTCAGTTGAAGTTGTGCAGGAACATGAAAATATCTTACTCTTTTCACCTATTTAAATATCTTATACAAACTAATAAAGCATTAAAATTTCCTTCTGTGATTGCAAGATATGCATTTTACTACTCTCTTAATTTGTTGTATAAATGTAACACCAGGTCAAGACATAAACAGAAATAAACTCAGACTTATCTGAAGAAAGATCTAATATTATGCAGCAGGAGGTAGTATAATAAGCATATTTTGATATACATAACTCAAATGAATAAATTGTGATGTTTCTGAAAAACAAAACTTCTACTTATATTTATTTCTAAAAGTAAAAATTAATGTTATTGTTACTAATTATTGAAAAGTAAAACTAACCATTAGAACCTAGAAGTGACATGTTTTGAAATGAAATATTAAACATATATTCATTCTGAGAAAGTCGATTTTTGCTAAGACAAGAATTATACATTTTATAAAAATATAAAATACTAGAATTAGCATTCAGCACTTTAATTTAAATCTAAATTTATTTTTTCCAATACATTATAACATTTGCTCTGTTAGACTTATTATATTACATCTATCTATCTATTTATCTATCTATCTATATACCAATATGAAACCAATGAGGTTTCTTATATTATAATAGGTCTTTCATCATATAAATTCAGTCAGAATATATTATAAGTCATTTTATAGCTAATAACAAATATTATACTTGACTTTTTCAATATGACTATGTTTTGGTAGTTTTGAATCCATTCTATAAGAAATTTGTTTATCAAAATTAATATTATTTTTACTTGTATTTTTATATATCAGCCTCTGTAAGAAATGAAAGAATAGTAAGGACAGAAATATCAAGATTATTTTCCTTTGCCAATAAATAATTAATGATATTTTACAGTGGCAGGGATTATCTTGTTTAATTTTGTTTAATGATTTTATTTTTAAAATCCTCATAAAGTATTTCAGAAATTGAAATTTTTCACTGACCGAGGAATTTCTTGCTATCACAATGGTATTTCCAGAGGCAACTGAAAATTTGAAATTTTTGTATGATTTGGTCTTCAGAGTATACACTTTTCCATTTGATACTTTCTTGAAAGTTATTAATTTTCTCTTCTTTTGAAGTTGGATTAATGTTACTTACAATACCTTAACTGGTATATAGAGAAGAGTATTTGCTTTTCCATTTGATGTTTGCTTGAAAGTTATTAATTTTCTCATCTTTGGCGATTGGATTCATATTACAGAGTAAAATTTATGTACAATACCTTAAATCTGCTATGTAGTGAATATAAAATATCAAAATCATAATATTTAAAATTTAGAGCAGCTATCTTAGATTATATTTGGATATGACAGCTCATATATTAACCATATATTTTTCTTACCAAATTCTATTCAATGCAAGCATATCCTCCATTTGTTTTAATTACAATATTAATCATATTTTAATATTTTAATGTTTATATGTCTTATATCCGGTGATAAAACCATAACACAAATTCATAATGAATGCTATAACTAAAAATTTAATAAAATTAAAAGCTTGAATTATAACATTCTACTTTACCCAACACTAGGGTAAATTATCTATCTATCTATCTATCTATCTATCTATCTACCTACCTACCTACCTCTGTAAGAAATAAAAGAATAGTAAAGACAGAAATATGAAGATTATTTTCCTTTGCCAATAAATAATTAATGATATTCATATATCATTATATATATATATATATTTTAAACCAACAATGTGGGCTGGAAGTTGGCTCAGAAGTTGGCTCAGTGGTAGCGTGCTTGCCTCACATGCATGAGGACTTGAGCTTGATTCCTCAGCACCACTTAAGCAGCAAAAAGCCAGAAGTGGTACTGTGGTTCAAGTGGTAGGGTGCTAGCATTGAGTTGAAGAGCTGAAGGACAGAGACCAGGCCCAGAATTCAGCCCCCACGACTGACAAAAACATAAACTACATACTAAAAGAAACACACACACACACAAACAACAATGTAATTTCTCCTACAGAGGAGAAAAAAAGTTTAATAGTCTGGAAGTTTTGATAGTCTATAAATATTAAAGGTTTAGAATTGTAATTCATAAATTTCCTATGTAGCAATTGCTCTGTATGACAAACACAATGTTTGATGAAATGCTGGAATCACCCCATTCACCAGTGAACTGAAACTAAAAAGAAACATCTGTGTAGAACAAAGTGACAGGACTCAAACACTTCAAGAATAGAAATGAAGTGGAAATGAATGACTCATCATATTATGACCAAAAGTGAATTTATCTCTACAATATAATTATCTTTAATTGATGCTAGCTAAAATAAGGCCTAAATCTGCCAATTGAGTTAAATTACTAGTAGTTAATTATGAGACTGAAGAAAAATACTTTAATATATATGGCTGCACCTGCAGCTATGCTTATATAAATTTATGGATTAGAAACTTCAGCTTAAAGACTCCTATCCTCTAGGAAACAAAGTATATGGTAAAATTATTAATTGACTTATGAGTATGCTATCATTTTTTTTGGGGGGGGGGTCCGGTCGTGTGGCCTGACCTCTGGGCCTGGGCACTGTCACTCAGCTCTTCAGCTCAAGGCTAGCGCTCTACTACTTGAGCCACAGCGCTTCCGCTCTTTTTCTTTTTGCTTATGTGGTGCTGAGGAATTGAACCCAGGACCTCAAGCATGCAAGGAAAAGCACTATTCCACTGAGCCACCTTCCCAGCCCCTATGCTAGCATTTTGAGGCAGGTTTTCCTTCTGTAAACTCTCTCTCAATTTCATCATTCCCATTATCATATAAACTGCTAATAAAGTGCCTTATGCAATTAAAAATTTCCCCAAAATTTAGGATAAACTTACAAAATTATAGTAGTTTGGGCAAAATCAATTACATCTAGTTGGCATCTTAGAAAAGTATGTTTTATATATGAATGATTTCCTTTCTTCTAGAAATAATCGTCATTTTATATCACTTATCTGTTGTAATTTGGTACCTAGAGAAAAGTTACAAGAAAAATCCTAATAATTCTTATATCATTTTTGTGAAGCCTCTTCAAATTTCACCATCTTCTTATGTATATTAGTTGTTTTCAGAGTTGTAGTGGAATTGACATTCTTATTCCCTTAAATAACTTGTTTTGAATTTTCTAGAAATATATATATATATATATATTTACTTATATATATAAGTATATATATATATATATATATATATATATATCAATGCTCTGTCTAACAAATCTCAGGAAATTGTTATTGATATATTATTATGTAACCAGTAGAATTGGTTTTCAAGTTTTCAGTTTCTCCAATAATGTAGTGCTTTTATGCACATGGCTTTAGATTCTCATGCCCAGATTCCAACCAGGCATAACACTAAGTATTTAGCTTCCTTATTTGTTTGATTAGCTCCAGTTAGGAATGACAGTTACTCTATTTTCTTAGTCTTTCAGAACCCTGACAACTTGGAAAATTGCAGTCCAGTGTGTGTGGGATGGAAAGAACAGTTATTTTGTAAAATGTTTCTTAATGTGGCTTTGTTTGACATCTCATGATTAGATTCAAGTTAGACTGTTTTGTCAAATCTTATGCAAAATGATGCCAGCTAGCTACATCATTCCCTCTACACCATTTGAAAAGGCGAAAGATTGTCATTTAGGAATAGCTTAATGTAAAAAAATGACCTAATTGTTTCTACCTTGTGTCAAAAGACAATTCTTCTCAGTTAATGCTGTATTACTAAAATGTTATATTTCTGGTTGTTGAAAGAATTCTTGTTATTTTCTGTTATTATTATCTTTGATAGAATTTACACTATATCTAAGTTCTTTTGATTTATTTTATTTTATTATTCCAGATAGATATTTAAAATAGACCTGTATTCCCATATATGGTTTATTAATCATTGTATTTGTCTTTGTCAAGTTTTTTTGTTATGTCTTTCTTCCCCTATACAATGGAACTACAATGGAAATTTTTTTGAGAAAGAAAAATAAAGTTTCTGCATGGCTTTCTCTAAACCTTTATCATCTTTCCTGTCTTTTCCTAAGAGTTTTCTAGATGTTTTTTCTTTCCTATTTCAATGACAAAAACTAAAAGTAGGTTGAAATTTCTTATTTGGTAGACCAGTAGTTGAGAGAAAACGATAAGAATTCATAAAATTGTTGCTATATCTCAGGATAAATCTCAGAGAACCTTCAGTGTCAAGAAATGTGATTGTCCCTGAATCAATTGCTAAGAAATGTGATTTCTTCTGAATGTGTAAGTGGTAAAAATACTGTATCTCTCTGTGTAATTGTATAGGTGGGTGGTAGAGCATCTCTCAGAGCCATCCTTCAGTTTGTTCATTTGATCACAGTCAGTTGAGTTCACGAAAGTCACTTCTTTAATCCATAACAAAAATCATCTAGCAGACTGGGGAAAGGTAATTGGGCTGAGGTTTAAGCCCCAGCAACATTTCAGTCAGTTCTTCTCCACTGAGTAGCTGCTGGCCATGAAGGCAGAACTGCAGATGTAGGTGACATTCTGGCATTTTGAACTTTAGACATAAGTATTTGATCCAAGACTGTCTTCATATTTCTGAGAGTTCATATTTCTAAGCTCATCTTTCATCTAACTTTCCTGAGGGGAAATAAATATTATATGAATGAATATTAATCACTTAAGTTGCTTTTCGTGAAAAAATGATTTTAGCGTGCACTCAGAAATAAGATACAAAATTCTGTTCCACAACATATATCTCTCATATGTCATTAGATGAACAATCTAACCAACATTTGTTATTGTTTATTTTCATGAAAGCCTTTCTGACTAGTATGTCATATTATCTAAGTTTTTTATTTGCATTTCCTTTATATCAAAGGATATTGAACATTTCTTTATGTATTTATTAGATATTTGTATTTCCTTTTCAAAAACTGCCTGATCAGTTTATTTCCCTATTTATCATTGAACTGTTCTTTTGTCAATTAAATTGAGCTTATTCTATATTATGCATATTAATCCTCAGTCAATTGAGTAGCTTGCAAATACTTTACTCCAATCCTCTGTGATGTCTTTTAATTCTGGTAATTGTTATCTTTAGTATGGAAAAACTTTTAAATTTGATTCAATTCTATTTGATAATTTTTGCTAGTGATTCCTGGGGGGATAAGAATCCTATTCTGAAAATAACTGCCTACATTCCAGTGATTCCTCAATGATTTTTGGTATCGGTTTCAATGTTTTAGATGTTGTATTAAGATCTTTGAGCCATATTGAATTGATTTTTGCACAGTGTGGGAGTGAGGCACCTGGCTGCAGCCTTTCACAGGCAATCAGTTTTCCCATCAGCATTTGTTGAAAAGACTCTCTTTTCTCTAACACACACACACACACACACACACACACACACACACACACACACACACTCCTTTTTCAAAAGTCAGAGGGATGTTAGCTACATTGGTTTATTTCTAGGCTTTTACTCTGTTTCATTCGTTCATGTCTGTTTTCTCCAGGTAATATGTCTTGAACATACTGGATACTATTGAGTTAAACACGTTCTTATTTACATTGATTAAATATCTTCTTTGCTTAGCACTATTTGAAAATATGTAAGTTTTAGGTTTTTCCATTTCTAAGAGCATTTGTTTCCTCCAACCCATTCAGCAATTCCAGTTTTTGATGGGGCTTTTGAAACTCCCTTTACAGATTGATCTTGTTTTTGCTTATTTATAGGTTGTACCATCATTATGGAATCAGAAAGTATCAAAAATACATAAGGCACAATGCACTCTTAGAAACTTTTAGAAAAGAAGGGTCAGTAAGTGAGTGGAGTTAGAAATTTGGCTCTCACATTGTCCACAGAAAAAAAGTACACTTATAACAAGATTGCTTTGTATCAGGAATTGTTTCTTTCATATTTACAATTTATATTTTCCATTTTGAAATACTGTGATGGGGATTAAAATGCAAAAATCAGAAGCTATCTTAATTGTAACCATATTATTCTTTGTTGTCTAATTATTATTTATTTTATAATTCCTTAATATAAAGGAAAATTAACCCACAGGGCAATAATTGACATTTCTTTAAATATTTAATATTTTATTTGCCTGCATGGAAAATAATATGCTTACATAGAAACTGATTCATGACTTAGCCTAAGAGTCAAATGAATATATTAATAATTAATCAGTGCCAAGAGCTGGTGGCTCATTCCTATAATACTAACAGTAGCTACTCAGGAGGCTGAGATCTGAGGATCATAGTTTGAATCCAGCCTGGGCAGGAAAGCCTGTGAAACTGAATCTCTAGTAAACTACTCAGAAAAAGCTGGAAGTAGTACCTTATAAATATATTAGAAGCAATGGCGAGAAAGAAAAAAAAAACACGTGTGTCCTTATCTTGGGATTCATTTTGCTTAACATCATCTTATCTGAACTTTTCTGCTTGTCTCAGACATATACTAGTTATTGCAAATAAGGGAAACCATGGAACCTATGCTTCTCTGGTCCTGGCTTACTTCACTTAATATAGTTATTTTCAAGTCTTTCCATTTCCTAACAAATGGGGCAATGTCAATCTTTTTGCACGTGATTTTGTTGTTGTTGTTGTTTTGTATGTCCCTTCCCCATGGTATAACTCCTGTTTTCACTCTATTTGATGTTGGTATAATTTGTGGAGGGGAAGGGAAAAAACCAAATTGTTTAAACAGGAATACAGTTTGACCCATTGCAACAATGAGATGTACAAGACATTATGTCGAAAAACGAACTTTACAATTTAGGTGCACGGGGGGCGGGGCACGGGTGTAGTTTTGGAGATGGGAGGGAAGGGATGGTAGGGAAAAACAAGGGAGGAGACAATAATGCTTGATAAGAAATGTACTCATTACCTTACTCATGTAACTGTCACCCCTCTGTACAGTATTCTCACAATAAAAAAAATCTTATTTAAAAAGAAGAAAAGAAAAAAAAAGCTGGAAAAGTTGGAAGTGTAGCTCAGGTTGTAGAGCACTAAGCCTTGAGCAAAAGAAGCCTAGGGACAGTGCTTAGGCACAGAGATCAAGCCCCAAGACCAGGAAATAACTAATTAACTAAATAAATAAATAATTAGCACTGTAATATCCTACTGAAAGTTTGAGATGTGGATTATGCTTTTCAGAATTGATGATGTTCCTAGAATATCATGGGAATTGTAAGTCTGGCTCAGTGGTAGAGGACCTACCTAACAATCACAAGGCACAGAGTTCAACTGTCATAGCAGCAACAAACAAAGCAGAAGATAAACATTTTATTATAGAGAAGGAAGCAATCCATGTTTAAAATATTCTGTAATAATTGCTTCCTATTAATTCCTAATAATCGTTCTTCCTAAAACTTTGAAACATAGTCAATGTTGTTTAAAGTCATAAGGGTACAACACTAACAGATATAATATTCCATTTAGGAACAAAAGCCACAGTATATTTTTACTTTATTTACTTTTTTGCTTGTCCTGAAAGTCCTAGCTTATTTGTTCATCAACTTGAGCCACATCTCCACTTAAGAGAGTATCTTTTCATAATTTTGTTGTAATAGTTGTAGTTCAATTAAAGTTCAGTTGAAATAAAGTTTCTTAGTGACCATTTTATTGTTGCAATACTTTCTTCAGTGTTTTTGTGTTGTGTTGAAACTTTCTAAGTAAAACTCCAGAAACAAAACAAATCAAGGAAATATGGGATTACATCAAATTTAAAAGTTTTTACCCAGCAAATAACATGGCTAACAAGCTAAATAGAAAGCTCAGAGAATGAGAGATTTTTTTTTACCAGTTATTCAGCAGAAAAGGGCCTGATATCTAGTCAGAGTTCAAAATATTAAACCCTCAAAAAAATCTTCAAAGAAACAACAATCCAATTAATGTAATTAATAAATGAGCTAATTGCCGAGAGAGGTTTCTCTGAAGAAGAAGTAAATGGCCAATAGCCACATGATGAAGTGCTCAGCATCTCTGGATATAAAGGAAACGCTAGTCAAAATAACCCTGAAATTCTACCTCACCTTAGTCAGAATGGCCATTATCAAGAAAACTGAAAATAACAGATGCTGGTGAGTATGTAGCCAAAAGGGAACTGTATTGCACTGTTGATGTGAATGCAAGCTATTCAACAACTCTGGAAAGTAGTATGTAGGTTCTTAAGCAAAGAAAACATAAAACAACCTTGTGACACAGCAATTCCATTCCTGGGCATTTATCCAATAGAACACAAACAAGTATCCGCTAAAGCAACCAATACAACCATGTTTATTGAAACATGTTATTATAATGCATATATTAATAGAATTTTCTCTAAATACAAATGTCATATGTATATCTCTGTATGTATTTTAGTGTATGGATATATATAAAACTTAATATACATATGAGTATATATACATCTATAAATATATTTATGAAATCTGTTGTTCTATAAGATATAAGTATTCAGTGTGCTAGTTTGTGAAAGTAAATATTTGGACTGCTGTCCAACTAGATCAACATTTTTCCTGAACAAATTAGTCTTTTTATATCTTGTAGTTCTACTGTATTATGTTGGCATTATAAACAATGACATTACACTCCTATTTGTTTAGAAATAAAATCTATAATTCAAGGCTGCATATAAATCATCAGGACAGATAATTTAACTTCACTTGTGTTGGAAATTATTACCTATAATAAGATATTTTAAAAAAAAGGAATAAAATTCCAGTCAACAGATAATATATGTATTTCTTTGTACAATATGAAAACATTCAAATGTTTCTCCAGTGAATTAGGAATATAAAAATATTTTTGCAATATAATTTATGGAATTGTAATTAGCATTTCTTTCAGACATACATAATTTAACCAAACTTCTATGAAGTACTCCAAGCTGAGCTCTAAGTATATTTTGTATATAGGCCTTTGTCTGATGAATAACTGATAAAAATATTTTCTCTCATTCTTTCTATTTTTATACATATTTATATAAATTACTAAAGACAAGCAATAACCTTCTGTAGGTAAATGTTTATATCATTCATTATTAAAACATTTGTTTGAAATGTTTCTCTTCAATTTTCGATGTATCTTGTTGACATTTTTTAATAAGCTGAGAATTATTCGTTTCTCAAAGGACCATTTTCTCCGCTATCTCTAACTCTGTTATGATCTAGTATTAATAAAAGTTGTAATTTAAAATTACCAACAGGAAAAATATTCTGCATTATACATAGGTATAACTGCATCCCAATATTTAAAGAAGGCCATAATATTTTCAATGATTTTATAAGCACTTGATTTAATCAAGAAAGCACCTTGAAAAGGATCATGAGAGTATAAACACTAAAATTTATAAACTTACCACAAGATAATATAACATGAGATATTAAAAAAGTATGTCAAAGAACAATTCAATATTTACATATGTCTTTAAAGTTAATTTAGATAGAAGTTGATAATGTTAAGATGGCTTTAAGACTAAGTCAAAATAGAGAAGTTGAAGTTAATCTTCTCATCTGAAAACTTTTTCTAAGAGTCAAAGAAAATAAATACCCCAAAGAAGAGAAGAAATGTTACAAAAGATATAAGAAAGAACAGAATCAGAAACAAAACATAGTTCCTACGGAAACAGAGACACATGTCAAATTACTCCACCCACATTGACTATAAACCAGGCAAAAGTGGAGAGTTTTGCTCAGAAGAAATCATTTGGGGGAGCTTTGACTAGATTATTAAAAATTCCATTTGAACTAAATTGGTGCATGAAGGAGACAGGAAATGGCAGTAATCCTAGTCAGTAAAAAAAAAAATCTAAGCAAGTCATGAGAAATAGTTTAAAGTAAGCACTGAAAAATATTGAGAGGGCTCAGATGACCCACACAGATATAAGGGCACTGGGACTATAGATGTTTCAAAGGTTTCTGTTTTGGTACTGTAACCTAATGTGTTTTTAGCACTTTAGAGATACATGCTTATTGCAGGATTATTATGCATTATCATTGCTTCCACATTTAAAATTTCATTCATAATAAAATTAATGGATTCAGGGTTATTCAATGCCAATAAAATCTGTTATTATTTCTTTAATGTATAAAGGCAACTGGATATAATTATGAGTGGAATCTTAAGTACATATTTAATATGCCTAGAAGGAGTCTGTTGCTTTCTGAGACATGTGAGGAATCATTATGCTCTCCTATATGCAATATGTTATTCATAACTTAAAAAAATCATAAGCTAAGTACCTGCTGAAGTAAGTTGGAAAGTGCTTTGTAAAGTTAGGGGAAAAAATAGTTCACTTAAAAAACTTATGAGGCCAGGCACATAAGGCTCATTCCTGTAATTCTAGCTACTCAGGACTCTGAGATGTAAGGATCATGGTTCAAAGCCAGCCCTGGGCAGGAAACTCCCTGAGAATCTTATCTCCAGTAAACTACTCAAAAAAGCTGAAAGTAGAAGAGTGGCTCAAATGATAGATGGTAGATCGCACTCATGTTGAACAAAAACAATCTCAGGGACATTTCCTAGGCCAAGAGTGCAAGCCCCAGGTCCAGAAAATTAAAAACAAAACAAAAAACAAACAAAAACCTCAAAACCACACACACACACAACTTGTGAGGAAGCACAGAGCCACAAATATTACAATTCTAAGTATAAAATGAAAGCACCAAAATGAAAAAAGTAGTATGGCTTTCACAAATTTGCAACCCTTTACTGTGGTTTTTGGAAGATGTGACACTTCAAGACTGATTCTATATAGAAAGGAGCATGTTAAAATAAAACCCCTTTCTACCTCTATTTGTAAATATTAAAAAATAAGAAGCCCAAATAAAAGCAAAAGGAAAGATTTCTGCAAGATCTCTATAAGATTCAATTATAATACTTGGAGAAATTTTTTGGAACTTTTCTTCCTTAATCTGTATAGATTAGTAAAGGATGATAAAATGAACTCAAAATAGAGGAAACAGAAAAAATTAAAATATGACACATTTTGGAATGTTATGATGATGCTACTGACAAATGGCATTATAGCTTGAGAAGTTGAAAAGATGAATAGCTTAATTGTGTTCAGATCTTCATTGGTTTTAAACATTAACATAAGACTTTTATACTTTTTGTGAATGAAGAATATTGCATTATATTTCCTATTATAACATTATAATATATAATATTATAATATTATATAATATATAACATTATAATATATAAATGATTTATAGAACAAATACAGATTTTGCTTTTTATGTACTCTCCAAGATAAAAATATTTACTGAAATAAAGTTTATTTTTTAGTTTGCAATATTAAGAGTAACAATTCAATGAAAATCAGCAGTTAAATATACTATGTGAATTTGTTTCTTTTATATATTCTTCTCCCTATAGTATACCTTGTGTTGTTACTGTATTTGATTTTGGCACCTGGCATTTTATATACATTTATTTGAATTAGGGATGGGAAGGGGAACAACAGAATGTTGAGACAAAGGACAAAAGTGGAATCTGATGCAACAGTGATATACACTGGAAACTATCAGTACAATTTAGGGGGCGGAAGCGGGGGAGGGGCGTAGGAAAAAGTTGATGGAGGAGTTAACAAGGGTGACAATAAATGTATTCATTTATGTAACAGAAACCCCTCTGTATATCACCTTGACAATAAAAAAAGAGAAAAAAAAGAAAATGCAATGCGTTTTGAAAGTTAACGGAGACATCATAACATATTTTGTTGAATTAGTTTCAGTAATATAACAGGGAATAGGATATAAGTACTGTCAATTCCAAGTTGGTCACAAGCCTAACATTTAGGACAGTGCTTTGGAAACTGTGGACTAATCTGATATTTTGAGCCAATAAGTGATAACAGTAGTTGACCAGAACAGGATAGAGTTGGTTTATATTAACAATTCAATTCTACATGCACATTGGAATAATTTCTCCATGGCTATACCATATACAAAATAGTTTGCATTAAAAGTTCTGAGAATGGAAACCAGCAAAACTTTAGAGTTGTTCATTTATAGCCCATGTTATTATATAATTTTTTATCACAAACATATTTTTTAATGGTGATTCATGCCTTTCTTTCTTTTTTTTTTTTTTTTTTTGTCGGTCATGGGGCTTGAACTCTGGGCCTGGGCACTGTCCCTCAGCTCTTCAGCTCAAGGCTAGCGCTCTACCACTAGCTACAGCGCCACTTCAGGTTTTCTGTTGGTTTATTGGAGATAGGAATCTCAAGGTCTCTCCTGACCGGGCTGGCTTTGAACCGCGATCCTCAGATTTCAGCCTCCTGAGTAGCTAGGATTACAGGCGTGAGCCACCAGCGCCCGGCCTCATGCCTTTCTTTCTTGTAAATGTAGAACACCCTGCTTATCTATGTGAACAGTCTCTTAATCTGCAAACAACTGGTTTATTGATTTTTTCAATTATATTTCTATTTCCTGAAGAAAACCTATAATTTTTTTTATGTTCTATATAATTGCCATAAATTGAATTCATTATTTTAAATATGGCATGCCAGTTTACATGCTGGGTCAGTGTATGATTCTTTATGTGCTCTATTGTCTTATAAACATAGAGTTTAACAGGTATTTACATTGTAGTTCAAACCATACATTTAAGGTGATACAAACTCTTATTTCTTTTTTGATTTACTAAAATCAACTTCATGCCATGCCAGATAAGAACATGACTTAAATTTTATTTTTAAATAAATTAGTTAAAATTTAGTCATTATTTGTATTGCATTCACAAACAATCTGTATGTATCTGAACTGTCAGAGACCAAGCATTCAGTAGATGAGTTGTTGTGTGTTTTCCCATTCAAGTGCTAATTAAACTACCTAACTTTGAAATCTTTAACATAGAAAACAAGAAAAAAAAATGTTTTCCACTGTAATTGTTCCATGTAACTGAAAAGTACCTCTGTCAAAGACTCTATCAACAATGGTTAACACAGAAAACTAAGAGTAAAATTGGTAACTCACAGAAAAATTTTAAGTGGTAATGCAGAGAAATGAAATGCAGAGAGTGAAAAGCAGAGGTTGCCCAGCTTGTACTGTGTGCTGGGAGATATTAGGATGAGGAATGAAATCTTGTGGACATGGGGCATGTCCACTCAAGGTTACATGACAACCTAACCATGTTTCATGATGGTGGTTTATAGCTTTCAAATACTTTACACAGACAGAAGATAAGCCTAAACAGAGTAGCATGTCAGAGCTGAATGTATTGCAATTAAAATCACTGTCATCGTGGTGTGGTCCCAGTTGCAAATAACAGTAAAATACCATCAACCCTTTTTATATAATAAGATATATATTTAAGAATATTTTAATCACATAATCATAATAATATTTTAACTTAATCACATTGTTCTAATTCTTTTTATTTTTTATTATTATCTTTAAGTAGTTTTATAAAAAAGTTCCATTCTACAAAACAGCATATGAATACAAGGTGTCTGACAACATTGTCATCCATTGCTCCTAACTCATCCCTTCTCTCATAGTTCACAGTATTGTGGAATAGTGATACTTAGTTAAAGTCACAAACACCTTTTAACCTTCACAAGGCAAATTGTCATCATGGTCTACACAGTTTGTGAATTCTATGAGCTTTGACAATACAAATTATTTTTTCCACATCAGATGATGTTTACATTTCTTTCCTTTTGCTTAGTGTAGGCTGTTCCCTCTTTCCCTCTCATTCCTCTCTTCCCATCGCTGTCTTTGGGTTGCTTAGTTCTTTTTCTTCTATGCCCAGTGCAGCTGATGGGCCCCTTTGTTGTATGTTGTTCCTTTTCCCACTTATTCTGTGTTGTTCTCCTGGCTTCCCTCCATTGTGTGCATATATCTACCATATAGAGGGTCAAGAACATGGAGTCATTTAGTAATGATATGAAAACATGAGTGACTGTCCTTTGTTTCTCAAATCCTGTTTACTTTGTCATATCTTCTTGCATTTTGTCTTTAGCATCCACGAATCAGGAAGATCATGTGCCATTTGTCTCTTTGTTCTTGGCTTACCTCGCTCAAAATAATTTGCTCTAGTTCCCTCCATTTCCCTTCAAATGCCATTATTTTGTCCTTTCAAATGGCTGCATAATATCCATTCATCTGTAGTGGGACATCTGGGTTATCTCCAAATCTTAGCTATTGTAAACAGTGCTGCAATGAACATGGCGGTGCATTTGTCTTGGTAAACTGGTTCCTGTTGTTCAGGGTAGATGCCTGGAAATGGTATGGCTGGTTTTAATTCTTATTAAATAAAATGCCTCTGGATTATCAGAAATTTTGCAACAAATTTCAGAATGTTGTTCAGTGGATACGTCAGTTGTTTATTAGCATTACTATCAATGTGCCTGCATTTTTTCTAGGTGATGAGAAAAAGCATAAAGTTAAGTTTAAATTAATACTGAATATAACAAAAATGAAATTCAGTAATCTGTGAGACCTCTTTATCCTCAAAAATTTCACAATAGAGTTTCATTTAACATATTGATACCTATATATAACACCTTGTATAAACATTTATGTACACATGTATAGAACCCACCTATTACAATAGACTGTAACTGCAATACAAAACACAGAGCTATGTCTAAAATACATATATATGATATACATATATATTTAAGCATTTAAAGTCATTCAGTTAATCAGTAATCAAACTGATGTAAAGTGTAGAAATTACTCTTATAGCAAATTGAGAAATTGTTTATTATGTGTTTTGATTGAGCATATTTATGTTGTATGTATTTAGGGGTGTGTGTGTGTGTGTGTGTGTGTGTGTGTGTGTGTGTGTATGTGTGTTGCTAATAATGCTTTTATAGTAGATTCCTGTTCCTACGCTGAGAAATGAAATATAATATTTAAACTTCTTCTGCCCTAAATTTCTTGTAGCACAATTGTCTGGCTTACAACCCCAGGAAGATTTGTTACATGGAGATTAACAATTGCACATATAAAATGCATTTCTACTTCCTCCCCAAAAGTGAGCAGCATATAGCCATGAGTAAAAAGCCAAGGCAATCAAAGACAGCCAGGCTGTAAACCTGGGGCTACATGGGTCACAATTTTACAATGAAATTGCTTTTAATTAAAAAATAATTTGAAAAAGCCAACATCAAATAGAGTGGATTCTGATAAGAAATAAAAGACAGAATGTATATTGCTAGGGAAAATATTCAATCTCAGTACTTACTCAGGTAAAACATAAAAGGAAATATTAATCATATATAGAAAATATGTTTTCTACTATATCTTTAGTATAAAACACATTAAGAAGATTGATGCACTTTTGGTGGATTATGCTTTGGCAAAACCATCTTGCATAGGTACAAAATAGTGGAAAAAATGTCAAAGTACAATGTTGAATTAAAAATGAAAACACAAAATATTCCTACTACTATAGTATTTATGCTTACTTAAAAACAAATGTCCACTTTATTTTTATTATATGCACCAAATATATCATAAAAGACTAATACATACTTATATGTTTCAATATACATATATTTTAATTCACATGGTAAAAATTATACATTAAAGAAATGGCGGCATTAAATTTTCAAAGTTCAGGAACATGTATACCTTAGGAGTAAAGAATACATAAATTGTATATAAGAATTCACCTGCTTAAACTATTTATATGCATTTTAAACTTACTTAAACACTATAAAATATGTAAGTGCAGAAAACCATCACATGGTACCACACCATTTTTTTTATGTTTTAATGTGCTCATTAAATTAACTTAAATGTATACATCTATATCTATCTATCTATCTATCTATATATATATATATATATAAGCTATACAATATATAGAAAATCACATTTAAAAATAACCAAAGATAGGACTGGAAAGGAGGCTCAGTGATAGAATGTTTGCCTTGCATGCTTGAGGCCCTGGGTTCAATTCCTCAGCACCACATAAGCAGAATAAAGCTGGAAGTGGTGCTGTGGCTCAAGTGGTAGAGTGCTAGCCTTGAGCTGCAGAGCTGAGGGACAGCAACCAGGTCCAGAGTTCAGGCCTCACGACTGACAAAAAATAATAATAAAAATAACCAAAGATGTAGGATGTAGGATATACATTTCTGTTGTTAAGAGTTCATAGTTGTATTTACAAGTATTTCACATTTTTATGAGTTAATAATAGATATTAAGAAAATATCTAATTGGTTTTGAAGTTGCTTAAGATTTCTCTTGACATCAGAGAGGCTAACATAAGCATAATCAAAACTATATTATAATTTAAAAATGACCTTGAGTGATTATTTTCACACATTACAGCCAACTAGCTATTGAAAAAATTTCCCTGGGGAAGCAATCTTCCTAATTCAGATTACCAATGAATGATGCTTTGGCAGAAAAATTGCCAATAATGGCATTTAAGTTTGGGGAAGTTATGATGTCAGTTAATAGAATTTTAGAGTATATAATTCTCAGACAACTGTCAAATTGGTTCCAGGCCTTGAGGGATTTGAATGTTCATTAACAAAAGGGTCATATATTAACTCACATCTAGCCATTCATTTCAAGACCTTGAATTAGGTTGAGAGAGAGGGGAAAAATCTTCTTATTACAGGTGCCATGATGTTCAAGGTCAGATGAATGTTATTGAGCTACAGTTCTTTAAATCATTTTGCCACATAAAAAGCTTCCAAGTGGCTAAACGATTTGCAAGATGTGGATTTGTTTTGTAAAGTTTGTATATTCTATATAAATTGATCTTGAACTTTTAGGAATTGTTTAGAAAATAGATTTGAACTTACTTCAGTACTTCTCCATATCATGGAGGCAACTGAGAGGTAGTACATAAAATAATTAATTGGCTGAAATTGGACAGTTCCTCTCTCTTTTTCTTCTCACATAACAGGTATACACAGAAGCACAATAAATGTACATTGTCTAGACAATGATATGAGTATTTAATACCTATATACTGAAAGTGGCCTATGGGAATCAATATATAAGTAATAAATAATACATTATTATTACATAATATATATGTAATAAATAATACATTAAAACATACACATGAAGATATAATTATGGTTAAGAAGATTACAAACACACATACACACATATATGACAATAGATAAAAGCTACTAACAAATTCTCTGCACAATTAAATCATTTTGTAGGGTTGCTAGACAACAAGGAGAGACAGTGGACTTTAGATCGCTATGTTGTATTAGGATCTGAGCAGGCTAGTATTAATATTTTGTGTAAAAAAGGCTTTGGATAAAGGAAGAGTGTGTGTGTGTCTGTCTGTGTGTCTGTCTGTGCCTGTTTTTCTGTATGACACTGAATTTGCTATTTTTTTGATAAAGTCTCCTGCTTTTGCACAGAGCTAGCCTCAATCTGTGATCCATGCATCTTTGTCTTCTCATAGCAAAGATCTCTGAAATGCACCCTCAACACTGGGCTTATTTATTGAAAAGATTTCTTACTAACTTTATGCTTGGTCTGGCCTCAGACCATGATTCTTCTGATCTCCATCTTTTAAGTAGGCAAGATTGCAAATGAAAGACACAGCATGATCTCAAGGAAGCCAAATGTTCAGGGAAAATAGAAATATTCCTTGTAAGGCTGGGAAGGTATCTCAGTGATAGAGTGCTTGCCTTGCATGCATGAGGCCATGGGTTCGATTCTTCAGCCCCACATACCAGAATAAAGCTGGAAGTGGTGCTGTGGCTCAAGTGGTAGAACACTAGCCTTGAGCTGAAGAGTTAGGGACAGCACCCAGGCCCAGAGTTCAGACCACACCACCAACAAAAAAAAAAAAAGAAAAGAAAAATTCCTTGTAAAGGATGAATGGTAGATACTTGTAAGACCGATCCATATACTAAACTGTTGATGCTAATACAATTCACAAAAGCCAGTTAAAATCTGAGTGGTCATTAGTTAACAAACACATGAAGAAACACATTACACATATACAGAAGAATATTCCTTAGCCTTGTATCTTTGACAACAAATGGAACTGGAGACTACTTGCCATTTGTTTCCCTTATATGTGGATGTTAAATCTAAAATACAAGAAAATATGACAAAGTAAAAAGAACTTAAGAAACAAAGGACCTCCATTCAATTTGTCATATGATTTTTAAATATATATCACATATATGGTACATATATATATATATGCACATCTGAGGGAAGCTAGAAGGAGGACACAGAATCAGGGAAATGGGAAAATATACAATAGAGTGGTCCATCAGCTGCACTGAACATTGATGAAATCAAACTAAGCAACTCAAGGACAGCGATGGGAGGCAGGGAATGAGAGGGAAATGGGAACAGCTTACACAAAGCAAAAGGAAAATAAAAATGTACATATCACCCAATGTGGAAGAAATAGGTGTATTGCCCAAGCTTATAGAATTCACAAACATTAGAGACCATGATAATGACAATTTGCCTTATGAAGGTTAAAATGTGTTTGTGACTTTAAGTATCACTAGCCTACATTAATGTGAAATTTTTGAAATTTATATAATCACTTAATAATCACTCAATATTTTTAAATGAAACTGGAGGTCATCATTCACCATATCACATGAAAGAAGCTTGACACAGGTAGACAGATTGTGTATGATCTCAATTGTTTGTGGAATGTGAAAAGCTGATCTTAGAGGTAATGTAATTGCTAGAAGCTGGGAGATAGGTAAGGAGGGAGAGATGGGGAAAGTTAATCTGTGAGTGCTGAGGTACATTTAGATAATAGCAGGAAATTCTGATGTGATATTGCACGGGATGAAGACTAGATATAATAATAAAGGACTGTCGTATTCACAAATGAAGAAGAAAGGATTTAGGATACTTTAACTGAAAAGGAGTAATATATGAGAGCAATCAGTTTACCTTAATGTTAACATTAGGACTTATGTGACTATTGAAGTATCACATAGTACACCCCTAATGTGTACAATGTTTCATGTTTTCACCTATCACTTGAATTATGTCAATGAAAAGTACCAAGTAAACACATTTTCAGATAAAAAAAATAAAATGAAGCAGCGTTTTTTAAAATAAATTATACTTTCCTTGATATGCAGATCTTTATTTGTTTCATAAATGAGACACACAGGTTTTATTTTTCAATTTTCACGCAGGTGTTTTCACATCTTGAAAACATGTTTTTGTTTGTTATGCCCATCTGCCTGTCCTTCTGTGCTGCTTTTTTTGGACCGTGAAGATCTAAATTAAACACTCTCATTCCTCACTTCACATCCCTTCTCTCACATGTTTGCTAGATCTGCTGGGAAGGCGGTTACCTCTGCAGCCTGTGTCATATTTTGACAAGGCACGCTGTAAATACAATTTAATGAATAGCAATGAATGGTCTGGACTGATACAGCACAAGACATCTGAAAGTCATGTTCAAGGAAGCCAAATGTATTTCAAATTCTCGATTTCTTCATTTAAAGGGGAGTTTTGAAAGCAACTTTGCTTTCATCCTCAAACTCTGTAATGTGTATTTGAGGAGGGATTTAAAGTTAACCAATACATGAGCAGAAATATTTGTTTTCTAATGTTTGCAGCAGATGCAATGCTGTCTGCATTCACTTATGCCTGAGTTACAGTCAAACCTTGACTCACTTCGTATTATGCAGCATAAGAAATCTCTGAAGTTCACGTTAAAAACCATATATTGTCCACAAACTTAATAATGTTAGAAAACTACTTGTGGAAGAGCAGTGTTAAGATTAAACTATGCATGAATATTTTCTGGATAGTCTAATTTTCATATTGTCAATACTTCATTTGAGAGCATATTTGAGGATCTTTCATGTTTCCATGTTATTTTGCTTGACTTATATATTCTGATCCTCTGACTTATATATGCATCCTTTTAAAATGGAAGTTCACTTGCATTGAAAGATTTTTTTTCTTTTCCCAACTTCAGAGAAATTTATGTAAATTTCATTTTATATAGGATAAAAATTAAATTATTAACATAGAGGTTATTTCCACTTACATATTGTTATATAGTTGAATCAATTTCTATAATAATTTTGCCAACTATATTCAAGGTAATTGCAGAATGTGAAACACCAGGAGGAATTAGGAACTAGACGTACCACCCCTGGAAATCTACACCACATATCTAAGTAATATGTATCAGGAATATGAGAGGAAAGCAAAATTGAAAAGAGTTGGTACTTTAAACAACAGTTGGTGAGAACCACATGCTCTCAAATTATATGGAGCTAATCGTAATTACGTAATATCCAGGTTTTTTCTTCTCTGTCTACCCAGGTTTATTTTTTCATGTTTCCTTCTCTATAAATAAGGGGTTTTCTATAATATTTAAAATGTATAACAAAATGAGAAAAATAACATGTATATGAGTATGCCCCAGTGACTATTTTCTCATTCACAGTAGGTGCTCAAAATGTAAATAGGATCTTTTCCACTACATACTAACAACACATAGAAGTTGGAAAACTATGTCAGTTGTTGCATATAAAATATCTCACTATTCCAACTTGTGCCAGTGGAGACTAATAACATTAAATATGTAATTTGGTAAAGCCATATGAGAAAAGGCCAAGATAAAAATCAAGGATATTGCACAAATGTTCAGTAAATGTTTTATTTTTCTTCATATTTAAACAATAAGAGATTTCCTCAGTAAATGATAAAGTTTTTCATTGCATCTATTCTGATTTACAGTGTCTAATATGTCTTTCTTGTACCAAATTATGATGATATATTGTATTTTTCATCTGGAGCAGCAGGACATTTGTTAAACAATAATTGCAAAAATTTATTGGATTACAAAGTGGAATATGTTAATGCATGAAACTTAAGTAGATGATTTTGCATCATTTAGTGAAGAATTAATTTTTGTGTCTACATATAATCTCTTAGATTTTGCTCTAGAATATACTTTTAAGCTTTATGCATTAACTTTACTTAAATGTTTGTGTACGGTGGGCTGGGAAGGTGGCTCAGTGGTAGAGCGCTTGCTTTGTATGCATGAGGCCCTGGGTTTGATTCCTCAGTTCCACATAAGAAAAAAAAAAAAGCCAGAAGTGGTGCTGTGGCTCAAGTGGTAGAGCACTAGCCTTGAGCTAAAGAGCTGAGGGACAGCGCCCAGGCCAAGAGTTCAGGCCCCATGACCGGACCCCCCAAAAAATATTGTTTATAAAAACAAAAATGAAAGTGGCGCTGTGGCTCAAGTGGTAGAGCACTTGCCTTGAGCTGAAGAGCTGAGGGATAGCACTCTGGCCCAGAGTTCAAGCCCCACAACCAACAAAACAAAAATAAAAAAAAAGAGGTAAATGTTTGTGTACGTTTTTTATTGTAAAAATACCGTTCAAAAGTGTTACAGTTACATGAGCTAGGTAATCAGTACATGTCCTATAGAGCACTGTTGCCTCCTCCTTTGTTTATTTCCCCTACTATCCCTTTCCTCCCACTTCCACAACTAGCCCTCCCCCTCCCTGCCAAAGTTGTTACATCTCATTCATTGTTTCAATGGGTCAACCCTTATCCATACTTAATTTTGTTTTTTCCCTTCCCCTTCCCAATTAGAGAAGTGTATATACAAGATGCAGGACACCAACATCAAATACAGTGAAAAGAGGGGTTATACCGTGGGGGAGGAACATAAAGAGAAACAAAAAAAAATCACATGGTACATTATAAATGCATTAGAAACAATTGCAAGAAAGAAAATAAATATTTGTGTGCCTATCTTGGGGATCATTTTGCTTAACATCATCTTATATGGTCAAATGTACATAGCTTTTGGCCTATTCTGCTTGTCCCAGACATGTACTAGTTATTGCAAATAAGGGAAACCATGGGACCTATATTTCTTTGGGCCTGGCTTACTTCAATTAATATATTTTTTTCCAAGTCTTTCTATTTCCTAACAAATAGGCGATGTCATTCTTTCTGATAGAGGCACAGAATTCACATATACACTATATTTTCTTGATCCATTCATCTACTGAGGGGCATCTGGGTTGGTTCATATCTTAGGTATGGAAATAATGCTGCAATAAACATAGCTGTGCTAGTAGGCCTTATTGTGGTCGTTTGGGTAAATGCCCAAAAGTGAATTTTGGGGTCATAGGGAAGCTCCATGTGGAGTCTTTTGAGGGCCCTCCATACTATTTTCCAAAGTGATTGAACAAGTTTACACTCACACTAACAATGCAGTAGTGTTCCCTTCAGGCCACAATCCCTCCAGCATCTGTTGTTATTAGAATTCTTGATTGTACGATGAGGTAGAATCTTAATGTTGTTTTGATTTACATTTCTTTTATGGCTAGAGAGGTTGAGCCATTTCTTCCTGTGTCTATTGGCCATTATTTAGACATTTGAGAAACAAATACCTAATATCTGAAGGTAATCACAATTTGGCTTATTTTTGTTTGTTATTAACATTTCATAATATAGAAACTGTAAGTTTTATCAGTATGTATTGTGAAACATGATAAGTCTGTCTTTAGGCTATAAACAAATAAACAATAACATTTTCTATAACGTATTCTATTTTATATAAAATGTATTCTATTTTATATAAAACCCCCCACTAATTCTAATAGACCGAGTTCAGATAATTGTGAAATGCTTTTTCATTGTCTAGATATCCAGAAAATAATATAGGTTCTCAATTTTTTTCTTTTATAAAAAAAATTTACTTTAAATCACGATGGAGGAAAATTTGGTAAAATCTGGAGGCGATTTAGAATTGGCAGAAGGAAAGTGCCTTAAAATTTAAAAAAAGCCAAAAAGGTAAATGTCACCCATTCAGAGAGCCACAATTCTTTTGCTAGAGATATCATTAGTAATATTATGAGGTATTGTACAAGACAGTATGGCTGATAACTTAGGAAAGAGATCCCAGAAAAGTAAACAATAGTATAAGAGAAATAGCAAAATAGAAATTCTCTTCAGATATTTAGTTGACAACAAATCAGCATTGTGCAGACCTTGAGGAAAACATAAGATTGAAAAAGAAGGAAATCTTGCATCAGAATGCACTTCTTTTTATAAGCCAAAGTGATCAATATACTATAAAATCTGACAGATAGGAGGGAGATAGAATTATCTGAGTAGTGGGATATACAGCTGGATTGAATACAAATGACCATCTTCAGGGCTTGTCGTGACGGAAGCAGCAGAACCTCATCACAAAGTCCATGGCACCACCAGGAGCTTCTTCCTCAACACATTGCCCTCCTGCTGCAGGCAAAAGAGCAACAGCTGCTCACACAAATGGAAACTGACGAAACACATGGTGCCCTTTGATAAAATTATGGATTTTCTTTTCATAAAATTGATTTATAAAATCCATGAAATGATTGTATAGCTTGAGATGATACTAAAATTCCCAAAGACCCTAGATAGCACTTTAACATCAGTATTGCAAATACATACTAGCATTCTCTAGTATTTGTTTTTATCCTCATTTCCTAGAATTCAGAAATATAGCCTTAGCATTCTGATTAAAACAAAGTCATTTGGGTGACTCACATAGTGGAAGGCAATAAAATAATTCATTAATGTTTTATATAAATTGTAAAATTACAAAATGCTAAACTAACCTGTAACAAAAATTACATATACATATCTGCATATAACTTAATTATATTTTTTTGAAAACTCTGAACTTTGATAATCTCAATTTTGCTTTTTTCTGGTCCAGGAGCCTGAACACAGGGCCTTGGCTCTGTCTCTGAGCTTCTCTGTGCTCAAGGTGTGTAGTCTACCACTTAAGCTACAGTAGCACTTCAGGCTTTTTTCTGAGTAGTTTATTAGAGATAAGAGTCTCATGGACTTTCCTGCCCGGGCTGGCTTTGAACTGTCATCCTCAGATCTGTATTCTAAGTAGCTAAGATTACAGATGTGAGTTAACAATGCCAGGTTCACAAATAACACACAAAAATAATAAACCAAAATCCGAGAAAAATCATATTATGCTTGTATTTACACAAACTCCAAGAACTGGCAAAAAAATTCACACACACACACACACACACACACACACACACACATACATACACACATTCACACACATGAATGAACGAGCATAAACACTCACATGTAATCCAAGTGGTTGATTATGAGATAAATAAAAAGAAGGAAGGACTCCCTAAAATGAGGAAAAATTTCTACTGTAGCTGCTTTTCACTTTAAATATAGTTTTCACAGCAGAAGAATTTATATAAACAATATTTTCATGTTAGCAAACGATATATAATTTCATAAATTTTTTCAATCATTCACTCATTATCGACAATGCACTTTATTTTCTCTGTAAATATTTAATGTGTCTACAAAATAATAAAGGCTGATAATAGTTCAGTTCTACAGTTGTAAATAAGACCTGTGGAGCTTGTACTGATATAATTCTGTCTACAGTAACCTGAAGGATATTTCTTTCTAAAAAATTACTCAGTTACTTCCTTATATCTGACTTTAATGGCATGGAAAAGCTAAAGAAATTAGAAACATAATTCTATATGTCTTGCTTTTGTTGTAAACCCCTGCACTTTTTTTCATTTCTACACTGGTTTTATATTAAAAATCTCACAATTAGATTTGAAAAGTTTTAGCAATTTTTATGGTGAAGCAGCACCTGTACAGGTTGTTACTCACTACCTGTCAAATTGAAAAGTGCATGAATTATTTATTTTATTTTAGTAGCAAAATACAGTTCATAAGGAATATAAATTTATGTCCAAATTTTCCTAGGTTTTCATAAAAATTTTTCATAACCAAATCACATTAAGATGACAGCATCTTGTGCACTTTGGTATATTTATAGTTTCACCTGATTAAATTTAGGTGACAAATTTGTTACCTCTAGCAATTTATATAATTGTAATTCCAAAAATTACTTGTTTGAAATTTATATGTGTGTGCACATATATAAATGACTGTAATGTTTGAATCATAGATTCCAATTAGGCTTGATATTTAATTTAATAGCCAGGCTTCAGTGGCTCAAGCCTGTAATCCTACCTATTCAAGAGGCTGAGATACGAGGATCATGGTTTGAAGCCAGTCAGGGCAGAAAACTCAGTGAGATTGTTATCTCCAATAAGTACTCAGAAAAACCTGGAAGTAATGCTGTGGCTCAAGTGGTAGAACAGTATTCTTGAGCACAAAGAGGCTTAAGGACAGAATCCAGGCCCTGGTTTCAAGACCGAGGACCAGAAACAAATTGAAAAAAAAAAAAAAAAAACATAAAAAGCCTCACAATACTAGTCACTGTTGGTAGTCACTGTTAGTATTAAAGAATGTTCTTACGGAACCTTGGGAGAAGAGCCAGTGTCAGATCTACTGTCTGGCCTCTACCTCGTGCTTTGATTCCTGCTTAAGATAGTCTTAATTTAAATACACTATAAAATTTAATTGAATGGATTACGTGCCAGATCCATTTAGTCATATTAATCAGAAAGAATGGCACAGAATTTAAAAAGCTATGGTAGCACACACGAGGATGTAACTGTTTCTAGAGAATTTTGTTTCATAATTGCATTCCTGAATGAACTAGTTTAGATTTGTGCCAGAATATAATATCAAGAATCTTTGTGTAAAAAACTGGTATGAAACAGTGATGACTTCAGACATTACATTTACAAGACAAAGAACATATTTACTACCAATATCCATATTAGATTGTCATTGTCAGAAGCTATGCATTGTCATGCAACATGGACCATTAAATAAAAACAAATGTGAAGATCAAATTTTCTGTTTATGAGAAATCAATCCTATTTAAAATAAAAGACATTTACCAGCATTAATAAAAATGAACCAAGCCTTAAGTTTAGTTTATAAGCTGGGAAAAAAGTATCAGAACTTTCATTATTTGCACAGGAAGAAGAATAGAGATATACTTCTTTTAGCTTAACTGATTTAAAGACTACAGTAATAAAGACAATGTAGAATAACCAAAGAAGTATGAAAGATGAAACAGTTTTTTTAAATTTATCATCAATAAGGAGAATCAGTTTCATTTATTTGAAATAGAAAGATAAAAAAGAAAGATCATCTCCAAATTTAGAGCACACAAAAAGAAAAAAAACAAACAAAACTAATATACATTGCAATGTACCCTAAAATTGAGAGAGTGTGTTGATTCTCTCTATCCAAAGAGAATATTTATTCTACAAAACCATAGGCACAAGATGTATACAAGGGTGCTATTCCTTTCACTCATTTTTATTTGATACCATGGTATAAATATGATCATTTAAAATACTGAATTTTGATTAATAGGCACTTTTGGGCAAATTTATGAATGATAGATATTTTGGAAAGTGTATTAATGCCATATATTTGTAGATGTAGACTACAAAGACAACAAAATAAATATTGACAGACATATACATTTAAGAAGTTGGTAGATGTTTTAGTTGATTGTTAGCCTATCTGTGGATATCAATCCTTCTACCACCCTACCTAGGCATCAACAACACAAACTTCTTTCTTTTCCTACCAAGTAGAAGACATTTCCTCAAGAATAAAACTATATTTTAGGTAAAAAAATATATATACAACAAAAAGAAGTTGGTAGATGTTTTAGTCTACCTGTAGATAAACCTGTCTGAATATGCAGTGTGTGTATGTGCCTTCATGTTCAATAATTCAGTATTACTTTATCATAGTTATAACTTCAATTATTTACAAAATTAGAAACAGGAATAATTAGTGAAATAAGAGATGGACTTACAATTTTGAATCTACATAAAGGGAAATCAAAGCAATTAATAGTTGAATGTTTTCTTATCAAAAGTCATCATTTTTCATTTATTTTTCAGCCTTTGGAAGGGGGTTACAATGTAAACAAGTGATTCTTAGAGAAGAAATTGGCCTTACTAGACAGATAGGCACTGGACCTGCTAAGACACTACAAGAGTATTGAATTGAAAAGAAGTTAAGCTATTTTTGTTTGTAAAAAAAATTACACCACATTTGCAGAAATCTCATAAATGAGTACAAGCTTGAAAATAATTCATTTTTGACACATTCACCTTGAATAACCCAACAGCAACTAAATGAATAGAGCGTGTCTGCACATGTGTTAATTAGATTTGTCACCCACATTGTACAATTTTAAATAGGAGCAGCATCTATGAGGAATATCAAGTTTCCACATTTTATATATTGATTTTGTTCTTTAATCTCTTATGTTAATCCTATCTTTGGTATGGAGTTTATCTCTTATTATTACATTTACTAATGCTGCAGATACATGTCACAAGACTAAGGTATCATGTATTCAACACAATGTGAATAGAAGCAAGCCAGGAGTGTCATACTGAAATTTTAACTAAAATAATAAATAATAAAAAATCATAAGTACTTGCAAGTAATTTTGTATGCCTCCCACAATATATTTCATAAAATGACATATATATTCTGCCCCACATATTCCTGCATTTTATATTTGATTTAGGACATTTGCTATTATTCCTCCAAAAGAAAACTAAGTGGAAAAGATTGGTAACCCTTTTTTACTGAATATTGTGCAATTGTTTTGAGTGTGGTATAGTGAGTTTTCAAAGGATTAGAAGTATAATCTATAAAAGAGGGGATGCTCCATGTACAACTTCTTTGAATAATTTTCTGCCAGTTGAACCAAATAAATGTCAGGATGTTCAAACATGTTTTATAAAAGGGATGGGTAAGTCTTAGAGAAGAAGGTAGAACCATGCAGAGAGGAATAGTAGGTGAATACAGTTATAAAGTGAACTTACATATGTGAAAAATGGAACTAGGTCACTTGGTAGGGACTGATAGGGTTTGCATCAATGGAAGCAGAAGACGGAAGGGCTGAAACTGAACAAGGTGTGTTCTTCACATAAACTAGTATTTGGAATCAGAATTCCTTTGTAAAATTATCAGTATTTCTGGTCATGTTTTTTGTTTTTGAAAATTGAGTCTTTTCTTTCCTTAATTTATTTATTTTGAGAAGTTTCTCTCAATCATTTTTATATTTCATTGTGTTTAAGCTGTCCAATAAAGTCGATAGGAACGTTATGCATCTTGTCACCCCTTTTAACGATCTTCACACATCCCACCCAATCCTCCACTTTCCTCACTTGTCTTACTTTTGTAGCACATGCAATGATTTTTTTAAATTGCATTCTTTCTCCTGTTTCTCTTTAGAATGGAGTTAAAATGATTGCAGTTAATTTTAAAAAATAAAAAAACAGGACCCAAAGGGGCCACAATTTTGAAGAATGCAGCCATAGAGATATGGAAAAAAACACAGAATTCCAGACACAAAACCTCTGCCTCTCCTGACAACAGGTAGGTCCTGGGTCCCATGGCTTAGCCACATCTCCAATAATCCTGTTTCACACCACAGACCAGAGCAGCTTGCCAGCATTTCCAGAGTACAGTACTATGTTATGAATCCCTCTGCCTTCCCTGAGCTCTGGAATGATCAATATCTCCCAGAAGCTATAATTAGTCATGATATGGAAGCATAATGCTACAGGATTCAGGGCACACTGTTAGTGTGTTGTAGCTGCATTTTGTGAGTATGACTGTTTGCTTAACAGTTCATATACCCATAATACTAATTCCTGTTCTGAGCTGGTGCAGTTGATAAAAGGAAAGGCAAAGAAAACCAAGTTAGAACAAAAACAAAAACTAAGAAGTCAAAAAGTACACATTTAGGGGCTGGGAAGGTGGCTCAGTGGTAGAGCTCTTGCCTTGCATGCATGAGGCCCTGGGTTTGATTCCTCAGCACCATATTAGCAAAAAGAAAAAAGCTGGAAGTGGCGCTGTGTCTCAAGTGGTAGAGTGCTAGCCTTGACCTGAAGAGCTGAGAGACAGCGCCTAGGCCCAGAGTCAGGCCCCACGACTGGACCCAAAAAAAACAAACAACAAAAAAAAGTACACATTTAATTCTAGAAAGATACAAAGGGAAAGCTGACACGTTTTTCTACTAGCATTCGTCATTACTTCTTGTTCATGTTTCACCTCTCAAGTACATAGCATAGCCCTTGCCCTTTTCCATTTGATGCAGAGGGGAGTCTGAGTCCTCTATCATTGAGCCCTAAGCCCTTGATGTTCCTGCAAGGAGAATAGGCCATCAGGCATGTACAATTTGGCCACATAATGTACAAAAGAAAGGAAATTAATGTCTTTGTTGACTCAGAACTGTGACAACTACATGCCACTAACCCTATCTGGAGCTTTAAAAGTAAATGTTCTTGTTCAAAAATCTGTGAAATAGAATGTTTTCAAAGTAAGTCATCTTATTTTTCAATATTGGGAAGTAACAAAAATATTTTTATAGTTTGAACCAGCCACACAAACACAAAAACGATTCTAGTTTAAAATTAAACTACAACCTAGGAGGAAATAAAAACCATTTTTGTGTAATAGCATAACTATGCTTATTTATATTTATGAAAATAGTTGAGTTAAAAGAGGATGAAGGGTTGGGGAGGTGGTTCCGTGGTAGAGCGCTTGCCTTGCATGCATGAGGCCCTGGGTTCAATGCCTCAGCACCACATAAGCAAAAAGAAAAAAACTGGAAGTGGCACTGTGGATCAAGTGGTAGAGCGCTAGCCTTTAGCTGAAGAGCTGAGGGATAGCGCCCAGGCCCAGAGTTCAGGCCCCACGACCAGACACCTCCCCCCCCAAAAAATAAAATGAAATAAAAGAGGATGAAATAATTTAGATATCTTTGGAGTTAGTAAAATTTATCATGTTAAAGTATAGTTTTGTCACATAGTTTAACTTAAAAATAAAGTATGATACATACACAGAAAATTAATCAGTACAGCTAAAATTAGTGTTTGAGCTTTGAACTTATAAAAAAAGTTAGGCAAAAAATGCAGCAAAATATAGAAAGAGCACATATAAATGAATTAACTATTTGCAATAATTAGCATCCATATAGGATAATTTTATCAGCTGAGCTAAAAACTCAAAAACCATGTACAAATGACCATATAAGTTGATGCTAAGTGAAATGAATCCCAAGGTCTGGACACAAGAGATCTGTCTTCACTGTGACTGTTTTAAATATACCATGTGATTTTATTATTTTTGTTGTGTTGTTTCCTTCGTATGGTCTTTTCCTTATAGCATATCCTCTGTTGTCGTTGTACTCCATTTTGATATCCTGCATCTTGTATATACATATGTCTAATCTGGGGAGAGGAAGGGGAATAACAAAAAGCTGAAACAAGGACACAGGATGACCCATTGCAACGAAGATACCTACAGGACAGTATATTGGGAACGAACTTTACAACTTCTGGCTGTGAGGAGGGAAGGGGGGTTGGAGTGTGGGAGCTGGGGGAGGGAAGGGATAGTGGGGCAACGACAAGGAAGGGAAGGGATGACAATGAAGACAAGTAGTGTACTCAATGTCTTGCACATGTAACTGTAACCCCTCCGTACAGCATCTTAACAATAAAATAAAAATTTTAAAAATTAACTAAACTAATAAAAATTATAAAACAAAAAATTACATATACTGTATACACACAAACATATACACACATGGACAAATAGTTTAAGTCTGCTAATTACAATCTCCTATCTTCATTACTATTTATCTTCATAGGAAATATATGGCTGACATGTGAGGACTTATAAATTGAATAAGTTTAAAATTTTTAAAATAAACAGGATGGGTATGTACTTCATATATCTCTATCTATATATATACACACACACATATATATATATAAACCAAAAGTAAAGTTGATTTATTGTTCATACTGAAAAAAAACCTAATCAAAATTTCAAGGAGCAAAGCACCAAAATGAACAAAAACATTATATTGATGTCATTTTTTCACACAGATTTCAGTTCTCATTCCTAATTCCTTCTATTATGAATACCTTAAGGTTTGTTCAAAACCTTGTGTGTTAATTTGGTATTATCTCCATTTTCCCTATTCTCCTACGTTAAGACAGCTATATCTGTAACTTTCACCTTTTCATTATTGAATAGGTTTTAGCACCAAGATTTGGAATTTATCTGAACAAACAGATCCTAAAGCTAATTTAAATACCTAATATACTGAAATATGTATGTAAGTATATATTAAATACATTTTTTAAACTTTTATTATTTTTTCCAGTCTAGGGGCTTGTACTCAGTGCCTGTGCACTGTTCCTGATCTTCTTTTGCTCAAGGCTAGCACTTTACTATTTGAGCCACAGAGCCACTTCCAGCCTTTTCTGTTTATGTGGTGCTGAAGAATTGAAAAGGGCTTCAAGCATCCTAGGCAAACACTCTACCACTCACCCACATTCCCAGGCCCTGAAATACACTTTTAATTCACATTTAAAAATTGGTTGTCATTAACTGAAAATATGCAACACTTTTCTTACACCAAAGAAATTGCTTCCTAATCTTGTCATATTAATGTTCAATATCCTGTAATATCCATTGTAGGATAATTACTTTAATGTGCATTAATATATTGAATATTGTTTAAACTACCATGTTTCAAGTTATAACCTCAGCACCTAACTTGACAATGAATCTCCTGCATGTAGCATAAAATTACTTTGTAGGTTTTTTTGTTAAACCATAATTCTATTGATTTTGCATTTTTTCATATTCAGGTGCTTTTCAATTTTTGTGTTTTATTTCACTTAGGGTAATTTAAGCTCAATATGGACAGGGTTTTGTGAAGCAAGCAAAGAAAAAAGGACATTCCTAGTTTTACAGTTCATTGATATCCCAGCTAAAAATCAAGAACATTTAAATCTGAGACAGATTAGATGTAAAGTGAACAAAGAATTACCTTGGCACAAGAGTGCTAATCATGAGCCAATGCTTACTCATGATTACATGCTTCTATTTCAAATGTCTCACATTATGTAATGTTATTTGTAGACAATATATGGGAGAAATGCCTGTCAAAGCATGTCGAAAATGTTGAATTTGTTTAGAATGGACAGTATATTGTACATGGTAGCTTTCTTTAAATATGCAGATTAATTTTATGTGATATAGATAGGAAATGTAGTTAAGTATGAGGTGGGGGATGGAGGGAGCAAGATGATTTAAAGCCACTGATAGAAATCTGCCAGACAAGCAAAATCATATTATTTACAAGCATTTACATACTATTATAATTATTTACAATGTGTGATAAAATTAAGTTTATCTGGTCGAATTGTAGACACTGACCTTAGCAAAGAGGGAGAGAAGAACAACAGGATTAAGTTTATCAGATACTCAATTTAATGTTGGTTGAAAGAGTGCTTTACTTTTAATCTTCATCTGATAAAACCAACTATCAATATGGAATATCTTTAGGGAATGTCTTGCTGAAAAACTGAGGTCTGGGTGAGGTAGATGAAAGCCAACTATAATCCCAGATACTAGGGAGGTAGAGAAAGGGAGATCATTAATTTGAGACGAAACTGGACAAAGTTATAATGCACAGAATACAACAAATAAAAGGTTGAGAGTGTTAAGGGGTAGGATACTTGATCACCATGTACAAGGCCCTAATTTCAATCTTCACTATTGCAAAAGAAAAAAAATCATGAAATGCCTAAATTTAATTTAACACAAGGTTCTTTCTGAATTTTTATATTTATATTTGAAATTTTACTAGTGTAAGTTCTACAAAGTTTTTAAATGCTTATTTTTCTTTATCTTTTTGGTGGTACTTGGATTTGAACTTAGAACTTTGTGCTTGAAGGTAGTTTTCTACCACTTAAGCAAGTTATTTTTGCCTTATTATTATTATTTTTATTTGAGTAAGGATGCACCTGTATGCCCTTCTAACTTTGGGCTTCAATTCTATTTACATTTCCCATTTAGCTGGGATAACAGAAACACACCACCACGCTCAGCTTTTTAGTGGTTAAAATGAGGCTCCATGAATATTTTTTCCAGGCTCTCCTCAAACTAGAAATTCTTTAATTTTCACCTATTGAGTTATTAGGATATATATATATATATATATATATATACACACACACACACACACACACACACACACACACACACACACATACATACAGGTGTATATATATATATATATATACATATATATATATATATATATGCATGTATGTGTTTCCTATATCTTTGATTACATATGGATGATAATCATAGTAGATATAAAAGTAGATACAATTTTCTTCATGCATTTGTAAATCGATGGACAACTATCTTTACTCTATGGCTTGCATATTGTGAATTCTGTCATGATAAATGTGGATATGTAAGTGTATGTACTGACTTTGATTCTTTGGGGTGTGTACTAGGAAATTTTACATACAGTTCTATGGAATTTCTCTTTTTAACTTATACAGAAATGTCCATTCTGATTTTTATAACATATGAACTAATTTACTAGGGCTTCCTTGGCCACAGTAGATTGCCAGCAGTTGTTTATTTCTTGAATACACAAGAATGAGATAGAAAATCTACATAGCTTTGATTGAATTTCCCTGATACCTTAAGATGTTATACATTTATTTATGTATTTTTGCTAATTTATACTGTTTTAGAGACCTATCCAACTCTTGTTCCAAGAGTCTATTATAATTTAGCTTTAGATTATGATTGATTATTTATTATTGATTAGAATTAGTGGTTAGTTTTTGAGTTCTTCATGTACTCTGGGTATTAGTTTCTGTTGTTTTTTATTATATATATTATAGAATAATGGATTGAAGCCATTTTTTATTATTCAAAACATTATCACATTTTTTTGTAGTTTAGGATAAAAAATGTGTACCATTTTTATATTAAACCTAATGGTAGAAGCCTATTTAAAATAACTTAAGAATTATTCCTAATAATACTGAAACAAAGCTATTTTCAAATACAGAGCTGATATGTAATTTTTTAATTTGTCCATAATAGCATAATGTTTCTAAGTTGTCAAACAATGATATAAACAAAACTTGAAATACTATGAAAGTGCAGGTTAGGCAGAAACATCTTCTAAACTACAAGCTATAAAATTCATACAAGTGCCCGTACATGCTATACAAATGGAAACCTTCACAAATAAAATTTCTTTGCAGTCATTTTACAGAATGATTCTAGTGTCTGATTTTTTACTTTGTAGAGTTAAGTCTAGCATCTTAATAGACTAGAAGGAAATATTTATGAAATGTTTGAAAAAGTCTCTTCAAAATAATTGTTTAGAGAGTAATATGAATTTACTTACAAAGTCTTTCACTAATGTTATTCCCTGGTGTATTTGATAAACAGTGTTATTTACTTTTTTTATCCTGAAATGCCATATGTCAACCTGAACAAATACCATTGCTTTAAAATTGTGTATGGTATTAGTAGCTTACATCATTGGAGCAGATTGTTGTTTGACCTTGATTGAGTAAAACTACTTAGCAAATAGAGTTGTAACAACCTAGCAAAAGCCATTAATTTGCTTCTAGTTAGGCAGAATGTGGAAATCTATAAATAATGTAGGACGTAAATCATTCTGAAAAGGAAATTAAAAAATGTAGTAATAACTGAATTAACAAGATTCTGTGAAGGGTTTGCATTTGAAAAAAATATCTAAAGTATAAAAGATTAAGTAAACTAAACTCAACATTTTATAATAGTAATTCTTAAGAACTGTGAACAACCACTATTTTAAAAAATTTATAAATTTCAGCATCATTTAAAAAAGACATTTATCATTCCTATATATAAGTGGAATCATGTTAACTATAGAGATTCTTTATACTATTTAAAATTTATTTTTCAGTTGTTTCAAAGTCACACTTTTTATAAGTAAAAGCAAAACTCTGTCCATGAGCTGTAAGGTAGTGGTGCCTGTATGAACAGTGAGATGAATCTTCAGGTACATATTTTATTGTTTTTGCTAATAAAGGAAAAGCTGCTACATCTGTAATCATAGCTACTAGCTCACATCTGTTTTCAGGAGGCTGAGATGTGAGTATTGCAATTAAAAGCCAGCAAAGCAAGAAACCCCAGCGCACAAACAAATAAACAAAAAAAAGATACAAAAGTGTATCTGTTTCAAGTGCTAATGTGCTAACTAGCCTTGGGCAAACAGCTGGGAGTCAGCACCCAATCCTAGAGTTCAAGTCTCGGGTGCAGGTGTGAGTCTGAGCATCAATTAAAAAAAACTTAAAAAATTAATTTGGAGAAAAAGCTAACAAATTCAAACACTTGTTTGGCATCTAAGGATTTGCATATCAAATAAAAGCATACACCACTCGTATTTTAACAGTAGATGTTTACAATAGAAATCTTAAAATATTTAGAACTAATTTAATCAATCCAATTCCATTTTTAGAGATGATTTTAAAAAGTCTACTTACAATTTATCCTTACAGTTAAAAGGTCTTTAGTTTATCATAATTTAATTGCTCCATTTATTACATCAATAAACTATAAAAGATGCTCTATTAGTGTCAGAGATACTATAGTCATATGGCAGCCACAGAGCTATTAAAATGTATTGATATTCAGTGGAAATGCTTATTAAAGTGCCATATATATTTGTAAGTAATATCTGTAATGTGATTGATATAAATACATAAAATGTCATGTCTTCCAAGGTTCCTCACCAATCACACCTCTGGATATTTCATCACAGCAGTTGTGCTCTGCAAATTGCACTAGAGATTTCCCACTCAACAGCATTTGCATGTACACAATCATAGCAGCTGGTGGTGAAAGCTTAAGTATGAAAACACTTTCTAAATTTCAGATTGAGCTCACAACTAAACACTTATCCCTTACATTTTTCTTTTCCCTTTTCTTTTTCTTTTGTCCTTGAAAGTTGTACTTTTATGTAAGAGAAAGATTTTCTTTCTATTGCCAGAGCTGCAATACTGTAGTATATAGAATAAAGATTAAAGTCATGTAGAATAAATATTTTCTGCATTTTTTCAAACATGTGTGCACAAAGATAAAGTACTTTTAATAATGAAACCTACTAAGCAAGTGCCAATTTGGTATCATGAAGACCAACCATCTGGCTGACAGATTAAAATCTCATCTTTCATAGATCTCTAATAACTGAAATATGCCTGATTCTTATCATTGCTATAAGAAGCAAATCCTGTCACATGTTATAATACAATGGTATGTAATGTATGCATTCTGATTTTTAAAATATTATATATTGTATTTTGTATATTTTGGTTTTCTGCACCTATACAAAAATTGTTATTTACTTAAAACAAATTAAGCTCATATAAAAAATCATAGTAATATACTTATGTTCCTTACATTTATTGTCTAAAATGCAGTACAAATTTGAAGGAAATTTATTTCTACCTTGTAAGAGTACAATGAAAGTACATTGAAAGTACTGTTTTTAAGTAATTACAAAACATCTAAGAATATTTTTAGCATACTATCCAAGACACAGAGTTCAAAATTTTAGAGAGAGAAATAACACATATGTTTTCTCATATGTAGAAGTTAGAAGAAATTTATAAATATATACATATAATTATTTACAGAACCACATGCATTTATATACAATATGCATATAGTTTATGCAAAGTTAAATTCCAATGGGGTAATTTACATATGGTTACAAATTGAATTCTAGGAAACTCAGCATGTGCTATGAGCTGGATAAGGGGATTAAGGACAAGGGAATGGACTGGAAGATGAATTGGAGTAAGGAAGAGTGGGAAAGTGCCCTCATAATATTCAACGTCCTTATGTGAAAATGCAACAAGATAAAATGGAAGAGATGGTTGGAGCTATGATACATAGGGAGAATAATGAAAAAGATGGTATTAATGTAGATATATTTTACTTACGAACTGATATGTTGAATTAAAGCTCCTTTGTAAAACTACTTAAAGACAAAAATAAAACTAAAACAAAACTTCAAAGCCACATGAAGTGCCCAGTTAAAGACTATGTTTCAATTTATAAACATTGTTCCTTCTCCCTCAACCATATATCATAAATATACTCATATATACTCATTTATTCTCCTATGAAGTATGTGTCTATATACACACATATATAATGTTTATTTGCAACATTATATTCATAAAAGTTTGTTAATGATTAAAGTAGTTTACATTTCATTTGCCTTTGCATTCTCTTGGGATTGCAGTAGTTAGTACAGATTTCATTATATAAAGGTACCATCCGGGTCTTATTTAACTTAAAAGTAAAGAGGTAAAAATCAAATGTAGCATGCATTCTTTGTTTATTTTTCCAAATATAATTCATGATTATACATTATTGGCAGCACACCTGTTGGGAGAAATTGTGGAATAAAGCCACTAGTTTTGTTTATTTTATTGTTTCAGTTTAACAGTGTGTGTTTTTAAACATTAGCTATTTGCCATGATACTTGGTATTCTTAGAAATCAAACTATATATTAAAATGCTGAAAATATGGCATTATGTACAATAAACCAGACACATAAATACAAGTACTTTGTGCTGTCTATTGAATGTGGAAGTAAAATAATCTATATTTTTGGACCTTAATGTAGAACAAAGATTGCTAGAGTTTGTTAAGTATACTCAACGTATGGTAAAAGGATGCTAGAGTTAATTAGAGCACTGTATGTGCATGGACTAAAATACCACACAGACACCCATTAATATGAGAAATCAACAAATGTTAATAAAAAGTAAAACGTGAAAGAGGTCATCTACAATTTCACATACGTGTATATAGTAAATATACAATAAGTAATGCTTATTTAAGTTTATGACAAATATTTGAAAATAATTTTCAAAAATTGAATTGAAGGATTTTCTATCATGCAATGATTTCTTCATCTAATGTGATAGACATCTATATAGTAACTGATGTCCCATATGCTTTTCTTATTAGATTTTTCTTTCATTATTTTTTTGAATTATGTGATTTTTTTAGAGGTAAGAATGTGACCAATTTGCTTATAGCAGAGACAGAAAAAAGTGTGTTCAGATAAATAAAAAGTAAACAATCATATGATTTCGTGTGAAAATACCCTGTTTAAAAGGTAAAAGAAATGCTTTGCACAGTGAGCTTACCTCACCACGAGCCTAGAATGGCAGAAACATAGCATTATACCTTTAAAAATATTATTCTTCATAACTTTTCATAACAATTAAGTAAAATAGGTATAGAACAAGAAAATATTTTATGTATTCTCTACATTATAGTAACATTTACATATCAATCAAATCTAAAACCAGTTTGTTATTGATTTCCAATTTTATGTAAGATAAGATTTCAAAAGCTGGATATGAGGATAACATTCAAGCCCAAGTTACAACTTACTATAAAATAATTTTATTATGTGTGCTGAGATAATTTGGTACTGTATTTGGATGTCACAATCTTATATTCTTTAAATTAGAATATGTTGTCATATGAATGAATACATGAATACTAAATATGTAGATTTATATGTAGTTGTATAATTTAACATGTTTATCGGCTTATGAGTTTATCATGGTTTAATTTGAAGGATGATCGTTGACTGAAAAACACAAATGAAATGATGATTTATATATAAATACATCAGATATTTTAATATATATTTTATTGTAAAGATAGTGTAAAGAGGGATTATAGTTAAATAAGTAAGGCAATGAGAACATTTCCTATCCAGCACTGTTATTCCCTCTTTTGTTTTCCCCCTACCATCTCTTCCATCCCCACCTCCCCAACTCCTCCCTCTCCCAAGTTGTAAAGTTCAGTTTTAACATAGTGTCTTGTACATCTCGTTGTTACAATGGTCAACCTGATTATAGCCATGATGACTGAGGTGAGGTAGTATCTCAGTGTTCTTTTGATTTGCATTTCTTTTATGGCTAGGGAGGTTGAACATTTCTTCATGTGTCTATTGGCCATCCTTCTTTCCTCTTCAGTGAAGTTTCTCTGTAAGTCTTTAGCCCACTTATTTATTGGGCAGTTCTTTGAGGAATTGCTGGGGGATTTAATTTTTTGAGTTCTAAGTATATTTTAGATATGAGACCTTTGTTAGAATGGCTATAATCAAAAACTCTAAAAGCAACAGGTATTAGAGGGGATGTGAAAATAAGATAACCTACTGCATTGTTGGTGGGAGTGTAAACTTGTTCAACCACTTTGGAAAGTAGTATGAAGGTTCCTCAAAAGACTCCACATAGCGCTCCCCTAGGACCCAACAATCCCAAATTTGGACATTTACCCGAACGATCACAAACAAGACCATACTAAAGCTACCAGTATAACTATGTTTATTGCAGCATTATTTACCATAGCTAAGATATAGAACCAACCCAATTGTCCCTCAGTAGATGAATGGATCAATAAACTGTAATATATATACACAATGGAATTCTATGCCTCTATCAGAAAGAATGACATTGCCCCATTTGTTAGGAAATGGAAAGACTTGGAAAAAAATTATAGTAAGTGAAGTAGCCAGGCCCAAAGAAACATAGGTCCCATGTTTTCCCTTATTTGCAAAAACTAGTATATGTCTGAGACAAGCAGAAATGGTCAGATAAGTTGATGTTAGGCCAAATGAATCCCAAGATAAGGACTCAATTTTTGTTTTCTTTCTTGCTATTGTTTCTAACATATTTATAAGGTGATTGTTTTGTTGCTTTGTATGTCCCTCCCCGACATTATAACCTCTTTTTCACTGTATTTGATGTTGGCATAATTTCTGGAGGGGGAAGGGAAAAAACAAATTGTTTAAAGGGATACAGGTGGCCCCATTGCAACAATTAGATGTACAAGAATTTATGTTGAAAAATGAACTTTATAACTTTAGTGGGAGGATTTGGGGGAAGGCAGGGATGGTAAGGGGATACAAAGGAGGAGGCAAACATGCTTGATTAGAATGTACTCATTACATTGCTCATGCAATTGTAACCCCTCTGTACAGTATTTTCACAATTAAAAAAGATGGGTCAGCCTGTATCCTTACTTCAAGATTTTGTTATTTCCCTTCTATTCCCCAAATTAGAAAGAAAATGTATACTAAGATGCAGGGCACCAGAATCAAATACAGTGAAAACAGGAGTTATATCATGCGGGAAGAACATAAAAGAGAAACAAAAAATCATGTAGTATATTATAAATACTTTAAAAACAACAGCAACAAAAATAAAACCTCTTGTGTCCCTATCTTGGGGTTCATTTTGCTTAGCATTATTTTATATGGTCATATGTGCATACCTTTTGACCTTTTCTGCTTGTCCTAGATGTATACTTGTTTTTGCAAATAAGGAAAACCATGAGACTTATGTTTCTTTGGGCCTGCCTTACTTCACTTAATATAATTTTTCCAAGTCTTTCCATTTCCTAACAAATGGGCTGTGTCATTATTTCTGATGGAGACATAGAATTCCATTATTATACCACATTTTCTTGACTTATTCATCTACTGAGGGGCATCTGGGTTGGTTCCATATCTTACCTATAGAGAATAATGCTGTCATATACATAGTGTGCTGGTAGTTTTAGTATGGCCTTTTTTGTGATTATTAGGGTAATGCCAAAAAGTGGGATTGCTAGGTCATATGGGAGCTCTATATGTAGTCTTTTGAGGAACCTCCATACTGCTTTCCAAAGTGGTTGAACAAGTTTACACTCCCACCAACAAGGCAGTAGGGTTCCCTTTTGGCCACATCCCCTCCAGTATCTGTTGTTATTAGATTTCTTGATTATAGCCATTCTAACTAGGGTGAGTTGGGATCTCAATATTGTTTTGATTTGCATTCCTTTTATGGCTAGCGAAGTTGAGCATTTCTTCACGTTTCTATTGGCCATTCTTAGTCCTCTTCAGAGAAGTCTCTCTTTAAGTCTTTAGTCCACTTATTAATTGGGAAATTGTTTCTTTGAGGATTTGTTGTTAGGGGATTTAATTTGTTTTTTGTTGTAAGTATATTTATTTTATTTTATTTTTATTGTGAGAATACGGTACAGAGGAGTTACAATTACATGGGCAAGATAACGAGTACATTTCTTATCAAGCATTGTTGCCTCCAATGAGATCCTTGTCTGTTGTATGACTAATGAAAATCTCGCAGCTAGCAGGCTTTCTATAGATCTTGCTAGCTATGTCCTTTGTCATTCAGAAGCTTTGCAGTTTCATGCAATCCCATTTTGTAAGATTTTTTTAGGTAAAGCATGTTCCAAGCAAGCATATTCTTAGCTGCTGTTCCTGCATTATTAGTTCCATGATTACAATGAGATAAATATCAGTTCCTTTGTGTTTCAGAATAATGATGTTTAAAATTCTCCAAGCAGTTATTCCATTTCTATTTTTCTTCTCCAATACATACATGTTGTATCTCTACAGGGAAAATGATATATCTTGCTATTTCATTCAAAATGATATATATCAAAATGCCTCTATTTATGTTTTGAAATTAGTATATCTATGCTAGAGAAAATAAATTGCTAATTTATACTGTGTGTTTTAATAAATTGTTTCAGTTCTGAAGCAATGTAATTCACCAACAAAATACAATATAATTCAAGGTTCATGATCACAATAAAATTTAGTGTAGTTAATACCTAGTTATAAAATTCTTCATAAGGTTTAATGTAATATGTAACACCAAAAACAAATGACAGTTACTCTCACATTTTCTCTGGGTTTGTGATTTCTATCAAATATTATCACCTAAATTGTCAATAATAGATCACACAAATTTTTATGTGAAAAGTACTACAAGGAGATCAAATTTAACTAGTTTTCAACCCTTTAACAAATTAATGAGAAAAAATAAATATGAAAGTGAAAGTTTTTTTTTTTTTTTTGTCAGTCATAGTGCTTGAACTCTGGGTTTAGGCACCATCCCTCAGCTTTTCAGCTCCAGGTGAGCGTTCTACCACTTGATCTATAGCACCACTTCCGGGTTTTTCTAGTGGTTTATTGGAGATAAGAGTCTCAAGGACTTTCCTGCCCAGGCTGGCTTTGAACCATTAACCTCAGATCTCAGACTCCTGAGTAGCTAGGATTACAGGCATGAGCTATTGACACATGGCTTGAAAGTGAAAGACATTTTAAAATAAGAGAATTAAAATACTTTTCTGTAAAAATATAATTAAAATATCCTTCAAAATGTGTATGTTTATAAGACTATAATGTTTATATATATTTATATATAAACATAAATATGCAAATGACAAAAATATTTACAAGTTATTTGTTACTAGTGAACTTTCAACAAATACATAAGAATAATTGGCATGATGGAAAAAAATAATTTTTTTTAAGATTTAAGGTTGCCTAAAATGACACTGGAAAGAAATTTCCACAGAAAACATATTCGGTATCAAACATAATTAGTAGAAATAACTAAGGCAAATTTTTGCTAACCTGAATGGATGTATACACAAAATTAGACATACAGAAGGTACCATTTTTGGAGATGAGCACCAGTATTGTATACTCGTCTTTCTAGCTACTTAAGGGGGTAAGTAGGAAGAATGTAGACAAATATCCAATGTATATCCTATAAAACTAGGAAAAATGAGGGAATGGTTGGGTAAAGGAAGGATGTGTTGATAGGGGTGGGATTGATCAAGATATATTGTATTCATAAATAACTTTGTGAAATGGCAACTCCTTTGTACAACAGCCCAAAGATTAAAAACAAAAACAATAACATGAAAGCTATACCAGGATTACAAGCATCTGAAACTCCTTCTTCACACTACCAAACAAAATGCCAGACTGGAGGCATGGCTCGGTGATAGATCTCCAGCCATGAACAAGAAAGCTGAGTAGGAAGAACACAAAGATTTCAAGATTGGTAAAGAAGCACAATTATTCTACTTTTACTACTTCATTATGTCTTTTTTCTTCTAAAATCACTTATCTGGAGGAATTTAAATAACTTTTTACATATTACCAGATTTTATTTATTTTTAAAATTTCATTGCAAAGATAATATATAGAGAGGTTACAGCTACATAGGTAATGAGTACTATAACTTCTATATCAACACAAAAAGACTGTGTTTATTAAGTTATTCTGCTTTGTAGAACATTCTCTGAGCAGAATCTGCTCTGTTCAGATAGTAAGAATTTTCTCTTTGATTTTCTTCTATTTGATGTTATTGGGAAATATTTATCTTGAATCAAAAGTTGGCTTGAAATAGTATTAATGTATATTTCTCCATTTGCTTATCATAAAAAATAAACAGTGAGAAAATGGAAGAAGAAATATGAGAAGCTACTCAGTTAAGAACACAACAAATAAATAAACTCAGAGATGAGAATGGAAACACCACCACAGAAACAACCAACATTCAGAACATTATGCCAATAAGTTTGAGAATTTGGCAGAAATAGACCTTTCCTAGCAAATATCGACATGCTGAAACTAAACCAAGGTGAGTTAAACCATGTTAACAGGCCCATACCAAGCATTGAAATAGAAACAGTAATAAGAGACCTTCCATCTAAGAAAAGCCCAGGACCAAATGGACTTACAGTGGAATTCTACAAGGCCTTCAAAGCAGAGCTCACATCAATACTTCTCCAACTCTTCAATGAAATTGAAAGACAAAGTTCACACCTGAACTCGTTCTATGAAGCCATCATAACCCTCACCCCAAAACCAGGCAGGACTCATCAAAGAAAGAGAACTGTAGACCCATTTCTTTGATGAACATTGATGTAAAACTTCTCAACAAAATTTTGGCCAATCGATTTCAATGATTCATCCAAAAAATCATATACCACAATCAAATAGGATTCATTTCAGGGATGCAAAGCTGGTTCAACATACAAAAATCAATTAATATAATTCATCACATCAACAAGAGCAAGGATAAGAAACACATGTTTATCTCAATAGATGCAGAAAAAGTATTTAACAAGATCCAACCTCCTTTATGATGAAGGTTCTGCAAAAATTAGGAATCCATGGAACATTCTTCAATACAATAAAGGCTGTATATGACAAACCTACAGCCAGCATTATACTTAATGGTGAAAAACTAAAGCCATTTCCTCTTAACTCAGGAACAAGACAAGGATGTCCACTCTCTCCACTTCTCTTCAATTTAGTAGTAGAATACCTAGCTACAGCAATAAGACAAGATACAAACATAAAGGGGATCCAAATAGTGAAAGATGAAGTAAAACTCTCCCTCTTTGCAGATGACATGATCTTGTATTTAAAGAATCCCACGGACTCTACTCCCAAATAACTCAAGCTGATTCAAAACTTTGGCAAAGTAGTAGGGTATAAAATTAACCCTCAAAAATCAATGGCTTTTCTGTATGCCAACAATGAGAAAAGCGTGGCTGAAATCAGGAAAGCAACTCCATTCGTAATAGCCTCACAAAAAATAAAATACCTAGGAATTAACTTAACCAAAGAAATGAAGGGCCTCTATGATGAAAACTTTAAAAACCTGGAAAAGGAAATCAAAACAGAACTTAGAAAGTAGAAAAATATCCCATGTTCCAGGATTGGAAGGATCAACATCATGAAAATGGCAATATTTCCCAAGGCTATCTACAAATTCAATGCGATACCTATCAATATTCCAACCTCATTATTCAAGGAAATAGAAGAGGCAATCCAAAAATTCATATGGAACAATAAAAGACCCCAAATAGCAAAAAGGATCCTCAACAGAAATTTCAAACTCTACTACAAAGCCACAATAATCATAACCGCTTGGTACTGGCACAAGAACAGACCTCAGGACCAATGGAATAGAATTGAAAACCCAGAAATGAACCCACAGACCTATACCCATCTAATCTTTGAATAGGGAGCTAAAAAAATAGAACGGAAGAAACACAGCCTCTTCAAAAAATGGTGCTGGCAGAATTGTTTAATCACTTGTAGAAAACTCAAGCTAGATCTTTATATATCACCCTCCACCAGAGTCAACTCCAAATGGATCCAAGACCTTGGAGTCAAAACAGATAACTCTGAAAACATTACAGGTCTAAATAAGAGAAACCCTAGGTCTTGGCACAGGCCAAAATTTTCTTAATAGAGACCGAGAAACACAATCAATTATTCTCTTTTTAAAAAATACATGCTTTTTAACTTCCTACTCATTTTTATATTATATTCTGATTTCCTGAAGAACAAAATTGACACAAAATGGAGAAATATATGATAGTTCATTCAATCTATGGGATATTTTGTTTTCTACAATATGCTTCACACTTCTCTAATGGGAAAGAATATTTATCTCCTGTCATTTCTCCTCAAGAGTTATCATGTATCTTCAAGACACAATGATAGTATTTGTTACTTGACTCATACACAATCAGACTGTTACATTTTAGTATGACAAGTATGTAATATTAAAAAAATGACAGATTGACAATGGGAGTATAAATCGATAGGCTAGGAAAGCTTATGTAAAAATCTAAAGAGCATGTATTAACAATTTAAAAAAATGAACCAAAATTGTAGAGAATATTTAGACCTTGCTACATTAACAGCATGGCAAAATTACTGAATGTTTTCTGAGTATCACCTCCTTTCTCTATGGATTTACAGCATTTTTCTCATAATTTAAAAATTATTTTCTATATGCAAATTTTAGAATGGCTGCCAGTAAGAGCATTAGCTCTGTTATATATATATATATATATATATATATATATATATATATATATGCCATTTGTTTGCTTTCGATAACATATAATTCAATATATATACACTAAGAAGAGTGAAAAAATATTGTTTCCTTGATATTGTGTAAAATATATACCATCAAAGCAGTATTTCATAATGTAATATGTCAAACATATTACACAAATCCTTTGGAAACATTAGGTTCTTGTGCCCAGCATATCCAATCCAGGCTTAATAAACACATCTAATGAGAACCACAAGTCTACTGCACATAAACAGCATCTTGAGCACCATTCTGACAGTTGTAAAACTAATGAAAATGGAAGTCAGGCTAAGGAAAATACTCTCAAATGTATAATCTTTTTATCTTTACTTTTTAGAGATAAAACATGTGCTCCTGATCTTATTAGTATTATCATGTTTATATTTTGCAATATTTTATGTTTTTATTGCAAAAATACTGTACAGAGGGGTTACAGTTACATGAGCAAGGTAATGAGTTCATTTTCTATCAAGAATTGTTACCTCCTCCTTTGCTTTAACTCTACCATCCCTTCCCTCCCCAATTCACATTTTACCAGTTAATCTTCAATGGACACCAAGTAAAAGAACAGCATCCAGGAAAATGTCATATATCCAGACCGAAAACTCTCAACCTGTGTAGGTGATCCATTGTAGAGTAGAAAGGAAAAGCTATCAAAGGGAATATACAAATATCTTCTGTGCATTGAGAAAGATAAATAATAAATGTTGTCCTCCAACCACCACCAAATACCCTTAACAAACAATACAGAAACCCTTCTAAAACTCCATACTTTCTAACAGAATATGTAACTAAATCTTATTTTGGGCTGTTTTATTTTTAAAAGTGATTTGAAAAAGTCACTGTCTCACTAGTTTAAAGATGATTACATCATTAAAATCATTGTGAAATGCACAATTTCAGTTGTTGGAAATATAGAAACACTATAGCTCTTTGTCTGTATGGATACCTAATTTACTTGGACAACTCATAGTTGTTAATATAATTTCAGAATTTACTTTCCAGAAGAGGTGCTTCATTGAAATTTCATGACATTTTTTTCTCCCAATATATTTATAATGCATTTGTTGCAATCTCTAGTTAGCCCAATATCTGAATAAAAGATCCTGAAGAATGGAGTCTTCTTAGGACTGTCACAAAGGTTTGATAACAAAATTTTAAGAGAATAATTCCCTGCCTATAAGCTGATGTTTCTCTCACTACATAACTGGGTCACTCCACAAATGCACTTATGTTTGCATTTCTTTCACCAAGCATTCCTCAAATAGAAACAATTTTTAGAAACTTTGATTGGTCTTGGCAACTTGCTTTAATATAAATGTCACTTTGAGTCTGCTTGAGCTCTACATCTTGGTATCATAGTTGGCAATAGAAACCAGGAACCAAGTATTTCTAAATATTAAGGGTCACAAGGCTGAAAATTTATTTCAGGCAGGTAATTCCTTCTCACCTTTCTCTTCAGTACTATATATTTTCCTACATAATTAACCATACAAGACTCAAGGTTCAGTAGCACATTTAAATGTCAGTTCAATAGTGCTTTGCTGGTTCAGAACAGCACACTTGACATGATAGCCCTAAAGAAGATGGAGAAACAGAATTTAAGTTCCTGGGTACTGCTGGGTCAAGAGCTCATCTTCTACTATGTTATTATTAGCTTGAATCTCAGTGTCACATCTATCTTTAAATCAGAAACAAGTTACATGTTCCTGTTATATCAGGCATTTTATTGAATCTATTTTATATAACCTTTAATATTAAGATTTCTAAAATATTTGTTTCACTGTTTTTCAAACAAAATGCAATGAAGGTATATGTCCCTTCAATGTGTTTATGGTGTCCTTATCAGACTAATTTTAAATATCAATTATTCTATTACAACTTATCTAAAATAATTTTAAGAAAACTGTATCATTGACTAATGAGAAATATATAAGGTATCAATAACTCTTTAATGTCAAGCACTGTAATCTGTTTTACTCTCATCTATATGTAAGAACCTGCTCACAATTTTAGAAGTATTTACAAATATTTGTTTTATAAGTAGTCCTAAATAATTTCTGAATCCAGATTTTTTCACATGGTATGGTTTTAAAAAATAACTAAGAATATCATGATTCTTTTTCCATATTTACTTTTTAATTTCTCAGAACTTCATTTGTAAAACCGCACTCAAAAGATTTTTTCTTTATCATTTGAGCACTTTGTTCCCCAATTTATTCAACTTTCTTTCTCAGTGTTAGGGCTATGATATATCAATTTTGGAGTGACACAATTCACCTACTCACAATTTCCTTTAGAAAATCTACTCCAGAAAATAATATGTTCAGAAATTTGACATAAAATAAAGCAAGAAAATAAAAACTTCTTTCTCAATTAATGTATAGAGAAACATAGAATATTTATTTTTCTAAATGACATTCCCCAAAGAAACCTCTGAACAGGTTAAAAGCCAGTGCCATATCTTTTCAGACTATAATCAAATAAAAAATTCATTGGAGGGCTGGGAAGTTGGCTCAGTGGTAGAGCGCTTGCCTTGCATGCCTGAGGCCCTGGGTTCGATTCCTCAGCACCATATAAGCAAAAAGACAAAAGCCGGAAGTGGCGCTGTGGCTCAAGTGGTAGGGCACTAGCCTTGAGCTGAAGAGCTGAGGGACAGTGCTCAGACCCAGAGTTCAGGCCTCACAACTGGACCAAAAAAAATAATTCATTGGAATAAATCAGACAAAGAAACCTTAGTTCCTGATTTATTTACTTAGTTAACTGAATGTAATGAATAAAAAATTGTTACTTCATTTATCAAGAGATATAAAGATATGAGAAATGGGATATCAATCTAATATTAAGAAGCCATTCCAGCAGATTCTAATATGTCTCTGAACATTAGAATATAACAATCAACATCTGCTTGGCACTCAGAAAAAGTAAATGTGTAATATAATTTTAAATATGTGTTTACTCAAAATAAAATAAAAAAGAAAACAATAAAATGAGGGACTTAAATATTTTTATCATGTTTCCTAGTCAGTAGAAGATGCTAAGTTTCAAAATCAACACTCTTAAAATGAATGAATAAATAAATTAAAAACTTTGAGAATTGTCTTTTCACCTCTTTTAATCTTTCAAACGTCCTCATTCTCAATAGAGTTCATGTAACATCCTGCACTGGCTTCCTCCAGAAATCTTCCTTCCTAGGCAGGATATAGTTTCCTTTTTTTTTTATATTGTGAAAATACTGCACAGAGGGGTTACGATTACATTGGCAAGATAATGAGTACATTTCTTCTCAAGCATTGTAGCCCCCTCCTTTGTTTCCCCTTCCCATCCTATGCCATCTAGAGTAGATTGCTTGCTATGCAGACACTCTACCTTTTAAGCCACACCTCCAGACACCTATGGCCTTATTTATTTTTAAGTTGTCACTTCATATGCAGGCAGACTTGGTCTGTACTTCCCCAATATCTTCCTCCCAAGTATCTAAGATTATGAATTTAAGCCCAAAGCCTTCCTGTTGGTTCCATTCCAAGTGTACACTAGATAGACCTATGGAATTAAACCCCAACGTGTAGTGTCTAGGCCAGCAAACTTGATATTATTGAAAATATATTAAAGATGTGCATTTTTCACTCCTTAACACAGACCTTGAGAAAAGGGGTAATTGCTACAGTTCAAAACCCCTCTAGATATTATATTATAATCATTTCTTTCTGTGTTATATTTTCATGCTCCTGTCTATTATCAAAGACAAGTAATTCTGATATACAAGCCATTCAATATGATAAAGTAACATATATTTTGAATGTAAGCAAATTTAGGTATGAGGTCAGTAAATTTTCATGTTTTTTAATACCCTTCACTTAATAAGATTGAAACATTATTTAGTTGAAATAATATCAATTATAATAATGCTTAATATATAGGAATATGTGATATGTTTTTACTAATGGATTTTTTTGTCTCCTGAAAGCCATGAAAATTATTACCCATTAAAGGAGAAAAGGTTTTTAAATACTGAATAACATTTCCACCTTGTTTCTACCATTTATTAACCATTTTTCTCTTCTTATGTGTCAATATTTTTGTTAACGCATCATTGCCTTAATATTTCAAGATAATATACATTATATTACTTAGATCCTTTCTTCATGTTCAAGTTACTATAATTAACATGAAAATATTGACCTTTTTGCAATCAGATATTTTTTAATTTCCCTTCCTGTTTCAAAAATGTACCAAATGATTTTCTAAGTATTAACATTTCAAATATGTCAATTTCCATAATTACATATGAAATTATATTCTATTTTGTGTTAATAATTTATATCTTTGTGCCATTACTCCTTTGTACATTTCAGCATATTAAACCACACCAATCAATCTATCTATCTGTCCATTCAGAAAAATTCAAATCCTTTTTAGTACAACCACAAAGATATTTACAAAGGAGCATGATCTACAGATTTCTTTTCTTCAGGACCTTTTCTGGCTGTCTGCCAAGTAAATTCTGCCCTCAGACATGGAAGGCAGCTCTTGATTGTGTTTTGATGTTTTCTCTAGCCTATTACTATATTGACTTGATGGCAGCCAAAACATACACTTGTATCTCATTTTTCTCCAGCAGTTTTTTTCCACTCAATCAGACATGTACACAAATATCCACAAGACAGAAGAATGCTTTTTACTAAGCAAATCTCTTAGGAAAAGTGTCATATAAGAACCTCATTTTGAAATTTTACTGTTTAGTCGATTTTTTCATCTCTTAATGGAATAATTCTAAAAATAATGTCAGAAATATAATATAATTAGAACAAATTATTTGTTTCCCCATACAGCTTAAAATGATGGGGAAAAACTGATGATAATTTTAATTTTAATAAAATATAATTTTTAACCTCTGATTTGATTACCAAAATTGTGTCAATAAGTTATAAATTCCTTTTGTAATAGCATCACCACTAATATAATTAAATTATAATTTTGTTAAAATAATTAAACTATAGTATAAATTTAGGAGTCTTTATGATTAACATACTTTTGCAAATTTTAAAGCTATTATCATCTTTTTTAAAGGAATTGTAAAAAAAAATAAAATCTTTCATTATAAAGTATGCTACAATATTGAATATCAAATAGAATTTTCTGTAATATATGATATATTAATACTTGGCACCAGTAAACTTTTAGTAAAATGTATCCTTTTTCAAAGATTAAAAAACAGCCACTGTGGGTAATATTTATTTACATATAAGCAAACAGAGTAAAGGACAGAAAATTTAGGGGAGTCTTATCATGTTTCTCCTTCAAACAGCTGAGAAATCTCTTAAAATGATTATGAGGAAGCTGGAAAGGGGAAGGGGCGTAATGAGAGTGGAACACATAAACTGAGAAAGGGTGAGCAAAGGTAGTCATTATATTCAATGTAAATGGGCTGGGAAGGTGGCTCAGTGGTAGAGCACTTGCCTTGCATGCATGAGGCCCTGGGTTCGATTCCTCAGCACCACGGAAGCAGAAAAAAAAAGCCGAAAGTGGCGCTGTGGCTCAAGTGGTAGAGCGATAGCCTTGAGCTGAAGAGCTGAGGGACTGCGCCCAGGCCCAGAGTTCAGGCCCCACGACCAGACCCCCCAAAAAACAAAAGCAAACAAACAAACAATCAACTTGTTGGTGGGAATTAGGTGGGCAAACACAGGTGACATTGTTCATGATGCATTGTACTCCTAACCTGACTTCTGGCATTGAAACATCTCTGGACAAGTACTTAATAAAATTAAATATATATTTAAACATCTGCAACCATTTTTGAAAAATTTAAAAATTTAATATTTTAAATGCTTCAACCATGAATCTAGTCACTTAATGTAATAAAATCATAAAATAAAATCCTAGGTGCAAATATTTTATGCTAATTAATTGAAAATATTTTGTGAATCTGATGATTTTCAGTATCAAATAAAGCTTACAACATTGAACATTAGGGAAGTCCTTCATAGCACTATTTTTAAAACATCCTGCATCAATATGTTTTTCTATTCCCATAAAACTCAAGGACAGAATTTTTCTTTCTTATTAATTTTCAATAATAGCTGATTAATTTATTTTCCAATATTTAACAGTGATTCTTTTTTAAAATATAATTTTATATTCTTGTAAAGGTGATGTACAGAGGTGTTACGGTTATATTATTTCTCCCTCTTTCCCTCCTCCCACTGACTATACTCGCCTTTAAGTTGTAAAGTTCATTTCCAACCTAATGTCTTGGGAGTATTGCTGTTGCATTGATTCACACTTTTTCCTTGTTTTACCATTTTGTTATCCTCTTCCCCTTCTCCAAATCAGATAAACGTATATACAAGACAAAGGGTACCAGAATCAAAAACAATGACTACAGATGTCTAGGATAGTCCTAGCACATGATCACAATAGCTCAATATCTATGTACATATAACCACATAAAATTAAACTAATTGAAATGAAATCGAAGATACGGAAACAAGACGTTTTGTTTTGTATTTTTGTTTGTGTTTGTTTTTGATGTCTTGTATCAGTGATTTTTAAATAAATTTTCCACAAGCAAAACAGCCTTGTTAAATAATTCATAGATAAAATCAATTTGCATTGATTTTTTAAAACTTTATAATGAATTCAATATTTATGGTATAAAAATTATTTTTACCGAAATTATATCTGAATCAAATCAAAATATGTTAAACCAGTACTAACATATCTACATGAATTTTTATGAAAGCTGAAATATTATTTATTATATAATGAGAAATAGTTTCTCAGATATATTTAGAAGTTAGAAAAAGCACTGAAAAATTGGTATACGACCTATAGCTCCCTAATGTTCGATCTGTTAGAAACATACATTAGTGTTGATATATTTTTAGTCCTGATCATAAGGAAGTACACATTGGGAACATGTGGAAGCTAGAGTTGTGAAAAATGATCATTTTTTATCACTTTTGTAAATGTAAATGCCAAGCTTCTTGAAGGTGAGAATAGAAACGGATATTCTTTAAGAAAATTAAATGGATGAGATTAGAGTTGAAAGATATTTCAATTATCAATATTTTAATTAATGCTTAAGTACAATGAAAGAAATGATACATTGTTTGAGAGACTGACATAAATGCACATAGAAAATTGAAGAGTATCTACAAGCATGCTAATTGGCTAGATGTGATATGGTATTTGTTCCAGGCATCAAATTTTATGTCTCACATCTCCATTCCCACACCCACTGTGTACTGACTTTCCCATTGCTCACTTCATTTCTCTTCCACATGGTTCTCTTTCATAACTTCTTCTGTTATGATATTACATTAGGCACAAAGTGTTATGTATGCTTTCATTAGTTCTGCCTGGAGTGAGACTACTTTCTTTTTTTCAACATCTAATTTAATATATGAAATATCTATTTTATTTCTTTCCTTGGTTGTATTAACTTAGTGTATCATAAGTAAAACTGAAATATTTCTTTCTTTCATTATTCTTACCTTCTCTTAAACAAGAACATGTTATTATGGATTGTTTTTGTACATAGATAATTTGAACTTCTTGCTGCTCAAGTTCCAGTTGTACAATTTGTGTTTTTTTTAAATTTCCTTGTTCATGTTAAAATATTTTCATAACATAGTATTTGTATAATGTAGTATACACTGCTTTTGGATGGCAAATATTTTACTACTATTTAAACATAATAAATATAGTCAAGAAAAGTATTTGTATAGCCTTTAAAATAGTATTTAAATATAATATCACAAACCTCAATAAAGAACGTGTGGGATTAATTGAAATCAAACAATATAAACTAAATTGGTGTGTATATGAGTATATCTTGGGTTTTGAACTCAGTTCCTGAGTGCTGTCCCTTTTCTTTCAGGCTCAAGGCTAGTGCTTTATCACTTGAGCCATTGGTCCACTTCTAAATTTAATTTTAAAATATTGAGTTCACTAATTTGTGTGTAATATAATAAATTTTCACAATTGGCTTTTTATCGAAACACATTTCCTATGGAATTATCAGATTTTAGTAAATTTATGTTTAAATATGAGTTCAAAATTAAATCACTTTCAATTTCCTTGATGGTAGTTTAGCTTTTATGACTTTTAGTAAGAATGAATATCAAAATGAGTATAAAATAACATAGCATAATCTACAACAATATAATAGTTCTTTGTGGAAAATGTACTTTTAAGAAAGCTTACATATTTCTTGTTCACTGAAATTATTTTTAATTCCTTTTACAAATTTTTAAGAGAAAAAATAAAAACTACTATGTATTCTGTAATACTATAATACTAAGATCGGCTTCTTCTTACCATTACTTTAATTGCAATTCCATCCAACAAGCATTCACTCTACAAGCAAATTTCCTTATCAAAATACAGTTCCCAATATCAAACTGGATTTTTGATTTCTGTATTCTAATTCTACATTCTAATAATAAAAATGCAGAAGGTTGTCTTTACAGGCTATTTTATGCAATGGTAAAATTCTAAACTCAGATAACAGTAAGATTGTTTTTGTTAATGTTGTCCAATGGTTAGTAATAATATCTAGGCTACTGTTAAACACATATGTACTGATAACATATTAATCTCAGAAGGTATTTTAAGACAGATAACTTACCTCCAATTAATGAATTGTAACAATAAGGTAGAAAGTAATACATAATATGTATTTAACAATAAATATAAGCATAATATATGAATTGTTATGATGCAGTCTGCTTCAGTTACTTGTGCTTATTTTTGAAAATCAAATTTAATTTTTGCTGTAAGATCATGAAATCCTTTCTTATCATATCAGAGTAAGTATATGATTTTCTGCTTTGAAAAACTCTTAATCACTCCTCTATTTTAATCCAAATATTTGGTTGTAGAATTTTGTGGCCTTTTATTTCACAATATAATTTAAAACCCTCATGTATACCTATGTTATTGCTTATGAAGCCAGTAGAATATAACAAACATACAGAAAAATAACTATTTCATATTTCATTATTTTTTTTAAAAAAGCTTGATATGATCAGCCTCTAGTTAAACTTTATGGAATTAAATGCCTTAATCTTAATTCTTTTTATCTTCATGTAAGCATAAAAATGGATTGTATATTACCCTCCTTGAAATCAAAACATGTCTTAATTGAAACATAAAGTAGTCTATTTAGTTCAGGTAATTCCAATAGTTATCAGCAAAGAATGCCATTATTTAATGAACTAAAGTTTTGCTTTTTTTTTACTCTGAACTTCTTAATACAATTGTATTTTAATAAACAATTTGATGAAAATTTTCATTTGTTTTAGGAGCAGAATCCACCGAGTATGTGTGTGCATTATTTTGGGGTACATGTGCTTTCTAGTGTTCTGTGGCTATATCATCACAGGGCATCCTACCAGTGAAACCTCAGTTACACTGCAAGAATTAACCATCTAAGACATAGTTTGCTGCTTATATGCTGGGCAAATTCTAAACCCAGTCTTGACTTTGTTAAATATGTCCATCAATTCAAGTCAAATGTACTGACACATCAGTAGGAAGAATTATATGATGCCACTTAGGGTTTGTCATTACACAGTAACATAAATTAAGAATGCAGTCTCAAGCCTTTTATGAAACAAATGACATCTTAAAATTTCAGGGTTAAAGCTGTAATTTTATTAATTGAGGAATTATATAAAATTTCTTAAGTATTATCAGACTTAATGAAGTCATAATGCAACCTAAATTTTTTCCAAACAAAATCAGTTCAAGAAATTTATCACAATATTTCCAGAGCAAAGTAATATATTTTTGAAGCATGTTTATTCACAGCTTGATTTTTGCTTGCACATTTTCATTATTGTTTGACTATTTTTATTTTATCACACCATAACTATATAAAAAGTAAATATTGACATGAAGAGAGCAAGCAATTTAGTAAGTAATCAGCTACACATTTCTAGGTGTCAGTTACTATCTTTAATCAAAATTGTTTTATTTTCACTGAACATTTGAAATAAATGTTTTATTGTAAATCATGGATCTTGTCACAGAGTAGAAATATTTCCAGTCAAATCAATTAATAGCATTTTTTAAATCACTTAGAGTAATTCATTGCTGTACTTTCTCAGAGCCTTCTGATACAAAACTAAAATGTATTTGATTGACTGAAAGTTCTTACCTGTCAAACAACTCTGGTAGAAACAGAATTAAATCAAAGAGAAAAATGTCTTCTTTCAGTAAAATGTATCAGAACTTACATAAGACCAAAAGGTTAAATGCCCATTTCAAATAAGCTATTTGAATTTCAAACAAAAATGGTAGAGTTAAAATAAAACTGGTTGAAACATAGTACAGTGAATGACTGAAATGAAAAGCAAGGAAATAAAGGGTTACACATGATAGAGAATTATGAAGTGTTTGAATTCAGGTAAGATTAACCTAACATTTTTGAACAATATGACAAGAAGTAAGAATAAGGCTGCATTAAATGATTAATATAAAATGATTATATGTTTGTATGTATATATATATACATATATTTTATATGTGTGTATGCACACTCTTTAGGGAGGCAAATAAATGGTATTTTTATTGAACAACTTAAGGATATTCTTCAAATCTTGCCCTCCCCACTTACCTACTATTTGGTATCCTATATTACATTTTTCTTCATTATAAGAGTTGCTAATTTGGGGCTGGGAAGATGGCTCAGTGGTAGAGCGCTTGCCTTGCATGCATGAGGCCCTGGGTTCGATTCCTCAGCACCACATGAGCAAAAAGAAAAAAGCGGGAAGTGGCGCTGTGGCTCAAATGGTAGAGCGCTAGCCTTGAGCTGAAGAGCTGAGGGACAGCGCCCAGGCCCAGAGTTCAGGCCCCACAACTGGACCCAAAAAAAAAAAAAAAAGAGTTGCTAATTTGAACACAGGTGCTTAGCTATTGCAAACCTAAGCAAGATTTTTTCCATTGCAATGTAAAATGTTGATAAGATAAGCTGATATTATTTGTGTGACATGATTTAAAACACATGAAGCATCTGCTGTGTTCAAAACATTTTATATCAAATATTTGCCAAAATTGTAATGTTAATAACATAACATGTATTTATTTTCTACATACCACAGACGGCAAAATGAGTTATGAATAACCTAATAGATGACACTATTTTCATTCACTCCCAACAAATCTAGACTAGATTTAAATTTAAATCTTTTCTTTCCTTCAGTCTTCACACTACCAAAACGTCTGGCTGTTGCTTAATAATTACAATCCGTAGTTCTGGCGACAGCATTACTGTATTTCCACACACTTTAGAACTGATTTTCCAAAACAAGACCAAACACTTTGAAATTTAATGTAAAATATAAATATGAATCTCCCTGTCAGAAAGTTAGGACAGAAAATTTTCATTAAAGCCAACAAATATGACTATTTTTTCTGCTTTTTCATCACCTGTCTCTCACATTGTCATTGCGCATAGTTATTTCCTATTTAATGGCATTCATGATATAAATAAATAAATTTGTCAATAAGTAAATTAATACATGAATGTAAGTGATTAACTAGTGGACCTAATTCTATGGAGTCATTTTGATTAAGACAGGAAGACTGATGCCCTATTATGGCATAGATGAACACAATTGTGTCACAACATTATTTAAGTGTGCTATATGTAACCACCTGTTTGGGAGGTGGCCACCAGGAGGCAGGTGGCAAAATCCGCTATCTGGATTAAGCATTTTGTAGAGCTGGGAGGAGGTAAAGAACTAGAAACTGTAATGGATGACTAAATCCTGCTTTTTGGTATGAGAAAGTCAAAATGAACATCAGAAAAATCATAAAATAATAAAGTTATAATTTTTTACCATTATATGTGCACAGCTATTCATGAACATTGGAAGCAATAGTAATTTAATGTACCTGGACCCTTTCAAAATTCTGCACAGAAGAGTTTTTGGTCACTATTCATAACAATTATTTTCATCAGAATATTATATATATATTATATAACATATTAGAAATGTTGATTTGAAAAACTGAAATATTGTCTGTCGTTGTTACCTAGTTTACATGTACTTTGAAAAAAAATTGAAATGTAAAGTGTTTCACAAATCTTTTCAAAATTAACTCGAGATCTATATGTGTTAGTCATAGATTCTCAGTAACTTGCCACTGTGAAAACACTGAACAATTACAGCCTCAAACCCAATCTTTTCCAACAAGTGTGTATTTTTCTTTTTCAAACTCTTATCTGTAAACTGAAATGGACATCTTACATTCAGAAGATAGTTTGTACTGGTTGTAAGATATTTGATTACGTTAGCTCTTGTATCATTCTCCCAACTCATTGTACTAGTAAAGGACCACGGTACTATACACAAAACTCAATCGTCCAAATACAAGGAAAGTCTTCTGATGGTATCCAACAACCTTCATTCATGGATCAAATCAAGCCACATGCCACACTGGGCAAAGGTGTCTCACAAATATTATCTTAGCTACTCAGAAGGCTGAGATTTGAGAATTGCATTTCATCCAAACTTTACAGACACATCTGAGTGACCTTTATTGCCAATTAACTTATAAAAAGACAGAAGTAGAAGTGTGGCTCAAGTGGTAAAGAATTAATCATGAGCAAAAAAAGTAGTATGAGAGCCCGAATTCAAGGTTGATTACCAGCATTAAAACAAACAAGTTAATAAATCACATGCCACAGGACAAGATGAGGCGTGCAGTGAAGAACATGGTGTCAGGGTTATAAAAACGAAGAGAATCTGAAATGTAATCCAATTTGTCATATGAAGGAAATTATACCATACATATAGTCACCTATTTAGAAGGAAAGACATTAAGGCTAAAAATACAATCTGGCAGGGTGAAGAAACTGATTTGGAATGGTAATGAAGGACACTTTTCAGCTAAAAGTTACATTTCTATTCTTAGTAATAAAAAAGAGTTAATGTTATTTTTGTTTCATGTTTTATGAATTATTTATTTTTTGAGCAAATGCAGGTACTTTAACTTAATTACTGGGGGCTCTTCATAAAATTTGTCACTCATGGTTGGCACTACCACTTGAACCACAGCTCCAGTTCTGGTTTTTTTTTTTTTCTGGTTAACTGAGACAATAGTCTCACAGACTTTTGTGGCATCAAACAGAGATCCGCAGATCTCAACCTGCAGAGTAGCTAGAATTACAGGCGTGAACAACCAGGGCCGGATATTTCTATTACAATTTTAATATTGGTTTTTCATGTAAAATTTAAATTCACTTCTTATGTAACTATTTGATACGTGAACATGCATTCACGTGTATAAATCTAATAGAGATTAGACTTAAGTCTCTAAGTAAATGGCAGCATTATTTTCAAAATGAATATCATTAAAATGTACAACTTGCTTTATACTGAAATTATTTAAATCATGAATACTTTAGAAAGGAAGCCAGCATTTGACAAGTATATAAATCTAAAGTAGTGAAAATCCATTTGAATAGAATAAACAAAGTAAGTAGTGCCAAGAATGGAACTTCTCAATTGTTGTGTTAAACACAGGAGTTTATAACGTGAACATTAAATCGTGAAATTCAGTGTAGGAAGAAAGCTGCTTCTTCCTCAAGGACCAACTGCATGATGAATGTGCAGATTTCTATTTGCAGCCATACCAAGTGCTGATATATGTCAACAAACAAGTAAAACAGATGTTTTCTGCATTGCCTACAGAACCAACAGATGGGCTAGATATCTTGTAGGGAGCAAAAATCACCTATGCTGAAGCCTCACAGAGTAAATTTCACTGGCCAAACAAGTTTTAGAGTGAGACAATTTTTTTTTTACAAAATTACTAAAAAAAGATGCTTGGTATACTGTACATAATCTATACTGATGGCAAAATAACATTCAAAGGGACTGTATAGGAATTTGATATCAAATATTTATGCAATATAGACATTGATCTCTTGCTCATTATATATATATTGCTAAGATATATCTTAGCACATGAAAAATATTAATTGCACTTACTTAAATATATATGCATATATGTGTAATTTTATATATATATATATATATATATACCATGATGTGGTATCTTAAGGCTAAGTTATGTTTAAAAACTGAAAGAAATTGATATATTGTGTATCCCATAAACAATGCAAACACACACACACACACATACACACACAAACACCTTTCTCCAAGAGTGGAAAAAATTTGTTCTCAGAGAAAATTTACTAGTAATTTTAAAACAAAAGGAACTATTTTTATACTTTTAATACTGCAAAGGAAATAAAAAATCAAAGAAAGCAGTCCATGTCCTTTTTAATATATATCTTATATTTTCTGTAACCAATTATTACTGATAGAGGAGTTTCCATATTTCCATATTCTGTAACAACCCCCACAGTATCTTCCAGATTTGGCACCACTATCTCATATTGATACAATTTAAGCTATGAGTCCTTTATAGGCTATCTCCAAGCACTAAGGCTGCTTTATTGAAAAATGCAGGATAAATAAGATTCATTTGGATGCATGAAATGAACATTATCTACCTTCCTCTTGCAAAATTTCCACAAATAACTGTAGCATCATTCTCCATCGTCCTCACAAATTCATATATTTCCAAGGAATTATCAGTCATGGTTATTTTTTAATGAACTGAATAGACATATTATGAACATTTTTCTGTTATCATACTTTCAAATAAACTGTCCTTCAAATACTGTGGTCTTTCAATACACTCATCCCCACCCTGCTTTCCCTGGATCAGAATGACTGCCATAGGACAGACCTGAGGGTCTGTTTCTGGTAAGGGTTAAGTAAGATCCTCTGGATACAAATGACCTCTTCTCAATGACAATGCCTAAGATTGTGGAAAAATAGAAGAAAACTATTTATCTGAAGGCACCTGAGACAAGATTAATTCTGGAAGAAAGTTCTGAAACAGAAAGTTTAAATCTTGGGGGAATAAAGCACCTGATATACTCATTATTTGAGGATTTACCTGTGGGTTGAAATAAAGTATGACCCACTTGTACATCCAAAAGTGGAGAAAAAATTAAAAATGAACACCACACACACACACACACACACACACACACACACACACACACACACACACACAGTCTAGCCAGATGATGTGGGAGACAAACACCAAATTATCTCAGCCACTTAGGTGTGAGGAGAAAATTCAAATCAGGAAAATCACAAAGATGGAGAGCTGCATCATATCTGCCTAGGTACTGGCTAAGCCCAGAGCTCTGAGCTCTAAGCCCAGATTGAGACTTGATGAGTTTACCTGAGAAAATGGAAACATATTCAGCCTAAAGCCATAGATGGTGAAAGTTATATTTACATCATGCAAATCTAGCTTTACTTACATACATTGTTAATGTATGTTATGTTTATGTTACTTATGTTTCATTACTTATTTATTTATTTTTGAGGTACTGAAATTGGAACCTA